>NC_092499.1:2332500-2932500 GCF_047511675.1 Marmota flaviventris
GGGTGCTGAGGGCGTGGGGACCGCCCACACAGAGGAGGGGCAGAGTGGGCAAGCTGAGGCACCCGGCCTGGAAGGGCCACCTGCATGCCGGGGAGCAGGCGTAGAGGCCTCCAGCGCTGGCCAGGGCCTTGGCCACCTCGTGCTGATCTGCTGGGCAGCTCCTGCGCTGCCCGACTCCTACGCTGCCGGCTCCCAGAACGCCAGCTCTTTTGTTTCAGGATTTATTTTCCATCAGATTGATACCGAGTCACTTCGTACGGTGCTCTCCAGCGTCAGCAAAATAAAGATGCAAATAAATCCCCTGACCCGGCTCCTGGGGCCGCCAAATGACACCCCGCCTCCCGCCGTCCTCACCGCCCGCGGTGGCTTTGAATTTTAAATTTCATTTTCCCATCACTTTTCAATAAATGCTTTTCCCTGCGACGTCCTGAGTCCTGACCTTATGATGCCCGAGTTAAAAGGCAGCGGCTTGTTTCCAGCTACAGATAATTTACTTTTGAATGGTCCAATTACACGGCAGTCGGGGCTCTGCCCGCCGTGCGGGGACATCGCTGTGGGCCCGGGAGATAATGGTGTCGCGGGCAGCAGTGTGTTTGCTGACCTGGGCCTGTGCTCTGGGCAGCTGCCGGCTGGTGGGAGGAAGCACTAAGGAGGCCCTGGCCGCTCAACTGCCCAGGAGCACCCCCGAGGCCCTCTGGTGTGTCCAGGGGCCGTGGGCTCTGCAGGGCGTGGCCGGCCCTGGACCCCGTGCAGCTGCCACCCACCTGCTCAGCGGCTGCCCTGGGTGCGAACCCGGAAGCCACTGGGAAGGTGCAGGGAGGTGGGTGACCCCACGAGCCTCGAGCGGCTGCTAGGGGCACCGGTGGTGCGGGCCCGCCTAGGGAAATGCGAGGGGCGTCGGCCTGTGCTGCGCTGCACGCCGTGGAACCGTCCACCTCCGCTCCCGTGGCCTCCCCCCGCGTCACAGCAGGTCTAGAGGGCAGCGGTCCCACCCTGAAGCCCAGCGCTGCTCCTGGATCGTGCAGGCGCCGTACCTGAGGGGCCGTCCTGGGACCCGTGGCCGCATCCTGAGCCAAGGCCGCCCCTACATTCTCTCTACAGACAAATCCAGGGCAACGGGCGGGTGGAGCAGAAGCTCCCCAGCACGTGGGAGGCCTGCAGTCCAGAGTCACTGCCCAGCCGGGTGCTGACCGGTGCAGACAGCGCCTCTGCCTCCTGGAAGCCCCAGCAGCGGGCCTAGCGGGGGCCACGGCCCCTCCAGGCAGGCGCCCCTCGGTCGGAGGCAGCACCACCCCATCTCTTCCTGCCCCCAGGACCCAAGCCAGGAGCCTGAGTAGGGTCGGGAAGGTGCCAGGCCCCGGGAGCCACAGCCCGACACACCTCGGCTGCCTCCCTTCCTGCTGCCCTGCAGCCGCCCACACGAGCCAGTCCTGGCCCTGCAACCCCGACCTGGGGAGGCAGGCAGGCGCTGGTCTGGCCCATCAGAGGGTGCCCTCGGGGGGAGCATGACATCTGTGTCTTCAGGGCTCTGGTTCTCCCCAGTCCAAAACCCAAAGAGAGACTCAGTTCCATCCAGGGCTGCTGACCGAGCGGGGTCAGGGTGCGTCTAGGCGCCAGGTACATCTGTGGTGCGGGAAAGATGGGGTGTTCCAGGAGCTGACCTGGTCACCGGCCAGCATGCAGCTGACTTGGAAAGGGGCTAAGCCTGCTGTTCCCAGGGTCACAGGGCACTCCCGCTGTCCCGGATGTTCACTGCACTCCCAATGGCTCAGGGTCCCTCCCTGGCCTCCCAGGTCCCCAGAGAGGGGACCTCAGTAAACATACCCAGAGCATCTCCCCTGCTCTTCCTCTGGTGGAAGCTGCCCCGGGTTGGCCCTCCAGGGACAGGTCTGGCTCAGTGGACTGAGCATGAATCTGGGGTTCAGTGTCAGCAAACAGAGCCCACAGGCTCTGCCCGTCCTCCCCTGACTGGCAGCAGCCGCCCAGTCCATGTGCTGCATCCATTCTGCCAGGGAGGTGTCAGAGGGGCCCAGCATCTTGGTGTCTCCCCTCCTGGGGACCAGCCTGCCCTCTCAGGCCGGGTCTGAAGGGACGCCTTGTTTCCTCGGGGAGGCAGTCAGCCCTCTGTCCATGGCCAAGGCCAATGCTCCCAGGCTCACTCAGAGTGGACGGCTGTGCCCCAGGCCACACCCTCACCTCTGAGCAGGGAGAGCAGGGGCGTCCCCTGGGGACTATAGGCCACCGGAGTCTGTTTTTGAGTGGGAAAGGTGTTGTGGACGTAGCTCCACTGATGGCTGAGGTCTGGGGTCCGTGTCCCTTCCCGTCTGACCACACAGGTCGTCGGATGACAGGAGCCACCGCTCCAAGGCTCAGCCAGCGTGAGCTGCTACCAGCATCGTGGCTGGGCATGGAACCTGAGCAGGTGGGGCCACCACAGCTGTGCTGCTGCCGGCCACCCTGCCTGGCCACACTCCTGGCATGCTGGACTGAGCAGCTCTGAGCTCACCTGGAGCAGGTGAACTGCCCAGGGCCCGTGCGGTGGGGACCTGCCCTGTTCACTCTGCAAGTTAGGACAAGCTGATCCCGGCCCCCAGAATGATGCCAGCCTGGGGGTCACGCAGCCTGGGCAGGTGAGCCTCCTGCCTGCACTTGGCCCTGACGTCCATTCCCTGGTGGGATTGGAGTGAGCTTCCTGAAGCCTGGCCCAGGCCTTCAGGGGACTGCCCTTCGCAACCCAGAGCAGAGCCCTGTCCTCAGACCAGCTGGCAAGGCGACTTCACCTGAGCCCCCTCCTCACCGCCACCCCCAGCCCTGCCCCAGGCACAAGGCCACCTGGGCTTCTCAAACACACTGCCCCCTCAGCCTCCGGGCTTTCTACCCGTAATCCCTTTCCCAAGATCTTCATGTGGCTGAGTCTGTCCCACATCTCCTGGTCCAGGAGCCCCCTGACCACCAGCCTGAGACAGCACCCCTCCCTCTCAAACACGCCCGCATTTCCACTAGGCACAGCACCTCTGAACGTCACGCCCCGCCCCACCTTCCCTGAGGCTGTCCAAGTGCAGGTCCAGGGTGCGCGACCTGGCCATCCCTAGCCTCCTGCCCCCGGGGTCTGGGAATGGTCCTTCCTGCCTGCTTCTCCCAGGGCCCCTCCGCCCCCAACGGGGGACGCCTCCTCCACGGGAGTCCACAGGCAAGCTGGGAAGTTCCCTTCTCGCCATGGCCTAGGACCCGCTGGCTGTCCTCGGAGGGACAATCTGAGTCACCCCTAGGAGTTGGGAGCACCCCCGGCTCCTGCCACCCTGCTCTCCCCTGCCACCTCGCTCTCTCTCCTCACAAGGCTCAGAGGCGGAGGCCCCAGGCAGACCCAGCTCCACGCCTACAGCTCCGGCCCTCACCACCAAGCAGCCCACCGGTCACTGCTGCCCCCAGCACTGCCGTCTTCTGGACTCTCAGCTTTCCACAAGATGCAAGAGGCCCCGGGCCAGAGGGCAGTTTTCCGGGGTAGGTGCTGGGACGGGACTCCCTGTCTCCACTCCGCCTTTGGGTCTGAACGTCTGCCGTGGCAAAGACACCGAGAGTCCACAGAAACCCAAATGCAAGTGGCCCAAGACACGTGCCAAGCATCTCAGCTCCTCCTAAGGAGAGAAATGCAGGTGGGACCAACCGCGGCACACCTGCCACCCACCCAGCTGCACCGGCACCTTCTGCTGGACGGGCAGCACCCTGGGGTGCTGATGGGGGAGGTGGCTCCCGTGGGGAGACAAGGAAATGGAAGGACCCGGCACGCGCTTACCTTCCCAGCAGGAGTCCACTTAGAGACACGCTGGGAAACGCAGGCTGATCCTCAGGGCTTCCCGCTGCGGGGGACTTGTGCAGGCAGGGGGTCACTCACCAGGAAAACAGGGAGCACCCCGAGGTCTGCTCTCCAGGCAGGAGGCCAGGCCCAGGGCCAGGGGAAGAGCTGCCAAGAAGGGGAAAGGAGGCTGCAGCTTGGAGATGCAACTTGGAGGGAGCATTGGGTCAAGCCTCAGAGTCCAGGTGGGCCAGGGCAGGTGCACTCTGCCAGCACATCTGTGACCCTTTGTCACCAAGGGGCTTGAGAGTCCCATGAGACAGCCGGTGCCCACTGTGGCCCCACAAGACCTCCAGCATCCAGGCTCCAGGAAGTAGGAGCCCAATCCTCAGTCAAGGCCTGTCTCCTGCCTAACACTGCTTTGTCCCCACTTGTCTGTCCCCAACCCTGTGACAGATGCCACCACTGCTTGCCTGGCCAAGGAGCCAGCACTTGCAGTCCCCATCCCTGAAAGAACCTGCTGGTCCCCACAGTGAGAGCCGCGGCGAGCCCAGCTGTTGAGCAGGCAGGCCAGGCAGGGTGATCCCACCGAGGCCGAGTCCCCAGAATGACATGCAGGTGGCCCTGAAGTCAAGACTGGGCCCTGCCGACCTGCCCCTCCCTGGCCTAGGTGCAGACAAGGACGCCTCCAGGCCACACATCAGCAGTTCCAATGCCACTGGGGACACACGTGGTGGGAAGCCACCCAGGCCAGGGACACAGGCTGATTGAGCTGAGGCACCAACAGAACAAGCCCGTTGCTGTGTAATTAACTGGGAATGTAATGAGCAATAAAAATACAATTATATTCCTGTAATACATTAAACCTCCGTGCTTTCCTCAACCGCTTAACAGGCCTGCGTCTGTCCCCGAGGAAGGGAACGCGGGGTGGGGGGGGGTATGCTGCAGGGACACAGGGCACTGGGACAAGCTCTGTGGGACAATGGGGGTGAGGGTGGCATTCAGAGCCCATTTCTGGGGCTCAGTGGAGGCCTTGCTATGCAGTTGGGGGCAGCCCCCCAAGGCTCCTGGAGCTGCCCACAGGGGCAGTGAGCCTGCAAGCCAGGGTGTTTTTAGAGGCTGGGGGCAAGGCACACGACCTGGCCGGCCCACTCCTCAATGCTGACCCAAAAGAAACGAGCACATGCACGTGGACATTCACAGCCCTGGCAACCTTGGCAAGAGCAGGAGCAGCCCTGTCTGTTGATGGGTGGACGGATAGACGGATGGACGGATGGATGGATGGATGCATGCATGGGCAGATGGATAGATGGATGGAAAGGTGGAGGGATGGACAGAATGATGGATAGATGGACGGATGCATGGACAGATGGAAGGGTGGAGGGATGGATGGTAAAATAATGTGGCCCAGCACTCAGTGGAAGAAGATTCAGCAGGAGAAGAGATGAAGTTCCACCAACAGGAGCTCAATGAGTAGGGACCTCAAAAACTCGCAGTGACAAAAGCCAGACATGGAGGTCACATGTTGCCTGATCTCACTTCTGTGAAAGCCCAGGACAGCAGCTCCACCGTGACAGAAAGTCACTGGTGGTTGCCAGGGGCCAGGTGGGGGTGGAGAGACTGCTCACAGTGCCACTGTCCTGGGTGAGGAGAGGACCCTGACAGGAAGGTCTCGGGCAGGCCCTGGCAGGCAGAGAGGACCCATGGGTGCAGGGGACTTCTGTCCCGGGGGCCTGTGCCAGTGGCTGTGCGCTGTGATGACGCTGCCCACCTGGGAACACTGAGCACACTGGGCTATGGCCTTTCAGCAGGTGACGGTGTGATGCGTGACTTTTATCTGATAGAGCTGTTTGTGCAAAAGTCTGAAGGCATCAGGCAGGTCACCCCCTCTCGGACCCCATGCTGGACGCCTCCTGGCCCCTGACCTGAGGCAGCCTGGCCCTCCCAGACTCCCTGGCCCAGTGGCTTCCACCCTCTGCCTCCTGCAGTTTGGTACCCAAGCCAGGTCCCGGCTCCTCCAGGCCCAGCCTCAGTCTCCCCATCCTGAACAGGATTCCCAGGGTCCTGCCAGGCAGGTGGTCAGGAGAGGACCCTGAGGACAGACCTACCACCACCCTGCGGCATTGTTTGGGACAGACAGCATGTCCCCTGCCTTTTCATGGTGACATTCAGTGACAAATGTTGTGTCATCATGGTGAGAGGGTGAGGGCCACACAGCCAGGGGAGCTCTGGGCACAGGTCAGCGGTGGCCCAGACGGGGTAGGGAGGGCTGGAGGCGCCCAGCAGAGGTGGCATCCAGGGTCTGCATAGCATGGAGAGGAGGGGCATCCTGGGGACAGGGCGGCACCTGTGGGAACTGAGGGGCATCGGAGGCTGTGGGCGGTGGAACCTGCGGAAAACGCCACGGGTCATTTTGTTTTTTTTAAAGAGAGAGAGAGAGAAAGAATTTTTTAGTATTTAGTTTTAGTTTTCAGCGGACACAACATCTTTATGTGTATGTGGTGCTGAGGATCGAACCCAGCGCCCCGCGCATGCCAGGCAAGCGCGTTACCACCTGAGCCACCTCCCCAGGTCATTTTTACAGGAAGTTGGGCTGCATGGATTCACTGCTGTGTGCAGAGATGCTAATCACACATTTTAAGAGGTTCTTATCTCTACAGCAGCTCTGCGGAAAAATACTCGCACAGCCACTGGCACAGGCCCCCAGGACAGAAGTCCCCTGCACCCATGGGTCCTCTCTGCCTGCCAGGGCCTGCCCGAGACCTTCCTGACCGCTCTCAGAGGGGCCAAGGAAGATGCTCCCACCTCCTCCCGGCAGGCCCCAAGCTCTGCTGGCCCACCTCTGGGGCGGAGCTCACTGTGGGTCTGGCTCCGACCAGGCAGGGCTGGGTCCTGGGAGCTCCAGCCTGCCTCCTGACTCACTCCCTGCCTGGTCTGCACCCTAGGAACCCCAGGACCAGAGTCTTCACTCTGCTCCTCTGCAGCTGGGCCTGGGCAGCACCCCACCCCTGCACCCCTCCTCTGATCACACACCTGTGAATGGGATGGTCACCTCCCATGTGCTGGCACTCTGCTCCTAAGGATGAGCCCTGGGTTGGGTTGGGTCAGGCAGTGCCAGTCCTGAGTACCCTTGGGAGCCCGGGGACCAGACCCCAGCCAGCCCAGAGAGAAGCTGGGGACTGGACGCAGACACTGCGGAGGCAAGGCCTGTGAGGGCTGGGCGCCTGATCCCTGCCGTCTCCCCCGGTGAGCAGGTGCTGTTGGAGCGCCTGCCAAGGGCTGGTCTTCCATGGGACTTTTTGTCCTTACTTTTTTATTTGCAATTAAAGACTATCCTTGACAAACGTCCCCTGTAAAAAGGTTTCACTAATTTAAAACCCATTCTTTTCCTTTACAAGGTGCAGGGCCTGATGGATTCTGAAAGGCCACGGGGCTGCAGCTCAGGAGGGGGCAGGGCGGGGCGGAGGCTCTGAGCCTAGCGGGAGGGCTAGGCACCAGACATGCCCAGGACAGTGGCCCGTGGGGGAGGGGGCCGGGGGGCCAGGAGGGAGGCCGTCCCTGTCCCAAGTCCCTGAGAAGGTGGCACTTAGCACCAGCAGATGCAGACCAGCCACTCCCGTTCAGAGCCCTACCAGGAGGGGAGCTGAGGGCCCTGGCTAGGAGGTGGCCACCTGCTGTTCTTTGGGCACCCTGGCCCCAGTGAGTGAACAGAGACCCCTAGTGAGGAAGCCGCCCCACCAGGACCAGGAAACAGGGCCAGGTGGGTTTCACCCCACAGTGCCCCAGGAGCTGGTTCTGTTGAGCAAGGCAGGCTCTGGGTCTGTGCAGGCCCTGGGTTCCCCCCACACACAGGCTGGGTCTGTGCAGGCCCTGGGTTCCCCCCCACACACACAGGCTCTGGGTCTGTGCAGGCCCTGGGTTCCCCACACACAGGCTCTGGGTCTGTGCAGGCCCTGGGTTCCCCACACACAGGCTCTGGGTCTGTGCAGGCCCTGGGTTCCCCACACACACACAGGCTCTGGGTCTGTGCAGGCCCTGGGTTCCCCACACACACACAGGCTCTGGGTCTGTGCAGGCCCTGGGTTCCCCCACACACACACAGGCTCTGGGTCTGTGCAGGCCCTGGGTTCCCCCCCCCACACACAGGCTCTGGGTCTGTGCAGGCCCTGGGTTCCCCACACACAGGCTCTGGGTCTGTGCAGGCCCTGGGTTCCCCCCCCCCACAGGCTCTGGGTCTGTGCAGGCCCTGGGTTCCCCCCCACACAGGCTCTGGGTCTGTGCAGGCCCTGGGTTCCCCCCACAGGCTCTGGGTCTGTGCAGGCCCTGGGTTCCCCCCACAGGCTCTGGGTCTGTGCAGGCCCTGGGTTCCCCCCCACCCCCACAGGCTCTGGGTCTGTGCAGGCCCTGGGTTCCCCCCCCCAAAGGCTCTGGGTCTGTGCAGGCCCTGGGTTCCCCACACACAGGCTCTGGGTCTGTGCAGGCCCTGGGTTCCCCACACACAGGCTCTGGGTCTGTGCAGGCCCTGGGTTCCCCCCATAGGCTCTGGGTCTGTGCAGGCCCTGGGTTCCCCCCACAGGCTGGGTCTGTGCAGGCCCTGGGTTCCCCCCACAGGCTCTGGGTCTGTGCAGGCCCTGGGTCCCCCCCCACAGGCTCTGGGTCTGTGCAGGCCCTGGGTCCCCCCCCACACACAGGCTCTGGGTCTGTGCAGGCCCTGGGTCCCACCCCCCCAAAGGCTCTGGGTCTGTGCAGGCCCTGGGTTCCCCACACAGGCTCTGGGTCTGTGCAGGCCCTGGGTTCCCCCACACACAGGCTCTGGGTCTGTGCAGGCCCTGGGTTCCCCCCACAGGCTCTGGGTCTGTGCAGGCCCTGGGTTCCCCCACACACAGGCTCTGGGTCTGTGCAGGCCCTGGGTTCCCCCCACAGGCTCTGGGTCTGTGCAGGCCCTGGGTTCCCCCACACACAGGCTCTGGGTCTATGCAGGCCCTGGGTCCCCCCCCCACAGGCTCTGGGTCTGTGCAGGCCCTGGGTTCCCCACACACAGGCTCTGGGTCTATGCAGGCCCTGGGTCCCCCCCCCACAGGCTCTGGGTCTGTGCAGGCCCTGGGTCCCCCCCCCACACACACAGGCTGGGTCTGTGCAGGCCCTGGGTTCCCCACACACAGGCTGGGTCTGTGCAGGCCCTGGGTTCCCCCCCACACACACAGGCTCTGGGTCTGTGCAGGCCCTGGGTTCCCCACACACAGGCTCTGGGTCTATGCAGGCCCTGGGTCCCCCCCCCACAGGCTCTGGGTCTGTGCAGGCCCTGGGTCCCCCCCCCACACACACAGGCTGGGTCTGTGCAGGCCCTGGGTTCCCCACACACAGGCTCTGGGTCTGTGCAGGCCCTGGGTTCCCCCACACACAGGCTCTGGGTCTGTGCAGGCCCTGGGTTCCCCCCACAGGCTCTGGGTCTGTGCAGGCCCTGGGTTCCCCCACACACAGGCTCTGGGTCTGTGCAGGCCCTGGGTTCCCCACACACAGGCTCTGGGTCTGTGCAGGCCCTGGGTTCCCCCACACACAGGCTCTGGGTCTGTGCAGGCCCTGGGTTCCCCCCACAGGCTCTGGGTCTGTGCAGGCCCTGGGTTCCCCCCACAGGCTGGGTCTATGCAGGCCCTGGGTTCCCCCCACAGGCTCTGGGTCTATGCAGGCCCTGGGTTCCCCCCACAGGCTCTGGGTCTGTGCAGGCCCTGGGTTCCCCCCACAGGCTCTGGGTCTGTGCAGGCCCTGGGTTCCCCCCACAGGCTCTGGGTCTATGCAGGCCCTGGGTTCCCCACACACAGGCTGGGTCTGTGCAGGCCCTGGGTTCCCCCCACAGGCTCTGGGTCTATGCAGGCCCTGGGTTCCCCACACACAGGCTGGGTCTGTGCAGGCCCTGGGTTCCCCACACACAGGCTCTGGGTCTGTGCAGGCCCTGGGTTCCCCCCACAGGCTCTGGGTCTGTGCAGGCCCTGGGTTCCCCACACACAGGCTCTGGGTCTGTGCAGGCCCTGGGTTCCCCACACACAGGCTCTGGGCTTGACAGTCCACCTCCTGCCTTCAGCAGGGACAGAGGCAGAGGCCACTGAGGGCTTCTGGGGGCTGCTGTGCCCCACGTCCTTGGCATCAGTTGGAGACAGTGAGGTGGTGGGAGAGTCCAGGAGACTTGTACCCTCCCCCTCTCTAGGTTGGAAGTTCTTTCCAGAAGGGCTCTGACCCTCTCTGCATGGCCCAGAGTGGCTCCAAGGAGTTAGCCACAGGCAGAGTGTGGGCTCTAAGGTGCAGCCTTGAGTCCCACCTGGGCTGACTCCGGGTTATGGGTGAGGAGTCTGCTCCCCACAGGTTGAATTTGAACCTTAGAGAAGCACAGGGAGGCAAGCATGTGAAGCAGGGTTTGTTTAGAAAGGGGTGACCTAGACTTCTCCTGCGAGGGAGAAGGGGACCTAGCTGGTGTCCTGGTATCCCGAGAAGCGAGGTGTTCTGCCCTTATTATATGTCCTAGGATTCCTTTCTTCTCCTGCCTTTCCCCTTATCTTTCTCCTTCCTGTGGACATGACTAGGCCAGGAGTGCTGGGTGGGAGGGCCAAAGGTGGGAACCAGGTGGGCTGAAGGGGGAGGGCAGGTGGAGGAGACAAGGACACAGTAACAACCCTAGAGCTCCCTGGAGGGAGGGCAATTCCTGGGGCAGGTTACCCTGGCAACAGGTTGGAGCAGGGGCAGGTTCTACATAAGATCCCTCAGGGGACAGTCTCCAACTTCCCAGACTCGCTCAAAATTGGCCTCCTTGGCCGACCTGACTCGGTTTACCTGTCTACACTGCCTGCCTGTCTGATTCTGGCTTCAGTGCTTCTGCTGGGCCCCACCTCAGAGCAGCTGCCCCCTCAAGGAGGCTGGGCACACGGGGAGAAAGAGGCGGGGCTGGGTCAGGGTGGGCGGTGTAGACAGACACAGCTGGTGCTCTGTGTGGGATCTCCGCCCACAGGAGGGAGGCACGGCTGCCCGGGGCCCACACTGATGGCCCTGCCAACCTGCCCCCCCACATGGCCAGCCGGGGCGTGCGAGTCGGCAATCCAGGAGCAGAGCCCTCCAAGGTCACAGCCACTTCCCTGCTCACCTGAGCTCCATGAGCCGCTGTCCCCAGGAACAGGGACAAAGTCACAAGAGGAGGAAGTGGCCCTCTGAGGCCAGAGGCCCCTAGGATGCAGAGATCCCCTGGGCGCCGTGGAGCACATTGGAGGAAGACGGGAGGCAGAGCTCCTGGCCCTGGGGCTACACGTGGCTGGAGACCAGCTGCCCAGGGCACTTGGCAGGGTGCCGGCTCCCCTGGGCACCAGTGTGGCCACGCACCCCGGGAGATGCACCCAGCCAAGCTAGCTCATGCGGAAGCGAGCCAGCCCAGCTGAGGACAGGCGGGCGCGGATACCAAGGCCTGCACCCCAGGGTCAGATGGCCGGTGGATAAGAGGCAGCGGGCCCAGAGGGGCTGGGGGGACAGAGACGGCCTGGGAGGGCAGTGGGAACCGGCTGGGCCCCGGCCCTGCCATCACGAGTCCCCTTGGTCTATTAGAAGATGGACCCAGGACAGGCCCCCGTGCAAGGGAGGCCACCGCCCAGGCGTGGCCCTCAGACTCTGCAGGGATGCCACCCCCAGATGCCGCTAAGGGGCAAGCAGAGACTGCCTGAGGCCGGGGGATGCTCCTCAGGTGGCCCCACAGCCCCGGCAGTCAGCAGGGTGGGGGACGAAGGTGGGAGGCTGCAGGGAGCACCGCACGCTGCTCTGAGCCACTGCCTGTGGACCACAGGCCTCAGGGCTCTCAGCACACCCAAACCCGCCGGGCACTGCAGCAGCCAGGAAGGACGGACCCTCCCAGCAGACGTGAGGTGGGGACAGGCGCAGACGCCCCGGCAGGACACTGCGTGGAGGTGGCTCCCTGACACACCATGAGTCCAGGCACGAGAGGGAGCCCAAAGACTGAACTGCCACCCCTACGCCTGCTCTGTGCCTCCCAAGGCAGCCAGAGAGGCCACCGGGAGGAGGGCTGGGGCCACAGCCTGGGACCCAGGAGAGGGCTGCGCGGCCCTCCAGCCCGTCTGCTCAGGGGGCCGCCCCAGCACCACCCGTCACAGCCCTGGGTGAGCAGAAGGGACCCCAGGGCTGGGCCACAGCGGGCACAGCTAAGACCCCCTAGTAAAGTTGGGGTCCCCCACTAGCAGGAGGTGTCCCGGGGCATGCTGGGGAGCCTGGAGCTCCGACTGGGCCTGTTCTCTCCCGAGGACCCCTCCCGGCAGCACCAGGTCACAGGGAACCGTCCTGGTCGGGGTCTGTATTCTGCTGCAATGGCAGAGCACGGGGACGGGGGCTCCACGAAGAGCAGCTGTTTCTGGACCCTGGGGAGACCAGGCTGGAGGGGGAGGTAGGAGCCCAGGTGAGACAGGAAGGGCCTCCTTTTGTCGGGAGCCCCCGGAGACGAGGAGCCACCCAGACCCCGTCACCTAGCAAAGGCCCTGCCTCCCGGTGGCAATTAAATTTCAGCCTTGTGCTGGGGGACATCCACACCACCCACCTCACTGTTACTCAGCGCCTGCTGTGCCAACCCACTCGTCTACCTGGGCACAGACAGTGGCATACCCACTCCCTCCCTCCTGCCGCCCATGAACTCATTGCAGATAAAGCACCTATGGTGCACAGAGTGGGTTAGTAACTTGCCCAGGGTCACACAGCAGGCCAGGGCAAAGCCTCATAGCAGCCTACTCTCTCCTAACCTGCTGTCCAAAGGGCACACTCTTGCAGGAGGAAAATATTGCCCTCTGTTAAGGGACACGTGGTAAGAGCTCGGGGTTCCTCTGCACAGCACCACAGCAAGGTGCACCCATCAGCCAGGAAGCCAAGCCTGTCCTTGCTGCAGCAGCTCCACTGGAAAAGCCCCACTGGGGCAGGGAGGCTCCTGCGCCTTCCCGGGCTCCTGCTCCTTCCCAGGCGCTGCCACCTTCCTGGGCGCAGCAGGTGCTCCCTGGGTGGACGCTCAGGGCCCCAGAGGAGGGGCTGGAGACTGGGAGCGTGTGCAGAGCAGACAGGCCTGTGGCCCTGAGGCCCCCCGTACAATGGCCACAACCCACAGCCCCACACCTGGCCGCATGCCTGGCCTCCCTGCCTCCCTCTGCCCCACCTGGGAAGTCACTTCTAAAGGGAAGCCAAACAGGCTGGAGGCCACTCAGGCCCCCAGGTGTCCCATCAGGACCTGGTGACTGCACAGGTGCATGAGACACTGGCACCTGCCCCCCAACACCGCAGGACACCTGGCTCACCCCGGCTTGATTGACAGGTTCCCGAAGGGGCTGCAGAGGGCAGCTCGGCCTGAAGACTGCCCACAACTTGCCCCTTTGATAAAACAAAATGGGGAAGGAGGAGACCCCGGCCGTGGCATGGGGGCCAGGCCTGGCCCCTCCATTAGCTCTCAGTAGAGGTGTGGCCGGGGCCCGCTCCCCTCCCTGGGCCCAGGAGCCCAGCCCCAGCTGCGGGAAGCCATCGTGAAACACGAGGGCCTTCTCTTGGTGTGGAAGCAGGGAGGGACAGGCCTGGCAGCAGGAATTTCCATGGCTCTCCCGTGGCAATAGATCACCCAGTGCACGTGACCGTCCCCTGCCCTGCTAGGAAGGTCCCTCCCAGGACACCAGAGATGGGCGTATCCCCGTCGGAGCTGAGCGGCCCACCCTTATCCTACCTGGGTGAAGAACATCCTATGGAAGCCCTTGATGTTCCCGATGTTTATAAACAGAGCAGGCGCCGGCTCCCTTCTGTCAGGAGCTCCGTCCGTCTGGTCAGCCTGCCCGTGTCCCCCCCACACCACCCCACTGCCCCTCTACCCCGCGCCCCTCCCCTCCCCCCAGTCTCCTTTCTGTGTTCCGTGGTTTTTTCCGCCATCTCATTTCTCTGAGCTCTGGTTCTCAGCCCATCCCACCGAGGGGAACCCAGTCCCACCACCCCCTTGGGACGTGGGACCCGGCCACACCATCTCTGGCCCTTCACCCATGGGAATTACCACTGATTCCCAAAGGAGGGCTGTGGCTGCTGCCCCTGGAGGAGAGGTGGCCTTGCTGGCCACAGGAGCCCTCGTGCACGCACAGGCTCCCTTCCGAAGCCCCCCGCTGTGCCTGCGTGGCCTAACACCACCTGCCCAGCCACCCAACCTCCCCTGCTCTGACCGGACGCCCACCTCCCTAGTCCTGCCTTCACCTCCAGCCTGTGGAGGCCATGGCTTCCCTGCCCCGTAGCAGGGACAAGCAGGCGGCTAAGAGCGCCAAGGCCCAGGCAGCCACACAGTCCGCAAAGGAACAGGCAGGGCCTCCTGGCCTGCAGCAACCAGGCTGGCGCCCTCTTGGGAGCAGGACACTGTCCATAGATCTCAGTGGAGACCAAATGGCCAGGCCCGGTGTGGGAGGGAGAGAGGGAATCCTGAGCCCTGAAGATGGGCCAGGGCTGGCCAGGTCTAGTGCCAAGGAGACCCCAGGCCACCCGAGGGTCCAGGGAGGTGGTCCTCTAGAAGCCCAGGAGCCCCAGGCAAGGGGTAAGAGCACCCACGAGGCTGTAATGGGAAGGCGCTGGGCCCTTAGGTGCTGTGGGCCTCGCAGACCACCCCAGCCTCAGCCTGTTGGGGCCCCAGTGCAGCCACCCCAGAGCCACGGCCCTTCCGTCCCCTGAGCTGTCCCCAGACCCCTCGGGGTGCTGCTCCCTGGAAGCCTCACTGTGTGGGCCACAGATGTGCCCTTCCCTTGGGGAGGCTCATCAATCCAACAACTGGACCAGGGGGTCCATCCCACGGCTGCAGGGTGGCCACCCAGTGGGCAGGAGGCTCCCCGGCAGACTCTGGAGCTCCCTTGTGAGCAGGCTCTCAGGGTGGAGCCCTAGTTTTCCCCAGATACCCTTTCCCAAAGAGGAGGAAGGACAGCAGGACAGGCCATCCTCGGTGGGCAGCGGGTGGCGGGCACCGGGAGTCCCTGCTTGGCTTCCCTGGGAGGAGCAGATGGCTGAGACCCAGAGTCCCTCCGATACAGTTTAGAAGTGCCCACCAGAGCCACAAGAGCTTCTCCAGGTTCTGGCCTCAGCCCTGGGCCCCGTTGTGGCCTCGAGGAGGAGGTCCATCCGGGTAGGTGCCCAGCGGCCAGCACAGGACCCCTGGAGACCCAGCTCCTCAGCCTCCTTTGTCTGTATCCAGTCTTCTCAGCAGTTCTTTATTTTTTAATTTGCTTTGCAAATAACCCTGAATTAAAAACCATATATATCTATTTTTAAAAACCCAGCCTTTCGCTTCCGTAATTAAATTTCCACAAGATATTTTTCCCTAGGAAAATTCAATTAGGCTTTAATTTTAGTCATCTAAAAAGCACTGGTGCTTTGAGTATTTGATTTTTAATTTAAGCCCTTGATAGGGCATTCCAATTAAAGCCCTCCGGTGGGCACCGCAGCATGACCAGGCGGTTACGCAGCAGGCAAAGGACCCTTGTGGCCGGGGACCCGGGTCGGGGGAGGCAGGTGGCCAGCAAGGCAGGACAGCCAGCGGGCAACTCGGGCCACCCTGCATGAATTTGGCCCCTCCATCAAGTGGCACTCTGTTCTGTCCCTGAGTGAGACCCCTCTCAGCCCGGGCCCTGGGCACAAAATGCCAGGGAGGGGACAGGGCCAGAAGCACGTCTTCAGACCCAAGGGCCACCTGCCTCCAGAATGGCTGGTTCAGTAACCAACAGGCCGCATCCCTGCCCATCAGGCCTGGCCCTCTCCCGTCACGCACCCAGGCCTACCCCATCCCTCCTTCCCCTTGCCCTTCGTCACTGGTGGGAAACTTGGGCTGGACCAGGGGCAGGGGGGCTGCATATCATGTCACACAGGCCCCAGCAGGACGCCGTCAGAGGCCACCGTCCTGGCCCTGGGCAGCGCGCCACCTCCCTCCCGCCCTGGCCGACCTCTGCGAGCGAGTCTGCGCACTGCTGGGACTGTCACTTCAGCTAGGGTGCAGGAAGCGGGCCTGCTGCTCCACCTGCCCGGGGCCGCCTCTCCCTGAGCCCACAGTGGGGTGAAACCCGGCAGCCCCTGACCGGCAGCCCCTGACCGGCAGCCAGTTCCCCACGTGATCAGAGGCCCTCTACACTGGCAGCCGCGTTTCCACCGAACATGTATTGTGTGTCAGAACCTCGTTCAGCTGCACCACCGCGCCAGCATGTTGGGTTCCGCACAGGAGGACAGAGAGCTGCCCTTCTCGGGGACACCTGGGGCTCTGATGAGTAAAGTGCTGTCCTCGGGCGCAAGTTTTGAGTGGATCCAGGTCATCTTCCTCTGGGCCTGTGACAGGTGTGACGTCTCTGCCTTGTGGTCACCCACAGGGGTTTTAAGGTCTTTCAGGAGGGGCCGTGGTGCCCACACCCCACAGCTGTGTCCAGGGCTCTCCAGCTCCCCAGTCCTCTCGGGCGCGCAGGGTCCCCCTTTGCTGGTTTAGCAAGGCCCGCAGGTGAGCACTTGCAAATCCGGTGCGCCTTTCCGCAGCAGTTGGTGACGGTGAAGGTCTTGGCCTCTGCCCCGTCCTCTCTGTGGTGAAGGGTCTCCGTGGTTCTGGGCATCCCGTAAGCGGCGTGTTTGGTCTAGTCGCTGTGGTGTCCATGCCTGGTCAACACTGGACACCAGTCCTCAGCAGGGCCTTGCCCAGGGCACTCGTTTTCGATTTGAAGGAGTCCATTCTGTCAACGCCTCCTCCCGAGGGTCCTGCCTTGGCGTCAGGTCTGAGAACCCGACGTCTCGTCCTCACTCCAAAAGGTCTCCTCCTGATGCTGTTTCCTGAAAGTTCCTAGGTCTTACCTTTTACGTTGAACTGTCGATTCTGACCTAATTCCTGAGACTGACGTCAGAGTTTGTTTCTGTTTGGGGGTTTCATTGTTAGATATGAGGCGCGCCCTAAAAGCTCAGGTGACAGAATGCAGGAATGTTCAGAGAGGAATGATCAGGTCATGAGAGCTGTGACCCCATCCGTGGGTCAATCCATCGAATGGATTAACTGGTGGTAACTGCAGGCAGGCACCGTGTGGCTGGAGGGAGAAGGCCGCTGGGGCTGTGCCTCTGGGTTTATACTCTGTCCTGGTGATCAGGCTCTCTCTGCTTCCTGGTGGCCACTCCTAGACACCTTCCTGTGCCATGTCCTCTGTCCTGATGGGCTGCTTCGTCTTAGGCCCGGAGCCAGGGGTTGGCTGACCATGGACTGAAATTCTGAAACCATGAGCCATAAGTTGTTCTGCTCAGGGCTGGGCTGGGGCTCAGGGTAGGGCAGTGCCCAGCACGTGCGAGGCCCTGGGTTAGATCTTCAGCACCACATTTAATAAATAAATGAATAAAGGTATAAAAAATACAATAACATTTTTTTTTTAAATTGTCCTGGTCGGTTCTCTGGTCACAGCAACGCGAAGCTGACGAAACCACTCCTGTAACGTTCTTCCCCCACTGAATCACTTTTGTGCCTTCATTGCAAATCGGTTGTGCACGTCTGCTTCTGAGTCCTCGGTTCTGTGGCCGGGCCCAGTTGTCCGCTCCTTGGCCAACGCCGCATGAGCCACCTCATGGAGCACAGCGACTCCTTTATTCTTCTGTTTCAAGATGATTTCAGCTATTCTAGTTCCTTTGCATTTGCATATGGAATTTATAATTATCCTGTCTACATCTACCGAATAATCCTGCTGAGGTTCTCTGACAGAAACAGCACTGATCCGATCAGTTGGAGGAGCACTGACTTCATCACTAGGCTGTCTTCCAACCCGTGAACACAGCCCTCCTCTCCTTCTATCTAGCTCTCCTTGGATTCATCTCGGCAGCACTGTGTGGTGGTCGGCATACAGGCCTAGGTGTGCCCTCCTGAGCACCTCTAGCTGGTACTGGGCCTTCAGTGCGATACAGGAACAGCGGGTTCTTGGTCCTGTAGACCGCAAGCTCACTGGGTCCGCGTTCCTTCCAGGACGCTTTTTCGCAGGTCGCTGGGTTTCCAAGCAGACAGTGATGCTATCTGCTAACGGGGACCTGTCTCCTCCCTTCCGCGAGCCTGTCACTCCCTTTGCTTTCTTTCTTTCTTTCTTTTTTTTATTTTTTAGTTGTAGATGGACACAAGACCTTTATTTTATTTATTTACGGTGCTGCTGAGGATGGAACCCAGGGCCTCGCCCGTGCTAGGAGAGCCTCCACCGCTGACCCCCGCCGGCCCTCGCTCCCTCTTGCTGCCTACTGCACTAGCAGAAACCTCAGCGCAGTGCTGGGTCAGGGTGGGGAGAACAGCCGATCTGGGCTTGCTCTTGGCCGTGGGGAAAACAGTGCAGCGCTGATCACATGACTTTAGCGTTAAGTAGGATCCAGCCGCAGGGCTTTGGTGGATGGCAGTTACTAAGTGAGGAAGCCCCCCCACCCTTATTCTCGCGTGCTAAGAATTTACCAGGAACGGTGCCCGATGTTGCTAAATGACTTTCTTCACAGATGGACATGATCGCGTGGTTCTCCTCCAGCCTGTTGACATGGTGGACGGCGATGACTGATCTTCAGACGTCCCACCAGGTATCCCCACCACGAGGGGTTTGCTCGTGGGGTTAATTGTTTCTATATATTGCTAGCTTCTATCTGCTGATATTCTGTTAGGGGTTGTGTGTCTGCATTCATGAGGGACATTGGTCTGTTGTTTTCTTGCTTTTTATTTTTGTACTACTTTGGTAAATGTATTTCTTCGGGGACTTCCTTTTGGATCCATGGGTTGTTTTCTTTTAAAGTGATGCCCCTTCCACCCAGGAGCCCTCTCTTGCTGTCCCATGTCCCCTCTGCCCTTTGACTACACCAGTTGGTTCCAGCTCTGGCTGCTCAGGATACCCCTGCCTCGGGGCCTTTGCACTAGCAGTCCATGACTAGGGGGTTTTCCTCCACATCTCAGTTCCAAGTCACTTCCGCTTGGGGAAGGCTGCCCAAGTCCACCTGCTTCCCTGGGCCTGTGTCCAGCCCTGCTGAGGGTACCACTCCGTCATGGGTGAGCATCAGGTCAGTCCTTACCCAGAGAAGAAGTGCCACAGTAGGACACAGGGACAAATGAGGGGTCGGGAAGCCCCCAGGGGTCACCCCAAGCCCACCTACTGGCCTGTCTATCTCTCACATGTCCCCTTCCTCAAGTCCTGCAGGCTGTAGGACACATGAGGCCCACTACCTGCTGTCACATGGAGGGACGGACAGAGGAGAGCCTGGCTTCGCTCACCCCACGGCTTCCTTCTCCCCACCCCCCTCCCCCCGGCCTGCCCTGTCCACCTCCTCTCCTTGCCCAGGGCCAAGGACTGGGAACCAGCCCCGGCCACCCCAGGAGCGGGCCCATGTTAAACGGGTCCTCCCTTTAACACAATGCGAGGGTGGGTCAGAGGGAAGTCTCCAGGGGGTCGACAAACCACGAGGACAGGGAGGACAGCGTCCCTCAAAGAGAGAAAACCACCAACCAAGACCTCCCAGGAACACAGGCACAAGATCCTCAAAAAATATTTGCAAATAAAAGTCAGAATCCATAAAAAGAATTGCACACCATGACCGACTGGCTCCGTCCAGGGGGCAAGCCTGCTCCAGCCTGTGAGGACCATCACTGAGACTCGGGCTAACAGCTGAAGAAGCGAGATCACATGCTCCTCTCAGTCCGTGACACAAGTCTGACAAGAGCCAACGCTCGTTCCTGGAAGTTCTCACTCGACAAGCCCCGTCCAGGCAGGGGCCTGTGCGTCCAGAATAGCCCCTCTCACGCTCAGGCTGGTCCCCCCAGAGCGCAGGCTGAGGCCCAGCACTGCCCAGGAGGCCACCAGCTGCAGGTCACACGCTGCAGGAGTGCAGGCAAGATGCGCCCCAGGCACCCTGGGCTGCAGCCCCGTGGGAGGAGCCGACACCCCGCAAGTACGGGCGACCTGGTCACTCCCTGTGGCTTGGTTTCCCCACTGACAGAGGGCAAGTCTGAGAAAGGCAGGAGGAGGCCACTGAGATGGACAGATGTGATCCCCCAGCTCCAGGGGCACTGGACAGGCAGGGCTCTTGCCTGCGGATGGCCCTAAAGGCTGTGCACGTGAGGCATGGCGGGCTTCCTGGAGGAGGTGTGCTGCTGGCAGAGTCTCGGGATTAGACAAGGCCTGGACAGTGCACACAGGCAAGGAACTGCCCCAGGCCAGCCGGGAGGCACCAGGAGACCACCCGGGGGAACAGCAGGGATGGGCCGGTGGGGAGCCAGAGCCCAGGCCTCCCAGGGCAGTGGGGTCTCCCCGTGCGGCCCAGTGTCCCTAGCCTTGGAGTCCTGAGAGCTCTCTCCCTGGCCAGCCCGCCCCGTGGAGGCCGGCAGAGACAGGCAGGACCCAGTCCTCAGCAGCTCGCTGCACCCCATGCCCGCGGCCCCTGCCGTCTGACCTGTGGACCACCAGCCGTCATGGGCTTCTCCTCTGAAGCAGCCAGAGTGCCGGCCTCACAGCCCACTGCCCGTCCCCCGGAGGAGAGGCCTGGCCAGGCCTGGGACTCTGTCCTCCCGGCCTTTTGAGGTGCAGCCAGTCCAACTGGCGCTTCTGAGTGAGCGGACACGGGGGTGCCTGGCGCTGGCCTCTTTGGGGACATTGGGGTCTGGGCCTGAGGCTTCTCTCTTCTCTTGGGCCACCCTGCAGGGGCCAGCGCCTATATTCAGAGGCCACACATGGAAATGACATGGCCTGCAAACCCAGGTCCCATCTACTATGGGACTCTAGGTCCCCATGCCAGGGGGCAGGAAGAGCGGGTGGACAGGACTGTAAGCCAGGTTAGCAGGCCCAGCTGAGGGCAGTGACCGGGGCCTACTCACTGGGCCACCACCTGTCCCTGCAATTTCACAGGGGCCTGGGTTCCTCACCAGGGCAGTGTCATCCAAGAGAGGCCCCTCCCTGTGACCTACACCTACTCACCCTCCAGGCTGCCTGCAGATGTCCACCAAAGAGATGCTGGCCGCCTGGCCCTCCCCGCTGTATCCTGGCAGCCCCCTCCCTGCCACTCAGCAGGGGCCCTGGAGGCTGCTCAGTGGCTCCAGAGGGTGGCCGGGGCTGCGGGAGAGACACAGCAGGTCCATGACCACCCGGCCACCCCAGGCTGCCCAGGTTTCAAAGGGCCCACAGTCCACCCGCCCTTCCTGCCTGCCTGGCCCTCTCCCCAGAGCCATCCCGACACTGGGGACGTGGTGTGTCCGATTTCCATTCCCCCGTGATCGACGGCCCCCCCGTCTCCTCGCGGGCAGTTTCCTCTGTCTCCAGCGGCATGAACAAGCCGCCTGATACCTCAGGAGGCGGGGCACCCCAGGGAGCCAGGGAGGGGCCCAGTTGGAAAAATGAGGTCCTGGGCCAGGCCCTGCTCAGGCCAGTGCCAGGACCACCCAGTGAGGCACCCCAGGAAGGAGAGGCAGCCCCCTCGACCAGCCCCCCCTCAGCCCAGACGCCAGGCCCTCTCTGAGACAGGGTCAGGGCCATCGTGGGCACCTGCAGTGCAGCCTGGAGTGGACTGTGCCCCCAGCACTGCGGGAACCCCAGGGCAGCTGGTCGCAGCCCGTTTAAGAGATGAGTGAACCAAGAGCCACTGGGCACCGAGGGCTTCCCCTGGATGGGCAGCCCTGCGTGGGTCAATGCCCAGGCTGCTGGGGTCCTGGAGGACGTGCAGCCTCCTCAGCCCCTGGCCTGAGGAGCTCTGGGGTCTCTGCCCAGGACAGCTCCGAGGCTGCCCCTCTTGGTGCCCTCTGGGCTCCAGCTGTGGCCACCAGGGTGAACCTCCCGGGGAGCCTCCTCCTCCAGGGCCTCACCACCCGCGAGCCCTCCACAGGTCTGAGCTGCCCCTGCCAGTGCCCAGGACCACGGCAGGGCAGCCCTGGCCACGAGCACCCAGGTGGGGGCCAGGAAGGGCACCACGTGACCTTGGCACCCATGTGACCCTAGAGCACAAGTCGTCCTGCTCTGGGACACCCTCACCTGGCCACCTCCCCAGACAACAGGGCCACACAGCCCTGGTCTCAGGGTTGTGATGGGCCATTCTAGATGTCCGCTTGCCTGGGGTACGTGGCGCCCAGACACAGGCCGAATGTCACCCGGGCAGTCTGAGGCCATTTCTGGGTGAGATAAACATGTGAATCCAGAGAAAATAGAGCAGGTGGCCCTTTGAGCTGGGTGGCCCCCCAGGCAACGGGAGACCTGAGAGGAACGCAGGGGCAGCGAGGGAGGGTGCGCTGCCCGCGTGACAGCCCAGCCAGTTCTCCCACCGCCCTGGGCCTCGCTGGCCGCTGCAGGTCGGGGAGCTGTGGGCCTCCTTAGCTGTGGGTGGGCACCGCTCTGTGGCATCCTCTGGGGAGCTCTGAGGGACACGGGTGTCCAAAGCCCCTGCAGAGCCGCTGCGTGCCCCGGAGACTGGCCGCAGCTGGCCTCCTCCTCTACACAGCCCGAAGGAGAAGACGGGCCCAGGCTCAGCCAGGAGTGGCTCTATTCAAGGGTCATCGCACTGTGGGGAAAGGGCCAGGGCCATGGCAGTGGTGGGGACAGCACAGGAAGAAGTCCAGAGGCTGGGGCTGCGAGGGGCTGCGAGGGGCCGCAGGGCCAGCAGAGGGTTTCCTTCCAGGGAGAGGCGTGGCCCTGCGGGAAAGGGCAGGCAGGCGGGTGGCACTCCAGGTGCAGAGATGGGCATGGCTGGCCCAGGCGCCTGTCCCCAGAGGGACCACAGCCCACCAAGATGGGGAGGGGCCAAATTCCAGGGCCTGAGGGAGGGAGAGACCCCGGGCTTCAGATGTCCTCTGTGAGTCCAGAGTGGGGCCTTCTCACCTTCCGGTGAACTTGTCCACCGTCAGGATGGCCAGTGAGCCTGTGGGCTGTCCACTCTGGAACCTGGCAGGAAGGGACTTGGGAGTGGAGGGGCTTTGGGAGAGGGTGATGAGGCTGAAGGTGGCACCAGCCTGCCCATGGGATGAGGGGCCCGGGGCCTGTGCAGTGTCCAGGTCAGGCCTGAGGCCCACTGACTGCCGGCTCCCTCCCGGGCACCCTCCCCAACCTGAGAGGGACGGGGCGCCCCTGGCCCCCAGGGGCAGCACAGGTCTTGGAGAGGACCCTGAGGTTGGAGTAGGGGCAGAGGCCAGGGTGTCCACGGGGGCTGGGCCTCGCTGCCCTGGAGCGGCTGAGCGGCAGGGCCGCTGGCTGAGCGTGATGCGGCCACACTGGGCGGCTCTCTGGGGCAGCTGCCTCTGGGTTGCTTCCTGCCCTCCCTGTAAGGTGCTCTGTGGCTGCACATCCTGCCCTGACGGGCCCTGGACCAAGATGACTCGGTCGCCTCTGCTGACAGGGCACATGGCCAGCGGTGGTGGGGTCCCCAGACAGGCGTCCTCTCTCAGGCCCCCCGAGGGGCACAGCAGGATCCCAGGAGAGCCCCCAGGGGATGGTCACCCCACCTTCAGCAACACCACCTGCCCCAGGGCTGAGCTGTGCACACCAGGCCCATCCCCAAGGGTGGTGGGCTGCAGTGACCCTCAAGCCCTAACCCTCAGCACTTGGGGACACGGTCTTGAATGAGGTGACTAAGTTATAAGAGGCTGTTGGTGTGTCCCTAAGGCAGTGTGACCGGTGCCCTTCTGCGAGGGGGCGTCTGGACCCAGGGAGGCAGGAAGAAGCCTGGGGAGAGGTGAAGGAGGTCAGAGCTCGCTACAGTCCACGGCCTCTGGAGTTTATAGAGGGATAGGAAAGGGGGAAGGGGACAGTCCCAAGGGAGAGAGGGGGTCCTCAGAGAGGAGAGGGGACAGTCCCAAGGGAGGGAGGGGTCCTCAGGAAGGAGAGGGACAACGTGCCTTTCCTGCACTCCAGCTTTACTGGGGATCCCAGGGAAGTTTCCGGAGAGTCCTGCCTAGGTCCCCCTCTTGACTTTTGAC
This sequence comes from Marmota flaviventris, assembly GCF_047511675.1. Taxonomy (NCBI): domain Eukaryota; kingdom Metazoa; phylum Chordata; class Mammalia; order Rodentia; family Sciuridae; genus Marmota; species Marmota flaviventris. The sequence continues at coordinate 2,356,242 of NC_092499.1, forward strand.
TGACAGCAGGATGACATCAGACTTGGAAGTCCCCACTGCCATGGCCACTCGAGGTCACCTGGCCCATGCAGACCAGTTCTAACTGGATTCTTAACCGTACATTCTTGCAGATTTTATGGTCAGGAGGAAATGTTCTTGTCTCCCTTAGTTTCAGGAGCTGGTCACAAACGTCCCCTGGGTTCTTCCCTGGACAGTACCTCAGGTCTGCATTTCTCCTGCAGTTAACAGGTAGTTGGCTGAGAAATGTGACTTAGCCTGTCACCAGACCAGGCCAGGCTGCAGGTAAATGGCTTCTTGGAAAAGAAACCCCTACCGCGGCAGTGCTGGGCCAGCAGTGGCACAGGGGGGTGGCAGTGTGGCAGCAGCCCAGGAACCTCCTGGGTCTCACTCGCTGGCTGCCCACCCAGGTCCCTGCTGTGGCCCCGAGGCCTTAGGCACGTGTGCAACCAGCCTAAGCCGCCCTGGGCCGGCCTGGCCTGAGTGCAGCCCTCCTAGGCCAGGAGACGGTACCACTGGGGTGAGGGTGGTACTACGTGGGGCGAGGGTGGCCCGTCCTGGCAGGGCTCCTTAGGGGAGACCGTGAATATTCCCTATTTAAATGCAATTGCTGTAAACAGCAGAGCGCCAGGGTCCCAGCTGTCACGCCAGCTCCTGGACGCTGGGTCAGTCGTTAAAACGAAAGGTCAGGTTGCCTCTTGGTGCTTTTTAATCCGATCCGGCACCCTCCAGCTTCCGCCCTGGCCCCACCCGCCTGGGCGCCTCATTAATGCGAGTGAAGGAGGAGGATGACATCATTCCCATGTAATTGTCCTGTCTCTGCCTGGCCTGGCTGTTCTCATAAAGGGCAGGGCAGACAGGGCTGCATGTGCATCCTGGAAGGGGAGTCTGACCAGGGTCTCCTGCCTGTGGACATTTATTGTTTGCAAATGAGATAATCCAATAACACAGCCAGCTCCCAGCCAGAGCCTGCAGGAGGCCAGCTCTGCCCTCCTCCCAGGAGACCAGTTCCTGAGGAGGGGCTCACGAGGGTGAGGCAAAGCACCCTGAACACCCTCCAGGCCAAGCGCTGTCCGGTCCAGCAGGACCTAGAGTCCCACATGCCAAGGAGAAAGGCTCAGAGAGGTCAGCGGCTTGGCCCAGTGTCACACACCGAAAAGCCCGACACACCTGAAACGGCCCCTCTAAAGCCAACACTGCCACTCAGCCTCAGGGACCTCCAGGAAGGGGGTCTGTGTGGCCTCAGGGCTGCTGTGTGGAGTCTCCAGAACTCAAGGACGCTTCTAAGAAACCCCTACAGCTGGACAGACTATTTTCCGGATCTCAATTGTGCGTCTGGCCGGGAGGAGGCTCAGCCTATAGATACTGCCACCCGAAAAAGGCTGACGTTGAGTCGCTCCATGACACAGTCCATAGGTGGCTTGCGGGGCCTGGAGCTTTAAGACCATCATTCAGACTAGAACCTGGGAGTCCCAACATCCCCAGCCTCGGTCAGGTTGAGCCTCGACGCAGCCCCACCCCTTGTCCAGGCAGCAGGGGTCTCAGGCCCCCTCCACAGCCCACAGAGCCCTTCCTTGAGGACCTGGCCTGAGGGAAGGACCCTGGACTGAGGGAAAGACCAGCAAGGGTCAGGCCTGAGGGCAGGCTGGGAACTGGCAGAATGCCTCAGCAGCCTGCAGGGGACAGGGAGTGACCAGCAGGGCCAGACAGGTCAGAGTTCGGGGAAGGACTGCAGCCAGGCCCGGCACTGTCTCAATGGGGCCTTTGGCCCTTTCCTCTCCTGAGGCCCCCACAGCCTGGGGTCACACCGCAGAGGAATTTTTCCTTTGACCCTGTAAGGCAGGACTGTGGCTGGCCCCTCCAGCACCTGGCCTCGGACTGCATGGAGCAGCTGGGCATCCCAGCCCAAGGCAGGCCCTGTCCCCTGGCCACAGGACAGTCACCCTAGGCCCATGAGGCTGAGGGTCAAGGTGGGCCTCTCTGGCCTTCTGCAGAGCTGAAGGCAGGACCTCGGGTCTCCTCCCTGGCCCCTCTTTCCACAGCAGCACCCTGGCACCCAGATGCTGGATGCCATCGTCCTGAGCCTGGCCGAGGCCCCAGCTGGGAGGCCGGGTGCAGTGGCCTCAGGGAACACGGTCGCCCGCTAGCCCCGGGAGCCGCTCTTCCTCCAAGGCCCACTCTGCAGGGTCCACTCTGCAGGGTCCACCCTTGGGCATGTCCTACAGCAGGGGCACACTGCTGGAGAGTTCTGAGGGCAGAGGCATGCCAACCATCCTTCCTCACCAGGGGCCAGGCACTCGTCCACAGCTGCCCCTCACCATCCGGAGGGAGCCCTGACCTCAAGCCCAAGGAGGCATGGCCGGGCACAATGACGCCATGTCTGTGGAAAGGGTCCCATTTCCCTGGGAGAGGTGGCCACACGTTCATTCCTCCAAGGCCGGGCTTAGTCATCGGGCAAATAAGATTAAACGCCCTTGAAATGGAATTAAGATGCGTCACAGGCAGGCAGAGCAGGCCTCTCACAGCCCTACAGAGGCTTCCCGTGTTAACCCCCTCCTGGCCACGGCTCCACCCCAAGAGGGAGCTCCCGCGACAAGGGCGCACGAGGGCACCTGCACTGGCCCAGGGACCACCCAGGAGGGAGGCCTCAGACGCCTCCCTGGGCCTTTTGACTCCTGTCAACAGCAGATGGACCCTTGGGCCTGCGGCCACAGCTGCCATACCTGAAGTCCAGGGTCCCCAGCAAGGATTCTGGGGAGGCCCAGCCTGTCCTGCGCTCTGGGAGCAGGGGCCGGGAAGGAAGGACGGGAGCTGGTGAGGTCCCCAGGCTCTCCCGACCCCCCAGTGCTCGCCCACTCCCTGGGCTCCTCTGCCCTGAAGGCACACACCTGCACGCCCATCTTGGGGACCACCAGCCCCCAGAGTCTGGTCACCACCGTCTGCAGTCCAGAGATCGAGGATTGGAACCCAGTTGCACCGACTTTCTTTCCAATTTCAAAGAGAGAAGAGGGCCAGTGGCGCTGGGGGGCCCAGGCAGGCCACAGGCAGACTAGTACTGGCTCAAGGAAGGCAAAACCTGGCGCTGCCCGATGTCCTGCCACCTCCCCCACCGCGTCCTTATGCACCATGCGCCTGTCTTGTTGGAGAAAATAATGTCTCCGGAAACACGGCTTCCTCCAGGAGGCTCTGGCGATGAGCACAGCCCCTGCGCCCCCAGAGTCGCTGGAAGTCTTTCTTAATAATCGGATTCCAGCCCTGATCGTTATTTCTCATTTTCGCTGAAACAATCACTTGTCCGAGAGCACGGTCCTTGATCTGCCAATTCATCATGCCGGGCTTCGTCAGCCTGGCCCCGTGCACGCGCCGCCCGGCCAGCCACAGGCTCGGATCAATAGGCCGTGTTCGTGCCGTCAATAGCTGTAAATGGTGAGATTTACGGGAGGAGCTGGGACAGCCTCCTGCCTGGCCACTGTCCCCAGGTGGGGGTGAGGGTGGGGGGCGGGGGCGCTGCAGGCCTCTGGGCTCCAGCTGGGCTGGAGCTCTCTGCCTGTGGCAGTCCCTATCCCTGGCTCATTTGGCCACTGACATTCTTGACAGAGCCCAGCTCAGTCTGGCCCTGGGGCTCCGAAACGACCAGCCATCAGAGCTGGAAGGACCCCCATGTGTGCCCCTGAATGGAGCTAGAGTCCCTCCCTTCCTGTGGGGTGCTGAGAGCTCCCCGAGTCCGGGTGGAAACAGGCCCATCGTGCCACCCTGGACAGCCCTCCTCACGGCCCCTCCATACCTCTGCGTGGCCCAGGAAGTTGGCTCTGCTGGCCCTAAACATCTCTCCCCAGCCCTGCGTCCTGTGGCCTCCCAGCAGCCACACGGCAGAGTGGCTCCCACTGATTCGAGCCACTCGTGGCCAAACTCCAGCTCAGGAACTGAGCACCTTCTTCCCCTGCTGCTGGCGGGGAGGGGAAAGCACCTCCACGGTCAGCTCCGGGGCCCTCCTCACCCAGCCTGCCCCTGCCCTCCCAGGCAATTGCAAGTGGAGGCTCATGGCTGCTCTCTGCTCGAAGCCCTTGCTCTAGGAGGTGGCTCTGAAGGAAGAGAGGACTGACAGCCAGGCCTGGCAGGATCCTGGAGGCCAGGATCTCAGTCTCCAGAGCCTGGACGCCTGCGCTCCAGCCTGTGAGAAGCCAGAGCCGGCTCTGCCAAGCACCCAGTGCTCCAGCCACTTGCTCAGTTGCTTGGGAGCTGTACAGAGACAGGAAAACTGAGGGTCAAGCTTGAGTGCTGACATCTACAGCGGCTGTATCTGACCACAGCTCTGTGCCGCCCGGAGGGGTCTGCCTGCAGGGAGCGGGCTGCTCAGCCTCCATCCCTGGCCTTCCCTCCTGTGTTCTCTGCACTCACCTCCCTCCTGCCCAAAGCCCCTCACTCAGTCCCACTCAGCCCCGGCAATCTGCTGGGTCTCCAGAACTGGGGGCCAGAGGAGACCCCCAGGGACAGGTAATTCGGGCAGGGGCTTCTGCAGAAGTGTCACCATCACACCTGGCCAACATGCTGAAGCCCATCACAGGTGGTTTTATCTGCAAGAATTAAAACAAAGCGCTGATCCCGTCCTCAAGGGGAAAGCCAGCAGCCGGCCCTCGGAGGCCCCGGGCTGGTTCCTCAGGCCTTGAGGGGCTGACTCTCGGCAGCTCTGGGCCACGTCTAGTCCCTAAGCAGTGCAGTTCTGGGGTGAGGGTGGGAGGACAGGAGGCCACAGGTAAGGGGCACAAGACCCCCACGTCCCCCCCTGGCTCGAGGGCGCCAGAGAGACACAGTAGAGGGTCTCCATCTTTTTTCATGGGGCACTGACAGAGAATACAGAACGCTTGAAACTGGAGGCCAGAGGTTTGTGAAATGTTTTAGAATCCGTCACAAACCACAGAGGCCGGAAGAACAAAGCCTCACTTCCAGAACGAGGTGGGAGCTATCAAGTCAGGGAATCCAGACAAGTGGTTTCTCAGACTCAGCCAACTCGAAAGGATAAGCAGAGTGATCAGCAGCACTGTGCATGGCTGACTTGGAACAGCTGCTCTGAGGAGCGCCCCGGGCAGCCGGCCAGCTGGCCAGGGTCACTGCCCCATGGAAGCCAAACCCTGGCAGCCCGAGTTGGCTCGGGGTGTTTCCATCACAGAGTGACAGCCCAGCCTGACCACAGGATTCTGCAAGTGAGGCTGTGTCTGCAACCAGCAGGGACCTGGGCCAGTAGGGTGGGTCTTCACAGTGCCTGAGGGGAAAGTCCACTCTGGGTGACCCCCAGAAACCCTGAGTGCGACAGGAACAGGCTGGACCTGGCTCCCCAAGAATGCTCTCCATGAGGCAGTGCTGTGGGGCAGCTGGGGGTCTGCCCCTGCTTTGAGGGTCCCCGTTGGGGGAGGGGGCAGGGCCCATCTGACCACAGAGCAGTCTCCAAAAGCAGCCTGGCCACAGCTGCTGGAGGACTGAGAGGTGGAGGGGGCAGCTTAGCAGGGCTCAGGACCACAGCACCATTACCCAGCTGAGGTGGGACCGGGACAGACGTGTGCTTTCCATGCGGCCCCAGCTAGAGAAGCTTCCAGAATAAGCACAGCACAGTGCCAGGTGTGCAGGACAGGGACCTGCCTGGGTCTCCACTGAGCTACTTTGGTGAGGGCCGGGCCAGAAGGCCCCATGCAGCTGACGCCAGGCTGACCCAAGGCTTCCACCCCCAAAGCCCCCAGCTGAGCTCACCCCTGGTCCTCACCTCTCACCCACCCCCGCCTCCTAGAGCTGCTCCCCCTCCTCCGTCCCCAGCACCACCACCCAAGACCTGCCACCCAGAAGGTGTTGCCAGAGGCCCCAAAGCTGAGCAGAAAGAGCCCCACAGGGAGGGAAGCAGGCCAGCCCACTCCCACCTCATCTGCCACTGCCAGAGGTGGCTGTGAGCCAGCGCCCCACAGAGTGCTGCTGGTGGCTCTTAGAGCCGTGATCTGTGGAGCCCCTACTGGGCAGACAGGGAGGGGCCATCTGGACACAAGGCTGTGCCCCGAGGTCCTGCACAGTGGGCAGCATGAGACCCCGTCCCCCTGCCCACTGCTGTCAGGGGGTCCCTCTGCCTGCTGCACGGGCCTGCGGCTGGGCCTGGGGGCGCTCGATGGAGGTGGGAGAAGGCACTTGGAACCTGGGCCTGCCCCCCATGCCCTGACCACACAGAGGCCGCAGGCAGCCAGGGCTTCTCCTGCCGTCTATGCACTGTGAGACCCAGCAGTGTCGGGCTGAGTGTAAGGCCTCGGTAAACACCAGTTATCACAGCCACCGGGGGACAGGTTCAGTGCATCCAGGAAGGAAGGGACGTTGGTGCAGGCGGAGGTGAGTGTGGGACCCCAGGGGCTCTACAGGGGGCTAGCTCTCAGGTCCCCTGAGCTACAGACTCACCGCCCCACTGGACCTCAGACCCGTGAGCCCAAAGTGACAAGGGAACACAAGGCTGGCTTCTGCAGGCTGGGCTCCCAGCCTACAAATCTCCGCTTTAGACAAATACCTCCTTGCCCCGTAGCCCTGGCTGTCCCTCTGCCTGTGGCCCCCTGGGCAGTTTGAGGCAGGGTGGACAGGCTGTCCTCCTGGCTAGAAGCCCAAGTGGGGGATGGACACCATGATGCAGGACCCTCCAGGCATGGCTCCTCTCGACCTGGGCAAGCATCTGCAACCTCAGGCCTGGTGGTCGTGTGAAGGCCTCTGGATGTCCTTTGACATCCATAAGCTACCTAGGGTCCTGCCTGAGGACCCAGCTGTGGCAGCTCATGAAGACCGAGGACTGGGGGCTGGGGAGCACAGCAATGCAGAACCCTGCTCCCTGGACCTGGCAAGCCCTGGCACAGGTGGGCCTGGACCACTGCCATGTCCTGCTGACCCTGCAGAGCCCTAGCCCCATCCCATGCCCCAGCCTTGAATCTGGACTCAATCAGGGGACACAAGACCCTGCTCTCGGGCCCAGCTCCTCCGCCTGAGTCCTTGCCAAGGCCCCCACCACTCACTGGTGGCACCCAGCCGAGCAAACACCACCCTGAGAACTCAGGGATCCAGAAGCCACGCTGGGCGGCCCCGATGGGCAAGGGGGCAAGAGAGCAGCCAGAGAGCATGGAGCCCGTCACGCTGAGGCCACTCCTCACCAAGCTGGCAAGGCGGCTGACGGCAGATCTGGGCAGGGAGGGGCGTGGCCGGGGAGGGGGCAGCCCACCTTCCCAGGTGGCCGTTTATGGGCCCATCCTGACGTCTGCCTGGCCTAACGGTGCCACTGCAGAATCCCTGCGCAGGGCAGTAACTGAGCAGAGACCCCAGAGAAGTGGCAGTGGGCCATGAGACTAGCTGGGGACACCCTGATCAGAACCCCCGAACTCCACTGGTCCTGAGGCAGGAGTGAGCTGGAGTCCAGAGATGCCGCAGGAAGGAGGGTGGCCGGGGCCCTGAGACGGGGCAGTGCCCAGGCACACACACACACACACTCAGAGAGGTGACGGGATGAAGTCAGGGTTGGGGGTCTTGGAAGCACTTCAAGTGGCCCCGAGGATAGGTGGTCACAGTGGTGTCCCCAAATTAATAAACCCCCAGTCCAGATTGGAGAACCCTGCACAGGCACTGGACCAAGATCTGCCCTGGTGCCACTGCCCCCTCCTCACGGAGGAAACCAGCTCAGAAGGCCCAGGTGCCTGCAGAACCCTGGGGCCTGCCCTGGCGGCTGCCTTGACCTGATCATAAGTGGAATTAACAGAATCCAGGAAAGACCCACCCAGGTGGCTGCCCTCAGCCCTTCAGGCTGTCCCTTCCTTCTGGCTAGCAACTGGCCTTGGAGTGGGCCTGCGGTCCAGGGAGGGTGGCCCCTGCAGTGTGAAGGGAAGTGTCCTGGGGCCTGGCCAGACCCCTACCTTAGCCCTTACCTCCCTGCTCAGAAGCCACCGCGGGCTGCACACCATCTTGGGCCAAGAGGCTACAAGCTGAAGGCAGCAGAGTCATCACACAGCCCAGTCCGAGCTACCCTGGGGCCCCCTCGCCCAGACCCCACAAGACACCCTGATGGCTGCAGCCCCATGGGCAAGGGGTCCTGAAGAGCCCCAGCTCCTGGTCTTGCGCCCACACTGTCCATCCTGGGCCCATCCTGGGCCCAAATACCTCCTTGTCTGCTCCCTGAGGGATGCATGCCCTGCTCACCCGGGGCCTCCCACGGGCCCCACCCACCCACAGGCCCCGCCCACCTCCCCTCCCCTCCCAGCCCCCCAGCCCCCCAGCCCCAGCTGGGCTCACTCTAACTGGAGCTCCAGGGTCCACCCAGAGCCCCTTTTCTCTCCCACACACCATCACCTCCTCATGCCTCTGAGTCACAGCCTTCGTCCAGCTGCTCTGGAAGGGAGGGATGGCTGGGCTGCCCATGTCCTGGCACCCGGCCAGAGCCCAGCACTGGCCACAGGAAGGCCGCCACCCACAATACCTGGAGCCTCTTGCCTGCTGAGCCCTGGACCCCAGGAGCATCGGCAGGGCACTGTCTGCTCAGGACGAGCTGAGAAGCTGGGGCCGTGGGACAGAAGCACCCACACCCACTGCCATTCCTTCAGCCCAGCAGAGCTGGAGGTCTCCTGACTGGGGGCTCGCAGAGGCCTACCCCCTGGGGGCCCAGTTGAGGACTGAGAGCCAATGTCCCCAGCAGGGCCACTTGCAACCTATCTCAGTTCAATTTTTTAATTATGCAAATTTTTGTGAAAAATTGCATCATTAAATTTCAAGTTTAAACATAAAGTCCCCCTTTCTCAATCCAAGTGGGCTGCCCAGAGTGGCCATGTGTGTCCTTCGGAGCACACTCTGTGCCTTGCGCACACGTGAGGTTTGCTGAGCGTGTTGGCGTGGCTGGGTTCCACGGCAGTGGCTCTGGGCTTCTCTCCCAGGGGCTGTCTTGCATGTGGTTGAGGCTGTGGCTGAGTTCCCACAACACCAGCTCACGTTTTGCTCATCACTGCCCGAGTCACCACACAACAGACAGGGCCCTGCCAGGACACCACCCTGCACAACCAGAGACCACGCCTGCATTGTGTCCAGTACTGAAACGCCAGACCCACTGGCCACAGCAGCTGGCCAATGCCTGGACTCGGGCAGCCATGCCCTCCTGCCCTCTGTACACCTGTCTCATTCTTTGTATCTGCTGTGTGGTGTTCATACAAAGGAAGTCGCCGTGGTCTGTCTGTGTCCCCAGAAGTCACGGGTTGAAGCCCTAGCCCACCCCAGAAGGTGGCACTGGGGACAGGGCCTTTGGGGAGTGACTGGGCCATGCGCCTCGGTTCCCTTGTGAAGGCTGCCGGAGAGCTCGGTGAGAAGCTCCCCACAGGGACAGGAGGCCTCTGCAGACCCCGAGCCACCAGCCTGTGAGCTGCACGTGCCCTCACGCCAGGCCCTGCCCCTGGGTGCTCCCTGGTCCTCTCCTGGCAGCTAGCTCACACAGGCCCTAATGACAGCTCTCACCCCTAGCCAGCCCCCATACAGCCAAGAGGGCTGGGGACGCAGGGGGACAGCCCCCTCTTCCAGGGAGCACTGCCAGAGTGAGGAGCTGTCCCTCAGGTTGTGGCCCTGCCACAGTCTGCCCGTCATCTCTGGACCAGCTGGTCCAAGGAGGAGCAAGGAATCCATCACCTGCCCAGCCAAAGGATGAAGAGGCCCACACATGGAGACTGGTGTCCCCAAACAGGCCACCAGCACGAAGACTGGTGTCCCCCCACAGGCCAACAGCACGGAGACTGGTGTCCCCCCATAGGCCATCGGCATGGAGACTGGTGTCCCCCCACAGGCCACCAGCATGGAGACTGGTGTCCCCCCACAGGCCATCGGCATGGAGACTGGTGTCCCCCCACAGGCCATCGGCATGGAGACTGGTGTCCCCCCACAGGCCATCGGCATGGAGACTGGTGTCCCCAAACAGGCCACCAGCATGGAGACTGGTGGCCCCAAACAGGCCACCAGCATGGAGACTGGTGTCCCCCCACAGGCCATCGGCATGGAGACTGGTGTCCCCCCACAGGCCATCGGCATGGAGACTGGTGTTCCCCCCATAGGCCATCGGCATGGAGACTGGTGTCCCCCCCCATAGGACATCGGCATGGAGACTGGTGTCCCCCCCACAGGCCATCAGACTGCAGAAATACGTGCATCCGTGTGAGCTGGCCTTACCTGGTGCACATTACCTCCTGCCTCCTGTCCCCAGTGCACTGTGCTCAGGCCTGATCCCGGGACCCAGTGGGCCCTGTACCCTGGTAGGGAGCTCATGGCTGGGCAGTGAGCAGCAGGACTTCCCTCAGGCTTGCTCCCCTTCCTTGGCCTCCTGAGCTGCAGAGTGGCCCATGCGATGCCCAGTAGGCTCTCCGGTCCCTCCATGAGCTCAGCCCTGCCCTATACATGGGCACAGTAGAACCCCCAGCCCAGCTGCTGCTGGGGGTAAGAGCTGGCCCTTGACTGACCCAGGATCACTGGACACTGAGGCCAGACCCTCCAGGTGGCCCTGGGGTTCCTCAGGAGCAACCTGGTGGCAATGAACACAGCAAATCTCAGCTCTGGCTCCTCCCCGCTTGCCTGGGGAGCTCTCTGCACCTGTGTCCCCCCACCCCGTCTCCAGCAACGGGAGGCAGGGGCCCAGCCCTGATGGCTTTGTGTGAGCGCTGGTGGCCCCTGGGGCTGATCCCACCTCCTAGAAGCAGAGGAGAGGTCTGGAGACCAGGTCCTGTGGCCACAGCAGGAACAACCCTGGGCCCTCACCTCTGAGCATCTGTGTCTGTCCTTCAGGGGCCGGTGCCTGGGGTGCGGCCAGGACTGTGTCCCCCGCTGTGGTTCTGTGACTGCCATGGACTTCACCACCCTGGGAGCTGCGCTTTGCGCCAGGCAGGCTCTTCACACCCTGGCAGTAAGGGGTTGAGACCGCCACCACCCTGACCCTCGGCACAGACGACAGGGAAGAGCCAGGAAGCCCACCCAGCCTCGGCCTCCACAGGACACAACTTCATACCTTCGGTCTTAAACCATCTGCCCCACAGTGCCCCCTGAGCCCAGCCTGCAGGAGCCCTTTGGCAGGACCAGGAGGTCTCAGGCACACCCCCCACCAGGGTCGGAGCCAGAGCCCAGATCCCCTCCCTCAGCCCTGGTGGGAGCTGAGTGTGGCCCGCAGTGTACACGCCTCTCCTCCACACCTCGGCTGGGGGCAGAGGCACCGGGGTGGGTGCCTGCAGTGCCCCCACGGCCACGCCCATGCACCAGCCCCCGTGTCCTCCCTCCTCACATGAGAGAGGTGCCTCCCGTTCCTCTGTAAGCCCGTCACCTTGGGGACGCACGGGGGGGGGGGCTGCCTTGGGGCTCTGGCACTAACCGTGAGGTCTGCCCATCCCGCAGCCCGCAGCCCCGCAGAGGCACCCGGCCTGGCTTCCCACCTGAAGCCTCGTGCCCACCCTGCCTCCCAACAGCTTCGCGGGCCCAGCCTCAGCCAGCTGACGGCCCTGCAGAAGGCCAGGCAAGGGCGCCCCTAACAAGCTGCCGCAGACAGTGGGCGCCGCCGGCTTTTATGGGGAGTTCTGCACCCAGGAAGCTGAGTGGAACAAATGGAATCGGGATTTTATGGTTCTTTTATAGTGCCGCGCTGCGGAGAGCTTTTTTATAATTAGCTTTTAACTTGACACCTTTGGCAACTCTGAATGTTCCCCGGCCCCGCCCCCATCCCAGCCAGGTGTGCAGACAGCGCGGCTGGGAGCGGGGGCGGCAGCTCCGCACCAGGGCAGAGGCCCCAGGAGGGCAGTGCCCAAGTGACCCGACCTCTGGTCACCAGGCAAGCAGGGCGGTCCTGCCTGGGGCAGTCACGGTGCTGAGCTGCCCCCAGATGACTTGGTCCCCTCTGTTCCACCTGGAGATGCTGCTGCCTGCACCGCCTGCGTCATCCCCACCCTCTGCAGCAGCAGCTGCTCCGGCCACCCAGCCTCAGCACAGACCTGGCCCCAGCTGTCTGCACAGACGCCCAACTGCCCAGGGGTCCCAGGGTTCTGGAAAGGCACAGTCCCCTTGTCCCCTCCACCCTCAGTAGCCTAAGTACAGAGGCTGGCACAGGGTCCACCGTACTCCAGCACAGGGCCAGTGCCCAGGCCAGGAACTTGGACAGCTGAGTGACCACCCACTGCCTGCAGAATGACCAGCTTCCAGGGGAAGTGCACAGGCTGCCCCACGGCTGGTCTCAGGGGAGGGTCACTGGGGCCATTCCCATGTCCCTGAGCAAACGGTCAAGGACAGCCCCTGGCTTTCTGGAGAAGGGCTGAGGACAGGGAGCCCATAAAGCAGAGCCTGCTCTGCACCCACTTTTAACAACCCCCGTCAGGGCTCCTACCCAGATTCAATGACCACTGAGGCTCACGAGAGCAGGCGTGCTCCTGCTCCCCAACCCCGCGTCTCTCCTGCACATGCCGAGGGAGTGCGGGGGAGGGCCGGGGACGACTGGGAGGCAAGGTCACCTTCGCGGCCTTTCTTGGGAGCCAAGAAGCTGGGAGTGAGAGGTGACCCTTCCCCTACTCAGCAGAGCCGCGACAGCGAGGGAGGGTTTCTGACCCACAATGGGCAGGGCTGGTGTGCAGAGGGCCCGCGTCCCTATGATGGGCAGGACCCTTGCCAGGGTGCCCCACACCCACATTTCAGTTCCTGCCTCCTCCGGCTGAGGCTCTGGGGCCACAGGTCTTGGCGACCCGCCCCAGTGTAGATGTGGGACCCACGCTGGCCAGGGCTCCCTGAGTTTCTCCCCAGGCTGGAGGGGAGGGGCACCCCCAGCCCCAGCACAGGGCCCGAGGCCTGTGGGGTTCCAGGTGCTGCTGGCAAAGCTGGTCTGGGGTGGAGATCTGGCCCCAGGGCAGTGGAGAGAGAGGGAGACAGGTGATGCTGGTCTGTGCCCTCTACCCTGTTTCCTGGGCTCCAGGACGTGTCCCCTGGCAGCCAGCCTCCCAGTGCCCCCATTCCTCATCCACCGAGTGGGGACCTCACAGAGCTCACTCCAGGGAGCCTGGGGGCAGGAGCCTCACACCCAAGGACAGGAGACGGGGTCTAACATCACCGGAGCATCTGGCTGCAGGCCTCACAAACCCCCAGCTCTGAGGCCAGGCAAGGGGCGGCCATCCCAGGCCACACCAGTGAACAGAGGCCAAGGCCGAGGGCCGCCTGGCCTGGATTCAGTGCAGGACGGCAGGGCTGGCACCGTGAGGCCCGTCCCCGAGACACCGCCCTCCACACTCTGCCCTTTGGGTTCTTTGGGCAGTAGAAGATCACAGTGACCATTTCCTACGCAAAGCCACATCACCAAAGGGCTCCAAAGGCTGCCCTCGGGGTAGCATTCCAGGCCCCGGGCACACCAGCCGGGCACAGCCCCCCATCCGTCCCCCTGCCCTCCCCCGCCCTCCCCCCCTCCATCCCCTGCCCTTCCTCCCCCTCCCCCACTGTCCTCGCAGAGCCTCCCGGGAGGGTCTGAGAGCTCAGGGGCAGCCTCGTCACTCAGGCAGACACTGGGCAGGGCCACCCCTGAGTGGGCATTGTGCAATGCTAGGCCACTCAAAGCTCAGGTTGACGGTGTCCCTCCAGAGCTGGGGACATGCACAGCAGCAGGGTACTGGGCAGAAAGCTGTGGTGGGCTCACTGGGCCAGGGGAGGCTGGAGTAAGTGGAGGCCAGGGCCGGGTCCAGGTGGGACAGCCCCGTGTCCCCACTGTTCCAGGAGCCAAGTGTAGGCCTCTGGTGCCAGGGTCAGAGCCAGGGCCCCAGCCCTCCAGACAGCACCGGGGAGCCACCCAACCCGCCCTGCCGCAGGCCCCTTCCTGCTCAGGCCTCTGCGGAGGGCCCACCCACACCTGGCCAGGGCGGCAGTCTCCACCAGGAGCAGGGCCATGGCCTGGGGTCCAGACAGGCAAGTGGCCCAGCCACTGAGCACACCACTCTGGGCCACCCTGGGCTCCAGGATGTGTCCCCGGCCAGCCCTGAGGAACTTTCTAGATTGAAGCCCAGAACAGAACCACCTCCGTCCCACGGCGAAGGCCAGGGTGGCCCCGCACAGGGAGGAGGGCTCAGGGGCCCCCGCCTGCTGGGAGCTGACCCCCAGCCCATGCTGCCAGGTCCCGCGGCCCCCAGGCCCTGCCCCAGCCCCAGGCCTCAGCTCTGAGGCCCTGCAGGGCCCCTGCCCCGGGCACAGGGTGCCCACAGCGTGGAGCTGCTGTTAGGAGTCAGGGCGCCCAGGTCCCCCGTGGGCAAGCCCCAGCTCCAGCACAGGGCTCACGCTGCCCCTCTGCCACGCTCTGGGCAGCCCACGGGCTGCAGCTCAGCTCTCAGCCACACGGCACAGCCCCGTGCCCACCTCGCCTGCTCCAGCCCCCCGACTGATCCTCTTCCTCCTGAAGGAGCTGCTGCTGCCGTCAAGCGAGGACGGAGCCGTCCACCCCTCCTCTGTGGGAGCCCCGGTACCTGGACCCACGCCCAAGCTCCACAGGTGCTCTGTACCTGGACCCACGCCCGAGCTCCACAGGTGCTCTGTAAATATTTGTGGAGTGAAGAAGCCAAGAGTCTGCCGCCTGCCAGACACCGTTCACCTCGCTAGATAAGCAGCATCTCTCAATAGGAAGCAGCTCAGCCCCCTGGGAGGCGGTTGTCATTACTATTCCTGTTTTCCAGATGTAGAGCTGAGGCTCAGAGAGGTTAAGGAACCTGTCCCTGGTCACACAGCAATGAGCGGGGTCAGGTGTCCACTCCACCCCTACACAGCCCGCCATCTACACTGACATCCAACCCTCAGCATGTCCTGGTGACACAGGTAAACCCCCCTGCTTCACAGAGCAGACAACAGGCGCTCAGAGCCCCTCTGCATCAGTCCATGGGCACATGCCTCCTGCATGAGCAGGTCCAGGAGGGACCCGGGCTGCCAGTAGCGCCTGCCTGTCCCCTCCCAGGCCCTCCACCCCCATTCTTCTGCCTGAGGGAGGGGCCGGTTTGGACATTTTCCTGGCGGCAGGCTGCCAGCCCCCCCCCCCCGACTTTTAAGAAATATCACCTAATTAGCTGATGGTTGGCGCTCGGCAGTGCCAGCTCCCCTCCCGGGCGTCTGGCCACAGCCTGGGTGCGCCCATATGCCGGCCGCCCTGCCAGGCGGAGCTGGCACCGCTCCGTCCCTGGCAGGGCTGCTGGTGCCTCTGGCTCGGCACCCAAACTGCTGTTCCTGGTGGGTCCTGGGCGCTGGGTGTCCTACCCGGCCACAGAAGCCGCGGCTGGCTGAGCCACACCAGGCTGGCCGTCCCCACGCCTGGGCCACCTGCGGTCTCCATCCCGCCCCGCCCTGTGGACACGCTCCTCCCCAGGTAGCCCCGGGGACCCAGTTCTGCTCTCTCCAGCAAGCCAAACACCCTCATTCTCTTAATTATCGGAGAACAGATTTTTCCCCAAATAATCAGGCAATTTAAATCATACGATCTTTCCCTGAGAACTATATTTAACCCTGATTTGAATGTAATTTACACATCGCGGCTCCCTGAAGCAGCTCTGGGAGCCAAAACATGGATCAAATATTTTTTAAATGTCAAATGCTGCTTAATTGTGGATTGCACTGAATTTATTTGTACAGATAAGTGTTTGATCCTCCACGTCTTTCTCCTCCTGAAGCAATTTTCCTTAATCTATATGATACCCCGATTTCTCTAACGCTCGAGGCCCTCACATTTGTGAAGTGCCACGAAGATGCGCATTCAGATGGGGCCGAGGAGCGGCACCTGCAAACCACGCGGCGTCTGCTGCAGCAGAAAGAGCTGGTGCCGAGGGGCTGGTCCAGGGGCCCAGGACGGGCCCGGGCAGCCTGGTGAGGGTCCCCCGGCGCCTGCCCTCCTCCTTCCCGCCCCTCCTAGGAGTTCCCATGGGGAGGTGTTGGTACTGCGTGCAGGCAGCAGCGGGGGGCACCTCTGGCGCCCTCAGGAGCAGGCCCCAGGGACAGGTCAGCAGGGAGAGGCAGGAGGGAGGACAAGGGACCTTTTCTTTTCTTTATTTGTTCTTCTTAGATACACATGACGTGGAGTGGTTTTGACATATCACACATTCATGGAGTGTGACTTCCCATTCTTGTGGCTGTACGTGACGTGGAGTCTCACTGGCCCTGGATTCACATGTGGACACAGGAAGGTCACATCCGATCACTCCACTGTCCTATTCCCACCCCCCCTTCCCTTCATTCCCTTTGTCTAATCCAGTGAACTTCTATCCCCCTCCCTTACTGTGTGGCAGCGTCTGCATACCAGAGACAACACTTGGCCTTTGATTTTGGGGACTGACTTATGTCACTTAGCAGAACAGTCTCCAGCTCCATCCGTGTACCAGCAGAAGTCTTAAAGCCATTCTTCTTTATGGCTGAGTAATATCCCACTGTGTACACGTACCACCTTTTCTTTATCCATTCGTCTGTCAAAGGTTGGTTCCATAGCTTGGTTATTGTGAATTGAGCTGCTATAAACACTGATGTGGCTGGTCACTGTAGTAGGCTGGTTTTAAGTCCTTTGGGTTAAAATGTAGAAATGGAATAGCTGGGTCAAATGGTGGTTCCATTCCAAGTTTTCTGATGAATCTCCATCCTGCTTTCCAGAGTGGTTGCACCAATTTACAGTGCCGCCGGCCATGTGTGAGTGAACCTTCCCCCACGTCCTCGCTAACATCTGTCGTTGCTTATATTCTTGATGACGGCCATTCTGACTGGGGGGATGGAGCCTCGGTGTAGTTCCGATCTGCATTTCTCTAATTGCTAGTGACGTTGAACATTTTCCACACACTTTTGACCATTTGCACTCCATCTGTGAAGCGCCTGCTCAGTTCCTAGCCTGTGTGTGAGCTGGTTAACCCTCTGTCTTGAAGTGAGAGGGGAAGGGGCAGGTCCTGCAGCCACGTGTCCTGGGCAGCACTGTGGCCCCGGGGGCGGAAGTTTCCAGAGCCCTGCGCCTGGGTGCGGGAATGCTCCTGGTCAGGCTCTGGGTGAGTCCACCCTGCTTCCCCACTGAGGTTCTCCGGGCTGTGGACTGCGGCCCCCCACAGGGAAGCCCCAGCCCGAGGAGCCCCCGGCCCAGCCTGCTCCTCACGGCTCCAGCCCCACCTCTGGGAGCTCCGGCCTGGCCTGCAGCGGGCCTCAGGCTCTCCTCGTCTTGGGGTGCTGCACCCTCTCCTCCTGCTGCCCGGGGCTCGGGCCGGCGTCTGTGGCCTCGCTCCTGCGCAGTGCTGCTCCCCAGGCTGGACACGCTGCTCTCAGTGCCCGGCCCGCTGTCCCTGTGCTTCCCGCAGCCCCTGCGCCATGGCCACCCCGCGGCAGTGGGGACACTCCCGTCCTCCAGGGCCAGGGGCGGCCTCCTGGACCTGCCTGGGCTCCCGGGACAGCGGTGCCCACGGGCTTTCTTCCTGCATAGCAATCTAGGGACGTCCCCTTCCCTCTGCAGCCACCAGCAGTGCTATCAAGGCCGAGGTCACGCTCCCTGCTCGTGGCCACGGCCTGCCCCCACGTTAGTTCTTCAGCGAGCATCTCTGGGTTTGTCCCCTACAGCTGTAGACCCGCCGCCGCTGCGGAGGCACTTGCAGAGGCGCGGTCTGTGTGACCTCACCCTCTCTGGCACCTCATCTTCTGTTTCCAAAACACACCGGGTCTTGTTGGCGAGCCTCTGCCGGCACCGCGGCTCCTGTCCCTGCTGCCTTCCGAGGCGTCCATGGACGTGACAGCTCTGCCAAGTGCTCCTCTGCTGCCGGGAAGTGCTGCTTCCAGCCTGCTGTTTCCTCGCTCTCCCTGCCTGGGGCCCTGCCAAGGCCGTGAATTTGGGGTGTTATGGGTGGAGCGCAGTGCTCTCGGTGCAACGTCCCCTGAGTGCGCTGATGTCCATGGCAATGGGCACCGTGGTCACAGCAACCTCCAAGTCACATGGCCAAATCCAGTGTCAGGGAGGGAGGCAAGAGTGACTCCCTGAGGCCAGGGCCGGCCTGGGGCTGACCACCAGAGGCAGAAGCCCGACTCCACAGGCAGGTCTGCACGCTGCCCGCGTGTCCACAGGCCTGCACACCATCCCTGACCACAAGCAAGAGGAGCGGCTGGCACGGGGGAGCCACAGGGGCCCAGGGACCCCTCCTCAGCCTCCACCTCAGCAGGTTCCTGCTCTCGTGCTGAACAAGACAGAAAGAGATGGAGCAAGTGGACAAACCCACCGTGTGGCTGCCACTAGCTCAGTCACCCAGACGGGCAGCCAGGCAATCAGGGTGGGCAGAGCTGGCCAGAGAACCAGGACGCCACCACTGAGGTCGTCACAGACCCCACTCCAGCGCCCCCAGGACGGCCACCGGGACAGAACAGCTGACCACGAAACACCTGAAGGAGGGAGATCTCTTCCTCGTGTTTGTACTGGACGTCAACAGCAGAGAGAGGGGGACCCCCCAGCACGTGGGGATTAAACGACTTCTGCATCACACACGGGCCAGAGGAGGCTCCACGGAATTTACAATATTTTGGACGCCATGAAAATACAACTTGACAAAATTAGTGCTTAAGGGGAATTTATAGCATGAACGCATTTGCCCAACAAGAAGAAAGACCCAAAATAAGTAATCTGAGCTTCCGCCTCAGGAAACCAGAAATAGAAGACCCACTTAAAACCGCAGCAAGCAGAAAAGAAATAATAAAAATCAGAGAAAATCCGTGCCATTAAGGACAGGATGACAATAGAAAAAAAACAACAAAATCAAAACCTTATTCTTTGAAAGATCAATGAAAGTGATAAATCTCCAGCCCGGCTAAGGAAAAATGTCAAACCAAAAGAGGGGTCCTCAGCGCTGACCCAGGACAGGAAGGACGGTAGAATCCTCTGCCCTCTGGTACCAACAGCCTTGAAAATTCGAGAAGAAATGCAGCGCCTCCCTAGAGGACTCCCTGGCAGGTCCCTGCAGGGGAGCAGGAGCCGGGCAGGTGTCCATTTCAACACTGAGCAGTCGGTCACCACCCCGGGAAGGAAAGCTCCGGGGCCTCGTGGAGAACTGCACCCGCTTCAGGGATAATCCCCTTCTCCACACATTCCTGACCCTTCCCTCCCGACCTCCAGCCCCACACCAACCAGGGACACCACCAGAACAGCCCCGCCCAGAGGCTGTCACACACACGGCCACAGCAGTCACGGCTGGGCATTTCCAGCGCAAGCCCAGCGACCTGCCGACAGCATGACTGTCCGTCAGGACGGGCTTCGCTCCAATGGACTGCCATCGAGCACAGCCTGTGTCCTGGAACAGCTACGCCTGCGGGACGCCAGGGGACACATGAGGCCAGTGCTTCCGACACACGGGCCCTGGGCCACAGGAAACCGAGGTCGAGCTCCAGCAGAGCCCCCAGAAGAGAAGACCACAGTCAGTTGCAAGAGAGTGAAGAGAGAAATCAGGAGCTCCTCTGTAGACAAGATGGGCTGAGTCTGAAGGTTGTGGGAGTCAAGAGCCACGGGGGACAGAGGGAGGACCCGCCCAGAGGCTGGAGTAGCCCCCCACGGGGGACAGAGGGAGGATCTGCCAAGTGGCTGGAGTAGGTCACCCACAGGGGGACAGAGGGAGGACCCGCCCAGTGGCTGGAGTAGGTCACCCACAGGGGGGCAGAGGGAGGACCTGCCAAGTGGCTGGAGTAGGTCACCCGCAGGGGACAGAGGGAGGACCTGCCCAGTGGCTGGAGTAGCCCCCCACGGGGGACAGAGGGAGGACCTGCCCAGTGGCTGGAGTAGCCCCCCACGGGGGACAGAGGGAGGACCTACCCCCACTCCAGCACTCACTGCGTGGCCAGGACCACAGGGCAGGACAGAGGTGGTGAGACCGATGTCACTACTGATCTGAAGCAAGGACAAGGGTGGCCATGGAGGAGGGTGGCGCTGGGACAGTGGCAGACGGAATGCACATAACAGCAGCAGTTGAGACACAAAGGGCGTTTTCACCAGAACCACCTCGAAATAGATTGGGCCTAAGTGTCAACACAAGAGCGTAAACTCCCGGCCCACAGGACCCCCTCGAGAGAACCTGAGTGACTGGACCTCTGAACACTAAGACCTTGCAGAGCGAAGGGACACGCCACCCGAGGAGGAGAACCTTTGTGAAACACAGGCAGATCAGATCCAGACTGTGTCCAAAGCCACCAAGGACCCTAACCCCTAATCACAAGAAACGCCCCGGTTTGGAAATGAGAAGGGCTGAGCAAGCTTCTCCTGACAAAGCAGGAAGCAAACGGGCACGTGAAGCCACACGATGCCACCTCCACCAGGAAGCCACGTTGGATCAATAGTGAGACACCACTGTGTGCACACCGGAGTGGCGGGGTTCCAAAACACAATCACCAATGAGGGCGTGGAGCCGTGGGATCTGCGTCCGCGGTCTGTCCATCACTGGTGGGAGCAGAAGGACACACTGCCCGAGAGTGAAGCCCTAGGTGTTTACCAAGGGATCTAGGAACTTGTCACACAAAAGCCTTACACGCATGTTTACAGCGAGCTTCCCTTCACAATTACTAAAACCGGGAAGCAGCCAGGATGTCCTTCAGCAGGACGGTGGATAAACAGGTTCAGGTGTACCGACCCCTGGATCAGGGGACACCAGTCAGAGGTGAGGGGAGAGGCGCTGCCGGGCCACACACGGGCACAGGGGGTGCTTGAGCGACTGCTGCTCAGCAGGACAACAGGCCCAAATGGCCACACACAGCGACCCCAGCTCCGGGACCCCAGCTCCGGGACCCCAGCTCTGGGACCCCAGCTCCGGGACCCCAGCTCCAGGACATCAGGAGAAACAAACCCACAGCCCGGGGCGCAGACCGGGGACATCCAGGAGGAACATGGGGTGTGGGCAGCAGAGCACTCTCTGTGACGCTGCAGCGCAGGAGGCACAGTGTCCACAGCTGTCCCTGCTTTGACGCATGCCTGAGGGACATCAGTCTGGGAGGAGGACAGCCTTGCCCAGCTCATGTTTTGTCCCCTTCCAGGGCCTGCCCCACGGCCCCAGCACCTCCCTCTAGATCCTCCTCATGTTCCCACCACTTCCCAGTGCACCCAGCTGGGGGCCGACTTCTAACACATGGGCTTTGGGGACATTCCAGGTCCACAGTGCAGCGTGGCATGGACCTGGGGCCCAGCTCAGAGCTGGGCACCAGGAGCAGACCCCCACGTGGCAGATCCCTACCCCGTCATCCAGGGCGGTTCCCAGGGGTGCGAGCGTGCTACCTCCTCCATGTGTGCTGCCTCTAGGGGGCAGGGGGCAGTGTCTGTGTCCAGCAGAGAAGTGAGGCCCAGGACACAGAGGCCACAGCAGGCAGCAGGTTTGCTGAAAAGCGACAGATGCAGAGTCAGACTTCTGCAGAGAGAAGGCCCAGTGGGGAGTCCGGGGGGAGTTGGGGTCTGTTCTTTATGGTCTCTGGAGTCTCCTCCTTTCCTTACATCCTCCCTGTCCACATGCTCCTGGCCATTATTGATGGGTGTCCCCTCTGTCCACGCGTCTGTTTGAGTTCTTCTCTTGGGTCCCCCACTTAGGGGCACGAGTAGGGAGGGGTCTGTCTGATTGGGTCCCAGGGGTGCCCACGCGCACTTTGTCCAGCAGGACGTTGACCTCACCAGGAGACCCTCTCCGTGCACCTTTGCCCTGGCCCTGCCCGGCCCCCTACCTCGCCATCTTGCCGGGCTGCCTAGGACTCTACATCTCCCTCATAAGGGTGGGAGGGGTCCCAAGTCACCCTGGGGATGGGTGGGGTCCTTCAAAGTAAAGCAGAAGGAGCCTCACAGACCTTGACCACTGTCCCCCATGTGACAGGCGAGCAGCTCTGCCTCGGCTCCCGGTGCACTGGAACTCGGCAAGAGGGTGGACGGAGGGCTCGGGCCTCCTGCCGGAGAGGGGGCTACAGATGGCCTCAGCAGGGGCCAGCATGGTCCACGTGGGTTGCCCGGAGCCCAGTGCATGTTGAGCATAATATGGACATTGCAGTGGGATGGTCAGTTCTGTGGGTCAACTTGACCAGCCTCAGGACGCCCAGATTAAATGTCCTTCTGTGTGGGTCTGTGAGGTGTCCAGGTAGAGGAGTGCGTGGATCCTGCTCTCAGCCAAGCAGCCGCCCCGCCCCCCAGCATGGTGGGCATCACCCCAGCAGGACAAGGTGGACACGAATGGGACCTGTTGACTTCCTGCCTTGATGCTGGGCATCTCTTCTCGTCCTCTCTGACCCTCGGACTCAGAGGACACCGCCGGCCCCGGGCTCCCAGGCCTTCCGGCTGACACTGCGCACAACCTCGCTCTCCTGGGTCTCCAGCCAGCAGCCGCCAGCGTGGACTCCTCAGCCTTGGGACCAGGTGAGCCGTCTCCCAGACACTCTCCTTGGGTGGACGCTCATGTGGGCTCCCGGCACCAGGCCAATTCATCTGTGCATGCCTGTCCTCCCGGAAGTGGGCACCCGAGAGTGTGGGCTGGACGGAGGCCGACCTTCCGCAGGCGTGGGGCGGGCAGGGCGTGGCTTCCCGGGGGAGACACCTGTCAACAGTGATTGCCACTTTGATGATACAGGCCTTGGCCTGAGCCTTGAGTACAAACAACACCTGGCCACTGTGCTCCTCCTGGCCCAGGCCAGCCTGGAGGAAGCAGCCGAACTTCCCAGGGGAGGGGCATTCCACAAAGGACGGGGACTCCCAGGCCATCGGGGGAAGAAGGGGAGTCTGGGAAACCCGAGGGCCCCCCAGGAGGCGCAGCAGGTAGCGTGGTGGGCGCCCAGGCAGCGCTTGGGAGCAGATGAGGACACTAGGCAGCAACCTGACGGGCTGCACCTGTCCGGGTGACATTCCCACCACTCAGTAATGCTGAAAACCACCCACTGACGTGAGAATTTTCTACGCCGCCTTCACAGTTTTTCTGGAAATATAAAGCTGTTGTAAAAAATAAATTTGGCTTTTTAAAAAGGCATGCATTTTATGACATGTAGATTTTACCTAAATAGAGTTGGTTTTAAGTATTGAAACACTGCGGTCTCCTGCCCTGTGGAGCTTCGGTTTCATGAAAGAGGAAAACAATCCAGAAGCAGCAGCAATGAGTATGTCCAGGCTCAGGGTGAGTTCTGCTCTGAGGTGGCCATCGGGGAGCAGCAGGGAACCAAGGCGGGTCCCCTGACACCCCCCAGGAGGCAGAGCCAGCCCGGGCCCTCCGGCCCCAAGGTGCCAGGTGGCAGGTGCCCTCGGGAAGCAGTCCCTGTGCTCACCAGAAGATTAGGCCGGGGAGAGCGTCCAGGCAGGGGGGGCGTGGGGGCCCCACAAAGACATTTGGTGTCCTCAGAGGAACACAGGAGGCCCCAGCGTGGAAACTGGGCTCCTGGCACCAGGCCACACTCAGAGACGCGATCACCGCCGGTCCCCCTGGGCTTCTGGGAAACGGCCACGGCCACTCCACTGAGCAGGCAGCCCCTGGCTCGGCGCCTCCTGCCTCCAAAACACACTCTGCATTAAGTGTAATGGGTTTTAGGGAATTTATTTTGCCAATTTTAGAACCCACCATAAAGAAGAAATATGAGAGGATTTTATGAGGTGTACTGTATATCTTTAATACTCGTATTTTTTCTCGAAATGCTGAGAATATCAATTACGTTTATGGCTTCGCGAGGAGACGCTCCACCCCACGGCCGGCAAAGCGAGTCCTGGCAGAAAATAAGCTGTGGGGGGCCCGGGGGCCCACACCCTGCAGGGTGCCGGCCGGCTCCAGACCACCCGGTGCTGACAGTCTCGGGGAGCCCCTGGGGGAGGGAGGGTGTGCACGTGTGTGCCGGCCTGTTTGAGTGTGTGCACGCGTGCCTGTGTGTGCTCTCTGTGTCAAAGGACGGTCCTGAGGAGGGAGAGCCCCGGACTGGGAGAGTCCTGTGGAAATAGAGGGGACCCACCAGTGGCCCTGCACAGGACAGAGGGAGCTTTTCTCCAGGATCCAGCCCCCAACAAACTCCCAGCCAGCCTCCTGATCCAGGATCTCCTGCAGGACTCCATCCCAGCCTCTGCCCGGCCCCCATACCCTCAGGACCCCCACACTGGGCCCAGGGCTTTCTGTGGTCCTGCTCATCCACACTTGGTCTCCCCAGCTGAGCCAGGAACCCAGACAAGGAGCCAGAAGCCCCACTGCAGCAGGCGGGCTGGCCCGGGGGTTCTGGCTCAGGGCAGCAGAGGCACAGCCCTTGGGTACAGGGCTCAGGAGCTGGGCATCCTGCCCCCACACTTTCAGCCACTGGAGGAGGAGTCCTGGACTCCTGAGGCCCCACCCTGCAGATGGCACCCCGAAGCCAGAGAAGCACAGCCTCCCGAGCTGAGCATCCAGATGGCTGTGGAGCCTGCAGGGCCACACTGTACGTGTGCCCACACACACACTCACACACACTTGTGAACGGATTTGCACACACAAACACACATGAGCCCACTGGCCTTGGAGAGCCTCTGCTCCTTGCAACTGAGGAATTCTGCAGAGCGACCCCACCTGGACCCTGTGCACCCCTGGGCGGGAGGCCAGAGCCTCCTGGGGCAGGGCTGGGCACCCAGGGGTGACCTGCGAGGAGGCGCCCCGCCCTGTGCTGCTTAAGGTTATTTACGGCTCCGACGTGCACGTTTGTTTAAAATCTGCTGCGGAATTCATCCTCTCTGCCACTTACTCAGCCATTATCGGCCATCGCAAAAGTGCCGAACAGAGAGTCATAAAAGGCCGTGATTTACGAGGCACAAGAACACAGGATGAAGGAGAGGAAATTAAACCCTTTACCTGAGAGATGACTTACCAGTCCAGCTGAGGCGAACACCACAGGGCCAACAGACGCGGGGGCAGTGGAGGTGTCCGTCCTGAGCGCGACCCTGGGCTCACCTGCAGGAGGCGCCAGACCCAGGGCCCAGGGCCCTCCACGTGCCCCCAGCTGGCCTGGGTGGGGCCAGCTCAGGATCCACGTGGGGGCTGCAGGACCTGGGGATGTTCCATCACTCTCCGGGCCTCTGTTTACCCCTCTGAACCAACGCTGGACAGGTGGGCTCAGAGACTACGTAGCCAAGGACAAGCTGGAGGTGCCCCCGCCGGGGTGCCCTCCTCCCTGTCCCCATGCCAACCTCTGGCCTGGCCCCCACCCGGGCTGACCCTTATCCTCACTGCTGCTGGGGTGTGGGGGACCCACATCCTGGGCCAGAAGAGAAAGCCATGGCTGTCCCAGCTTTGTCCTGCCCTCTCGGGGACCCCCCTCATGTCCCACTATTCTTCCCATACCCCAGGAGGCCCCAGGCCTCCTAGGCCGAGAGGTGATTTCCAGCAGGGTGGACGTCATCCCCTGAGCTCTGGGAAAGGGCTGGATCCTGGGGTTCTGCCCCAGAGTTCTCAGGATCTGCAGGCAGAGATTCTCAAGAGTGGGGAGGTCAACAGGAGTCCCAGGCCAGGTCCTGAATGGCACAGGCCAGGTCCCTGGGAAGCCCTGTGGAACCAGGGCGGCCTCAGCCCCCCGAGGGCGCCTGGTGCCAGGGCTCCAGCTGGGGAGGGAGGGCTGGGCGCCCTGGGTCCTGGGCCTGATGAGGCCCGCAGGGACACCGCCTGTGCAGCTCCGGCTGGGCAGAGGGGAAGGAGGGTCTCTTAGGACAGGCCCTCGGGAGCCTCTCCCCACCCGCTGCCCCACCTGGCGGCCAGATGAGCAGCACCTGGGCACACACCTAACCCGGAAGCTGCCTCCCGCCTGCTGGTCCACCTCCCGCCACTCACTGCCTCCACAGGGCTATCGCGTCCAAGAGGGTCCTGAGCCCAGAAGGGCCACCCATCAGGGTCACCAAGAGATCCCTCTATCAGAGGCCAGCTGGTGGGGATGGGGATGTGCTCTGCTTTGTGTGGTTTTCACTTCCTTAAAAAGAAAACCGCCAGGGACTACAGTTGTCCATAAAGCCTTAGTGGACTTAGAAATGAACAGGGCACTTCCCGAGAAAATAAGAATTTGATTTTTCAATTAAAGCCAGGCATACACTGAGCCTATGCCTCGGGGACACATTTACTTTGCAAACAGCCTGGTGGCACCGTCATCCCCACCCCCAACCAGAGAAGGGCAGCAAAACCAGGCCCCTCCTGGCGCCTCTCCAGTACCCCAGCCCCAGGCTCTGCCCCCCCCACCTCAGGGTCCTCACACAAGACCTGGGGGGCTCAGGCCTCGGACGGCAGGAGGTGGCAGGGTGGAGCAAGAGGGGTGACCTCACACTTCCTCCCTCCTGCCCCCGCCTGGCGCGCAGGCCCCAGCCCAGAGCTCCTCTCCCCCTCTTCCAGCAGGCCGTGCCTGGGAGGGCCCCAGCCGCACCCCGACGCTGTACTTCCCCGGTCACACCCTGGCTGCCCTCTGGGGCCCAGAGCAGCACCCCCCTCCAGACAGCTCAGGGTCAGCCAGACTCCCAAGACCCTGATGTTGGTGGGGGAGAAGGACAGAGGGGGCCCTGGGAGGACCCGAAGGAAGGAAGGGACACTCTGATCAAGACTGCAATTTCAAAAGCTAAGAAGAGAGATGAAGCCCAAGGGCAGGACCAGGGTAGAGGGGGCAATGCCCAGAACAGGTGTGCTGAGCCCACACCACCCTGGAGAGCTCTCTCCCGAGGGTCCAGCTTTGCTGACCTCAGGTGCTCACACCAGAACACAGCACAGGCCTCTCTCACACAAGTCCCACCACCCCCACGCCAGGCCCCCTTGCCAGCCTCAGTGTCCCCAGCTGGACAAAGAATGCATGTTCAAGACTCTTGCTGCTCCCAGGCCCTGGGTGCTGGCCTGCTCAAGGTCACTGGCCTGTCTGCCTCCAGACTGACCCTGGGTCTGGCTGGGCCAGCCGGGGTCACCTGCTGTAATGCTGCAGACAGCTCAACCCAGGGCTGCAAGAACGAAGGCCGCCCCTCCGTCTCATTCTTGTTTTCTTCCCAGCGTAATTGAAAAATCAATATGTTGCAGAATTTCTGTGCAAACCACAAATACAATCATTTCCAGTCTCAAAGAGGACCATCCTGCAGTACAGCAGCTGTGCCCCAGAGGCCCCCGCACAGCTCTGGGGTGGCAGCAGAGCCATCCTCACAGGGCCCCGCCCAGGGACACCTGGCCCCAGATTCAATCAAGCCTTCCTGCAGGGCTTCTGATCGCACGGTGCCCGGCTCATAAATAAGGCACTTAATGAAAGGCATGAAAAGTCAATTAACTGTAAGCATAGTTACACACGGCCACGCCACACCTGTCACCAATAGAGCTCGCGTTGGAACTTATTACATTTTTATCAACTCGGCCTCCTGAGCCACCACGCAATCTGGGCAGCGCACCGTCCTCTGTAATCAGAGTCGTTGGCTTTTATGGGTTTGCTCAATTTCGCCCAAGGGACAGATGGCACAAAGCAAGGAGAAAGCCACCGCCTGCTTCAAGTGGAGGACAAGCCAAGGCCAGGCCCCCAGACCTGGGGTAGATGTGGCCAGCCCAGCCTGCCCAGCCCCGCCTAGCGAGGCACGGAGCCTGCCACCCCTGACTGGCCCAGCCACCCTGCGCCTGACCCCAGGCCCCCAGGACATACTTACCCACAGGGGGCCTACCTGAGCCTAGTTGTCCCCAACCTGCCGTCAAAATTAAGCCCAGCACCCCTGTCACCCAGGCAGCGTGCTCCCTCTCTGCCCAGGGCTGGGCCATGCCTTGTCTGCGGACTCCTTCTCAGGCACTCCAGTGACCACACAGCAGCTCCACGGTGACCCCTGCCTGCCCTGCACTGGACCCCAGAGTCAGTCCCTGTCCCCTGAGGAGGCTGTGATGGGGGTGAAGGAAGCCAGGTGCCCAGAGTCCCTGCCCGGGGCTCAGCCTCTCCCCGCTGGGTGGCAGGTCCCCAAGACCTGGCAGAGAGGGAGGAAGCTGACCAGAGCTGAGAACCCGGCGGGAGCCTCGCCCGGGCCTCAGGTGGCCCTGCCCACCCCGGCCCTGACACCCTCCTGCTTCTGTCTGCTTCTCCCTGGTGCTCCCACCCCTTCTGAGGTGCACTTCCGGGTGGGTCCACCTTCTCCAGAGACCCCCGCCCACATCCTCTCGCCCCCGGGGGAGACAGTAAGGAACGGGGACAATGTCCCAACAGGACCAAGGTGTTGCCAGCTCAACACCCTGCCCCCTGCCCAAGCCAGCCTGTCCCAGACAGGGCCCTCCACATCTCCCTGCCCTGGCTTTGGTCCACCGCAGTGTGGACCCCTGACCACTGCAGCCACCTGGCATCTCCACCACTGTGTGCAGGGGCCACCAACACCTCTGACCTCACTGGGCTGGACAGGAGGGCTCTGTTTCCCACCAGGGTCCCCCAGGGCCAAGACACAGAGCTGGCCGGCCACTCCAGTGTCGGCCCAGGACCTGAAATCCCTCCTTCCGGTTTTCCCCCAAGGTCTCATACCCCTGGTGGTGGCCACAGCCCACACACTGTGCTCTGGGGGCGGTCTTCCCTGTAAACAGTAGCGTCACAGCAATGCACTACTTCATCCACACGTTCCTATATGGTGGCCTCCCACCCCCAGGGCTACTGAGCCCCCAAGATGTGTCTCCTGCCACCACAGGGCTGGAGCCCCAGGACTGTCCGGGCTGCACGAGGCACGGTTAACGCAGAAAGGTGACGCCGTGCCCGTCAGAGTATGCCAGGTTCCTGGCCCGTCTGGGCCTTGGCTGCCCCAGGCCCCAAGCAGCCATGGCCTGACTTCTGCCATTGCCAACGATGCGCATTTCCTAGGGTTTTATGTCGATTCTTCCTAGAATCATAAACAGCTGCCCTTTTTGTCCAGCTGCTGTCCCTTGGCATGCCACTTGTCACTTTTCCATGCCGCTATGTTACACACCAGGCTGCATGAGCTTCATACAAACCCCACATGGACATGCGCTGTGGCCACCCTTAACCTAAGCCACCCAACTGGCGGTCAGCTCCTGGCCACCCCGTTTAGCGGCCATTGTGCATCTCTGCAATCTGTGCATTGTGACAGCTGAGGGACATTTTCTTCCCGTCTTGTGGAATCCAGCAGTGAAGCCACTGGAGCCTGGGGCTCTTCACAGACTTCTTGCACAGTCCGTTTTCAACCTGGTCATCGACTCCGTCTGGAGTGCGCTGTGGCCCTTTGTGTCTCCAAGGAACTGGCCTGTTCTGAGTTGGGTTTGTCAGTGTGAGGTTCTGCTGTCCCCTCAAGATCGGTAGCGCAGCTTGATACTGAGCGTCCTGGTCAGCCTGGTGGGTGAAGCCTTGCTCGTTTTACCCATCATCTTGGAACCGTGGGTCTGCTGACCTCCCTGCGGCGTCCATGCTCACTGCCCCGCTGGCTGCCTCGGGCCTGTTGCTTCCTGTCCTCTGTTACACGGGCCAAGTTTGCTCTTCATGCCCTCGGTTCTTGAGGTACCAGCTGAGGTCACTGGTTGTGATCTCTCTTCTAATGTTTCTGTCAGTTTTTCATCTTGGTGACCAGAAGGCCTGACGAGGGCAGCTTCAGGAGAAAACGTTTATTTGGCTCGTGGGTTCAGAGGTTCAGGCCACAGGTGGCGACTCCATGGCTCTAGGCCAGGGGACACAGGACATCATGGCAGAAGGACATGGAGGAGGAAAGCAGCTCAAGACGTGACAACCAGGAAGCAGAGAGAGCTCTGCTCACCAGGGACAAAATATAAACCCCAACGGCACATCTCCAGGGACCACCTCTTCAGCCACTTCCCCAGCCCTCAGTTACCACCCAGGTAATCCCTATCAGTGGATTAATCCTCTATTAGTCGTCTCACATGAGCTTTGGGGGGACACCTTCTATGCCAACCCTAACAACTAACACAGGTATGCGATGCTGTAGTGCCTAACACAGGTATGCGATGCTGTCGTGCCTAACACAGGTATGTGATGCTGTGGTGCCTAACACAGGTATGCGATGCTGTCGTGCCTAACACAGGTATGGGATGCTGTGGTGCCTAACACAGATGTTGTCATGCCTAACACAGGTATGCGATGCTGTCGTGCCTAACACAGGTATGGGATGCTGTAGTGCCTAACACAGGTATGCGATGCTGTCGTGCCTAACACAGGTATGCGATGCTGTCGTGCCTAACACAGGTATGGGATGCTGTAGTGCCTAACACAGGTATGCGATGCTGTGGTGCCTAACACAGGTATGCGATGCTGTCGTGCCTAACACAGGTATGCGATGCTGTCGTGCCTAACACAGGTATGCGATGCTGTCGTGCCTAACACAGATGTTGTCATGCCTAACACAGGTATGCGATGCTGTAGTGCTAATACAGGTATGCAGGCCCCGGAGGCAAGACAGGCCCTGAACGCCACACTCTCCTCCATCTGGGGAACTCCCCAGTGCCTGGACCTCCTCAAGGCCAGAGGCTTCACCATCCCTCAGCACCTAAATCCTACCACTGCCCCTGACAAGGGGTCTCTCATGTCCTGATGCCCCAGGTCCCAGATCCACAGCCAGCACCCCTCTCCAGGCTGGGACCCAGGACTCAGCACTTTAAACCCAGAGAGCAAGACAGCCTGGCAATGTCCCTGTCCTTTATGATTCAGGGAGAAGGACCTCAAAGGGCTGGGGGTCCCAATTCAAAAACAGACACGGGGTCTGAATGGACACGCCTCAAAGAAGATACGAAGATGGCCAACAGGCACGTGGAAGGGGGTTGGGCATCCTTGGTCATTAGGGAAGTGCAAAGCCAAGCCACTGCACGCCACCAGGATGGCTGCCCTCCAAACACAGGCGTGATAGGCGTTGGCAACGTGGGGAGATGATGGCCCGCGAGCTGTGGGGAGGAAGGTGAGAGGGAGCAGCCACCACGGGGAAGAGCTTAGCGGTTAGAGGAGAATTGCCACATGACCCCGCGACCCTGCTCCTGGGTGGACACACTGAAGACTTGAAAACAGGGTCTCAAAGGGGCCTAATGACGGATGTCAGGGGCAGCAGTGTCCATGACAGCAAAGGGCCGAGCAGCCCCGTCCATCAACAGACGGCTGGCAAACGGGCACGGCACCCACACACCCGAAACCGTGGGAGGAAGGCACCTGGAGCTTGAAGATGCCCTGCTACGGAAAGAAGCTGCACACGGAAGGGCAACGTGCTGTCCTCCTGCGTGGGGCCCACGGCGACAGAATGCAGGCGGGGCTGGGAGGCCAGGGCGCTAGTGCTTACTAGGACGGAGCCCCGGGTGGCCCCAGGCCTGCGCAAGTGGTTCGAAGGATAAATGACCTGCATTTGGCTACGGTAAGGGAGAAAGGCAGGAGGTGTCCAGCCTATTAGCTGGGCACTCTCTGGCCGTGCGTGGGCTGAGGCCTCCTGGCCGTGCAGCTGCCAGGTTGGTGCAGTCGGTATTGGAGAAGGTGGAAGTGCCCACTGGCGGGAGGCCTTCTCCCACCTTCCTGTGATTCTCCTGGCTCTGGCTGAGGGTGTCCTCCCAGGAGCAGAACTTCCCCAGGCTGAGGAGGAACAGCCTGCCAGAGGCCTCGTGTCCCAAGCATCCGGGTTCCAGAGGCATAACAATGAGCTACAGGTTGGGGGATTCTGTGGGAGTCAGGACAGAGAGGGACAGCCAGCACCCTCCTGCCATGGGTGACCTCGGCTGGCAGGAGTCTTCTTCTGAACCGAGGACACCGCCACCTCTCAGCCTTGGTCTCCTCATCCCACCTTCCCGGTCCCCAGCCTCTGCCCTGCCTTGACTCCCCACCTGGCCATTGGGGGCCCACCCACAGCAGCGTGACACAGCAACCCCGCCCAGCAGCAGGTCCAACTTACGCAGACCTGGGCTGACCAGAGGGACCCTTCCCACTGCTGACTCCACCAAAGGCACCACACACAACTCACACACAGACACAAGGAAGCATGTGCACACAGACTACAGACACATGGCCCCTACACACGGCACACGGATTCACACACGTGGGCACACTCGGGCACACCTAGAGTCCAAGGGCTTCTTGCAGCCAGAAACAATGCTCCTGCCACAGCCTCTTGGAGGGCTGCTCTGGGTTCCCAGGGTTCCAGCCCCGCTAAGCAGGCTGCGGGATGTGCAGACACACACGGGCCGGCCCGTCCCCCAGGGAGGGTGCACACGGCGAGCACCGGCCTGAGGGGCTGCCGGGATTGAGTCTGAAATTGCCTCCACCTGGGCTCTGGGACCACAAGCACGCAGAGGACCCTCCCCCCCCTCGGGGGCCACCAGCCTGCACCGCCTGTGTGCCCCTCCCTGGCCGGCCACATGACTCCTCAGGGTCCCGGAGCCCAGCAGAGTCAGGCCTGGTGTGAGGGCAGCCAGCGGCTTCCACACTCACACACAGCCACGCTCGCAGCCCTGCACAGATGGGCTCTTGAGACGCCAGACGCCGCGGGCAGCGTGGTGCTTTGTTGCCTCCTGCCTTCCCTCCTTTGTCCCTCACTCCTGGAGCCCCTGACCCCCAGAGCCACTGGCACACAGCCTGGCGGCCCCTCGGCACAGCACGTTGGTGTTGCATGTGGAGCGCGTGCAGATGCCGCTGGACGAGATCAGAGCAAAGCCCAGACTCCTGGCATCCTTTAGGGTGCTCGGCCCCGCCGTGCTGAGCCCACCCGCAGGCCAGCCGTGGACACCTCAGACAGCCCCGTGCAGAGCTGCAGACTGCCCAGCTCCCACAGAGATTTGGGCTGGTGGCCCTGGTGTGGGGGCCAGGGAGGAGCTGGGCAGCTGCTCTTCTACCTCCAACAGAACGTGGCCAGCAAGGAGGGGCTTTCTCTCAGCTGGGCCACCCACTGCCAAGAGCTTGGGACCCCAGCTCCAGGGGACCAGATGCAGCCGGGGCCACAGTGCCAGGGCAAGAGGACCTAGGCCAGGGCGAGGTGGCAGGAGCACCCACAGTATAAGGACATGATCTGAGTTAGGGAAGAACCTGCGGGGGCAGCTGGCCAGCAGAGGCCCACAGGAGTGGACTCACGGGACACCAAGGCCTTGGCAGAGCCTCCTGGTGGCCATGCACGCCCACCTTCAGAATGGAACCACCAAGGTCCCTTCTGCATCCTCCCCGCTGGGGACCAGCCAGGGTTGCACATGCGCTGGACAAGCTCTCCCCACTGACCCACACCTCTGGCCCTAACGTCCTGTCTCCCCTCTCCTGGGTGCGGGGGGGCCACCCCTGAGCACCTCCTTCAGACCAGGTGAAGGTAAATGCCCTCCGGAGGCAGAGGCCAGAAGGCAGCGGGTGGGAATCTGCTTCCCTTGGAGGCCTTGTGTCCCCCAGCCCCCGCCAACCCGCCTTCCCTTCTGCTGTGGATGCTGTGGGCCTGGGGTCTCGAGCTGGCCAGGTCCCTCCCTCCCATCTCTGCAGCCACCTCATTGCTGCTGCTGGGGACATCTGGGTGGGGCCAGAAGTGAGGAGCAGGCCCTTTCGGGGGGCAGGGATCTGTGCCACCAAGCGTGGGGCCTGAGAGAGCCCCAGGCTGGCAGTGAGCCAGACTTGTTCTCAAAGGCTCTCCCCGTCCGGGCACTTTCCCCAGAGCTGCCGTCCTCAGGCCCCACCACCCTCGTGCCACCAAGCAGCACTGCCACAGGCGATGTGTCAGGGGCTCCGTCAGGCCCAGACACACACCCCGGGCAGGGCCATGCAACCGGCTGTCCGTGGACCAGACAAAGGCTGCCTGTAAATTGAGGGCAGTGCTGGCCGCGGCTCCAGGCCTGCTGAGGGGATGTGATAATTGGACCCAGTTCTAAGGTGTCTGTCGGGGGCAGAGGGGCAGTAATTGAAGAAGGAAGGAGAAGAAAGGAGCCGGTGGCCACGGGATGCCAACAGCTGGTAGTGCAGAGAACTGGTGGGCAGAGGGCCTGGCGTCCCCTTGGCTCTCTGCCACTGGACCCGGGAGACCAGCCCCACACGGCACCCATGGGCCTCAGCCAGGTCTGGGGGTCCTCAGCCACCTGCCTCCATCAGAGACAGGAGCATCTCAGAGGCCTCACCAACACTGAGCGAGTGAGTGGACAAAGAAGGACCAGGCGAAGGCCACCCAGACCCCCGGACTCCAGCCAACCCTCAGCCACAGCAGGCCTCCTTGCTGCACTGGCCAGTGGTGGCCTCTGTGTGGCCTTCCTGCCTGGCCTCCCCCCTGGGGGCATCCTCACTCGCTGGCCTGGCCTTGCCCTCTGGCCTCTCTGCAGCACTGTGATCCCAGTGCCCTCAGCCTCCCGCCCCAGACAGCCC
Organism: Marmota flaviventris; assembly: GCF_047511675.1. Lineage (NCBI taxonomy): Eukaryota > Metazoa > Chordata > Mammalia > Rodentia > Sciuridae > Marmota > Marmota flaviventris. The sequence goes on from NC_092499.1 coordinate 2,390,478, forward strand.
TCAGGGACTGCTCGGGCCATTGAGGACCACGCAGGACCTGGTGCTCAGGCCCCAGCTGGGGCCACTACCTCACAGCCCACCCACGGCCCCAGGACCGCTCCTTACAGACTGCAGATGCCCCAGGCCTCATCCAGCTCTGCCTCCTGCCCCTAACCCTTGCTCTTCGAGTCCCCCTGCCCCGTGGCATCCTCTGGCTCTGCCAGGGCACCCTTGCCAAGTGCTCTTGAGACCCACAAAGCCCCGGCCTCCCCTCCAGGGAGGGAGCCAAACGATCAGAACACGAAAAGGCAGGTGCCGGAGCCAGCCCCCACGGTGCCTATCAGCCCCACCCTGTCTGTGGTCACCAGGGGGGTAGGTCCCTTCCACCTCAGCCTCAGTCTCCCCTATGAAATATGCAGGTGCCAGCTCCCTGACGGAGCTGAGGGTCAGGATTCCATGAGACGGTGGCTCTGTGGCCCTTGCCAGGCAGGAGCAGCAAGGAACACTCCAGCCCTCGTCCTCCCCGCAAAGCAGCCCCATCTTGGGCACAGGAGCCCCAGGAGCAAGACCTCTGTGGTCAGCAGGCACAGGCGCCCATGTGGCCAGGCCAGTGGGTGGCTTGAACCCACTCAGCACCCCTGATGTGGGGTCGAGCCCGGGGAGGAGGAGCGACTGCCCCCAGTCTCACCCCTACTCCATTGCCCCTCCAGGGGAGGCCCCCGGGCACAAGTCCCCCAAAACAACCCACCACAATGAGTGGCTGTTCATTTCTGCTTTGAAAACTCAACTTCACGCACACTTGTAGGCATATTCCATTTGCTACTGTGAAGCCCAGATCACAGCCGCACCTGAGGAGTGATTGGTGGACAGCGGAAGGGCCTCGAATCACCAGGTACCTCTCTGAAGTTCTCCTGCCCACTGGCGAGGCTGGGGTGGGCAGCTGAGATGGGCACTCCACCCCCAGGCAGTGCCCACCCCACACCCTTGTGTGCGGCCAGCTGGGAGGGTCCAACCCCAGCTCATGCGGCAGAGGGTGGCCGCTGCCCCTGCACAGGCCCAGGACCAAGCCTGGGGCTCTGGAGCTGGCCACATGGCCCTGGTGCTGGGGCCCTGTGGGCAGCCACAGTCCCAGGAGCTGCTCCTCTTGGGGGCTGTGGGCCCAGCAACCCACTTCCAGGGCCCCAGAGTGTGCACAAGGTGACAGAGGAGCAGGAACAGGACAGAAGACAGTGACCCCAGCCCTGACAATGTCAGGGGCCTGCGATGTCATGAAGATGGTAAGGCCCTGGTCAACAGAGGAGGGGCCTGTGGGCAGCAGCTGGGCTGTTGGCACCACTGCAGAACTTCCTGGGCCTGGGGACAGAGGTGGGGGAAGAGGGGACACGTGGGGACCTGCAGGCCAGTCAGGCCCAAGCCCTGCAGATAGTCTGGGCAGGCAGGGCCTCACCCGTCTGTGGCACTGTCTGACTTGGCACCTGTGACAGGAATTGTGTGTCCCCCAAGACAGGAATTGTGCGCCATGACCCAGCCCCCACAGAGCCTGCTGCTCTTGGACACTGCCCTTTAGAGAGGGAGACAAGGAAAAGGGGGCCCTGGGAGGACCCCAATCCAGCCTGATTGGAGTCCTCATAAGAAGAAAGGATCAGGGCCAGGTGCAGTGACACGTCTGTAATCCCAGTGGCTTAGGAGGAGGCTCAGTTCAAAGCCAGCCTCAGCAAAAGCGAGGCGCTAAGCAACTCAGTGAGACACTGTCTCTAAATAAATAAAAAGTAGGGTTGGGATGTGGCTCAGTGGTCAGTGCCCCTGACCCAGTACCAAAAAAAAAAGGGGGGGGGGGCGTGGAGAAGAAACTGTCCATATAGGGAGAGGCCTCAGAAGGAACTGACCTGCCCACACCTTGATCTTGGACATCAGGACCCCAGAACTACGAGAAAATAACTTTTGTGCATGTGCCCAACCTGTGGTCCTTTGTGTGGTGGCTTGAGTGGACAAAGGCTCCTCTGACCTCCAAGAGGGCACAGACCTTCCCTGCCCCTAGCCCCGAGGGGTTCAGGTCCCCTGGCTCCTCTGGGTACTGACCCTCCCCAGGAGAGGACAGAAGCTCCTCAGCCAGCCCCCCAAGTGTCCCAAGCTGGGAAGCCCAGGAACCCATCTTCCCCCAGAAGCTTTGCCTGCCCACGGCCCCTGCCACAGACAGGAACCCCTGGTCCTGCTGGCCCACGGAGCAGGTGTCCTCAAAGTCGCTGGCCTGCTAGCAGCCCCTCCTTACTTTGGGAGCTGGGCACAGGAGCACCACCCAGGTCTTTCCCTCCCTTCACAGCTGTGCCCAGGACCCCCAGAAGGGCCTGGCTGCTCCCCACATTCCCCACAGTCCCTTCTTGTCACCAGCCTGAGCCAAGATGTCTCCACCCTGCCCTGCTCGGGAGGAGGGCTCCCTAGGACCAATCCCGGGCCCCCGCCAAGTGTCACGCCAAGTGTGCCTCTGATCAGCAGATTTCAGTGACATCAAAGTCGCCTGGCACGCGGAGGAGAGCCCAGCCATGCAGCGCTGAGGAGGGAATCAGGCTGTGCATGGTCCCTGCCTCCTGCTGTCACATTCCCTCCAAGGCTTTTACCAGGGCTCTTAAGAGGCCCAGCAGTTTCACAAAAGAACAAATGACGTGCAAATCAGGCTGCTGCGGCTTGTTCTCCCCCCACCCTCCTTAGGAGGAGGGCGGGCAGCCCCAGCACTGAACCTCCTCCAGCTGACGCTGGGAGCCCGAAGAGCTGTCCTGAGCGCCCTCCCTGCCCGGGTGCTGAATGGGTCAGCAGCCTCCCCAGAAGGAGGTCCATCCACCCCAGTCACACCAGGGCCGCTGTCACCTCCCATCCTAACAATGCCTGCAGGTCATCGCAGTGCAGGAAGCTCCTGGCCTGCTGGTCAGCACCTGGAAGCCCCCACTGACCCTCAGCTTTGCTTGGGCTGCCACCACTCCTGGCCTGTCCTTCCCAGCCACTATGAGGCAACAGTCCTGGCCAGCATGCACGCCCAAACCTAACACAGCCGCCACCCAAAGCCACCACCAGCACCCCAGCACTCCCACACGGCACTTCCCACATCCCCTCTGGATGACCCTTCCACCCCACCCTCTGCACACAGAAAGAACCCAGGCCTCTCAGTGCCCGGAGCACATGGCCCCAGGGCCAGGGCCGCTCTCCTGGAAGAGAAGCGGGTAGTGGCTACACCGAGGAAGTGGTCTGCTTTGAGGGTGAAACACCCCCGAAGGCCTGGAGGTTCTGCCTGGCTGCGGGGGCCCCATCCACAGCTCGGGGTCCTGTACGAGCTCATGCTCCGCAGGGTCCCCGAGCAGCACCCACCTCAGATGCCCGCCCTTCCCAGGACACAGAGCCTTTTCCACGATAACACACTCACACTCTCACACACGCAGGCGCATGCACAAGCTCCTCTTGCCACCCGATTTCCCTGACAGGGCACCCATGGCCCCAGCTCCTCTGAAGGGGCTGCCCTGCTCGGGCCCAGGCCTGACGGTCCCTTGCACACTGCGGAGTGCTGGGCAGCCTCCTGCGGCGGGCCCTGAGCCAACTGGGCGCAGGCCCAGGATCACCACGGGACCCCTGAACCCGGCACCCAAAGGAAGCGACAAATTGCTCTGTCCCCCGTGTTCTCCTGCGCAGCCCTGGGCCACTCTGAGCCCACACCAACCTACGCTCAGGTCACCTGGTTAAAGTCCTGGCATCTGAGTTGGGGCAGCACCTGTTCCTTGCTGCCTCACCAGCCCAGCCCCAGGACAGCTGCAGAGAGCCTGCTGCCTGAGTGACGCTTCGCATTGACACATTAGACAGTGTCTCTCATGTTCTGCCCAGTCCTTTGTCCCCCGTGAAGACGCAGAGTGTGTGGACGGTGTCATCCTGCAAGGGAGCTCTGGGCAGGCCATGCAGCACGGATGGTAGAGGGCTGGGAGTCAGCCCAGAGTCTTCCCACCGGCAGGAGCGGTGTCACCCTGTACCTTGATGTCAAGGCAACTTCCACGGAGCCTCTCCCAGGGGAAAGGCTCATTCCATCCTGCGAGCCATGTAACTGCTGGGGTTCTGGGTTAAGGCAGCCCGGAACCCAGAGACCTGCCTTGCCAGTTCCCGGGCCTCGGTCTCCCCATGGACTGGGACGTTTTCCCTGTGTGCGAGTGTTCTTCCAGCCATCGACGCTCACCATGCAGCCACCCAGCTCTAGAAACTCAGCACACGGTGACACTGTACCCTCAGTGTGACTGTGCTGGGGCCCCAGGAAAGGGTCGAGGCCGAAGGCAAGGGGCTCAGGCCACCCCTTCCCCTTGGCAGGCAGATGGTAGCAGCTGGTTCCGAGTCCAGGCAAGCGTGTGAGCTCCCCAGCCAGAAGCCACCCTCGGCTCCCGCCTTGGCCCTCATGAAGGCCCATGACCTTGGGCAAGTCACCTAGGACTCCATGCTGATGGTTTGGTGGTCCAAGGCTGTGGGAGACCAGATGGGCTTCTCCGTGGACATAGCTTAGGCTGTGCCTGGTCGGGTCAGCTCTTGGTCACTTGGCTGCTGCTACTACTGCCCTGCACATTGTTGCTGTGTCCACCTGTCTGGCCATCCAGGCTAGAGGAGGAGGTCAAGGTCAGTGGCCATGGTGCATCCTCCATTGGCTCTGCCCACCTAAGGAGTGGGGAGGGCCAGGGGAGGAAGCAGGAGACCCAGGCTACTCTCAACCCACCCTGGGGCTGGTCTCACCCGCTCTTCAGAGCTCAGGGGAAATGCCACCAGGAAAGAGCCCTCGCCTGCTGGGGGCCGGCGGGGAATCTTGCCAGCACCCCTGCACCCCTCCACGCCTCTGCCCCTGCTCAGTCTGTCTGCCTCAGGTAGCTGAAGAGGCTCACACCAGACCCTGTCCCCATAACCTGAGAGGCACCCTTCATAGACAGGGACCGGACTTTCAATGACCCACTGTCCTAGGCCTGAGCAGTCATCCTGCCTGGGAGGACCAGGGCAGTTGTGCCGGCCACCCCACCCAGGGACCTGCTTGCCTCCCGTGCAGGGCAGGGACTCCATCTCTGTATGGAGAGGAACCAAAGATATGATCCCAGCAGCTCCCCCTCAACAGCCAACCAGAGCCCCCGCAGCGTCTGCTCCTTCCTGATGTACAAGTCCGCCCGCTCCCCCGCGGCTCCCCAGCTGCTGCAATCAGGGGAGGGCTTGGGGCCAGAGGAGCCATTGCGGGAACCAGGGCTTATTTCTGACCTGAGCAGGAATGGGGGTCTGGGAGGAGACTGGTCACGGCCAGAGCCTGGCAGCTGGCAGTGGAAGGAATGCCCCCCTCGGAGACATGTCTTCTGATTTGAGCTGCTGAGGGCACGTTCTCTGACATTTATGAGGCCCAGGCTCCCCGTAAACCCAGATTCCAGAGAGGCCGACAGCTGGCCCAATCCCTGGAATCTGGGCTGCGGGCTGTTGTTTCTGATGGGTACATCTTCAGCTGCCCCACCGGGAGGACTCCTGCAGCGGGGCAGCTGCAGCCCGACTGCGCACTGAGTGTCAGCTCAGCACCTTGAGAAAAGCAGAGTACCTTCCCCTGGCAGCTGCGGGGACAGAGGCTCTCAGAGGCTGGGTGGCTTTGCCAAGGCTACAAGCCAAAGACAGCCAGCTGGGGTGTCTGCCCAGAGCAGCCCTCTCTGTGCTCAGCACAGGCCCAGGGCTGACTTCCTTATGCATCAAATAATAAGATTGGAGGAAAATTCCCCAGTATGTCGACAGAGCGCCATCCCACGGTGGCAGCCTTGAGGGATGGTCACGTTATCTCTTCTACACTTTTCATTTCTTCCTGCAGCGGCCACCTCGTTTTTACCACAGGAAGTAGAAGACGTGGGTGCAGGACTGTGGCTGGACCAGCCCTTGCACCACAGATGCCTGGTAGCTGCACACTGTCTCTTTATCATCTCTAAAGCATGAAGAGAAAAGCAGAAAGCAAAGGGCCCTTCACCTGTCCAAGCTCAGAGCAGGTGAGAGCCCAAGTGCCGCACAGAACAAGGTGGGCTGCCAACGGACCCTCGATGGGCAGGTGGGGCAGAGCCCACTCATGGGCCTCACAGGGGCCTATCATGGGCATCTCCTCCCAAATCCAAGTTCAGTGTGTCGCTGAGGTGAGGGCAGCCGCCGTGGGAGCTCACACCTCGGGGACACGCAGACGCTGCCAGTCAGCCTATTCTCTCCCCCTCGATGACCAGTTGCTAAGCACCTACCAGCACAGCACTGGGGACAACAGGGTCAAAACCAGGGCTGGGACAGCTGAGAGTCTGACAATGCCCCGTCCCCAAGCCCAGAGGCCGCACTCTCAACAGAGGGACCAGAGGCCCAGGAGACCTTGTGTGAACTTGCCATAGTGGCCAGACTGCTGTGGCCAGGACACCTCATGGCCTGGACTCCATCACCACAGCTCCAGGTGGACAGTGCCTGGGGAAGCCACCAGGACCTAGAAAGCAAAACAAACCTGTAAAGAGAAATGCATCGTCCAAGCTCAAATGGCCCTACGATGTCCTCTTCAAATACCATGCCTAGCGCTCAGAGGGGACCACACTGGGAAGGAGGTAGACACGAAGGTCAGGGGCAAAAGCAGCAGGCAGGGCCAGGGCAAGACGGGGCTCAAGGATGGCGGAGGCCGAAAGATCCCAAGGTGTCCACAGGAGACCAAAGAGAGATCTGAAAAAAAAAACAAATCCAAGGTCTAAAACGGACACTTAACCAACAATGAGAACAAAGTGCAGATTTCATGCAGCTGGAGAGAGATGCACCGTCCAGAGCACAACCCGAGAGGACGGCGGCAGCAACCGCACAGAAGGAAAAGAAAACGGAAAGAATTCCAATTGTATTTAAGCATCAATGAGCAAATATAAAGTGTCCTTTACAAGCATCAAAGAACACTGAGAGTCTAGGAAGTTATGTGAGGTCAACAAGAGAGCCCAAAAATCATATTGAGAGAAAATAAAGAACACCAAACAACTACAGAGAACCTGTGGCCAGGTTTCAGAAGGCACGATACTGTAAAGACAGACGCCCGTCCCTCCCAAATTGCTTGGTTCAATAAATCTCCAACCAAAATCCCAGCAGGGCCTGTTTCTGTGTCTGTGGGGAACTCCATCGACTAACTCTAAAATGTGCACGGAATTACAAAGAGCCCAGAACAGCCAAACACCACAAAATATGGAGGCTGTGCAGAGAACCAGCTTTCCCGGAAACCAGGGTTATCCTGCCTGGGGCATTGATGCACGGGAGGCGGGTCAACCCAAGGAGCAGGGCAGGGAGCCAGGACAGGCTTGGAAACCTGCAGCCACTTCTTCTGTGACAGCGGCAGGCCCTCAGAGCATGGTGAACAGATCGTCTTTCTGACACTATCAACCAGCTGGCCACGTCGGGGGGAAATGAATTTGGAGCTTTAGTCACACCAGGAGCAAAAGTAATTCAAGTAGATTCACAGATCTAAGTGTGACAGGCAAAGTAAACAGCTGTCGCATGGCCAGAGGGGGTGTGGGCATCGTGACCCCAGAGGAGGGACAGGATTTTTAAATAAGTCACTAAAAGCACCAACCCAAGGGAAACTAAGAAATACCGTTCCTGGGAAGACTCTGCACAAGAGTGGAAAGACAGCCGACCCACAGCCCGACGCACACTGCAAAGGCACCGCGTGCAGGGAGCAGGACGAACAGCCATGATCGCCAGAAACAGGAGAAACCCAGAAACGTGGCCCAGAGACCACCAGGCACGTCCAAAAGCGAGAACCCACACGTCACCCACCATAAGAAAGCGTCCAGTCCCCCAAGTCAAGGAAATGCACAGGACCAGGTTTCAGAAGGCACGATACTGTAAAGACAGACGCCCGCCCCTCCCAAATTGCTTGCTTCAATAAATCTCCAACCAAAATCCCAGCAGGGCTTGTTTCTGTGAGACCACAGAGAGAGCCGCCACCTGCCATTGATCCGCAGGAATCTACATTCTGGAGACACCGAGCATGGCGCACGGGGAAGTCCCACCAGCACTGGAGGCTCGTCAGCCGAGCCGCCCCTTGGAAGGGCAGACTGGTGGAGTGCAGGGCTCTGAGGGTCGTGAGCCTGTCCTGGACACTGCTGTCAGGGCCACGCAGCATTAAGCACTTGGCAAGGTCCCAGGCTGCCCCAAGCTGAGGCATCCTCTTGAGAACTCGGCCGTAGCCAGGCACGTGCACCAACACGGCTCCTCGGTAGTTGAAAATGTGCCTCACTGGGCTGGGGTGAGGCTCAGGGTAGAGCACTTGCCAACAGCCAGAGGCCCTGGGCTCCTTCCCCAGCACTGAAAAGGGAAGACAAGTGCGGGAGGGACACAGTGAGGACCTCGGGGACACTGCGGGAGGCGGCCAAGAGCAACTCCAAGCTTGTGATCGATTTTTCCATAAACCTAACAATGCTCGCAACAGTATGTGAATTAAAAACAAAACAACCCTCTCCCCTCAAAAAGAATCCGAGGACAGAGCCAGATTGGTGCCTTCTGAAGGGAGGGCCAGCAATGCAGCTCCTGAGGTAGGAGCCTGGGGTGCCCACGGGCACCTGCCATCAGCCACATATTCGCAAACACCCCAGACTTCGTCATCAGCGGAGCAAAGTCTGTTAGGAAGCTTGGCTGGACGTCACAACAAAGGGCAGGTGAAAGAAGCCTGAAGCAGGGACCACAGGGGCCCACTGAGGGCTGAGAGCTCCAGGACCCCCCAGGAGGACACAGTGGCAGGGACAAAGGGCCATCAGAGGGAGGACAGGCTTTGTGGGCTTGGGTTGTGGCTGCCCAGACGCACACTCTGGAGTTAGCTGGCTATGGTCTAGGCACTCTCCTGCGTGTGCCTCCCTGGGCTGGGGTGCGGCTCCTGGGGTACACCTGTCACAACAAAATAGGCATCAAAAATAGAGACAGTTACTTACTCTGCTTATTCTGAGGTGAGAACCGCGCACCCACAGCTTGGGCCACATCCCCCCACCCCAGGGCTATCACGGCCTTGAGCACCTCTGGGCATTTCTGGAAGAGGGTCTGGCTGGCAGGGCCCACGCCCAGGCAGAGGGTCTGCCTCACCCAACACCACCGGGCTGGACAGAACCTCAGCATGGCCACCGAGCACCCTCTGGGCAGGGGCTGCCGCCTGACTCTCCTGCCCCTGCAGAGCTAAGCCCACGCCAGCCCCAGCTCCTGCTTCCGGGCCTCCCACATCTGCATGGAGATGGTGACTAATGGGGGTGTCGCCATCACCCCAGGGCTCCTGCTGCTCCTCCAGTGCCCACAGCAGGAGGCCAGCGTTGGCCAACAGGAAGCAGCAGTCGAGCGCACGCAGAGCTGATCGATAATTAATCTGAACATTAAAAGCATTTTCTCCGCCTGACAAGTGCTGATTGCTGCTGTCTCCAGGACCCGGAGCTCCCCCTCCTCCTGTGGAATCCTCCAGGCAACCAGGCTTCATACCAACTCCCACTGCCTCTCTCCTCCAGAAGAGCTCTCAGGACCTCAGCCCAGGAGAAGGAGAAGGGGAGGGAGGGACAGAGGGAGGACGCATCACCTGGACCCACCCAAGCCAGGACTCCCCGCCCCAGGGCCATCCTCTTGACCCCTCCAGCCCCAGCCTGGACACAGACAGCACCCTCTCTGTGCAGGGAGTGGCAGGCCTGTCCCTGGTAGCTGCAGTTCCTCTACCCCACTCCAGGGAGCAGCTGCAGGGTGGGCCCTGTCTCCTCAACACAAGTGCCCGTCCCCACCAGCAGACCTCACAGCAGCAAGCACACTCCGTGACCTAGACCCTGGGCTGTCCCCATGCAGCCTACCCACACCTAGGCCTAGGGGCAGCTGACCAGCAGCTCAGGCTGTGCTGCCTGGGACCTGCACATCCCTGGATCCTGGAAGCCAGCGCCACCTGAGGAGCCCAGGACCTTGATCTCAGACAGCCTCCACCACAGGCTGGACACTGGGGGAGGCAGTGATGAAGGAATTAGTGTGTTCTCTATGGAAAGAGACCAAAACGACCTTACTCACCAAGATGGTGACAATGGTGAGGACAAGAAAGACAACAGCAAGAACAAGGACAGCAGAGGAGGACTGTGATGGTGACGATGGTGACAATGGTGATGGTGATGGTGATGGTGGTGACGGTGACAATGGTGATGGTGATGATGACAATAGTGATGGTGATAATAATGGTGACGGTGATGGTGGTGACAATGGTGATGTGATGGTGATAGTAATGGTGATGGTGATGGGGTGATGGTGACAATGGTAATGATGATGATGGTGATGGTGACAATGGTGATGGTGATGGTGGTGACGGTGACAATGGTGATGGTGATGATGACAATAGTGATGGTGATAGTAATGGTGACTGTGATGGTGGTGATGGTGATAGTAATAGTGATGCTGATGATGGTGATGGTCACAATGGTAATGGTAACAATGGTGATGGTGATGTGACAATAGTGATAATGATACTAATAGTGATAGTGGTGACAATAGTGATGATGATGGTGACAATAATGATAGTGATTGTAATGGTGATGTGATGATGGTGCTAGTGACAACGGTGATGGTGATGATGGTGCTGGTGACAACAGTGATGGTGATGATGGGAATGGTATAATGATAGTGGTGATGGTGATGGTGACAATGATGACAGTGATGGTGATGGTGACAGGACCTACAGTGACAGTGAAGCTAGTGCTGAGGGTGACACTGATGTCATTGATAATGACAGGAATGACCACCAGCCAGCAATGACAGTGGAGGTGGTGTGGTGATGGAGTTGAGGATTACGGTTGGGATGCTGGTCACATGGGCCACCTCTGCCCATCAGCTGCATGCTGAATGTCCTTGGCATGCACCTGTTTGCGCCTCATAACAGTTTACAGGGGATGGCGTTCCCTGTCCCGTGGGCAAGACTAACAAGGCCCCAGCACAGTCGATGTTCTGCAAAGCAGTCACGGGCTCAAGCCAAGCCTGGCTCCCGACCAGGCCTGCAGCTGAGCTCTGGCTCTGGGCTGGAGCAGACGAGCCCTGGTCATGGTTCTCTGGATTCTCTCAGCTGGCCTGGATGGACCCTGACAGACTCCACAGTGAGGGGATCGGGTCCCAGACATGCTCAGTGCCCAACAGAGGCCCCAGCTCACTGCAAGCAACATGCCTGAGGGCTGCAGGGCATCTGGGTGCTGGGAAGGAAGGAGGGCCCCGCCTCTTCTCTGCCATTTGAACAGGAGTCCTCCTGACCCAGGTGTAGCTGGGGAGGCCCAGGCGAGGCCCAGCCAGGATGCTGGGAGCCTAGGGGGTCTGGCCTGGCTGGTCACAGCCCTGTCTCCCATTCCTGGGCTCCTGCGCTGTGCTTCCCCAGTCCCTCTGGCCAGACCTCTAGGACCTCCAGTGGACCTGGACTAGGGCCTAGAAGCTGCAGACCTGGGAGGGAGGAACAGGGTGGCACTAGAGGTTGGGCCTCTGCCAGGGCGGCCCAGACATCCCAGACAGTGACAAGGGAAGGCTTGCTAGCCCGGGAGCATCGGCTCATTATCATTGCTAATGCGGATCAATACTCACCAGCATCTGACAAAACCCGAGGCTCCCAGGCCATCCCTGCCTCCAAAACATCAAAGACCCCCTGAGCTGCCACTAGCCCAGAGCTCCCGCCCAGCCCTCTCCCCACACCTCATCTCCATATTGTTGCTAATCAAATCATGAGCAAGGATGCCAATCAATAGGCCCTCATTGATCATCTCTTCTCTCTCCATCCCAGCGACATGTGGTCCGCCCTCCCCCACCACCAGCCAGGCCAAGGGGGTCCTGCCCCCCACGGGGGTGGGCTCTTGAAAGGCCCTGATTGCTCATCCGCCAGCCTGTGGCAGCCAGGGCCACCAGCACGGCACCCACCGCACACCCTGGCCGTGTCCCATGATAAACAGGATTTCTCTTCCAGCTCAGCCCTGGTCCAATTATCCGGCCTGGGGCGGATGATGTGCCTCCCGCTGCTGGCCAGACGTGGGGGTAAAGAGAGGCCGTGAATGAGGATCGCCAGGTCTCCCAGGTCAGCGGCTCCCTGAGCTCAGACACACAAAGGGGCCAGGCCCACCGTCAGTGTCTGGTCCTCGTCCTTGTCAGAGCCAGAGGAAGTCCCCAGGACAGGTCCCTTAGGCTGGCCCCTGCCTCCCTGTCGGTTTCCACTGGGACGCCACCCTCACGGGCCTGCCACACCCTCAAGGACCACACAGGGCAGACGTCGGTGACCGGGACGTCGCACAGTTGGTGCTGGATGGACAAAGCTGGAAGCCAGGCGGGCTTCCCTCAGCAGTGTGACTGTCCACCACTGGGCGTGGGGTGGGCACGCCATGTCATGTGGCACTGCTCACACCAGAAGAGAACCTGGAGCAGGGTGGCACCTGGAGGAGGTGTGTCCACCTCAGGCCCCGCACGCTGGGCAGTGCCCTTTCTGCCGGCAGAGCTGCCACAGGAGAGTCCAGCGGCTCCACACAGCACCCCAGCAGTGCCCCCGGCCAGGCCATGGCCGCCATCTAGGGTCCGGGGCAGCAAGTCAGTGACAGGCCTCGGCAAAGCCCCCCAGGAAGTCCAGCTGACTGCCTCATGCACCTGTCCCAGGGAGGCCTCGAGCTCCCGCTCAGTAACCACTTGGGACCAGAAGGTCACCTCTGGAGAGAGGGGGGGAGGGGTGGGGCCACATGGGGCCTGGGACAGTCTGTGAGGGAACCTGACCTTCCCCAGGGACATGGGGTCTGGGCCACTCCACCCCACTGCAGGTAGCAGGGGGCTTTGTGTGGTGGCAGCCACCTGGGGGAGTCCTGCTGCGTCTCTGGGAGGAGGCCCCCCCACAGTAGCACACACAGGAGGTGGCCTCAGGGTCTGTCCAGCCTGTCAGTTAGCTTGGTGGTTGCATCCTCCTATTGTCCCCCAGCAGGCCCTCTGAGTGACAGAAGGGCAGGGTCCAGCTAGGTTCAGTGAGGAGCCACCATACAGGGGACAGTTCATAGCACAGGATCAGGTCAAGGGTGGCCAGGGCACTGTGGGGTCGCCACCCACCTCAGGCAGGCCCTGCTTCACAGCAGCCCCGCTGGGCTGGGCACAGTGTGTGGGCCTGTGGGAGGAGCCAAGAGGCAGTCCCGGCCACCCCAGGCCAGGGGACAGGAAGCCACTTCTCCCCAGAGCCCTCGCGGGGCCCAGGACTCCTCATGCAGGCACCCTACCTGTGGCTGCTCTCCAGGCCACCCCAGGGCCACTGCTGTCTTCCCCCAGGGCACCCACCTTGACCCTGCTCCTCTCTGGTTTGGCCACTTACCAGGTGGCCGGGGCACCTGGGTCAGATGTGGGGTTCAGGCACGGGGTCGAGTCCCAGCTGAACAGTCACCTCCCATCAACCTCAGTGTGTCCCAGTAAGGGGACAAGCCAGTCCCCCAGGCAGAAGGGACACTCAAGAGAAGGCCCAGCGCCTGGTGCAGGGCTGCTTGCGGGAAGAGCAACCTGGGCTCACCATGAGCCACCAGCCTCCTGGTACTAGCAGGGCTGAGGCCAGGACCGGACAGCGGACACTCTGGGAGCCTCTCGTGGCCACAGCTGGGAGTGGGTGGTCTCTGCGACCCCAGACCCAGCTGCCTGTGCCTCCCGGGGAAGGTGCTCTGGCCCTGAGCTCCAGGCCCCACCCAACCCTCCTCCCAGTGGCTTGAGGACCTGAGTGTCACCCCTGCAGTCACCCCTGTTCAGGCCATCAGCAGCTCTCCACGACCCCTGGACTGAAGCCCAGCCCTCTAGTCCAGTACCGGGAGCCCACCCTTCCTGCCCCACTGGCTCAGAACCTCGGCGAACAGGTTCTTCCTCCCAGGCAACTCCGGTCTCCAGGCCTCTCCCTAAGTCCCCATTGCTGCCCAGTGAGCTTCTGTTGATACTGCAAGACGTCTAGGAAACACGCGCGGGCTCCCCACCCCTTCCTCTGAACTCCCAGAGGGACCACCATTACGTCCCACTGAAAACTGCCTCCAGCAGTGGGGACCCCATCGCTGTGGCAAGAGCTGCTGTTAGTAGAATGTGAACCCATTGCCCCAACCCCAGCTGGGTGGCCCTGGGGAGCCACCTGACTCAGCTGGCCCACAGGAGCCTGTCCCCAGGGTCACAGGAGCCAGTTCTGGTTAGAGCCCTCTCTGGCAGCCAGAGGGGCAAGGTGCACAGTTGGGGCCCAGCCACGTTGGCCGCATCCCAGGACGAGTCAGGAGACAGCTGAGCCTGGCCCGGAGGTCAGCAAGCGTCCCACTGTAGGAGGCCTGGCCCCCGGGGGTTCCACAGCTAGCCCAGGTCTGCTCCAGCAACCCCTCCCCGCCAGCTGCTGTGAGAATGTCCCTGGCCCTGGGCAGTGATGTCTGCCAGTCCACCTGCCCTGGGGGAGTCCCCTGGCCCCTCCCAGAGGACCACGCAGGCCCCTCACTCAGGCTGGCTCTTGCAAAGCTCTGGAAACAGTTATGTTCCTATTTTTGTATTCTCTTTATTAAAGAAGACCCTCCCCTCAAACTGCACCTGCTTGTGGCCCATGGGGTGCATCAGTGGCTACTGCGGCCTGCGTACCCAGGGCAGGCCTGGGAGTGGGCATGGGACCCCGTCTAGCCGCCCAAGTGGGTAACTAACTCAGCACTCCTGGCCTGGGCCCTGGGTGGCACAGCACAGAGGGCAGGACAAGCAGACCCAGCCCCTGGCCCTAGCAGGCGGGTCCCGAGGGCTTCCAGCCACAGGGCCAGGTGCACTCCCAGGGCCAGGCCACTTCCTTCATGCAGCGCTGTGTCCCCCAGGCCATCACAGCAGACCACCGTGCCCAGCCCAGTAGTGGGGAAGTGCCCTGCCTTCCAGGTGTGTGGGCTCTTAGGGCCCCTCAGAACACATGCCCATGTCTGCCCTGTCCCTCACCCACATCCAGCCACTGCCCCTGCCCAGAGGGGGCCTCCAGCACTTTTCCCTGGTCCATCCCTGGACCAAATCAAATCCAGCCCCTCAAGCTTCCTGCAGAGGAGGGGGCTGGTGGGGCTGGGAGAGGAGAAGCTCCACAAATCTCTTCTGAAACATTTCTCCAGATATCAGACCCCAAAATCTCATTAGCAGGCTGAACTCAAGGGAGGGACATGGACAATAAGTGTCCACAGGCACAGGCCTGAAAAACCACAGAACCACGGAGCAGAGGCACATGCTAGTGAGACGTGTATGCATGTGACCACGGGGTTTCACCTCTTGGCTGTGGGGTCGGGGGCTGCAGGCCCTTGACCCGCAGGAGGAGAAGCTGCTGCCCCAGGAGGTGGGTGCAGGACTGGCCCTGCCTGCTGCTGCCTGAGAGGCTCCGGGCACAACACAGAGGTGGCAATCCACCGGGTTCAGCAAAAACGGTCACCCAGATGCCACCTGATTTCCTCTCTGTGCCAGGGTCTCAGGATAGCTGGGGCCCTTCCAAGGCTGGAGGACCCCCCAAGGCCAGCCCATACACAGCCAGCCATACTCCTGCCCACCTTGGGACACAACCAGGGGCCGATGATGACAATGACACAGTGTAGCTTCATCCACGCTGCAGCAGAGCCCCCAATGCCCACCCACTGGGCTCGGCAGCTGGTTCTGGGAAGGCCTAACACGGCAGGCAGAGGGCGGGGGACGGACTGCAGGAAGGCTGGGCACGCCCTCTACCACAGGGGCCTGCACAAATTACCAAAGTGGGTGGCCTGGCAGCCCTGCCCCCCTCAAGGCCACCAAGTGCCCTGGGCAGCAGTACAGGATACCAGGCCAGAGGAGGGTGGTCAGGGAGGGGACGGGTCAGGAAGGGAGGCGGGCCAGGGCTAGGAAGTGGATGGAGCCCCTGTCCTGCTCTCTGCGGGCACACAGCACGTCCCAGAGCAGGGACATGGCCCTTGGCCCAGGGTGCACCTGACTGTACCCAGGGATGCAGCCACCACCAAGCTCAGCAGAGATGTCAGCTGGGGAGCCAGGGGAGCCCGAGACCACGGAAGGAGTGGGGGGGGGTGTCTCTGACCGCTCCACCTGGCTCTGGGCAGGGGCAGGGCCCAGCCCATTTTGGAGGGTCAGAGAGGAAACAGCTGCTCTAAGGGATCCCAGAGGAGCCTCTGGTCTCCTCTGCACCAGGCCCTCAGGACAGGCTGCACCCTGGGAGCTTCCAGGCAGAGGAAGCAGGGGGCTGAGCTCAGCCTCTTGGGGCTGCTGAACAGCACAGGGCCCGTGCTGGGCTGAGGAGTCCCCAGAGGCGGCCGAGGGAAGAGTACCGCACACTGCCCCTCCTTAGATGCCCGGGAACCACCTGCCTGGGTCAACATCACCTGCCATCTCTGGCTGAATGGAGGGGCGGGCTGTGGGCTGCGCCTTGAACCTGCAGAGACCAACAGCCGCTTTCCCTTGGATGGCAGGCCACAGCCCGCGGCTGGGCTCAGCCAATGTTCACAGGTCTGGCTCCTCTCTGGAGCAGGCACCCTGCCCCCTCGAAGGGGTGAACCGCCAGGAACCTCGGCCCAGTGGGGGTGCCCACACCACCAATGGGCCACAGCAACAGGCCAGGGCTGCCTAGGGTTTTTGAAAGATGGACGTCCGGTACACACTGACCACACAGAAATGTCGTGGGACTAACTTGGAGCCATCAACCTCTGCCACAAATTTTTACACACAGAGAGGACTCCGCGGACCATCTGCCTGCTCCTTTTGGGTCAATTCACTCCCCCTCAAACATGCTTCTTGAGGCTTCCTTCGTACCAGACCCAGAAATCCAGGTGGAGGACCCAAAGGGTAGTCACCAGGCCACCCCTAGACAGTGACCTCAGGACACAGGCAGAAGCACTCCCCAAATATCCTCAAAGATTCCCGAGAGCAACCTGAGGCCATCTCCTACTGCCCCAGGCCTGTGCACAGAACCCAGGGGTGCCCAGCGCTCCCGGGTACCAGGGTGACACCCAAGCTGGCGCAGAAGCCCTGCCAGGCAAAGCCAGGCCTGTGGAGCGGAGGCGCCGCTGGGGGCAGGTGACGACGGAGCAGAACTGACCTGAGTGCAGAGGGAAGCAGGGAGGTCTTTTTTCCAATTACCCCGATTCTCTAGCCTGGTTTTCCATGTCAGAGAACAAACGCTTGTTTCCTTATCTCTCCTGCCAGGCCCAGAGGGGCTGCTTCCCACAGCCTCAGGCGGCGTCTCCATGTGAAGTGATCAGAGCCGCTGGTCTCTGCCACCACGGGCTTGCACAGCCGCCCGCAAACCAGCATGTGACGGCAGCCCTTGCGGGACAAGGTGGGGATCTCAGAAGAGAGCTGCCTGGTCCCTGTCCCCAGAGGGCAGACTCCTAGTAGAGCCAGACCCCTGGTCAGACGGCCTCCAGCCTGCCATGCCAGCCACCACAGAGGGCTTTCTGAGCCACCCACCAAAGTGGCCACCAGCTCTCGGCCCCACAGAGAGCCCTCCCAGGGCGGGTGGGTGGACTCTCACCTCTGCTCCAGGCTCCCTTGGGGTCCACCCCAGCACATCTCTGTACGCCCACCAGGGCTCTGTCCTGCTATGCTGTTTGTCCCAGGCTGTCCCCCACGCCCCTTGGTGCCCCTGCTCTCCCACCCTGGGCAATGCAGGCTGCCTACCCAGAAGCCCCTGCCACTCCCCAGTGCCTGTGCCCCACGCGCCCTCACTGCCTCCCCAGCACCCACAGGCAGGTTCACAGCCAGGACCTGGCGCTCAGGGAACAGAGCTCCACACAACAGGAAGGAGCCGAGCCCAAGAAGGACCCGGGGTCCCCGACATGGCAGGCCCCCTCCTCGCCAGCTATCAATGCCCACAGGGGGTTCCTGAGCTCCTGGAGCCACCTGCTGCCTGCAGTGTGGCCCTGGTGGCCTGCCCCACATGGCCACGCACCCTCTGACCAGCCACGACCCCTCCAGGGCCCCTGCAGAGCCTGTGCTGTCAGGCAGCTCAGGGACACTTAGAAAGGGCCTCCGGGGAGCCTGGAAGAGGACAAGAGTGGGCTCTGGGCCTGCTAGGGCCTGGGCTCTGGGCCGCAGCCCAAGGAGCTAAGGGAAGAGGGACCCAGGGGCCTTGGACAGGCACTTGAGGGGTTCCAGGAACCTCATCTTCTGACTTTCCCCAAAGCACTGCCTTGGTGCCTACAGACAGGCCACGGAGGCTTGGGGCACTGGTGGGACCCCCAGGGACCGAGGGGAAGGGTTCCCTGGCCTGAGGCCTGTCCCACCCTGGATTCAAATCTGTTTCACAGTGTAGCAATACCCCCAGCCCCACCCAAGGGCTTATTTCCTTGTCCCTCCTTCTGCTGCCACAGAGCGGGTCCCTGCCCCACTGTCTCATGCCCAGGGAAGCCTTGCAGCCCGTGGAAGGCTGCGGAAACCTCGGCCGCCCCCATGGGGCCCACCACAGAGCACAGCAGCAGAGGCTCCCACCATCCCGAGATGACCTTGTTCTTCAGCTCCCTTGAGGGTCTCCTGCATCCTGAATGGAGCAAGTCCACCTTGAGAAGGACCCTGGGAGGCCCTGGGGCTGACCCACCTACTGGGAGCAAGCCCAGGCCCCCTCCCGCCTCCTCCCCGAAGCCAAACCTGACTTGGGCTGAGTCAACGAAGCTCCAGCCCCTTCCTGAAGGTGATAAATCCATGGTTGGAACAATCTCCAAGCCCAGGACCCTCGTATGTAGAGGAGCTGGCTGTCAGCAGCCACGGCCTCCTCGGCCAGCTGTGGCCCCCACACAGGCCCTATCGCCATGGGCACAGGCCAGGCCCCCTAAAGTGCTGTTATTTATAGACACAGCCTCCGAACCAAATTGACTCCTGTCCACCTGCCTTGCCACCCCTCCCATCATGCGGGACAAGGCGGGAAACACACTATATGTTCACCCTCGGCCCCTGGAACCTGTCACCGCACCACCTTATCTACAGACAGTCCCCGTCACCAGCCAGCACAGCTTCAGTGCCAAAGTGGAAGCTTAATAGAATCAGACGGGGATGAACTTCCGCAGACAGGCGTGCGTTCCCAAGGGGGCAGGAAGCCACCTGTGCTGCTGTGGCAGCCGGGGTCCCTGCCTTGTGTGACCCGTAAAGGGACACCACTCATGGCCCTGGTACAATGGAGGTTCTGAGCAGCTGCTGAGCCAAACTAAAAGCTGCCTCCCTGGGTCTCTCCAGGAGGCAACCCCACCCCGGCCTGCCTGGCCCCAGCCCACCTCACGGGCAGGCTTCCTGGCCGGCCCCAACCCGCCTCGCATCTGGGACCCCCAGCCGCAGGCCACTCCATGTCCTCTAATCCTGAAGCCCTGACAGAGCCTTTCAAGTTGTTAAAATTCATCACTGCTTCCCCCCCTTGCTCCTGCCACCACCGCCCACCCAATCACCAGCCACCAGGGCCTGTGCGGGAGGTGACCTGTGAT
Organism: Marmota flaviventris; assembly: GCF_047511675.1. NCBI lineage: Eukaryota > Metazoa > Chordata > Mammalia > Rodentia > Sciuridae > Marmota > Marmota flaviventris. The sequence continues at coordinate 2,409,896 of NC_092499.1, forward strand.
TCCGGCCCCTGCGGAGACCTCTGTCGCCACAACAGAGAAGGGGCCCAGAAGGACTTGCCACCAAGAGCATCTTGTAGCCTGTTGTTAAATATTGATGACAGGCAAGAAGGGAGAGGGCTATGCAAATTATCTATCGATGTTCCTGCTAACGAGGGGCCCAGGAGCCGTGGGGGCTGGGGCCGCTCTCCTGCCAGCTCTCCTAGATGGGCATCTGACAGGGCCTGCATGGGGCGGGGCTGAGCGGACCCAAGAGACACCGCCAGGCCGATCCGCAGCGGCTGTGCTGAGCTCCTGCCCTGTTGCCCTGTTGCTCTGTTTGGTTTTTGCAGTACTGGGGATCGAACCCAGGGCATCCAGGCCCAGCCCTGCACTGCTGTCTTAAGTGGAAGCATTTGAATTTTTTTTAAACCTTAAAACAATTTTTTTAAACCTTAAACTCCATCCCCAGGGTCCCCTGTAGGGGGTGGTTTCCAGTATCAGTGGTGACATGTGAGCTACTGAAAACCCCCTACAGGGGACCCTGGGGATGGAGTTTAACTTCTACCTCAAAGGCCAGCAGTGCTCCCGGGGCAGGGGATGAGCCCCCAGCACTGCAGGCCAGGCCCAGACCTGGCGGGGAGAAGCAGGGCTGTGCAGCTGGGGATTCCTGGGAGGCCCGCCATCCTTCCTGGAGAAGGGCGATGCTTTCTGAGCATTCCCACTTCCCACCGTGTGGCCTTGGGTGCTGGGCACTCTACACACCCTCTCCTCAATCCTGAAACCCTGTGGCCTGACCAGCACTATTGTTCAGCTCACCAATTAGGCTGAGATTATGCCACTGGGCAAACCCACATCTGCTGGACCCCAGGTCCCTCCGCCAGGCCCTAGGTGCTATGCCTTCTATGTCGGAGGCACAGGCTTCCCTGACTAAAGGCCAAATGGCCCCTTTCAGCAGTGGGGACAGAGCTTGCCTCCAGATCCACAGCAAAGGACACGGCCCCTGCACTTCCGCCCACACACCAGGCTCCATGCTGCTCCCTAGGGTTTGGATCTTGGGGCCTCCACAAAAGGGAGCTCCAACCAGGCCTCCCCAGGGTGAGTCAAAGCCAGCTGATGGAAGGACCCCTTGCCCTGAGCCAAGAACAGCTGGATTCACAAGGCTCATCTCCCAAGATGACCAAGAAAGAAACTGGGCACAGCCACAGGGGTGCTGACTGTCCACCAGCTAATCCGGGCACTGACAGCCCCCAGGGATGCAGGGATCAGAGAAGCGCAGTCACAAGCCCAAAGCTGGCAAAGGCATGAAGGACCCCCCAGTTTTGGAAGAGCACAGGTACGGGCTCCCCAACCCCCACTTCCTGCCACAGAGCTGGAGTTCAGACCCCCTCCCAGTGCGCCCCCAGCCCTCCTCCGAGCCAGGCCAAGAGCTCAGCTGTCAGACCTCTCCACCCCCCTCCTCGGGAACCCCCAGGCCCACCCAAGCCCTGAAGGTCACAGATTGCAGAGCCAAAGGCCTGAGCTCCAGCCCCAGCCCCAACCAGTTGTGAGGTGCAGGCGGGCCCCAGACCAGAGCAGCCAGTTTCCCCAGTAAGTCATGGAAACTGGTCTCATCGTGGTCAACTAGATCCTTTCACCCCCTGGTTCCTCCAGAGCTTTCTCTTGCCTGGAGTATTTTCTTCTCCAAATCTCTCACAGGAGCAGAATGGTGCCTGAAAGGTTTGGACACCTGCCTATTGTCTGTTCTAGCCCAGGGGAAGGAAGGCCCCGAGCACAGGGCAGCTTGAAGCTGTGCGTGGCCAGTCCTGCCAGCAGATCTCCCACCCAGGCAGGAATCCACTGGTGTGCACTGTGCTGGCCAGTGTCCCAGGGGACAGGGATGGAGTCTGCTGAGCACCCCTTCTCCACTCAACCTGAAGCTCCGGAGCCGCAGGTGGCCAGGCTGCTGGGAGAGGGGCAGGACCAGCGAGCAGGTTCTGGAGAGCAAAGGCTCCAGGGCAGACCCACCAGCTGAGCGGCTGCAGCATGTGGCTGGCAGGGTCAGTGCCTCCTGGACTGGCCAGCCACCCTCCCAGTTCATCCCACGGTGTTAAGAGGCAGTCCCAGCAGACAGCTGCAGGCCTGAGGTTGAAGAACACGAAACTCTGTGCTTCCCAGAGGCACCCCCTCCCGGTGACCCTATTTCTGCATACCAGGACCCGCCCTTTGTCCTATGCACAAGGACCCTAAGGTAGAAATAATTAACACAAAGCACAACTGACAGCAGCTGAAACCCCAGGAAGACGGGCTGTGACTGAACACAACCTGACAGGCAGCTTCTCACCAGCTTAGGGCCGCAGGAGAGCCCAGCTCCAGGAGAGCAGCAGGCATGTGCACCCATCCGACACCAGTCAGGATACACGGAGACTCAGGCAAGGAAGGCCCAGAGCGAGGAGAACCTGGGGAAAGACAGTAGAAGTGGCCATGCAATTCTGCACAGAAAATGGGCGAAGAAATTCAGTCCTCTCTGAGACTGAATGGAGGTCCCAAAGATATTAGGTCCCCAGCCTGGGACCCCTGCACATGACCTTATTCGTTAAGAGTCTTTGCAAATGTGATTCCGTTTTGGATCCTGAGACAGGGAGGTGATCCAGGTGATCCTGGGTCATCCGGGTGAATCCTAATCACAATCACATTCCTGTTATGCACTGTCCACAGAGGAAGGCCACGTGAAGACAGAGATCCTTCCTGGAGAAGCCACCAGCCGCAAACTAGAAGGGGCAGGAAGCACCCCATGAGCACAGCCGACAGATGCCCTGCCGGGACCCGGAGGCTGAGCTGGTCTTCCGCTGTCTAGAGCTCCGTGCTTGGCATCTGCTCAACAGCCCAGGACAGACAGAGAAGCCCCTCCAGGGTGCTGGGCTACCTTCTGCTGCTGTGTGGCTGACCACCAGGGCTTGTCCTGGAGCCCCGGCTAAGCTCCCATCTGTAGGCCAAGGTCCTGCGAGGCACGGCTGGGGTTCTCTGCCCAGGCACACACCAAGCTGCTGGCTACACGGGGGCCTCTGGAGGTTCTGGGATAGAAGCTCCCAGGCCCAGCTGGGGGACCAGGGTCAGCAGCCGCCGCCCACCAAGTCCTCTGGCCTCAGGTCCCTGACCCGTGAGCTCCTGCCGCCAGTTGGAGGAAACTCTGGCTATAGATGACCTGTGAGGTAAGATCAGGCCCACCACAATCCCCTGATGGCGTCTGCAGATTCCTTGTCCCATGGAACCGTGGAGCTCAGGCGGGAATGAGACCATGGCGCCATGAAGACAGACGTCCCTGATTGAGGAAGCTTCCAACTTCCGATTTGCCAACTTCAGGAACAGCGATCCACATGCAGCCAAAACTGTAGCTTGGACTTGGATCTTTTCCCGCTAGTGATGTGCCATCCACCCTCCTGCTGCTGGGCGTCAGCCAAGATCTCAAGGGCAAGCAACCAGGACCCCACAGGGCGCCCTCCACCTAGAACACTTTTAATTCCTGACGGGCTTGCCGGGACGCAGCCCTGTGACGCCGAGGCACGTCTGTGTTCACAAAACAGCCAAGTGTCCCAGGGCCCCACGTTCTCTGCCCATCTGGTGCAGGCCGAAAGCAGAGCTGGGCCAGGCTACGTGGGCAGTCCTGAGAGGCTCAGGTGTGGGGCTGGGAGGAGGCATCTCCTCACCCAGAGGACCCCACAAGTGGAGGCTTCCCTGGCAGGGTCCCAGCGAGGTGTCCCCCAGTCCTCCATGGGCACTGATCCTTGTGGTAGGAATCCTGTGACCACCTCAGCATGAGGCCAGAACCTCCCCGGCAGCCGGGCAGGGCACTCACAAGTCACCTCCCATGATTCTCCAGCCAGGACCTTCTCAGCCCGGTCCTGGTCCATCTCTGGTGGGGCCTGGAGGCCAGAGGCCCAGCTTCTGCTCCTGCTGGGCTTGGGAGGCACCGTGGTCTCCATTGCCCTGGCTGATGTACCTGCTGTGCCAGGTGCCGTGTGCGAGGTGCATGCAGCCACCCCGGGGTGCACGAGGCCCGGGCACCCTGCACACCCTGAGTTCCTGGGTGCTGCTGGCACCTCAGGGTGACCTCTGCTCCCCCTACTCCCCATGAATGCAACTGCAACTCCACCTGCTACACACCTGGGCATCCTGGGCCACACGTCTGGGAGCTGCCTGTGACGTCCCCCAGGAGGGGCTGGGGTAGGACTTGCAGGCGAATGTCCCTCTCCCTGTCTCCTGGCTGGGACAAGTTGGCACTCTGCACACTGCCCAGAGCCTGCAGGGGGCTGCACTCATCGCCAGCCACGTGGACAGTCCACTGAGCCTCCTCTGCTGGCTGGCTCCTTCCACATCTCCCCCACCCCCTAGATCATCCCAGTTCACCACCTGCCCTGCAATCTGGCTGTCAGAGCTCACCCATGTGAGAAGCCACCCTATTACTCCATTTGGTCCTAACAGGTGCAGCCCCTTTTACAGTTGAGGAAACTGAGGCTGAGAAGCAAGATGAACTGCCAAGACCACCGCTCTAGTGGTTTCCAAGAGCAGCAGCGGCTTCAGGCCTGGCTCCAAGCCTCACCACCGCCCCGGGGCCCGCTGCTCTTCCATGGCCGGCTTTGCCAGTCCTTCCTTCCTAGGCTCTGCTTCCCCTGGACAGTCAGTGGCTGGCCCTGAATGTTCACTTCCTTCGAAGCAGCCAGAGTCCTCGGACCAGCTTGTCCCTGTTGAGCACAAGCTGACCTCGATCTGACCCAGGCACAGGGCAGCCAGCTCCCTGCCCACCCTGAGCTCCCCGAGGTGGTCACTGGGGCCTGGGCTTGTGCCACGGCCATGTTGCCCTCCGTGGTCACCTGTGGGCTCCTCCTGAGGGGTGGGCAGGGTCATCTGCCAGGCTGGAGCCACAGGGTCCGCGCCCTAGAAAGTCCGTCCTTGAACATGTAGCAGTCGCAGCACAGGCTCCATGATCAACCCGCCCTCACGCAGGACCTCTGCTGGCCCCGCACATTCTGCCCTTCTTTCAGGGACCCCAGTCCCATGGTGGGTGCCTGAGAGGAAGGTGGGACAGTTGCACCTGCTGCCTGCTCAGAAGGGACCCCATGCACCATGAAGAGGCTGGTCCATCCCTTGAGTGAGACCCCCGGGGCCCACATCTCCAGCGATCCCCACCCCGAGGAGCCTTCGTCAGACACCTCCCTGCTGAAGGTCCCAGCAACCTAGCCCCCAGCACAGGGTCAGCCCACCCAGGTGGCGTCAGAACCTCAGCACCCTTTGCTGGGTGCTGGCTCTGACTGGGGACCCCAGAACTACCCTCCTGGGTCTCCCCATGCTACCTGGCTCCTGGCATGGCCTGTCCCTCTTAGGACCCTGCCCCTTCCTAGGCTGGCTGAGACTTCCTGAACCCTCCTCAGCCCACCCAGCCCTGGCCTGGGGCTCTGCCATGTGGGGACAGACCCCTGACTTGCTGCTGGCCTGCCCCTCCAGAACCTGCTCCCTGAAATTCTAGATCACAGGGCCCCCAGAGCTTCTCCCCAAACCCCCGATGCCGCCACCCTCTGGAATGGGGTGGGGACCCTCTTTGGGCCTTCCAAGGCCCCAGTGCCCTGTCCTCCCGGTCCTCCTGTGAGACTGCACAAGGGCTGGCTGCTGGCAGAGGGGAGAGCTGCCGCTCGGCTCGGCACACAGTGACTGAACCCTCATGGTGACATTTTTTCAGCAGAGCTGTGATTAAGATGCGTTTGGGAAGCACTTACAAGTGCTGATTAGACCTCACGGTTTCCATGGGGACTCCCTTCAGTTCCAACAGGAGCATCGCCATCCACAATAGCAGGCCCTGGACAGAGGGACAGTGCAGACAGCTGGCCACAGCTGGCCACAAATCCAGGACGCCCCTCCCTGATACTGGGAGACCCAGGTGAGGCTGGTCGGCATCGAGGAGGAGCACCCAGCCTCCTGCTGCCCAGGACCCCTGCCCAGCCCTCCACAGTGGGGAGGCACCCAGGCTGGGGAGGCACCAGACCTAAGAGCACCCACTCCCCAGGCTGGGGGCACTGCCAAGCTCTAGCACCCAGCCAGCCCTGCCTCTCTCCAGAGGAGATCAGCCCCACAAGAGAGGGTCAGGGGCTGCCAGAGAGGGTGGGCAGCAGAGTGCGGTAGCCATGAGAGGGATGGCTTCAGGATGGTCACCCCATTTTGTTAACAAGGAAACTAGGGTCGATAACTCAACCAGAAGAGGGGAGCCGGCACAGAGGGACAGGCAACTGACCTCAGAACCTCAGCTCTGCTGGCCAGGCCAGGCAGGGTCCAGTGGTCAGGCAGGGAGTGGAAGCAGCACGGGGAGCTGTGGGCGAGCACAGAGAACGAGACGTGCGGGTCAGGGCACGGCCTGGCGAGGGCGGGCAGGAGGGTGGAAGGAGGGCGTGCACTGGAGGGTCCCTCCCCCTGCCAGGACCCTCCCGGCACCTGCGGGGCCAGCAGGGATCCAGGGACCACACCACTGAGGTGCCCAGGCTGTGTCCCCCGCTGGAGGAGCACAAGGCAGAAGAAAGGCAAACCAGACTCCAGGGGACAGCGTGGGACAGGCAGGACCCTGGTGGCTGTCCAGGGATGCTGCCCAGGTGAGTGGGCACCTCACATAAAGGCCAGACCCCGAGGCTGGTGTGGGGCTGGGAGAAGGCAGCATGGGGATGGCAGGCCCCGGGAGTCCTGGCCAGCATCTGGGGGCAGTGGGGTGCAGTCCAGGAGCCAGAAGGGGTAATGGAGAGAGCCTGCGGGTCCATGAACCAAGGCCCGTCCTCCTCTGCTCTGGGCTGACGCTACCTACAGAGCTAGCACAGGGAGAGCCCAGTAGGAGGGAGGTCTCCCTGTCCCTGAGCCTAGCCCTCTTCTCCCTGCCGTGTCAAGGCCCTGTGGCACGTCTGTGCCTTGGGTCTCACCTGGCAGGCGTGGGGGCTGAGCAGGCTGTGGCTCCTGGTGAGGCAGCAGCCCTCACCACACCATGCACACACATGCTCATGTGTTTCTTTACGTGTCCACATGTGTGTGCGCTCACCTGCACGCGTGCGGAAGCACAGGGACACACAGGCACACGGAGCAGGCCTCCTCTGGGCGGCGGGGAGGGTCTAATTGCTGAGTTTCCATTAGGCCGCCACCGCCCAGGCTGGACACATAATTGGACTGGGCGCTGCGGGTGGCGGAGGAGGGCTGCCTTTGATCCCCGGCTGGGCGGGCGCAGCGCCTGGGGAGGCGCTCAGGCCTAATTGGCATCTCCTCCCTCGCACTTGGCCCGCTGGGCGCTTTCATCTGAGGACAGGCAGGATGCACTCTCTCATCTCTCCTCCCAGGCCCCGCGGTCCTGAGGAGCAGGAGCTCCTCCCTGCCCTGCCCGGAACCTGTCCCCACCTCCCGCCCGTGCGGGTCCCCACGGGTCCTGCCTGCTGCCCTCACCCACACTGCACTGAGCCTGCAGCGCCTGCCCAGCAGAGCAGGAGTTACGCTTGGGCTCTCCTTGCTTACTGGCCAGCCCTCAGCCGCACTGTCCACTCCACAGGGCCAAGATGGGTCTTCGCAGTCATAGCTGTTGCCCTGGGGTCTACAAGAGCAGCAGTAGGGGCCGGACCAGTCAATGAGTGACCACCACTGCCGGAAGGGGACGCAGAGTCCCAGAGGAAAGCACGGCGAAAAGCCCCAGGAGGTCAGGTCAGCCCCAGCCTGGGCTCCAGACCCCTCTCTGACCAGGAACGGCATGGGCCCAGCCTCTGGTCCCTCCTGGCCAGCCCACTGTGGTGCTAAAATAGTGTTCCAACCCAGCCGGGCGTCTGTTCTGATGCCCCCAGATTCAGCCACCCAGAAAACCAAGCCTCGGGCATGCACAGGTCCCTGAGCAGAGAAGTGGCCCGGGGACGGCTGAGGCAGCCAGGCCTGCCCTCCCACTGACCTCGCCTCCTCTGAGCCCTGCAGTTCTCCTGACACTAACAGAGTCAAGGGCTGGGGACTTCGGATGGAGGGAAGAAGTGACCCAGGGCCTCTCTCTCACTCCCCTCTGCCTCAGCTGCTCTGGTCAGCTTCTGGGAGGCAGCCCCCCCTGGACAGCAGCCGAGAGCCCCCATCCACACTCCATCCCCTGGAAACACACATGTGGCACAACAAGTGACAGAGAGAGGAGGGGTCGGCAAGGGGGGGTGCTGGCCCCCCAGGCCTCCTCCCCATCCCCCACTGGACTTTCCAGTAACACCAGCTCAGGTCCTGAAGCCACTGCCCAGCTAAGCCCACTTGAGGGACCTAAGACAGAAGCAGGGCAGATGTGACCACAGCAGGGGGGCCCAGTGCAGGACAGCCCCCTCGACCCCCACACTCCTCCCAGCCCTGCCCACTCTCTGCCCATTGTCTCCAGTAGGTCCAGCTATCACTCTGTCCTCCCCAGGACAGAGCCCCAGGTCTCTCTAAGGGCCCACAGCACTCACCTACAAAGGCCTGGCCGTGGGATCCACAGGATGGGACCAAACCTGGCCAGGGTCTTGTTGACAGAGGTGCTGGGTGGACGGAAGGAGGGGAGCACTTGGGTCAGCCTTCGGCCACCAGCAGCAAGACACAGACGGAGTAGATTTTAATGAAAAGAATCTTAGGGGCCACATCTGGTGGTGGCCTTCTTGCTGGCAGAGCCCTGAGGTGGCCTGGGGCACCACAAGGCAAGAGACAGGGTTCAGCGTTGGTGCTCCACCCTGAACTAATCCTGTCACCTCCCAGAGGTCCCACCTCTAATGCCTAGTCAGATCAAATTTCCACCTTCTTAATACCTCACAATGGAGGCTAGATTTTAACCCATGAACCCCCGGGAACAGTCAAACCATGTCCCAACCATATCAGAAGGATGAATGAATGGATGGATGGAAGTGTGGATGGGTGGATGGATGGGTGGATGGAGGTGTGGATGGGTGGATGGAGATGTGGATGGGTGGATGGAGGTGAGGATGGGTGGATGGAGGTGTGGATGGGTGGATGGATGGAAGTGTGGATGGGTGGATGGAGGTGTGGATGGGTGAATGGAGGTGTGGATGGGTGGATGGATGGAAGTGTGGATAGGTGAATGGAGGTGTGGATGGGTGGATGGAGGTGTGGATGGGTGGATGGATGTGAGGATGGGTGGATGGAGGTGTGGATGTGTGGATGGAGGTGTGGATGGGTGGATGGATGGAAGTGTGGATGGGTGGATGGATGGGGGTGTGGATGGGTGGATGGAAGTGTGGATGGGTGGATGGAGGTGTGGATGGGTGGATGGATGGGGGTGTGGATGGGTGGATGGAAGTGTGGATGGGTGGATGGATGGAAGTGTGGATGGGTGGATGGAGGTGAGGATAGGTGGATGGAGGTGTGGATGGGAGGATGGATGGAAGTGTGGATGGGTGGATGGAAGTGTGGATGGGTGGATGGAGGTGTGGATGGGTGGATGGAAGTGTGGATGGGTGGATGGAGGTGTGGATGGGTGGATGGAGGTGTGGATGGGTGGATGGAGGTGAGGATGGGTGGATGGAGGTGAGGATGGGTGGATGGAGGTGTGGATGGGTGGATGGATGGAAGTGTGGATGGGTGGATGGAGGTGTGGATGGGTGGATGGATGGGGGTGTGGATGGGTGGATGGAAGTGTGGATGGGTGGATGGATGGAAGTGTGGATGGGTGGATGGAGGTGTGGATGGGTGGATGGATGGAAGTGTGGATGGGTGGATGGAGGTGTGGATGGGTGGATGGATGGAAGTGTGGATGGGTGGATGGAGGTGTGGATGGGTGGATGGAGGTGTGGATGGGTGGATGGAGGTGTGGATGGGTGGATGGAGGTGAGGATGGGTGGATGGATGGGGGTGTGGATGGGTGGATGGAAGTGTGGATGGGTGGATGGATGGAAGTGTGGATGGGTGGATGGAGGTGTGGATGGGTGGATGGATGGGGGTGTGGATGGGTGGATGGAAGTGTGGATGGGTGGATGGATGGAAGTGTGGATGGGTGGATGGAGGTGTGGATGGGTGGATGGATGGGGGTGTGGATGGGTGGATGGAAGTGTGGATGGGTGGATGGAGGTGTGGATGGGTGGATGGATGGAAGTGTGGATGGGTGGATGGAGGTGAGGATAGGTGGATGGAAGTGTGGATGGGAGGATGGATGGAAGTGTGGATGGGTGGATGGAGGTGTGGATGGGTGGATGGAGGTGTGGATGGGTGGATGGAGGTGAGGATGGGTGGATGGAGGTGTGGATGGGTGGATGGAGGTGTGGATGGGTGGATGGATGGAAGTGTGGATGGGTGGATGGATGGAAGTGTGGATGGGTGGATGGAGGTGAGGATGGGTGGATGGAGGTGAGGATGGGTGGATGGAGGTGTGGATGGGTGGATGGAGGTGTGGATGGGTGGATGGATGGAAGTGTGGATGGGTGGATGGATGGAAGTGTGGATGGGTGGATGGAGGTGAGGATGGGTGGATGGAGGTGAGGATGGGTGGATGGAGGTGAGGATGGGTGGATGGAGGTGTGGATGGGTGGATGGAGGTGTGGATGGGTGGATGGATGGGGGTGTGGAAGGATGGATGGATGGGGGATGGATGGGTGGATGGATGGGGGGATGGATGGATGGACAGATGGATGGATGGGGGTGTGGATGGATGGATGATTGGATGGAGAGGTGAATGGGAAGGTAGATGGATAGATCAATAGAATGAAGGGAGAAAGGAGGAGAAGAGGGAGGAGACGGGATGGTACCAGGGGAGAGACTTCCTGGAGAAGGCCCCCTGACAGCCTCTCCTTAATGGCCTTCTTGCTGCCCAGCCCCCAGGAGACAGGGCCTGTAAGGCGCCCCACCTTCCACTGCAGCTGTCCTCTGACACCGGCTTCAACACACCGAGTTCTGTGGGCCCAGCAGCTCTCTGCTTGTTTTCCCATGTGGTGGGACAAAGGGGACAGGGAGAGTCCCCCAGAACCCCAGCAGCAAGTGTGTGAATCAGGCCTTCAGAGGCCAGGGCGATCACCAAGGGGCTTGACGTCACCTCCGTGAACACAGGACCACGCTGGCAGCAGGAGCCCCAGGCACGGCCAGCAGTCAGCTCCCGCCAGCCCAGGGCACCCCAAACCCGGCCCCTGCTGCCCCTCTGCTGCCTCCTGGGCGGGGCTGGCTGTGCCCTGGCTGGGGGTCCCACATCTCAGCCTGGGGACCCAGAGACCCCCCATGAAGGGAGCCTCTGATCCAAGGGTCCCAGGAGGTGGCATCCTGGTCCCACCCTTCCAGCCTTCTATTCACTGCACATCTCCCAGGGAAAGGCCAGGGGCAAAATTGGGTACAGGGAGGACAGAGTGACCCAGGCACGTGACCTTCCTGGGGGAGAAGACCATTCAGGCACCTCCAGCCCAGAGGTGGTCAGACCGGGCAGCGGGCTGGGCGGGGGCCACACTAGGGGAGCCAGGCCTCCTCTGGGACCTCCTGGGGGGTCTCAGCAGGACTTGGCCTCCTTCGTCCAGCCTCTCCAAGGACAGACCTACCCCGAGCCAATGATGCCACAGAGGAGCCAACTGAGTGGCGCTGGGTCCCAGCTTGCACATGGGGGACTCAGGCTGAGGATGGGCGCAGGCAGGGGTGTCTCAAGTGGCATCACCAAACAGCCTGTGGCCAGGGAGGGCTCCTCTCTACCCGGGCCCAGGATTCCCCGAGGCCCAGCCTCCCCTCAGGTGCTCACCTAGGCAGCACAAGACAGGTGGGCAGGGGCCTGGGCCTGGGGCCTGGCAGGGGAGGACACAGACAGCTCCTGCCCTGAGCATGACCGTCCCAGGCCCAGCACCTGTCCAGTGGGCCAACCCCATGCCCAAGCAGGTGAGACCCCAGCCCAGCAGGTCCAGCTGCAGGTACCAGGTCTTTGAAGTATCAGGCCCAGATCCTCAGAGGCACCTGGCAGAGGGGGACCTACAACCGCCCAGGCCTTTGTCACCACCAGGGCCAGGCTCCTAGGGCCACCTGAGCCCTGGCCACACCCCCCCTGTACTGTGGTGGTGCTGAGGCTGCTGAGCAGGGGCTCAGAGGCAGGCTGAGGGGCAGCGAGGGAGCTGGGGGGGTCTTCCAAATACAAGTCCTGGGACCACCACCCCCATCCCTCCCTTTAAAGGGTGCTGCAATTGGAAACCCAGGATCCCACAGGCCCAGCCGCAGGGACACAAAGCACCACTGCCGATCCTTCAACAAAGACAAGGCTGGACGTGGCCCCCTAATCCACATCCTATCCCTGGGGGCTGCCCAGGTGCCCAGCTGGGCCAGACCTCACTAAGAGGCCCTAATTGGCAGGTCTGGCCCAGGGTGGGTCCCAGGGGTGTCTCATGGGGGACTGACGCCTGGAGCGCAGGTGGAGAGAGTGACGGGCTGAGCCTGGGCAGGGCCTGTCCCCTGCCCTGGAGGGAGGGGGCCTCTGGGGTCAGGGACCCTGCCACGCAGCTGTGCCTCAGACCCTTGAAGCTCCGCTATGGTTCCAGAAGTGGGGGTCCATCAGCACCCGTTCAGTCCCCTAGAAAGGGTTCAGGAGCAGTGGACTGTACTTGGCCTGCTCTTCCCTTGGTGGTGAGGGCAGAGCAGGGGGTCTGCAGCTCCACAGGTGTCTTAGGCACCCAGCCCTGCCATCCAGGGAGACCAAAACTACAAGGTTCCCTGCTTGAGTCCCCTTCCTGGCCAGCTGCATGTCTGGCTCTGAGGCCTGCAAGGGTTACTACCCAAGATGGCACAAAACCCTACCCTAGGCTCCTAGGCCCCAGGGGGCCCCATCCTTGGCACTGCTACCCTCACACCAAACCCCACAGGGACAGCCCCTGCATTTCCCAGTCAGAAGCCCAGGACTCCTGGCCCCTCCCTCCCCCCAGTGCCCAGAGGTCCCTCTGTAAGTGCTGGCTGATCCCATCTCCTGGACCCATGTCCCCTTGCCAGCCTCTGCACCTGACTCTGCCCAGCCCCAGCCCTAGAGGCCACAGCAGGTCCAGAAGGTCATCCCGGAACACCCTCTTCCCCACCCGCTGAGCTCTCCCACTGCATCCAGTGCTGGCCACATTCTGGGGACTATCCCAGAGAATATGCCAGCCCCCATGTTCCAGAAAACAACCCCCAGCTCGCCTCTGCCATGGAGGAAGCAATGGGCCACCTGCAGGCCCAGAAGGTCCACCCAACCCGAGCAACCAGGAAGACCTTCAAGGCAAGCGACCAGCAGGAACACACACCCGCATGCACACGCAGGCACACGCAGGCACACGCACCCAGCACACAGAGCCAGACACCCTGCCTGCTGGGACACAGGAGGGACAGGGCCCTGGCTGCGTGCTCAGGGCAGCCCCACCCAGCCCTCTGTGTGACCTGCACAATCCCCCACTAGGGTCTCCAAAGACTGGACACCCCAAGTCCCCACTGCCTCACCTGGTGGGTCTGTGGGCATAGCACTGGTGACCCTCCCAACAGGGCACTCAGAGGAGTCATTGGTCATCCTAGGGCAGCTGGAGGGGCACTGAGCCTGGGTAAAAACCTCCTCCTTCTGTCCATGGCCCACCTGGACAGCACCCACAGTAAGACCAAGGCCACCCGCTCCTTGGCAGGCACGATTTATCCTCCACTAATGCCCCGTTGACCTGACCAATTAAATCTCTCAGATTTCATCTGTCTCTAATAGTTAGCAGATGAAGGGGGAAAGCCCTCCACTGGCCTGACCGTCCCAGCCCCGGGAGCGAGTGCACAGAGCGGCTCCGCTCCCTCTAGGAGAGGAGTGTCGCTGGGGACCCCTCCCTCCCATGCAGATGCCCGCGTTTATCTGCGGCTTACAGGCAGGTCACCAATAGGATTAGGAAAACATTTCCTGAAATGGAAAGGAACAGGATTTGATGGGAAAACCCAAAGATGGTCCAAGGCCCATTTTTCTTTAATGATATTTCTGGGCAGGGGGTTCTCTTGAATGGCCTCCTGGGGTACGCCCCCAGGAAACCCCACACACACAGGACAAAAGCCAGACAGAGCTGGGGACTTGATAAGAGCGGAACCGAGGTGAGAAGAAAGAGGTCTGCGCCAATTACACCATCGATCCTCCGGCAAAATTCACTTAACGGCTTCACTGGGGGCTCGATTGCCAGCAATGACTTAATCCTTTGCCCTGGAAGTCCATCCTGGGGCCTCTGGGAATGGCCCTTCAAGCCCTGGCCAAGGAATGACCAGCTGGACACACTGGAGCTGCCAGATGGCACGTGGGCCTGCTGTGCTCTCCCACGGGCTGGTTACCTGCCCAGGGGAGTCTGATTCATGGGGGCTGCAGCCCCCACAACAGCTGCAGTTTGGCCCCTGGGGTCCCTGGCCCTGAGTGCCGTGGGTCAGGCCCCAGAGTCTCTGTGGCAGGTGTCCTGTGCCCGCAGTCAAGCCCCAGGTCCATGGCAGGCTTACCAGGTGCACTCACCTATCTGGCCAGGCTGTCCTCACTCTCGGCCAGACCAGCAGCCACCCAGGCCCGCACACCAGCCTGGGCCTCCTGACCTGTCTCCTCCAGCCCCGCCATCTCCTCTCCGTGCCCAGCCCACAGGTCCTGTCCTCTCCCCATCTAGAGGGAGTGCACCCTGCAGTTCTGGCCAGACAGCTCAGATGCCACCTCCTCTGGGCACCCTTTCAGCTCTGTCCCTCAGTGGAGGCCCTCACAGCACCGGTCACACTCAGTCCCTCCACCAGACATCTGCAGCCACGGGAGCCTGGAGCAGGGGTGGACAGTGTGCTCAGAGCCTCAGGCCACGAGACCCAGCCTGGGCCTGCCTCCCTCGGGGTGGCCAAGCTTCCACTTCTGGCCTCCTCCTCCCCACATGAGCCCCAAGAGGGTCAGTCAGGATGATCTCAGGCCCTCCCGACCCCAAAGCCCCTGAGCCAGGTCTGCCTCCACCTCTCACCTGCCCAAGAGCCCTTCCACACCTTCTTGGCGCATGCCATCGTCACCCTCGGGGCAAAATCCCTGGAAAGCAGAGCCCTGGAAAGCAAAATCCCGGTCCCCAGATGTGCTGTGTGGGGTCTTGGCTGTAGGCTGGGCAGATGCAGTGTGGGGCCGTCTCACGGGGCAGGGAAAGAGGCCACCCCAGCAGTGGCAGGCCTGGCAGGGAGACCAGGGGTCAGAGCCCCAGGCAGGGCAGGGGGAGGGCAGGAGGCACCCAGCCAGGGGCAGCGTCCCACAGGCCCCAGTCCTGCTGAAGTCTGGGCATCCCAAACACAGAGGCCTCCGACAACTCCCCAGAGGGCCAGGGGCCTGGGAGCTCCACTGCGGCCTCGCCAGGGTGTCCCCCAGCTTTCTGTCACTGTGACCAACATACCTGGCATAACCTAAGGGAGAAAAGATTTATCTGGGCTCGTGGTTTCAGAGGTTCCGTCCACGGTCGGCCAGCTCCATTGCTCCGGCCGGAGATGAGGCAGAGCCACGTGGTGGCAGAGGATGGCCACTCAGCCCACGGCAGCCGGGCAGCAGAGAAAGCAAGAGAAGAAGGAGCCAGGTCAAGAGGCAGTCCCCAGGGACACACTCCAGGGACCTTCCTCCAGCTACACCCCACCCACTGTTTCCACTCCTCCAAAGCCCTCTCGGCCATCAGTGGACTGATCCACTCCTGCGTCAGACCCTTGCGTCCATCACTCCCAGAGCTCCAGCTTTGGACACTGCTGCGCTGGGGACCGAGCCTGCAGCACACAAGGTCCATGTCATAAGAGCAGGTCACAGCAGAGGGCAGCTCAGGGAGGGGCAGGGTCCTTCAAGCCCAGCTTCTGCTGGGGCCCCGGCCTCTCAGCACCACCCAGGCCACTGCCTCCCTCCAGCTTCCAGAAGCCCCCAGCCCCTCTCCCAGCCAGTCAGCAGCCATGGGCCACCTGCTGGACATTAGCTCCCGTCATGTGACAAAGGACTGCGGGAACTCGGGGAGGGCAGCCACTCCACCCGAGGCTCAGGAGGGCTCTCAGCACCGCCCCAGGCCACAGCAGCCCCAGGTCCCTGGCAGGCTCACCAGGTGCACTCACCCATCTGGCCACACTGTCCTCAGTCTGCAGACAGGGCCCTGACAGAGGCAGCAAGCTAAAATGAGGTCACTAGGGGGCCCTAACCCAGGGCGAC
The DNA here is from genome assembly GCF_047511675.1 of Marmota flaviventris. Lineage (NCBI taxonomy): Eukaryota > Metazoa > Chordata > Mammalia > Rodentia > Sciuridae > Marmota > Marmota flaviventris. The sequence continues at coordinate 2,425,989 of NC_092499.1, forward strand.
TGGCACCCTTGTAAAAGAGATTAGGACACAGAGGACGACACTTGAGGACACAGGGCCAAGAGCGCCATCTGTAAACCAAGGAGAGATGCCTCAGGAGACCAGTCCTGCCCACACTTTGGTCTCAGACTTCCAGCCTGCAGAACTGTGAGAATAAACTGCAGCTTCAACACCCGGGCTGTGGCCCTCACTACAGCCGCCCTAACCAACCAGCACAAGGCTGGGCACTAGGGAGCCATGGAAGGTGCATGAGCAGGCGAGGGCTACAAGCAGAGCTGTGCCTTTGAGAGGTCATTCTGACAGTGCAGGCCAGGCAGAGGGTTAAAGGAAGGGTCTCCACCACCACCCCCCCATATCCATAAGCCACCCCCAGCAGCTGAGGGCGCTCGGGCACCATGATTGGCTCAGCCATACAGCCCAAGGCCAGGTGCTCGAGGCCAGTGGGCACTTAGCAGAACATGCTCCAGCCTCCCACATCCAGACCAGGCAGGGCTAGGTGACCCTACTGGGCCTCCAGCCTTCCTGCCGGCCTCAGAAGGCTTTCTGCCTGGTGGCCTTTCACACCTAGAATAAGCACCTCCCCAGCCAGTGCCCAGAGGGAGGCGAGTGGGTGGAGTGCCCCGTGGGGCGGAGCCGGTCCTGCCCTGCTCCCTGTTCTCCAGTGTGCCAGGGTCAAGAGGCAGTCCCCAGGGACACATTCCAGGGACCTTCCTCCAGCTACACCCCACCCAAAGCATGCCTGCCAGGGCGGTGGGAAGAAGCAGACCCAGCCACACCTTACCCTGCAGCAAAGGACCGGGGACCTGGCTCTCCCCAGTGTCGCCTCAGGCCAACCCCGCTGCACCCAGCCAGCCGGAGGCCAGAGGCCACAGAGTCCTGGCGCCCAGCAAGACCAAGACGGTGGGGGTCCCCACTGTGCCCTCACCACAAAGGCCAGGCTCACACGGGGATGAGGGTGAGGAAGGCCAGGCCCCAGCCACACAATGACACCGTGCCTGTGCACCTCCCCCGGGAACAGCCTGCTGCTGGCCTGGTGTCAGGCAGGAGGACAGGAAACAGGCTGAGTTTGGATATGGTCAGGGGTGGTGACCTGGACAGCTACTGCCCCAGGCAGAGCAGAAAGCAACAGAAGAGAACATGACTCCCTGTGGGCTCTGCCCAGGGACAGACAGGTCCTGAGCTGCTCCCATCTGCCCCACAGAGGGGGGACCCCCCACCCCGCCAGGCCTGAGGGGAGAGCCTCCTGGACACAAAGTTCTGCGTCCACCATGCAGCTAGCATTCACTGCTCAGGACCAGTCCGGCTCCAGCTGCCCCATGTTTGCATAATCAGCATCTCACAACACCCCAGCCCGCCTGGCTCGTAGCACCCAATGTGCGGCGCCGTGAACACGCAGGAAGCTCTCCCGGCTGCAGCCAGGCCCCCAGAGCCCCTAGGCCCAGAGTGGAGTGTGGACACCTGGCACTGGCTCTGTGGGAGGGGAAGGGAGTGTGGGAATGGGTGAACTGGGGGCTGGGGTGCAGCCCCAGGACTCCCGAGCTGGACCGGCACCCTCCACCACACCCATGGGTCCCGGACCTCCTGCTTCTGGTCCCGAGCTCAGGGTTCTCCATGTCCGTGAACTGGGCTAGTCCTGGGCAAACGAGGAGGGGCCTCAGGACCACAGGGAGCCCAGAGGAAAGGTGGCAGCCCCACCTGGCACCTCCAGAGCCCTGCAAGACACTCATTATGGAAGTGATCAGTGACAACAGCTTTGAGCTGGAGCAGGACGGGCTTCTGGACCAATTAACCCTGACGATCCCCAGGCGCTGACCCTGCCCCGCCCACCACTCCAGGCCAGGAAGAGTGCTCGCGCTTCCAGGGCCCCAGGATTCCTCCAAGGACCTGATCTGGGCCTGGGGGCAACAAGTCCCTGGCCCTCTGGGAAGGACTCTGGGTGGACAGCATACACATTCAAAGGGCAAGGGAGGGCGCCTCCCTGAAGGGCAGCTAGCTGCTCCTGCTGCCCTCGGCACCCCCCCCCCCGCCCCCCGCTCCACCGCCCACATGGGGGATGCAGCCCCAGCCCCCAGGTCACCCATTCCCACACTCCATGTCCCGAGGGTCACCCTCCTGAAGGGGACCCCTAATCCCATCTCAAGGTGAGACAGAGGTTGGGCCTGCACCCATGTCTGGCCCCTGCCCACCCCACGCTGAGGCTCCAGGCAGGGTGGAGGGGCCTGGCAGGGCTGGCCCAGAGGCAGGGTCTCCACTGCTGCCCTGCCCAGGCAGCATGATGGCATCCACTATCTGGCGGGGCTGCTCAGCTGGCAGGGCCCTGAGGCGCCAGGCCGGGAAGGGAGTCTGGGAAGGGAGCATGGGGAACCCCAGCTTCCCGGCCTACACTGAGGGGTGAGCAGCATGGGGCAGACCCAGGGCCCAGGCTGGGGCGGGGCCAGTTCTGATTAGGCTGGGCTGCGATTGAGGCCCTGTGGCGGGTCCAAGGCACAGGTCTGGACTTCGAGAAGCATACTCAGCTGGAGGAGGGTGGGATGGGGCGCACAGGTACAGCAAAGGTACCGCTGAGGGCTGTCATGTCCCAGGCACATGCAGGGGACACATGCAGGGGGAGGGCTGGGTTTCAGGAAGTCTCAGGACTGCCCATTAGTCCTGCTGCCAGTTCTAGCCCCTCACTCCACTGGCTTCTGACGGAGCCCCTGGGGTGTGGGGTGCACAGGCTGGGGATGCAGCCAGGCCCGGGCAAGGGGACCGGTTCCCACAGTCCCCAGTGTAGAGGCAGTTGAGGAGGCTGGATCTGGAAAAGGCTGGCTGGACCTGGACCCTGAAGGCCAGGCAGAGGGCCACAGTGACCATGTGGCTGGTGCTCTGGGCCAAGTTAGGCCTCCTCCCCAATTCCCATGTGGAAATCCTGACCCCAGGACTGCAGATTGTGACCAGGTGACTAAGATAAACTGCAGTCACTAGGGGCCTGTGACCCAACATGGTGTCCTTATAAGAAAAGGCCCAGACACAGACCTGCCAAAGAGAAGATCCTGTGAGGACTCGGAGAAGACACATCTGCCCCAGGAAAAGGCCCCAGGAGCCGGGCTTCGGCCTCCAGGACTGAGATGAGCCCAGTGTGTAAGCCAAGCCAACTGTGGCAGCTCGACAGGCCAGCAGCAACCAAGGCAGACAGCGGTACCAAGAGGTACCAAGGGAGGCTAAGGCTGCCGTTGGCCAGTGAGAAGGCTCACGCCCACTCTGGCTGGGGACCCGGCCCAGGCCCCCTAGGAGCCTCCTCTCCCTCCCACCCTCCTCTTCCGATCCTCTCTGAAGTCCCTGCTCTCACCAGGGCACAGTCACACCCGTGGCTTCGCCCCTTGCCCTGCCCACCCCACAGCCCAAGGACCTGTCCAGGGAGGCAGAGGCCAGTCCCCAAGAGCCCCATCCAGCCTGGCTCCAAGTGCCCAGCAGGGGAAGGCTGGGGACAAATCTCCTTCCCTGGCCCACCCCAAACCAGCCTCTTGCCAAACACAGTCAATAAATTATTCAGTTTGCAAAATGCCATTATGTGTGAGTTTACTTAATTGAATAGAATAATTTATGGTAAAATCTGGGGAGAAGAAGATCGATGAGGAGTGGCATAGAGGGATGATTGAGTTTCGGTGAAGGCAATTTGATTTTTATCCCTCATTATAATAATGTTAAGGGGAAAACATCAACTTGGGTCAGAATCAATATTTGCAGAGTGGCTGGACCATGAATTTTAACTGGAGGTGGTGAGGAGGTGGCCGGGCGCATCAATAATTAATGCCGCGTCTGCGGCCGCACAGTGCGGCTGGGTTTGGGTACAAATGCCTGCTACCCGCGGACTTGCTGGTGATCATAAAAGATAATTTAGGAACAAGTCTGTTGATGACGCGTGTGCAACACGCCCAGCGTGATTCAGGACGCAGCTCCATGGCTGCCCCACAGACCACCCCAGACAGATGGTGCCCAGAGCACTGCTGCTCCTCCTGCGAGGAGCCCTGGGCCAGGGAGCCACGAGGCCCGGCCACCAGTGTCAGGTCCGATTCCCAGCTTAGCCCCTGTCCAGACCCCATCCCACCTACCGCCCTGCACCCCTCATCCCCAGAGGCGCTGGACCGGCAGCTGGGCGGGGAGGCAAGTCTGAAAGGGGAGGAGCACAGGGGCCAGGCCAGAGCACGAGACCCAGGGCAGGTCACCTGTGCTCAGCAGCCTCCATCCCTCCCCTGGAGAACAAAGTGGCATCCCTGCCACCCTGGCTCTGGGTCTGAGTGCTCTGGCCCCAGGAACGTCCTTGGCTAGTGTGTTCTGTCCAGACCCCACCCACCCCTGCCGCAGGTGTGCGTGCTCACACCTGTAGAGAGAACACGGGCGTGGGAGATCCCCAAGAGCAGCTCACTAAGCCCAAGGCCTCAGCATCCTGCCCCCTGCACCAGAGCCTCCCTCCACACCCCACAGCCTTTCTGCACCCCATTTGCTTGTGGCTGCCCCCAGGGCACCTTACTGTTTGACTTTAGACCTCACGACAGCCGTCCCCTTTCATAGATGAGAACACTAAGGGCCAAGGAAGCAGAGGGCCTTGGCACCAGCCTGGCAGAGCCAGCCTCAGGTCGGCAGGACGCCATCTTCCACCCTCATCAGACAACCTGGCTTCCCCAGCGCCACTCCCCAGGGGCAAGGCTCTGCTCTAGAGTGGGGCCACCACAGCTCTGCTGACCTGGCAAAGAGCCCAGTCACCATTTCAGGCCCTCTTGGGGACCAGGGTCCATCTGCCCCATATGGAAAGGAGCTGCAAGCTATCAGCCTTCCTGGGGAAAGGCCTCCAGGGGCCTGGGCACACTGGGTGATGCCAGGCCCTCTCCCCAGCCCTGGGTCCAGAGTGAAGGAAGTCTTGGTTGTCAGGACTAGCAGATGCGGAGGTGGGTGGATGGGTGGTAGACAGAGGGGGGAGAGATGGGTGGATGAGGGATGGTTATACGGGAAATAGGTGGGCAAATGATTGACAGGAGGAGGAAGGAAGGGTGGGCGGGCAGGTGGGTAGAGGGGCATATGGGAGAGAGGACTGGCCCTAAAAGGACGCGGACCATACTAGTGCAAGCCCCTCAGGGGGGCTAGAGGTGGCGACCCAGCCGCCCTCCCCAGCTTCTAGTGGCCTTCCGGCCAGCCAGCATGAAGCAGCCTTCGGAGGAAGCCCAGTGTGGCCGAGAGCGCTGCACCCCTCCACCTACACCGGTTGTCAGCACGAGCAGGCAAGGGTGGGCCAGGGTGGGCAGATGCCAATAAAGGGAGCCCACGCCACTGTCACCTGTCACACAAAGGATGAGAGAAGCAGGCGGAAATGGCCTGGAGGGAGACGCGGGGCCGGGCAACGGCTCCAGATATGAGAGACCCTTGGTCTCAAAAAGGGAACAAAAGCCACTGAACCAGAGCCCCTCAACTGCCGACACCATAGTGCCCCGTGACCCTGGGCCCTGACCCTGGTCACCCCTGGCCCATCCCCTCCTCCCCCAAACTTGAGCCCCCTCCCTGGAGAGCTCTGTCCCCACCTGGAGCCCCCATTCCCCCACTGTCCTCCTCTCCCCACCCCCGCCTGCATCCCACGCACACCGACCCTCCCGGCTGTTTCCCGGGCCCCTGATGTCACCTTCCTCCTGCCCCGCCAGAGTGCAGCGCACATTCAACCACTAGCTCTCTGAGAACAGCACCTCACACACAAGTTCAGTATCAATGTCGCTGTGGGAAAGGTGCATGCACACAAATCACAGAGTAAGAACAAGCGGGTGCGTGGCCATGCCTGCGATCCCAGCGACTCGAGGCTGAGGCCGGAGGATCCACAGTGCAAGGTAAGCCTCAGCCACTTAGCAAGACCCTATCTCAAAATAAAAAATAAAAAAGGGCCGGGGTGGAGCACTACCGGGTTTGATTCTCAAAACCACCAAAAAAAAAAAAAAAAGAAGTAAAAGGAGAATGTGTACCACACTCTCCACTGTGGACTCCACCTGCCCGATGGTCATAGGGACTGGCGGATTCACGTCTTCACAGCCAGCCCCGTCGCTGCCATAAATGTGATCCGACAAAGGAAGTCACATCTTTCTTTCAAATGAAGTCATTGTCACTAAATGTGATGTGTGACTCACTGTTCGACCATCTCCAGCCTGCACACAAATTTAATTCATTCAACCAGCGCGCCGTGCCAACCCCCCAGACTCTAGTTAGCTTCCACGCTGTAGCGGGGATCGGGACATGATTTGATTCCACGTTATTTAATGACAAATGCGTTTAGCAACTGGCTTGAAAAGCTTTAAAACATCACTGCGTCTTGCCAGCCAGAGGAGCTGGCGCCCAGCACAGCTGCCTGCAGAGGAGCACAGCCTGTGTCTGGGTGCAGAGGCCCTCCCAGAGCTGCCCTCAGGACACCACCTGGGGCCATCGGAAGCACCTCAGCCTAAGCAGGTCCCCAGACGGGGCTGCCACACCAGAACCGTAGGGCTATGCCGCCCGCCAGCTGGGCCTCCTCCACCCCTCCTGGGCCTGGCACCGCCCACTCTGCCCATCTCCCAGGCAGTGCACTGCCTGCTGGAAGCTCCCAGCCCCACCCAGCTGCCAGCTCACCCCCAACACAGGCCGAGGGAGTTAGAGCAGAGCAGGGACACTGTGGCCTCTGTCCAGCCTCCTGCAGAGCAAGTGCCCAGGTGGTCTCACACGCTGACCGCTGCGTCCTTAGGCAAGCAGGAACCTCTCCTCCATCCTGCAGAAGAGGACATAGCAGCCCAGCCAGTCTAGGGCTGAAGACCCAGCCCAGGCCACTCCAGGGCCCATGCTGGGGTGCCATGGAGCCACACACCTGCTGCTCTCAACCCAGGTGCCCAGCCAGGTGGCGTCAAGGGGGACTACTGCTCCCGGAGAGCGGAGCCTCCCTCCTGAGCTGCAGGGTCGGCCGAACCTCTGCAGAAGCCATTTCTGCCACCGTGGACTTGACCCTTTACCAAGTGCCCACGATAAATGCCCAGGTCTCAGCCAGAGGCCACAGGGCGCTCAGTTTTTTTTCCTTAAATCAAAGAACATCCATAAGAGACATAAATCGCCTTCCTCCTGCCCCTCCAGGGGTGCCGGAGGTGGCCTTCCGGTGAGGCGCGGGGAAGCAGGTTGCCTGGTGAGGTGGAGGATGAGCTAGGTGAACAGCCACAAGAAACATGAGTCAGACCAGCCAGGAGGCAGCCGGGGCCGACCGGCCGCAGGAAGCAGCTCGGAGCAGGCCGACCGCAGGGCGGGCAGGGTCTCGCTTCACGGTGAAGGAAGGTTCTGAGTATTTTAAATGGAAAGCTGGGTTATAAGCAGAGCGTGGCCTGAGGTTTTCGGTGAAAGACCTGCCGTACCCTGGCCCTGCTTGTCCCCCGCCTTGGCCCTGGGTCTCCCTGGGCTTGCCTGAGAGCCCAGGTCCTGACCTCCCCTTGGCAGTCGGGTCTGGTTGGAGGTGCCAGGGGACAGAGACACACTTGGGCACTGTGAAGAGGACAAGGTAGCCCCCTCTGGGTGGGGCACACGGAAAGAAGTGAGTTGGGAGGACCAGGGAGTCCACAGGGCCGAGGTGCAGAGGCCCAGGGCTGATGGGATTGAAGGTCTGGGGGACAAGGTGCCCCCTGGGGAGAAGAAGCCACCACGGGGCAGGGCATGTAGAGTGCTGAGGGCCCCCTGAGGCCGAGCGGGCAGGCCCAGGAGGTGCTCAGGGGCTGAAGCAGCCAGGGAGCGTGGAGGAGGAGTGGGGGCCAGACGTCAAGAAAGGGCCAACAGGGAGCCCGGCTTGGAGGAGGCTGCGAGAGCTCAGTCCTCAGGCCTCGAGGTGGGAGGCAGGGCTGGCGGCCGGTGCCGGGGACCCTCCCAGCCCCCTTGAGCACAGAGGCGCCCTGGCTGGCGTCCAGGAGCAGGGCTGGGACACACACCAGGCCCCACTCTGCCGAGGCGGTTTTCAATGTCCCCTCCCGGCTCTGGGTTCACATCCGTATATTGACACCCAGGTGGGCTGCTGGGTGCCCTCCTCACACCTGGCAGAGAGGGGCTGGGGGAAGGGCAGGCCAGCATCGACCGCCACCCGGCACCCAGAGGACGCCGCCCTGAGGCCCCTCCCCAGCCCTGGGCCTGCCCTGGCTGGGCTTCACAGACCCGAGGACCCCCGCCCAGGCCTGCGAACAGCCTCCCTCTTTCTCTCTGAGCCTGGGGCCGCACCGCTCCCGTGAGCTTCGCCTCCCTGGACTATAACACAGGTGACTCTGGTACCAACTGGGCCTGGACCAGCAGGGCTTGACGATGCCCATGGCGAGGACCTGGCAGAGCTTCCTGTGTCCCTGCCTGCACCCTGAGCACTTTAAGCATATTTTTCTACTTCCCAGATTGGGAAGGGAGCTCAGAGAGGGTAAGTGGCCATCCCAGGTCACACAGCCAATAGGTGCAAAGCCTGCTATGGACCCACACAGTGTCTGCCTCTGCAAGGGTCACTGACTTTTACCACCTGCCAGGCCCTGCCAAGCCCCTCACTGAAGTCACAACCTTAGCTGACCCGGGAAAGGTGTGTGGGTGCTTTTCTCTATTTTCAAAGGAGCACACAGTGGCATAGAGAGGTTCGATGGCATCCCTGGGGTCACATAGCTGAGAGGAACTTGTACCCAGACAAGCCGCTGGTCCAGGTACTGAGGCCCCCCCTGCCTGACCTATCTATCTATCTGTGACCTTGGACGAGGGGCCCAGGGACGGTAGGCAGACACTGGCAGGCCCTGGAAGGTGGGGACCCAGGTTGAGCCCCCGCTGCCCCCCGCTGTGCCTGGACGGCGAGAGCCAGGAGGGCCGCCTCAGGCTGCCTGGTCCACACCCTGCGGGGGCTGAGAAGCACCGCCACACGCCTGCCTCAGTGCGGGGACCCTGCCCAGCCCTCACCCAAGACATCGCAGGACCAGGGTCATAATTTGGGGGCTCGGGTGCAAAACTGGAGATGCCGGGCTCTGTCCAAGCACCTGGAAGCATCAAGGTGATGGTGGCTGAGCAGTGACTCCATGTGGGCCCAAGGCCACCCAGGTCAGCCCTGGCCCTCAACCCTCTGTCCCTCTAATCCCACCCTGCTCCCCCTCACCCTCCCTAACTCTTCCTCGCCAGCGCACAGGGCTGCCTTTCCCAGGGCCTAGGCCAGTCTGCCCAGCCCTCTGGCCTTCAAGTCCCAATCCTGGAAGGCCCGGCCACCTTCCCCAGGGGGGTCCTGGCCTCCGATAAAGGTGTCCCTGTAGAAGCTTCTGGAAGAAAATGCTTGTATTCTACTCCAGGCTTCTTCAAGGGGGCTCCGACGTAGCCCAGGGTCCTGAGCTACACTTCCAGATGCCCAGATCCGCCCACCCTGAGAAGCTGGGACCCTGAGACCCCAGGCCCCAGCCTCCCTCCCTAGACAGCAGCTGAGGCTTCCTGCTGCCCTCAGGAACTGGTCCCATGGCCCAGAATCGAGACCCAGGTGCCCATGGTATGCTCTGAACATGCAGCCTGCCCACCCTGGGTTCACGGGCCACACTCACTCCCGCCACTGGGAAGGGGCCACTGTCCATTAGGAGGCCAGGCCAGCCTGACCCCTCCTGCCCTACCTGGGAGAAGGCCCTGGGGGACCCGTGTGCAGCAGGACTCCCGCTCTGTACCTGGGCTTAGGGGGAGATGTGCCCGTGACGCAGGTCTGTGGAAGACCAAGGCCCGGAGGGCAGCTGAGAGGGGCAGAGCCCCTCACCAGGCCCCAGGAACCCGGCACAGCCAGCAGAGCCCGGGCGCACCCGGAGCGTGGCAGTGTGCACCTGGCCCTGCGCATATCAGGGGCTCCTTCTCCTCAGTGGCTTATTCACAAATCGCACGCTGGACACGGGTGCTGGGGCACCATTGGGGCAGCCTCATGGGCAGGAACCAGGCATGGTTTGTCACCAGCCATCCGCCTGGCCAAGGGCTCAGCGTCCGGGCCACACCCAGCTCTAGCAGGGTGTAGCTGAGGGGGCTGTGACCCCTGGGACTGCCCCCAGGACTCCCAGTTTTCCCCGCACAGCTGTCAGCAGTGGGGAACAGACCCCAGGCCCTCCGCCACCCCACTGAGGGGCCTCCCGGGGACCGGGACGGGCAGCAGCAGTGGCGGCCTCCCCTCCCTGCCCCTCCTGGGCCCTGTCCCTCCGCCACCTCACCCAGCTGTCTGAGGCCAGGGGTCTCCCTTGAAGCTCTCCAAGGCAGGAGCACAGCTGGGGAGAGGGGACAGCCACCAGGACCCTGTCAGGGGGACGGATGGGGACAGAGAGGCTCCCCTCCACCAGACAGAGTGCGGCCCGTCCAGGGCTGCCCAGCACAGGTGGGCTCTGCTGCTACAGGAGCTGGCCAGCAAAACAGAGGGCCGATCCAGGGCACCCTCAGCCTCCCAGCACCCCCAGCAGGCCCTGAGCTCCTGCAGAGCTGGAAACCTCTGCTGTGGGCAGTAGTGGAGGGCCAGGGCAATTGGCCATTGAGGGCAGCAGCTCTTAAGCTGTGAGAGAGGTGGTCCTGCCCACCCCAGAGAGCCTGGAACCATCCAGGGGCAATGAAGCCAGCTCACCCCACCATATGGGGGCCAGGAGAGGTGCCACAGCACCCCCCATCTCTCCCCAAGCAACACACGACTCACCAAGTGCACTCACCTCCCATAGGCACCCAGGCCGCACAGTGGTTTTCTCCTAGGGAGGACTCGGGGCTCAGAGAAGCCAACTCATTCCTTGACATCACACAGCATTGCGAAGGAACCAGGCTGTACACCAGCTGTATGGAACTCGAGTGCCGAGAGAGGACCTACGGGGTGCGGCCAGCGAGAGTGTTGACCGAGCCCAAATCCCACCCAATGAAAGCCACAAACAGGAACAGTGGCCACACCTGCAGTCCCAGCAACTCGGGAGGCTGGGGCAGGAGGATCACAAGCCTCAGCCACTTAGCGAGGCCCTGAACAACTTAGTGAGATGCTGTCTCAAAACTAAAAATTAAAAATACAAAGGTCTGGGGACGTGGTCCGTGGTCAAGTGCCTCTGGGTTCAATCCCCAGCACCCCCCCAACCCCACCAAAGAAAAGAAAAAACACAGCAACTGCCCCTTGCAGTGCTCAAAGCAGTCTCCCCTGTCTGGAGGGTGGCTCGGGACCAACCCACTGAGGGACCAAGATGGCGGTGTGAACATGTGCTCATGTAGGCACAGGAAGCCTGAAGGTTTGGAGGGGCCAGGGGGCCAGGGCCAGGGGTCTCCCTTGAAGCTGGTCCAGGCAGCTAGCCACTGCAGGAGCCAAGGAGGCTTCTGTGGGGCTTTGAGGAGGGGCCTCAATGGGATCCAAACAGGGGTCAGAGGCTGGGCACTCCAAATATTGCCCGATGGTGACCAGCAGAGAACCAAATGCGAGCCCAGTGACAGCCATGCCGGGGACAGGTGACCTGCTAAGGCCAGCTCCGGTCCCAGGGCTGGCCTGCTCTGACGTGTGGCATGGCCCTGCCCACACCTCAGGGACACCCATCCTACATCCTCGGGGGCCTGGTCCCAGGTGGCCCTCTCTCACCAGCTCCGCCGCCTCCAGCACCAGTGGCTGTGTCTGGCCGGCCCTCTGCCTCCGCCAGGCTCGAAGCAGCAGTGTGCCCCAGACAGGAGCGACACCGACACCACCCTGGGCCCTGCTCTGGGGAGGGCAGAGGGCAGCCTTGTTGGGAAGACAGAGGCTGGTGCTGGTGGAACCCCTGGCACCTGCGCAGGCCTCACTCCCGCCTCGGCTGCCGCTCCACAGGGTTGGGGCCAGGGCTGGACCGCCCCGCGTGGAGCTCACGGGTGCAATGCTGAGGCCCCACCAGTGGCTCTGGCTGCAGGGGACGGCCTCCGCGGGTCCACTGCAGGCCAGGACTAAGAGGTCCTTCCTGCCATGGGGAGGCCCCACCCCCTGTGCCCTGGGAGCCTGGGTTCCCTGCAGACAGGACCAGGTCTTCATCTGCCAGCTCTCAGCTCAGTGCAGCCCAGCGCCCGGCCTGGGCACGGCACTGTCCCCCAGGTGGCTGTGAAAACTCCCTTCTGAAGCCAGATTCCAAGGCTCCTGGGAAAGTGGCGACTGGAAGCCGGTGCCTCCCGTCCTCCCGTCCTCCCGTCCTCCGCCTGGGTCCAGATTGAAGCTGAGCAGGCCTGGCTCCAGGAGGCCCGGCAAGTGCTGGATGGGAGGCTGGGGTGGACGGGCCGTAGATCACGCCAGCTGCCCCCATCTCAGCTGAGGCCCCTCGCCTCATAAAGATGCCACAGGCCTGCGCCAGCTCAGCCAGACCCACAAATCATCGCCGGGTGTGGGATTCAGAACGTCACCCTCTGCCAGGCGGATCCGCTCCCCTGGACTGCCACCGGGGCTGCGAGAAATACAGCCTGTCTTCCCCGGTGCTGGAGAAAAGGGAGATTTATTCCACACCACAGAGCCCGGGTCCGACGGCGGGGACGACAGAGGCAGCCCGGCGGCTGCTCCTCCTACAGGAAGGGAAGTCAAGGCATGGGGTGGACAGCACCTGCCCAGACCCCTGGTGCCCTGGTGTCCAGGCCCCACCCAGCCTCCCCCAGCACCCCTGGTCCTGCCAATCTGTGCCCGGGCCACCAGACCCGGGTGCGGGGTCTCTGTGAACAGCAGTTCTCTTGGACAGGAAGGCCGTTCCACCCCCTGCACAATACGTCTTCCCAGACGGTGACGAACCAGGGACCGCAGCAGGAGCCCCAGGATGGGAGCAAACCCAGGGAGAGGAGTGGCCTGCTCAACCCGCCCTCGCCCTGCGCCAGGGCCAGGGGACACACCAGGATATGGTCTGGCTGCAGGTGGGCTGGCGGGAGGCCTGTGCCCCAGGCAGCACATCCTGTTTGACCTCACAGTCCCAGGAGACCAGGTGACGGCATGGAGACTGCCACAGGACGGTCTCACAGGAGCCGCCCCTGGGGTTCTCAGGGACGTCACTAACCCTCCTCCAGCCTCAGGGCAGGGCTGGACTGCCCAGACCACACCAGCAATTAGACTCCATGACGCTGGCACAGTGGCCAGCCACCACCTTCCATCCTGCCCTGCCCCCCACTCTGGGCACCAAGTTCACCATGAGGCCCAGGCCTGGGCCCATCAGCCTTGGGCAGCCACCCAGGACTCCTCCCTGTTCAGGTGCCAGGGAACAGACTCTGGACTTCAAAGACGGAGTGAGGGGCCTCTGCTCGTGGGAACCGAGTCCTGGGTGGAACAGTCCCCACCCCCAGGAGCTCCCTGCTGTCCAGGGAGCCCAGACCATGGGGACAGGAAGGCCCACACCACGTGTTGCTCCTTACACCTGAGGGTTCTGAGGCCTTCGCTTCCCAGAGGCCTCAGCCCTCCTGTCCACTCAAATCTGTCACTCCAGAGACCCCAGCAGAGATGACCAGACCTGGGGGCTCAGCTGTCAAGGAGGACCCTGCCGAGGACCACATGGGACAATGGGTCTGAGTGCGGCCTGCAGGGCTCAGAGCCCAGGGAGTGGGGCTCACCCCTCAGAGGCCTGCAGGGTCCTCGTGTCTGCAACAGGCTGGGCCAGAGAAGGGATGCTGGCCAATGAGAGGACTCCCGATGGCCAGAGCCGGAAGCATCTTGCGTATGAATGTAAGTCGTGCGGGACAGAACTCAGAATAGACAATGAGTACCCACAGACCCCACGGAGGCAAGCAAGGAACCGTACAGCCCATGGGGGGAGAGGCTCGGGAACCCCAAGTCACTTCTGTCTGTGTTCCACCCTCACAAACTGTGGGGTCCTGGCTGGGGTCCTGGGCCAGAAGGACACAAGACACTGAGGCTGCCTTCCGTGCTTAGCAACGCCCCTTCCCTTGGTCAGCTGTGACATGTGCGCCTCGCTACTGAGGGACACGTTCTCGGGGCAGCGCCTGGGTACCTGGAGCGCTGCACAATCTTCAGGGTTCCTCTATAAAAGGCAAGGAAAGTGGGTTTTCTTAAAGATGACTGAAAAAATACAGCACAGCAAAGGCGAAGGCTTGATGCCCCTGGGGCGGGTGAGAGCCTTGGGCAGGGGGACGGGGACTGGGGACTCCCAGCGGGACATGAAGGGAGGACCCCTGGGGGGCCCTTCCCTGAGGCCACTGCTGTCTGCTGCCTGGACTCCATGGAAGGAGACTCTGCCTCCCTGACCTGTCCTTGTCCCAGGGAGAGACAGACCTGGGCTTGGGCCTCAGTGTCCCCAGTCATAGTCTGGTTGGGGACAGGGACTGCAAGGCCACCCAGCCGGGAGTTCTGAGTGGGTCCCACCACACAGGCCTGCGGACCAGGAGCCTGTCCTGGCTCCCAGCCACCTGCCCAGGACCCCGCTGCACGCCACCCCCACGCCTCCGCTGACCCACAGGAAGGCCCGGTCTTGGCTGGCCTGGGGAATTCCTTCCCGGCCCCCTCCCAGCCTCCAGGGCTTCCTGTGTGGAAGTGGGCCTGGATCCCGCCTTGCTAAACACAATATCAGGAGGGAGAAATCTCCTCTGGACTTCCTGTTTGCTGGGAGCCGATCCCAGGGCCCGGCCCCAGAGCTCCTGTCCCAAAAGAGGAATAGCCACCAGGCTCTTCACCCCAAGAGGGGCCCTGTAGTCACGGAGGGTAAAATCACAAGCAGAGGTCTCTGCAGATTCCCCTGGTGCGGGGCCATTTTGTCCCCTGCTCAAGCCTAGGACCACAACCACAGAGCCAGAGCGCCATGCACCGGAGGCAGCCAGCACTGGCACTGGGGGAAAGGCAGGTGGGGACAGGCCAGCGTGGACACACACATACAGTCTGACCCTGGCCAAGAGGAAACCGAGGCTCCCTCCCACCCCTGCTCCAGGAGGGCATCTGCCGCAATGACCTTGCTGATTACTGGGCCCGTCACCTGCCTGCCCAGGCTGCCCGTACTCGGCGCAGAGGGTCAGAGCCCCGAGAGAACCCCAAGATTTGCCTTGCTGCCCTTCCTGGGGGACAGGTCAAGAGGAAAACCGGCCTCCTTGCCCCCAGGGGCTCCCATCGGGCAGGGAGGGAAGGGAGCCTAGCTGCCCTCGGGCTGTCGTCTGCCAGGCACAGGGCTCTGCTGCCAAGGTGGCCACCCTTCCCGTCCATCCCCAGAGCCCAGTGCCCAGCACCATCCCACCATCTCTGCTACTTCCACCCCCACTGCCCCCAAGCCATCTCCCCATGGCTGGTGCTTTGGGTCATGTCTGCCACTTCTGAGATGGTGAGCCTGAGAGGAGCTCTCAGGACCTGAGGACCAAGCATTCTCCCTGGAAGCACACACTGCCCCCTGGCACCGGGATGCCACAGGGTCCCCAGCCCTCTACCCCAAGGGAGAAGTCTGCCTGGGGCATGGGGCCCTGGCTCCTCCTCTTCCCTGCTGACCCGTCCTTGGAGAAGGGAGAGTAGCCCGCTGCTGGGACAGCAGGCCTGGGGCACCGGGCAGGACCAGCATCTGCAGCGTTCTCCTTACTCTGGGAGTAGGAAGGGCGGGCAGCTCCCAGGGCCCCCCACAGTGTGGCTCCTCCTCACCAGCCTGCCCCCACCCCAGCTGGGGCCTCCTCCCAGCCCCCCAAGGGCCCTGGGAGCCCCTCCCCACCACACCCCATGTGTCCCCCAGTGCCAGGGCTGGGGTGGGTAGGGCAAGCAGAGCAGGCCCTGACTCGCTGGGTGAGTCAGGCGGGCACCTCGCCCCAGGGGAGCAGATGGCCTTGTGCCAGGCCAGCACTGTAGCCGTGAGAGCCACCGCCTGAGCTGCCTCCCGCCTGAGCCCCGCACAGCCCAGGCAGGCACGTGCCTCCCCTGGGCCCTGGGTCCCCGGCCAGGCCCCTGCCTCCTCCCAGACACTGACTATCAGCAGCTGGCTCCCCACAGCCTTTACACCTGCCCAGGCTCCAACCCGGCCCTGCTTCACGGAGTAAGACACAGGGAGGGGGCTCGAGTGCTCCCTGCACCTCGGCCTCAGCTCCCCACCCCGTGTTGAGGGAGTGGGATGCACAGACTCCTTGCAGGTGGCATTAGGCGTCCGCGCTGGCTTCAGCCACAGTCAAAAGCTGGGTCCTGGGTGGCTGCAGCTTTCCCATCCATAAAATGGGTGCGCTGAGGTTCCCTCTGCTCCCCACGGGGTTCCCAGCCAGTAATGACAGGGCTGAGGGCTTTGATGTCCCAGATGAAAGGCCACTAAAAGCTCCCAGGCCAGCCCAGGACAGGGGATACCTTGTCCAGAAATGCAGACACCACCCTCCTAGACCCCGCCTGGGCTGTGGGAGTGGGCTCCACCTGGCCAGCCCCAGGGCCAGCCCACCCCACTTGGGCCTGACCATAGAACCCCTGGGCCAGGACAGGCAGTGTGGATCAGAAGTGGCTCCCAGAGAGAAGTAGAAGGACAGGGGAGGAGGCTGGGTGATCTCTGCAGAAGGAGGGGATTTGCCCAGGCTCCTGCCTCCCGTGCAGCTGCACGGGTGAGCCGTGCCGGGCAGTGCAGGCTGGGAGCAAGAGCCCAGACCTGACTGCAGACCAAGGGACGGGCAGGCCCTATGTTTAGCCAGCACTGTCCCCGAGTGAAGGGCCTCTGTGCAGAAGGTCAGTGGTCAGCACAGGCACCAGTCACAGGAGCGTGGGCTTCTCAGCCTCCCTCCTGAGCAACGTCCTGTCCCACCCTGTGGTCCACACCCTGAGCTCTCCTCCCACTGCAACCGAGTCCTCCAAATGCAGACAGAGCAGCTTGGATGGCATTTGGCTGGTGACGAATGACCTTCCCAGAAGTCTGACATCTGCCAGAGCCAACTCTGGCCTCAGAATGGGAGAACGGGGCCTGGGAGTAGGGCCAGCCCTGTATCAGCTGCAGCAGGGAGCTGGGGTAGGGCCCAGGAGTGGACAGCCCTGCGACCTGAGCCACAGTGGCCACAAGACCTGGACCTATTTAAGGACAACAGAGGGTTCAGGGTAGGTGTTCTGCAAACCCTCAGGTGTGGCTTGGGCTCCTTGGGCTGCTTCTGCCCAGCCAGACCTCCCTAAGGAGACTCAGCCACTCAGCAGTTGTTCGTCCTTCCTTCAGCAAGGGCCCCTGGCCCCACTGGGGCCCAGCCTCATGCTACATAGGGGTGTAGGAATAACTCAGACCCCACCCCACCCGGAGGGCCCCACCGAGGCTGGGAGATAGGCAGAGACCACACACAGTGTGTAATGCCACAGGGAGGGGCCCAGGCAGCAAGGCCACCAAGGAGAGGCCTGTGCTTACCACCTAGAGCCAGGAGAGGGGCACCCAGCTGAGCCAGCCCTGGAGCAGGGGCATCCTGGGCACAGGGGCTGCCAGGACGCAGCTGTGGGCAAGGGGCTTCCTGCCCTCACCCTTCCCAGAATCTGTGCCAGAGCCTGGGGGCAGCAAGTGGTTGCCCAGGGCCAGGACCAAGGTCAGTCTCAGGTGGAGCAACCTGAGGCCAGAGGAGCACAGATGGGTGGACACCCCATAGCAGCCTCTGAAGGCCTGCATGTGGGGACACTGGTATGGGCTTGCAGGAGCACACAGTGAGAGGGCACTGGAGGTGCCTCAGCCAGGTGGACGAGGAAGTGCCCAGGCCAGGGAGTGAACGCTCAGACTCAGGTCAGTGAGCTCCCGAGAGCCCAGCAGGCAGAGGCCAAGCAGCCAGGCCTGAGCCTCCCCTCCCTAACACAGGTGCTGGCCCTGCAAGGCGGGGTCTCCTGCCGGCTCTGAGTGTCCACAGGTGTGTGTCTGTCTCCCTGGAAGGCAGGCAGGGAAAAAAGAAAACCCTCTGAGGGGCTGGTGTCACCTGTTTCAACTGCCGTCACCAGAAGAGGGCTGAGAACCGGCCCAGCTCCAAGCCTGGCTCCCCACCCAGGCTCCGGACCCCACAGACTACGTGGGGCTGAGAAGAGGGCAACTTGGGGGGTCAGAGAAGAAGCACGGTCTGAGTCCCAGCCTCGTCACCTGACGGTGTGCTCACCTGACCGTGTTCCAGAGTCCCTGGGAGCCACAGGTACGTCCCTCCCATGCCCTGTGGCCTCCTCGCCCAGTGACTCCTGGAGGTGGCACCCTGGGGCGAGGGACAATGAAATGGAACCTGGGAACAATGGGTGCATCTTTTATTCACAAATAAGAACTGTGGCGAGATGCCACCTACACGCCTGTACAGAGGCCTGAGCGCCCACAAAACGCACAGTGCCCAGGAACGTGGACGTGCCGGGCGGGGCATCCCTCGGCTTGGCAGGCACCACTGCTCTGCGCTTGGTGCCCCCACCCTGCCCAGGGTGCCCCTAGAAAGAGCCCTCTCCAGCCCAGGAGACCTTCCATAGAAAACCATAAAAAAACATAGATCATTTGTCTTCAAATTCCCACTGCAAATCCGTGTTCGTAAGCAAAACAATACAAAAATAGGAACCCAACAGAACCCTACAAAACCCACCCTGCTGTCGGGACTGGTTTTTTGTGTTTTTTTTTTTGTTTGTTTGTTTGTTTGTTTTGTTTTGTTTTTTTGCTGTGGTTTTGGTAAGAATTCCTGCCGTGGAAGAAGGCAACATGTACCCGTGGTTCTGTCCTCGCCCGTGCCCTCGCTCGGGACACAGCAGGGTCCTCGAGGAAGGGAGGGGACTCGAGGTCGGTCTTCCCACTCGGGAGACCCCACTGGCGCCGACCACTCTGCCAAGAGCAAAGGCTATGAAGGAAAAGGACCCGGTACTGAAAGAGCTGGTGAGCACAGGTCGGTCCTGCTACAGAACTGCTTGCTGCAAGGGAGCGGGTCAGACGCAAACGCGACTGGCCTCAGCGGAGGCCACCAGGCCGCGGCCAGAGCCCACACCCCGTCTGCTGGTGTCTGGAGTCCATAGCACCAAATGTGAAAAGAAGCAAAGTCCAACTCAAGGTCAAAGGCACTTGCATGGCTGTTCCGTGGCGACAGTCTTCCGGTCTCTGCACACCCACTTGCTGTCCGCGGCCAGCCGGCCCTTTCCTCCCCACACTCCATCTCCCCTCTGAGCCCCCCATCCTGCACAGACCCCACATCCTCCTCCCTCTAACCCCCAGACATCCTCACGCCATCCACGTCCCGTCCTCACCCCCTGAACACCCCCCTATGCCCAGTGCCCGGCCTCAGACGTCCACCTCCTGCGGCCCTGGCACGGCGGCGGCGGTGGCAACACTGATGTCGAAGCAGGTGACCATCATGACATGGGCTTTGCACAGGTTCACACACTGTTCCAGGGCAGCTGTGGCCCGCTCCAGGGCCACCAGGTACTCAGCGGACTCAGGCTCCAGCTCCGGGTCCACCTCAACTAGAAGGTGGCACAGCGTCGGCCAGGGGCCAGCAGCGACCAGGCCCCACCCCAGTCCCTGGCAAGGCACCCGGGCCCATTAGAACCTCCCCCAGCACTGGAGGGCAACTAGAGGGCAGGGCACAGCTGGGGAGGGTCCTGCTGCCCAGCAGTGGGGGGGGGGGCACTCACACTGCTCCAGCCAGCGGCCCGGTTCCACCATTAGTCGGCCCTGGGTCTCAGCCAGCTCCTCGCACAGGTGGTCACGCTTGGCCTGCACCTCCCGAAGCCGCTGCTGCCTGCGCTCTGCCAGCCGCAGCTTGGAGCTGACACACATGGGGCCCTGGCAGCAGGGGACAGGCGCAAGAGGCCTCAGGCCTGGCCCATAAGCAGTCACGGGCAGGCTGTGGCTTGCTCCCAGGGCTCCCAGCACCCTGGCCTTGGCCATGGCCTCCCTCCACCCACCAGGCACACATGGGGGCCTCATAGACAGGGTAGGACCTGCGGGGGCCACGCCCAGAGCTCCTGGGCAGACAGCAGGGACCACCAGAGGCCCAGGGCTGGCTCCTACCTTCTCCACGTCCTGGGGGGGCTGTGGGAAGAGAAGGCGAGGTCAAGGGTCACCCATGCCCCAGAGGCTTGGCGAGCCCCAAGGATACAGGCCACCCTGGCTCCCAGTGTCCAGCCCCAGGCCCCGCGAGCCCTGACCTGGGCAGGGTCTTCCCGCGGGGGTGGGCGGTGCCGCTGCAGGCGCTGCACATCGTCGATCTCATACACCTTAATCTCAAAAGGCTCCTTCAGAGCGCCAGCCAGCGGCGGCAGGTCCACCCACTGCCCGGGGAGGCTGGGCTTCCGGCCCAGGGCAGCGGCGTCAGGCAGTGGGGCCGGAATCAGCCGTCGCCGCTGCAGACCTGGAAGGGAGAGCCAGAGCCAAGCGCTGGTGAGCAGAGACCAGGGCCCAGCTCCAGCCCTCTGCCACCCGAAGAGCCACACCAGTGCCCACAGCAGCAGCCACACCGCCAGCCTCCCCCGGGCTACTCTCCAACCCCGACTGGCCACACCACCCTAGTAGCACTCCCTGGCCCCACTGCCCAGAGTCAGGGATGGGCCAGAGCACTGTTCCCTGCAGCCTTGGCCAGGGTTTCCAGGTAGCTGGGACATCACGCCCAGGCTCTCGCCTGGCTCCCTGGGGCCCAGCCAGGGGACTGTGCTTGGACAGGCATGAGGATCAGAGGAGACACACACGGGTGTACCCACCAACTGGGGGCCTGTGCCCACCCTGTGCCAGGACGTCCAACGCTTAAACTGCCAGGGACCTGCATCTGTGAAGACTCCTTCCGTCTGTCCAGTCCCTGCTGACCTATGAACTGCCCAGGCCCCCATCCTATCCACCCAATGCCCCAGGGGTGCTCGCAACTATCGGGGCTGCGCAACTGAGCGCCCTACAGGCCATGCCAGAGACCGCAGCTGTGAGGTGCCCTGCAGAGGCCCGCCGCACGGGAGCCAGCACGGGCTGCTGGGAAGGCAGGAGCCTGGCACGGGGCGGGGGCAGGTGGCACCCCAGCGGCACTGGCGCCACCACCCACCTGTGGCCCTCTTCTTGGGGGACTTGAGGCTGCGGCAGCGGGCGCCCGGGGAGGCGGCCCCACTCTCGCTGGTGGAGTCAGGGGCCGAGGAGGCGCTGCCCGTGGCCTCGCTGTCACGCATCATGCTCTCATAGCCGCTGCTGCCGCCGCTGTGGTAAAAGAGCGCGGTGCGGCCCATGGCGGGTGGGAGCTCCCCACTCAGCACGCTGCTATTGTCACTGCCGTGGCCACTGCTGTAGCGCTGGGGCCTGCGGGGCGCGGTCACCTTGCTGTAGGGTGAGGGCAGGGCGGGGCCCACAGGCGGCCGCTCCTCAGCCACGTTCACGCCGCTGTCGTTACCACTGTCCGAGTCGGCTGACCCCCAGGAGGAGCCTCTGCCAGGAGCTCCACTGGCCGCCAACTCATGGACACGGCTGTGGGCAGCCCGGAGCGCCTGCTTGGTGCCCATGATGGTGCCACGGCCAGCCTTGGCCCCGAGGCCAGGCGCAGCCCGGGGAGCCATCCGGGGACCCATCACAGGGCCACCAGGGGTCCTGCCCACCGCAGGGGCCAGTGGCTTCACTGATGCTCCCAAGGCCCGAGACCCGCTGGCCATGAGGCTACGGCCCTTGGCCCCACCAGTGGGGGGCTTGGGGGCTCCCATGCCCTTAGCCGGGCTGCCCCGACAGGCAGGGACAGGCCCAGGCGTGGGGCTGGTGGGCGGGACGCCCAGCCTGGGCACAGCCCTGGGTGGCCGCCCGGGGGCCTCCCTGACCTTGCTGCTGCCGTGTGCCAGGCCCTCACTCCGCTCCAGGGACGCGTGGCCGGCGGAACGGTGCACCGCCTCCATCTTGGCAGCTCGAGCCTTCAGGCTGGATGTAGCCCTGGGAAGGGAGTGGTCAACCCGGCCACTGGGCCTGGACTCTTCCTCCCCTCGGAAGACGGCAGCTGCCCCGGCCCGGGGCAGGCCCAGGGCCTGGGGAGGGGCCGACCCCCCGCAGTTCTGCTCTAGGCTGGACTTGCGCACAGGTGGAGTGGGGGGAGCCGCCCCGCTGGGCCTTGGGAAGAAGCCCCCCTTGAGAGCCAAGCTCCTCTTGCCGCTGGGGGAGGCCTTCAGGCTGCCTGAGCAGATGGCCTCAGTCAGGGCGTCCCCACAGGACACGGCAGGTGTAGTCACACCCAGAGTGGTGGCGCCTCTCCGCAACGGTGGGATCCGAGCCACAGCCTCAGGCTTGCGGCCCCCCCTGGCTGCCACCTCGTACCCGTCCACCACCCTCTGGGCACCAACCAGCACGGCCTGTGCCTCAGGCAGCCGGGAGATGCCCAGGGTGGGGCTTGAGGCCCCAACGGCAGAGGCCAGCTGCAGCACGTCACAGTCGTCAGCGCGGAGCAGCCAGGGGTCCTCCAGTGGGCCTCCAGGGCCAGGTGGGCTCCGGCCGGGGCGGGTGCACCCTGCTCGGCTGGCCAAGGAGGTAGTCCTAGGCTTCCGGGGGAGGCTGGAGTGGATGGTCTGAGCTGTGGCCGCCCCCCGTGGAGACGCGTCCCAGGGCTCCCTGACAGATGGAGGCAGGGCTGCTGCAGTAGCCTCCCGAGGGTGAGGACTGTGGGCTGGGCCAGGACAGACGGGCCCACCACGCTCCGAGGACCTGCAGCTGCTCTCCTCTGGGACACTGCTCAGGGGAGAGGTGTCTGCAGGACCAGATCCTGCTGGGAAGTCGGGGCTGAAGGGGGGCCCTGGTGTAGGGCTGGAGCTATTGGCAGTGCACACGCTGACCTCGCTAAGCCAGGAGCTGATGGACTGGCCAGAGCTGCTGCCCGCCCAGGCCGTGCCCTCCAGGGCTCCTGCAGAGCCACAGGGACCCTCAGGTGCCTGCGAAGTGTAGGCATCAAACTCATCGTTGACACTGCTGATGATGCTGACTGGCCGAGAACCCGAGGCCAGGGCCTGCAGAGAGCAGCCGCTGCCAAAGCTGGCCAGGCTGGAGGGCCGTGTGGCCCCTGCCAGCCCCCCCAGGGGCAGCTCCTCCACCACTGTGAACACCAGCTCGTCCTCGCCGTTCAACTCCACGGGCTGCTGCAGGGTCACCGTGGTGGTCAGCAAGCCGCGATCCAGACAGCGGCTGCGAGTGGACGGGCAGGAGCAGGCCACGTCTGGGGAGGGAGGGGGCTGGCCCGCCTGCCCGCTCATGCCCACAGGGGGTGTCCGTACCATGCTGCTGGTGCCCCCTCCCCCAGGATCTGCAGGGGCTTCACAAGCTTCTGGCTGCTGAGGTGGCGGAGGGGCGGGGCTGGGCAGTGGCCTCCTGCCTCCATCGCCGGTGGCCAGGTCTGGGGCAGGTGGCTCGGGCCAAGTGCTGTTGTCCTTTCTCTGGTCACTCTGGGCACTAGCCCTGGAGGGCTCAGGGACACTCCGGTGTGTATCTGGGCCAGGGCTGCCTCGAGGGGTGCTGGCAGCCATCGGAGGGCCCAGAGCCTTCCTGGGAGACGCAGCCTCAGGGGGCGAGAGCTTCTTGCTCCCTCGGGCAGGGCTGGCCTGAGCTCCACCAGTGCCACCTGGGGGTCCCCAGGGGCCCTCACTGCCATCGATGCACTCTAACCGCTCCTGCAGCTCTGCGAAGGTGCTGCAGCGGAAGTGGTCAGCGTCCCGAGGGCCCTCAGAGGGCCTGCGGCGGCTCAGCGCGGGGATGATAGGCACGAAGTCGGGCGGGCCCTCGTTGTCAGTGAGCTCCCGGTCTGACAGCGCAGCCCCACTGGGCCCCACATAGATGACCGTGTCACAGGACTGCTCACTGCTGGATGAGTAGTCAGGGTCGCCAGGAAGGCCCGGCACCGGGCGGTCAGGGTCCAGGGCCACCGTGCGTGGATGGAAAGGCCTCAGGTGTGGGGGGCGGCGGGCCCGGCCCTCCTCGCAGGAACTCTCCCCGCCTGAGGAGCTGGACGCATACTGGGGGAAGGCAAGGCAGAGCCCATGAGCATGCCCCCTCCACCCCTCCTGGCCTCCCACCCCAGCCCTGGACCCTCTCTACTGCACAAGGCTGTGGTCCAGCTCCTGCCCCCGCCTGGACCTTCACTAGACTTAGGCGTACAACACAAGGTCTTCTGGGCGTCTCTCCTCCCATGACAGACAGACGGAAATGCCACAGAATGGCCCCAGGATTCAGCTCAGCGCTGCCTCATCCCAGAATGCCCCAAAGGCCACACTCAGGTGCTGTGACTTGTGCCAAGAAGTCCCCTGATGGGGGTGCCCCAGTCCCATTTGCCCTGGGCTTGGTTGGTGCGGGGCCTGCCGCTGGGCCAGGCAACCCCACACCCCACGGGAGCAGCTCTGCCTCTGCCTAGTGCACCAGGGGCTTCAGGCTCAGCTGGCAGGGCTATGTGGATGCTACCCGCGGCCCCGGGACACTCAGACTATCAAGGACAGGCCCCTGCTGCTGCCACCCCAGGCCCCTGGAGGACATCGTAGCCTGGAGTTCCTCGGGTGGAAGGTGGACGGGATCAGAGCCCACCTTGGCCTTCTTTCTGCGCAGGCGGTGGATGCGGGCGGCCAGCTGCACGGTGCTGAGCGTCTCGGCGTGGTGGGCGGGCGCATCTGAGACGTGGGCGATCATTGTGGTCCGACAGCCAGCGGTGGCCAGGGACTCCCGCAGCAGCGTGGTGAGGCTGTGGTCCCTGAGGGCCAAGAGGCTCAGAGGCCCAGCCTGGGAGCGCCTTGGGGTAGGAGGCTGGGCGGGGTGTGTGCTCCAGGCCGGAGCAGGGGAAGGCTCCCTCCAGGACCAGGGCTGTGCCCAGAGCCAGGTCTGCCTTGCACCCTGGACATGAATGTGGCCAGCTCCCAGGACCACCCCAGAGAGTGCCTGCCCAGGTGCCTAAACTCACCTGTAGGGCACGTGCTTGGCCCCATTGACCAGAGCCAAGATAACGCTGCCCAGGGCCGACAGGGACAGACACAGGGGTCCCCCCGTGGCCTCTCCACCCCTGCCAGGGGCCACCTCACAGCTGCCCAGGTCGATGAGGTGAAGACGGCTGCGGCCTCCAGACACTGAAAGCGCAGGGCGGAGCCTCAGGAGACGCCCTGGGCAGACGGCTCCCGGCACCCCCCACCCAGGCACCTACTTCCTCCCTGGCCGCACTTGTCCACGCGGTACTGGTAGACGTGCAGGGTGAAGAGCATGTGGGAGCTGCGCCGGGCATCCTCGCCACAGCCTGCCCGGCTGGTGCTGCGAGCGGCCAGTGCGGCGTCCAGGTAGAGGGCAGCCTTCTCTGCCGTGGGCGCCCGCAGCTCGCTCTGACTCTGGAGCTGGAGAAGGTAGAGGCCACCACGCCTTTAGGGGCTCAGAGCCATGCAGCCCCCAACCCCTGCCCACCCTCTGACCGTGGAGGGACAGTGGCACAGGCGCACCTGTGACCCACATGTGGGGTCCTCTCGCAGGTACACGCCTGGAGACTGGGTGTCCTGGAGACTGCCAGAGGCCACCTCAGACAGCAGGTCGCGCAGGTTCTGGTCCCGGCCGCACACCTCCAGGGCCGAGACGCGGATGGAGAAGCGGGTGCCCGTCCTCTCCTTGCGCTCCTCCACCAGCCTGAAGAGCCAGGAGATGGCACAGGGCACCACGCCCAAGCTCTGGGGTGAGCTGTCCTTCCCGATCATGGTGTACGACTTGCCTGGGGGCCACGGGGCGTGTGAGGGTCCAGCACGGCCACTCGGGCCTCAGACCCACGCGGACTTGGGACGTGTCCCCTGGGCCCTGCCTAGGATACTCGGGTAATCAGGAACTACTGAGACCCTGGGGCCTCTTGTCCATGGCAATCCCTCTGCCTCCCAGCCTGGGAAGCTCCGGCTTCCACCCCATGAGACCCCACCCACATGCCCACAGCGAAAGCCACCTTCCTCCACAGGGCCCAGGGATTGCAACAATGCAGATGGGGGACAGGGACAGGGACAGGGAGCCTTTACCAAGACTCATGTGGCCAAAGGAAAAGATGCAGCCATCAGCCCCGCTGACCACAGACTGCAGCACATCGGCCACTGTCCCCGAGCACACTTCAGCCTAGGGATGGAGAGACCAGGCAGGTGTTCAGGCCTCTGTCCTGGGCACACGCAGGTGGTCAGCCCATGGGGCAGCTAAGCTGGCAGACGTGGCCAGGTGCACAGAGCTCTTGCAGGCACAGGAAGCGTGGGATGTTGGCGAAGAGCAGAGTACATGCAACACGTGCAGGACGCGCCAGCCAGACAGAAGCGCTGCTGCCAGCATGGATATACACCCAGGACACCAGACGACGCAGACGCACGGCCACGCTGCCTGCAGGACCCTGGGGCATCAGGTGTCCCACGATAAGGGTGGAACAGCACCACTCAGAAAGCCTCCTAGGACGGTGGGCTCCCACATGCCCAGCAGCACCCGGGAGACCCGGCCCGGGGAACAGGCAGGGCTGAGGGGTGAAGCCAGGGGCAGGGGCAGAGGCAGCTGAGGCAGGGAGCCAGCAGGCACCGCCACTGGCTCCACTGGGCCCACTTCCCCCTCACCCTCCTGGACACAGCACAGACCCCACCCGTTGTCCCCCAGGCCCCCGGGAGCTACGCCCCACTACCTGCTCCGAGTCCTGGGGGAAGATGGCATCAAAGGCAAACATCTTGGGGACAGCTGCGGTGCCAGCACGCCGGAGGCCCGCGCTGCCTGGGGGCCCGGCAGCTGGATCGTAGAGGGTCACTTGCTTTTTCCGGGGATCCACCTTCAGGTAGGATGTGGACTCGGCCGAGCGCTGGACCCCCTGTGCTGGCCAGATGCGCAGCATGACTTTCACCTGGGGGGCGGGTAGAGCAGGCAGCTGAGCGCCGCCCTTCACCCAGCTGGCCGCTAATTACAGGGCAGGAGGAGCAGCGTGCGAGTCAGGACAGCAGACCGGGCCTCAGCACGGGCACCCGACACTGCAGGAATGCAGCCAGAGCGGATCCCATATGAGGTCAGCGGGGCAGGAAAAAAACGAAGCCCAGGGCAGGGTGAGGCCCGCAGGGTGTGCGGAGCAGGGACCGGGAAGGAAGAGGAGCAGGGGTAGGGGGCCCCAGACACTCCAGGAGCGGAGAGGTGCTCAGACCCTGCCAAGCAGTGCACTCTGGGCGCAGGCACAGGGAGCACCCTGCTGCCCCCACAAGCCTCTCCCCAGCGGCCCCGGCCCATGGCCTTCCAGGCCCTCGTGACACCCCAGGGAGACAGAACAGCTGTGTTATGAACAAGCAAACACACCTCAGGGGGCCGGGGCTTGGTGCTTCTGACCCCCGCCCAGAAAGCCACGCTCCCCAAACCCTATGTCCCTGCAGAACTGGGGTCAGCAGAAAGACAGTGGAGATCCCAATACATAGCCCAGTCCATGTGGCCCGAGGAACAAGGCAGGGTGAGTGGGAGGAGCGGGACCTGAGCTCTGAGAGCCCTGCAGGTGACAGTCAGCCTGGGCTTATGGCAGAACCAGCGGTGTCCCTCTAAAGCACAAAAGAGATCTCTGAATGCGCCCTGAGGCTGTGCCCCAGGCTCTCAGAGGAGCCAGGGCTGGCCTGGGGCCCAGAGAGAAGCACTGCGTACCATCATGGGTGCAAGGGGGCCCCAGGGCATGTGACCTGGCGGGCAGGCACTGTTCCCCCCAGGGCCACCCTGGGTCAGGGCTCCTTGAGCCAGGCACTGCTCTGCTTTCTGAAGGACACCACCGTCCACTCTCCGATGAAATCTCCGATTTCCCCACGTCAGTGTAAATCAAATTACCCGAGACTCATTTCAGAGCCAATATTTTTCACGGATTTAATTGTAAGTGGCAGATACATAACGCCAGTAAAATTGGTTTACCGCGGAAAGTGCGCACAGGCGCCATCCACCCCCTTGGGCATGCGGCACATTGATATGCAGAGCCTCCCCGAGTGGAGTGGGGTGTCCCACCCTCTGGGAGCTGCGAAGGAGCACTTGGCTATTGTGCTCATCAGAACCTGGGCTCCATCAGGCGAGAATCGATGCTTTTATTCCCAGATGACATGAACAAAACTACTTCATTTCCAGACGCTGCTGCAAAGCAGACGAAAAATGTGCACTTCCCAGTAATTTTTGGCAATTTTTTTTCAGCGTGAGCCCCTCACCGCTTCAAGAGCCAAATGGGTCTGGAGATTCAAGAAAATTCCTATCAGGGAAGAGAGGTGGCAAAGCCCACTTGGGCCCACACCTCCTGCTGGCTGCCTCTGGAGCAGACACTTATCCCAGGTGGGAGGGGACAGGGCAGGGGCTGCACTGTCCAGCCTGTCCCCACCTCCACCCGCTGCCCCTGTCCCAGTGCCAGGCCATTGTCTGCCAGGAGAGACCCTGTCATTACCACGGGAAATGACAGTCTTCAGGAGGCAAGCACACCAAGCCTCTCCCCCATGTGCAGATATCACAAAGCCCTGAATGGCTGCGGCTGCCTGCCAGAGAAGAAAACCACATTTTGCATAAAAAAGGAGGCTCTGCAGCTCCCAGAGGTGGCCCAGGCAGGGAGGGGGTGCTGCACCTCGCAGAGGGGATGTCTTTTTAATACCACAACATGATGAATTATCTTAAGTAGCACATTAATGTCAGAAACTGAATGTAATCTAACTTCTTTCCTGTGACAGTATTAAATGCTTTTCAGGAGGCATTTCTGACGCTGTGACATTAGCACTAATAACACCAGGCGCGGGAGAAGCGCGGGGCACCAGGAGTAACAGGAGCTGGGGGGCTGCAGGCCAGGGCTCCTGGTCTAGAGGAGGTGCTGAGTGGTCCAGGGCTGCCTGAAGTCCCCTGGGCCTGGCCCTGGGGGGTGGAGGGAAACCTCGGGGCCTGAAATGACACAGTGACAGTAAGAACAGGGCAGCTCTGGCTGCCGACCTCAGAAGGCAGCCCCTCACTTCTTCATGGCCTGCCTGAGGGAGCGTCCCCCCCACACCCACCACTAGCTTTGTAACCTTGGGAAGGTGTCCTTCCATTCAGGGCCTCACTTTGGTCATCTTTAGGGTTCTATGAGAATTAAAGAAGAAGTGACCACCACACCCACTGTGCCAAGCAGAAGCCCAGTGGGTACAGACAGGCTAAGTGACCAGGCCAGCCCGGGTCAGAGCCAAGAGCCAGTGCTGGGCTGGGAACCTGGTGCCACCTTCCGTCCCGACTGCCCAGCTGTCCTCCAGGTCTGCATCCCACACGGCCAGGGCAGGGGCAAACCAGCATCCAGACTGCCTGCCCTTCATGGGACTGTCCCCAGGTGGAGACACTGGGGCACCCAAGTTAGCCAGGCTTGGACCCGTCCTCCCTCCTGGTCACGGGATGGGGCTGATTCCTCCTAAGGACACTGCTGGAAGACACAGCTCACATGCACAGCAGGGCCCAAAGACCCGGCAGGCGCAGGCACCGGGGTGGGAACACCCTCCTCCCATTTCTCCCCCCCATGCCGTGCATGAGGCAGGGACAGCCACCTGCACCCCAGCACCTGTCCAGAGGGGCAGCAAGCCACCTCTCCAAGCAGCAGGCTGCCGCCCTTGCCCCTGAGCCCAGGGCAGCTCAGACAGAATCAGCAGTTCTAGGTCATGAAATGTCCACTTCAGGGACCCGGAGAGCCAGGCCACCCAGCCAGCACATTACGCCACAGGTGTGGTGACCTGGGACCAAGAGGGGACATTAATTTATTCAGATCCACACAGCTGGTCAGCCCAGAGGTGGGGAGTTCGCCAGGTGACTGCGGGTGCCCGAGGCTCGTGTGCCCACTGACCGTTCCTGACTCTGAGCACAGGGCTGGCCAACCTAGTGTCCAGGCACCAGGTAAGCTTTGTGATGCCAATGGCAGCCTCACTGCCATCGACTTGCCTGGCAGGGGCGGGGCATCAATCCTGGGCCATGAGACTCCATAACCGTCCCCAGATGTGGACACTCAGGAGGTCCCTTGTGGGGGGATGTGGTAAGGGAAGGACTCCTGGACCAAAGCGTGTCTGGCCCACGATGCTGTGATGGGCCAGCTGACGGAAGAGAGCTGCCTTCCAGAAGGGGCTGCGAGAGCAGGTGGGCCAGCCTGGGCCCTGGGGCTGAGGGCAGGGCCAGTGCAACACTCAGCTTCCTGTCCAGGCCCATCCCTGGGGAGCTGGAGCCCCTGGGAGCACAAAGCCTGCTGACGGCCTGAGCAGGGTGCCCGCCTGTAGGGCCTGCCCCTTGGCTGGGCAATGCTGAGCAGAAGCCAGGGCATCCGGGATGGATGACTGGGCTGCAGAGAAGGCAACAGGCCAGAGGAAAGCCCATGGGCGCACATCTCGCTTGGGTCCACCTGTGGCCCCACACCTCGTGAGCCTGCCCCCCATTTGCCGGGCACCAAGCATCCGCCGTGCCCAGGCGAGCACAGAAGTCCCAGCTCGGATGCCCCTCAGGCTGAGGTGAGGTGCTTCTCTAGGCCCCTCAGGGGCAGCAACCCACAGGGCCCAGGGCCAGAGCTCTGGAGAGGGGCCAGGACCAGCCAGCCAGTCCCAGTCAGAGCCCTTGCCTTCTCCAGGCCGCTGTGTCCCCACATGAAACAAGAACCCCCAAATCAACTCCTCTCTCAGTGGCCATGGCTGGGATCTGCCTGGAGATGGTGACTTAGGAGAGGGCATCCCACCTCCCTCCCAGAATCCAGTGAGGACAAGGCAAAGAGGACCCCGGAGCAGGGGTCCCACAGTCCACGACCTGGCTGTCCAGCACATGCCCCCAGGGCCCCCCGACACATAACCTCACACCATTTCCTGCAGCCCTGCCACAGGAAGTCTCCAAGCCTCCTGCTTCCTCCTGGGCGCTGCTCCTCAGGGCCCCAGCCTCCCCATCCGCACCCCTGCTGACCATCTTGCCTAAACTGGGAGAGTGAAGTGGGGCCCCTCCACCGCCTGCACCTTCCCAGACACCCCTGACCTCCCTGCTCCAGGGGCCACCTGACCTCGGGGCTGGTCTACCTTTCCGAAGCTGCCGGGGTTATCCTTGGTCTTGGAGGCAGCCCTGAGAAGGCAGGGGGGCGCTGGGGGTGGCCACAGCTGCAGGACACCACTGAAGTCCGTGGGGTAGGTAGAGGTACCGCGGGCAGCAGGGGCAGGTGGAGGATGGTGCTTCTTGCGCTTGGAGGCCAGGCTGAGCTTCTGGGCAGCCCTGGGGAGGAGAAGCACCAGCAGCCATCTCTGTCACTACAGCACTGTGTCCACACACACATAAGGCTACCTCGCCCTCAGACTCCACCCACCATGCCAGGAGACTCCAAGGAAACGTGGCCAGAGTGTGGCTGCAGGGCCGGAGCATCGCCTCTCCAGGTGGGACTGCTGGAGCCACAGCAGTGTCCCCTCCCTGGCAGCTATGCCCAGCACCAAGGCCAGGCGGGTGACAAGGGGTCCAGGCAGACGCGGAACCACTCCCTGCTCTGTGTGGGGCCCGGAAAAGCACTGTCTTTGTCTCCAGTCCTGCAGCTGCTGTGGGAGGCAGGCTGCAGGCCACCACCTTCAGGCAGCAGGACCTCAGTGCCGCACCTGTAAGGTGGAATAACGTGACCCCTGGTAGCCCTCGTGCGGTCCCTTCAAGGTGCCTGCATATACGAGGCAATCAGTTAATGGTGCTACCATGAGTACCGTGCCTGGCCCTCCCCAGAGGAGACAGCCTCGGTCCTTTGTGGATACCACAGTCAGCGGAAGCAGCCCCTGGGCCCTCTGATGGGCGCCCACACCTGCGAGTCTGGCAACCACCGCTGTGGACTCCCAGAGTACCCAGCAGACACGAATCCAGGATGTACCCACATAGGACGGGCCCAGGCACCACAGGCCGTGCCTCAAGCAGACCCAGGGACACATCCCAGGTCAGTCTGCTGTGCCTGGTCTCACCAGTTCCTGGGGTGGGTTTCCTGGCAGCCCCCAGCCCTCCGCCTTCCTGCTCTACACAGTCACTCCCCTGGGCACACCCGCCCAGGGCCCACGTTCTGTGCCCAGCACCAGGCCTGCACAACCCACCCCATGTCCTCCAGCACAGGCAACCCAGGGACATCTCCCACATGAAAGTGTGCACAGGTGACCCTGGCTGAGCCCTTCTCTCTGCGCCCGTCCTGACCTTCCAGTGGAGAAGCCCCTGGTGAGGGGCAGGCCACCAGGAAGTGAGCGGGCTGCAGGCGGGCGCCAGGCAGCACCAGGGACACTCACAGCTCCCCTCCCAGCCCTACCCCACACCATTTCTCCCGCCTCCCACAAAGCCCCCTCCCTGCCCAGCTCCCTGGGTCTATTCTGTCCGCCCAGGACCCAGCACAGAAGGGCCCACACTGGGGCCACTCAGCCTCCGCCCCACCTCCCACCGCGGGGAGCTCTGTGGGCGGCGTGCGAGAAACTCCTCTCATCTTTAATAAGAGTTGTCTTTTAAGAGACCCCGGGGATGGCTTCCTCCTAGCGAGGTGTCACCACAGAAAATAAAAGTAATCTACAACACACGGAGGAGTCCTCCACAGAGCCCCAGCAGGCACCGTGCGCGCCCAGGCGAAGCAGGGCAGGAGACAAGTTCCCACGCCAGGAGTCCTCGGCCTCGGAAACTTGAATTCCTCGGTCCTGAGCTGATGGCAGCGGTGGCACCTGCGCCCTGGGGATCCAGGCCTGTGTCTACTGCCCTCAGGCCTCATGCAGCACCTGGAGCGCCTCACAGAGGCCTGAGCCAGCAGGCCTCTGTGCCCCCCGCCCCGCCTGCCCCGGAACCTCACAGCACACCTCCTGCAGAAGGAGGCAACCCTGTTGCCTAGAACAACGGTGCACCTGCTGCAGGGTGGGGAGCCAAGGCGGGGGACCCTAAAAGGCAGAGCCACATCCCACCCCTGGGGAGGCCAGCAGCAGGCAGGCTGTGCCGTCCATCGAGGTCAGCAGTGTGAGCAGGCTTGAATTTCATCAGTCTGTTCCAGGGCTCCGCCGGCCTCCTGCCACCACAGCCCCTCCTGCCCTGGACCCACCCACCTTTGGGGTTACCCTACAGCTTCCTCAGGGGCCTCGTGGGAAGAAGCTGCAGTCCTGCCCCCGATGAAATGAGGCCAGGGCTCGGTGGGTGCCAGAGAGGCCCAGGGACAGGGTGAGGAGGGTCCCAGAGTGCCTCCACATCTGCAACCGGTGCCCGTTCCCAGGATTCAAGGGCAGGGTGCGGGCTAGCCCCCCAGGGGGACAGCAGTGGCCAAGGCACACCACCCAGAACCACCTCCCCACCCTTGCTGGATTCTGCAGTCACTCTGCCCCCAGGCCCATCCCAGCTCCAGCCCAGGCCCACACACACCGTGTCCCTAAGCCTGGAGGGGACTCAGAGGCCCAACTGCTCCCCATGGGAAGTCATGGGGGCTGGAGTGAAGTGGGGGCCACGGGCAAGACTGGCTTTGCTCCTCAGTCACGTGGGCAGCCACAGACAGCTCTGCCCCGTGACCCTCCTGGGAGCAGGGTCTGTGCAAACCTCGGGCCACCAGGCGCCCGCCATGCGCATGTCCAGGTCCCAGGCCATCTAGGCAGATCCTGGATGGTTATGGCCAGCGTCCCCACCCAGGGTCCCACCTAACTAGAGGGACCCCTCCCCACCTCCCGGCCCTCAGGTGTCTGCTTTTACAGCTCAGCTCCTGGGCATGAGTCCAGCCTGGGCCAGGCAGGGCGGCCCCAAGACAGGCACTTTCCCCTCTGATGGATTCAGGCCAGGGACAGGTTCCCAGATGTCCAGCACACACTGGCTACCATGCGTCGGCCCACGGAGACCTGCCAGCCCCTCCATGGCCCCGGCCTCAGGGGCACAAACCTGGTCCTGAGCAGCAGGACAGCACCACCCCGAGAAGCACGTCCCTGCACCAAGGGGGCCTGAACGGCCAACCCAGAGCTTCCGGGCGGTGTTTTGCTGGGGCTGGCAGGCAAGGCCATCGGGCAGAAGGGTCTGCAGGGCCACCGGGTGCCCTGACCCTGGCTGTGGAGAGCAGCCATGCCTCCCGAAACTGCTGCAGCCAGCATCCTCCACACCACCTGGAGCCTCACCTGGGAGACACCTGTCCACAGAGCCCTCCTGCCCTGGCTTCCTGGCTAGAGCTCCTGTGAGCAGCGCCTCTGCCCAGAGCCCACCCTGGCCCTGGACCTCTGCCGGGCAACCTGGACATCCAGGCAGATGCCAGGGGGCTCAGTGGGGGCTGCCCCTGGTGGCTCCCAGGTCCTGTTGAGTGCAGCACAATGTCCCTGTGCTGCAGGGAAGCACCCCGTCCCCTACCCAAGCCTGCCCAGGAGACGCCCCCAGGGACTCTTCCCAAGACCAGATTCCAGGCCCCAGAGGGGCCACTCTTCCCACCACACAAAGGGAGGAGGGCGGGCAGGTGGGCAGCACTCTGACGGGGCATCTGAGAGAGAGGAGATGCAGGCTGCTGGGTGGGACACTCTCAGAGGGTGAGAAGGACACAGGGTCGCAGAAGGGAAGGGGAGCTCCAATGCAGGCTCGCAGAGCCCTGGGAGAAAACCCAGTTACAAGGGCCCTGCCCACACAAGTGGCCCTCACCACTGTCCCCGGGGGCCGGCTAAAGCCAGTGCCTTTCCACCCAGGCCGCAGCCCTGCCCACCCCTCACCCCTGCAGGCCCTGAGAAGCCCCAATCTCCAGGCCCCCTCAGCCCCCAGAGATGAGCACACAGAGGAAGGACAAAGCCTCGCCCGGGGGCGGCAGGACCGAGAGCCCTGACTCCCCCCGACTCCGGCTCCCCTCTGCCCCACTTGGCAAATGCCCCTACCAGGCTCCTACCCAACCCTCCAGCCGCCTCCAGTGCCCAAGACCCACCAGCCACTTCCACAGAAAGACCACCAACCCCAGCCTGGAAGGCTCCCAGGGGCAGGGCACACTGAGGCCAGCTGCCCTCGGTCCTGCTGGGGTAGAGGTGGGAGCCCAGGACATGCCAGCAGGAGCCCAAGTCCCATGGTCTCTTGATGACTCTGACAAGCCCTGCCCCCACCCCACAAAGCCAACAAGCCAGCCAGAGAGCAGGCACATGTGCCGAGAGCACCCCTAATCTCACCCCCTGGGTCAGGGTCTAACCAGGGGTCCCCCGCCAAGACCATCACCTGGCAGGCCGCCCACCCCCAACCTGACCCAGGACCCACCACCTGCCGTGGGCCTTCAGGAAGAAGGGCCTTCACTGTGATTCAGGGCAGCTAATGGGCTGGAAGTAATGGCAGGCGGCAGGGCTCCCCCCTCGGGAAACCTGCCTCTGGTCCCCAGCCCAATGCGCTTGTTTCTTTGTTTCTATGGTAACTTCCCAAGGTCAGCCGCTGAGCAGGCAGGGAGCAGCGCCAGCCTTGGTGGAGACAAAAGGCACAGCGCCCGCTCTGCTGGGGCTCGGGGTCGCTAATGAGCCGGTGTGGGGGACGGACACCGCCCTGCACTCCTCAGTGACAAGACCCTTCCTCAAACACCAGGGGCCTCAGCGGCAAGGTGGCCCCAGGGGCGCGGAGGTGGTTTTTCTTTGCAGGAAGTCTCCTTTCCATTCCCACCTAGGAACAGTCCCCCAGGAGCCCCAGGCCACAGGCCCTGAAAATCAGGACAAGGCAGGGTGGGACAGGACCAGCTGGGCTCTCCCGGGGCACTGCCCTGACCACTGCTGGCACACGCCTAAGCAGGCTGGGAAGGACCCCCGCCCCCCCCAAGAGGGTCCCAGCAGGGCCCTCTGCACCTGATTGGGGTGGCGGCTGAGGCCACATCCATCAGGAGGCAGACCCGCACAGCCGCCAGCCTGTCCCTCAGCCCAGCGCGACAATGCCCTAATCATATGCCCCGTCACTCCCCAATCAGGCCTGCAGCCCCCGGAACAGCACTGATAAGGCGTCCCCTCCCGCCTGCCTGGCGTGATTCATGGACAGGCTTATCAGCACCCGGGCGGGCTGCTAATGGGACACTGACCCGCAGCTGGGCTCGCCATTACCACTCATTACCGCGATTACATCCTGTGATCCACATCCCCCAGCCACGGGCCTGGGTCCGCCTTGGGGCTGAGGCGGGGGAGAAGACTGCTCCTGCACGCCAACCCCCACCTCCCCACCCTGAGCACCATGTTCCCTCTGCAGGAACCAGATCACCGCCATATCCCGCCTTCTGCTGGGCATTCCAGGGTCTGAGCCTGCAAACCACAGCCAGTCACTCCCAGAAACCCAGCTCTAGCCTGGGACAGAAAGCCAGGGCACCAGCGCTGGGAAGCCAGCCACACCTGCGTCCCCACCTCCACCCACTGGGTGAGCAGCTGGCAAGGCCCCGTTCTAAGAGGTCATCGGGGGCAGGGGCCCAGGTGCCCTCATCACCCTCCGTAGGACTCTGGTGCACACTGCTGCCCAAACAGCCCCAGGAGGACTTACCTTATAAAGAAGGAGGCTGCGGCCGACGAGGGGCCTGTAGAGCCCCCTGCCGAGGCGCCTGGGGCTGGAGTGACCAGAGCCGATGTGCAGGCCCCCCCACGGCCCCACACCTTGGACACACCATCAGGGCCCGCCATGGGGGGACCATCTCGGACCGTGTCTGCCACCGCCACAGCAGCCACCGCTGCCTCAGCCTGCAGGGAAGGAGAGTCCAGGTGAGGAGCAGACGGGCAGCAGACACTCCCGCGGCCCAGGCACCACCCCACCCCGGCACACCCCTGCCCTGACTTCTGGCCAAGAGGCTGGGAGACCGAGGCAGGGAGAAGGCCTGGCTCCCAAGGCAAGGCAGGAGGACCCTGGGCCAGCCACGGCGTGCACCTGGTCTGCCATGGCAGGGGCCCTGCAACCAGGGCCTGGTTCTAGAAATGCAGTGACCCCCGAGGTCAAGGCAGCTGGACAGGGCCCTGTATCCCTCTCACCTGGACCACATGCAGGTGCCCAGAGACACAATCAGACAAAAACCACAGTAAGTATCTGGCACAAGCACTAACTGCCCACGTAGGAGGACGTGTTGTGCTTCCGCTGTCTGAAATACTACTCTGGCATTTCCAACTAATTAGCTAAAATAAATTCCAGAAAGGAGACAGCCCCATAATGAAGCTCAAATGTAATTAAATGCTCCCCAGGATGCACCCAGCGGACCCAGGACCAGCTTCCGCTTGTGATTCGCAGCATATCTGGAGCCCTAGACCCCAGGCAGCACTGGTTCTGGGGGGCAGGGGCTCACCTCTCCCCGGGGGCAGCTGCTCCAGACCCTCCCAGCCTCCCAGCTCCACCGAGCGGAGTAAACCTGCCCGTGGTGTCCTCTGTCCAGCTGGCATAGGGCTGCAGTGCCCTGGCTGAGGACGCAGGTCTAGTCTGGCCATGTTGGGGCGGAAGAGCCCACTGTCCTCAGGGTCTCCCAAGGGGCACAGGCTAGAAGCAGGTATGCCACCCAGGCCCAGGAAGGAACATTCCAGAAAGAGTCCTCCTCACCATGGAGGAGAGTCTCACCCTGCCAAGCCCACAGCCAATAATGGCTTCCAACCCCTTTTTAGGACATGGAGCAGAACTTGTCTGTGAAGGATCAGTGGAAGCCCAGCATCCTCCTGGCCCCCAGAGCAGTGGCCACGCCCCACAGTTGCAGGAAAGAAAGGTCAGTGGCAATATACAGGGAAAAGCTTGGAGAAAGGGGAAGCTGGAGCAGCTCACAGGCACTGTGCCAGCACACCATACCCACCACAGCCTGAGGCAGGAACTCCTCCACACCCCTCAGAGCCCAGCCTGGCCGGCCCTCCCTTTCTCCAAGCCACTCTCTCACCTCAAAGTATTTTTGTATCGCTTTGTTTTAAGATCTGAATTCCCTTGCTGAGCAGAGTGGCATAGAAAAGAATTAATCTTAAAGTCATGATGCTGACCACCAGAGCTCCTTGGAGCAGAGCTGGGTTTGGCTGAGCACCCACTGGACACCCAGCCAACATCCCAGGGCCAGGGGCTCTTAGGTGGGCAGGGGGTTGCCCCCCACAGCCCACTTGGTGCTACAGGTGGCTCTCACCAGCCAGTGACGGCACTGCCAAGGGAGCCCAGGCAGCATCCCAGTGCCAGGCCCAGCCACACCACGCACCTGCCGGCCTGCCAGCCCAGGGGGACGGAGGCCACAGTGCCGACAGCTGGGCCCTGGCCCACCCACCTGCTGGCCCCAGCAGGCCTGCTCCGTCCTGCCAGGCGGTGCACACGGGTAGTGGCGGGGCCTCCCCGCACTGACCTGTCTCAGGAGTCCTGCATGCGCCTTGGCTCCACCGTCCCGCGAGCTGCCGTGACAGGGCTCCATCCATCGGGTGGACGGCCACTGCCAATTCCTGCCAGAAGCAGAGCCCAGGCATGCCAAAAGAAGCCGTCCCAAAGCCAGGCGGAGCGGGGAGGGAGGGCCGGCGAGAGGGGAGACCACAACACGGGGGCCGGGACACAGGGAGGGCGGCCAGACAGACAGCGGGCAGGCGCCAGAGCAGCAACGGAAGGGAAAGCACGAGAGAGCGGAGCGTGAGGCCGGCCGGCGGCTAGAGAGCCCGCGCCTCGCTCCCAGCGCCCGACACCGGCCCGCCGCCAGGGCCCAGGCCACCGCTCCAGACCTCCAGGGCCCGCGAAACTCGGTTTAGGAAACACAGAAACACCCATTTCCTACACGCACTGGCCAGACTCCACAGCTGTGGACTCTGAAGGACAGCGTCCACCAGCGTCCTCCCCGGGCACTACAGAGGGTTCTGAGGCGTGGCCGGGCAGTCAGGCTGAACCCACAGACACTACCTCACCCTGCACAGGCGGGAAGGGGTGCTGGAGCCTCCGTGAGCAGACTCCCCCACCCCCTGAAGCTCCTCCCCATCACCCAGAGACCTTGGGCACCTGGAGAGCCCACGTTGGGAAGTCCTACCCCGCAGGGGCCTTGCCCACTCCCACACCACAGAAGCATCACCACAGCCTCAAAAGAGGGCCACCCTGCCAACCCCTGATCCAGGACCTGGGGCTCGCACAGGGCACCGGCAGTGAGTCAAGAAGCATCATGGAGAGCCAGGCCTGAGCCCACCTAAGCCCCCTCCAGCCTGTAGCCAGGGACAAGGGACAAGGGCAGGGGCACCACCAGCCTCCTGCAAGGCTCACAGCAGGGAGCAGGCAGGCCCAGGGCAGGCAGCAGGAACCCCAGGCCAGTGCCACCCAGGCACCAGGGACAGAGAGACTCCCTAGCTCCAGGGGCCTCCGCTCCTGGGCTATCCTCTGGGGGTATCCACAGGAGGCCAGGGCTTCCACCCCACAACCTCTGGGGGGACAATGAGCACAGGTTTCCTTGGCCTCTGTGAAGGTCCCCATGGGCACTCTCAGAACAGTGTGTCCAGAGCCTGGCAATCCCAGGAGCAGGCCAAGGCAGGGGGTTTGAGGCAGCCTGCGAAAGTCCAGCACCCCCAGAGCTAGCAAGGCAGGAACAGGCCCAGAGCCCAGCTCCCGGGGCAGCCAGGCTCTGCAGAGCTGCCCCACCTGACAGTCTGGAATGGACTGCTGGGCCTCCTGCTGGGCAGCTCCACAACTGCCTGGATGCTCAGGAGGTGGAATGGTCCAGAGAGGGCCACACTCTGAGCTCGTGGACGCTGGATGTGGGAGGGGCCCCTGATGGCACCAAGCTGGCCACGGCTGCTCTACCAGGACTCAGAGCTCTCCAGGACAGTCATGGCCACAGAAAGACCCAGAGCAGGACCACCAGGGCAGGCTCCAGCATGGCCTCCAATACTCTGCACCCTTGGAGCCCTGGATCCCCTTCCTCCCACTCCAAAGTCCAGCCCTTCTGGTCAGGCCTGGCCATTCCTTCCCAGCATCCCACACTGGCCTCAGCCAAGATGACAGTGCCCACTGGGCCAAGCCCTGCCCACTCAGTTCCACATCCCAGGACAGGGGGCCGCAGGCTGCCCAACAGCTACGAGACCAGGGGGCTGGACCCTGGGGCCTCCACAGCAGCACACAGCATGGCGAGTGCAAGGCCATCTCTAGGATCGATGCCCTGACCCGGGGACACACCTCACCTGGGTCCTCGAGTCCTATTTACAGTTCTAATAATCCCCCTGTTGATGGCTTGGGGCTATGTTCTAATTATAAATCCATGCCTGCCTGCCCTGAACACAACTGACCTGCTTATAAAGCAGGGAGCACGTGCATTACACGCCCACGTTTCATGGCCTGCTGGCCACCAGCGGGGCTGCCCGACCTGGGGCCAGTGCCCCCACTGTCCCCCACCACCGCACCACCACACCAAGTGCAGTCAGCCTCACACATTCCCAGAAAACGCAGGGGATACGGCCAGGCTGGCTGTGGATGGAGTAGGGTGGGGGAGAGGCAGCTCTGGGCCACCACCTCAGCCTCCAGCCCCTGGAGCCCAGCCCAACACTGCCCCCTCCAAGAAACCTCTCAGCTCAGCTAAACAGAAGTTGGCATCTGCGCCCTCCCTGTCCCAGGGCTGCCCCAGCGTTCTCCTCCAGATGTCAGGCCAGGAGACCCAGAGGGGCTGGCCTCCTCTTGCAATCTTCCTGGGAGGGTGAGTGGAGGGGCCTCCTGTCCAGGCTGGGGCAGCAAAGCCAGTCCTACAGTGAGTCGTCACACCCACTGGAGGCCAGTTAACGTCAGTTCTTCCTGAGAGTCTCGTATGCACCCCACCCCAAGGTTAGTACCAGTGGCCCCGAGGGGCAGCCTAGCAGCCAACCCAGGGATGGTCTCAGCTCAAGGAGTCTCGGGCCACACCACATCCAGGCAGCACCATGTCACCAGAGTCAGTGGGGCCAGCAAGCAGACGTGGGACAGGGCCTGTCCTGTATCAATACTGCCCAGTGGCTGTGGGACCTGTACCTCTGCCTATGTCCTTTAACCACCCTGGGGGTCAGAGGCCAAGGACCCACCTGCTCACTTAAGAGACTGCCAACAGGAGAGCCCATGCAGCTGGCCTGTGCCACCTGGAAGTATACTGGGCACAGCCACCGCAGGACCTTCTGCCCTGGCCCCAGGTGGCTATGCAGGGGGACCCTCCATAGGCCTCCAGCTCCAGCTCCACTCTTTTACTCTTCCTGCTGGGTCCTCCTGCTTTGTCCACCTGGGGAACCCAGATCAACACTGGGCACACACTGGAGGGTCCTCTGCCTCAGTCCTCAACAAGCAAGTGGCTACAACTAAGGGCATGGTGTCCCTAGAAGTGACCCCCAGTCAGGTGGGGCTTATGCAGGGTGCTCTTCTGGGAACTGGCCCCCCCCAGGAGCCCCCACACCTTCCTAAACCCAAACCACATCCTCCAGCCCCCCAGGAGACCCCCAACACAGCAGGCCCCCTACTCTGAGACCCCCAGAAAGAGACTCCATCCAGCAGGCTCCAGGGCCAAGAGAAGAGCAGCTGCAGAGATGGCCACTGGCCATGCAGCTGACCACCTGGTCCCTCATGAAAGCAGCCCGCCCTAGTCAGGGCGGCAGAGCCAGCTCCAGCGGAGCCAGAGCCCTGGAGAGGCTGTGGGAGGGAGGCTGGGACACCCCCAGTCAACACAGTCTCTGGCCTCCTCTGAGCACAGCAGCCAGCATGGTAGTGGGCTCGGAACCTGGCCACCGGTGAGGCCCCATCCTTCACGTGGCTCTTCCAGACCTGTCCCCTGAGTCGTGCCCCTCTGGGAAGCCTAGTGTGACAGCTCCTCACTGGGAGCCACTCCCTCTGCCCCAACCCAGTGTAAGGACTGGGACTGTCCAGGAGACCTTGGGTCCCTCCGTGGGCCACAGCATCACCCATGACCTCAGGAGCAAGACTAAGGTGGTGACAGCCACTCCCGAGGAGGCAGGGGGTGCTGCAGCCAGCACCCCCCAGGGCACCTGATGCGGGTCTCAGGAAGGTCTGGGGACCCCTACGCCACAGTCCTCCCTGCAGAAGCCACCCCTACAAGGCATTTGAATGTGGGGGGCCCTGGGAGAGGACCCAGTTCTGACCCACCCAGGACACTCACCAGGCAGGTGGGAGGCAAGAAGCTGTTGACTCTTGAGACGCTCCACATGCCCTCCAAGCACTGCTGGGCCTGGATGGTGACCGTGCTCAGCGCCCCGCCCAGGCCCGCCGGTGCCACAGACACCTGGACACTGGGCCCAGACGGCCAGGCCATCCCCTTCCTCCTGTCAGGCCCCGCTGAGGGCTGCCTCCCTGCAGAACCCGCTGGTCCAGGGGCATCCCTGGGGCTGCTCATGGTTCCAGCGCTGGGGGACACGGGGCCTCCTGGAGGGGCGTCAGGGTCCCCTCGGCCGGCAGGGGCCTGGAGCAGGCGCAGGGCCTCCCGCGTGAGCTGGTGCAGGTGCATGGTGCAGACGTCGCAGCGGCTCTCGGCCTCCGGGCGGCAGGCAGGCAGGACCCCGGGAGCAGGCAGCTTGTCAAGAAGCAGAGCAGAGAGGCAGGGATCCTGAGGACAGCAAGGGACAAAGGCTCAGTCAGTGCCGGGATGGGAGGGCAGGCGCAGAGCCCACACCCAGGCCTCACCTCTGCAGCACAGAGGGCTGACGCCAGGCCACGGAGCCGTCCATAACTGATTAATAAGCCCCACACAGTTCCATCCACAGGAGCCCAGCAGGAAAATAATTATTGGAACTTAATAGTGAGGTTCATGGTGCCCTTGATAGCCACGCGCCTCTCGCGCCGTCACTAACCTCACAGCTCGCAGCTAACAAGGCGTGCTGGCGGCTCCTGGACAACCGGCCCCTGGGCCAAGGCCTGGCCCGGGTCGGAACGGGAGGCCAGCGGGAGCGGCCACAGGAGCCTCCCTCACTGGGCAGGCGGGCAGGGTGGGGTGGGGTGGGAGAGTGCTAGAGACCCTCTCCCTGCCTCCCCAGGACTCCAGCCAGCTGGAGAATGAAGTCGGGCACCAAGAATGTTTGACAAGACCCCGGGTGGGCGAGGTCATCTCCAGAGCAGCAGCAGACAGAGGCAAGGCCACCCACCCCCACAGAGCTGGGGACACATGAGGTCCCTAGCCATAAGAGTGGATCCAGAGGTGGCAAGGACAGGAGCCAGAGGAGCCCCC
Organism: Marmota flaviventris; assembly: GCF_047511675.1. NCBI lineage: Eukaryota > Metazoa > Chordata > Mammalia > Rodentia > Sciuridae > Marmota > Marmota flaviventris. The sequence continues at coordinate 2,468,817 of NC_092499.1, forward strand.
ACCTAGTCAGAGGGTCCTTCTGGGGGGCCACCTTTACAAAGAGTCAGGAAGGTCCAAGTCTCAAGGTGAAGTTCCCCAGTGGCCCCCTCCCACATGCCCCAACGCCCCCAGCTGGCTCTGCTCCTGCCCAGAGCTGGCCAGCACCCCCATCAAGGGCCTGCCCAAACATAGGACACCTGGCCTAGGCAGCCCCTTGGACAAACACCAGCCTGGCCGACCTGTGGCAGTGGCCACCCCAGGTTTTCCCAGGGATCACCCTGATAGAGCCCAGGGTCCTTTCCCTGGGTAGACTCTACCAGTCCCACCGCCTGTCCCCAACCTGAGCCTCCCTGCCATACAAGAACCCCAGGGATTTCCAACATCTGGCTCCTATCCAGCTCCTGAAGTGGCCACAAGAGATGATGGCTTCCCCAGACACTCCCACTTCTCAGCTGAGGAAGCTGAGGCCACCACAGAGGTATCTCATTTGCTGTGGCAGCCTGAGGGGTCCTTGTCCACCATGCATGGGAAGCACAGTGGTGAGAGCCGAGCTCAGATGAGGGACCCTGGGCCCAGCATGAGCAGGGGTCTCTCTTCTCCTTGTCTCCAGTGCCACCCGACCCTACAGGGTAAGCCCGGTACATGTGACCCCAGGCACACCTCGTCAGATCAAAGGCAGACCTGGCCGGGCCCAGAAGGAGCCGCCTGCTGGCTTGCGGCCCCTGGGAAGGCCTGGATTTCCTCCAGGCTCTGAGGTGCCTGGCAGGTCTGGTCCTGATGGGCCAGCACCCCACTCCCTCCCGCACCCCTGTGGGAATTCAGTGAGCTCAGCCACAGGGAGCCCTGCAGGGGAGGAGGCTCCACCAGAAAGCGCCCTGGGGCAGCTGGCCCTGAAGTCAGGCGCACACAGGTCCACACCAGGAAGCCAGCGTCCCCTCCCAGATGACCTCCACCCAGAGCCGAGGGCCTCAGCCCCCAGCTGCAGGCTGAGGGCAGTGGGGCCTGTTCGCGGTCCAACTCTGATTGCGCCGATCTTTCCACTTGGCAGGAGGCTGTGAAAGGGAAGGAAGTGCCCGCCTGCTGCAGCCATTAACTGACCTGGAAAGGGGGCCAGTCCAGACCTAGCTCCAGCCTGAGGCTCCAGGCCCACTGCCCTTTGTTCTGGGGCTTGGGGACAGGCTGATGACCTCCACCTGTCTTGAGGCCGGAGGCTTCTAGAGGAGCCCTTTACCCGCTTCATGGCCTGTGAGCAGGAGGCAGAAAGGAGAGCTGAGGGGCAGGGCAGGGCCGGGAGCCCTCGGTGACCTGCAAACGCACCAGGCCCTTTGCAACCTGGCCAGGAGAGAGTGGGAAACAAGGTGACAAGCCGAGCAGCCCTGGCCCAGCCCCTGCTGCCAGGCCCCCATCCCACGGGGTCCTCGGGAACTCAGAGCCCTATCCAGGACTCGGCCCTGGGAAGAACCATGGAGTGCAGGGAGAGCTCACCAAGCTCAGGTTCCACCAGGAAGACCACAGAGGCTGCCTGGTCACCTCCTCAGCGGTGGCAGCCCCTACCAGGCAGCTCAGCCGGGGACCTTCTCCCTGAAGCTGGCCTGCTTCACAAGCACCCAGGCTGGGCCCCTCTCCTAGAACAGCATCAGGCCCACCGCTCACCACCAGACTCCCACTGGCCCTGGCTTGAGACAGGGGCTAGGCAAGAGAGGAGGAGAGGGCAGCAGGGGTGCTGAGTGAGGCAGGCAGGCCCCAACAGGCTAGGGGACAGCAGGGCACAGCACAGACCCCGGAGCCTTGGCTGCTCAGGAAGCATCAGAACTACTGAGCAGAGCACCCAGGTCACTCAGAACCCAGCCTGCTCCAGAGGGACCAAGACTGCACGACCCACGAGGCTACCCCCTTGCGGCAGAGATGGAGCCCAGCCCAGAGCTCCTGGGCATGCAGGGCTATGGGGAGGCGGGGGATGAGGGAGGGGTCCTCACAGCACCAGCTGCTCCCTTCAGGCACCCCAGATGCTACCCCAGCAGACAGAGGCAGAGCAGCCCCACAGCCCCACCCTCCTCCCTCCCTAGCCTGCTCTGTGGGCCCAGGGCAGCGGCAGCACCTCCTGCATGTTGGAGGGCTCGGTCCAGGCTGGGGAGGAGGGGGAAGCCCAGGAGAGCCAGCCAGACCTTTCCCCAGGCCAGGTCTGCGTGCCCAGTCGCCCTGGCAGCTCAGGTGTCCACAGACCCCAACCTCTAGGGCTTGCTGCCCAAGTTCAGGATTTTAACCCCCAAAAGCTCCATCACAGGGCCCGTTGCCCTCCCCTTGAAACCCAATGCTTTCAGAAAGACAGTAATTACCCCACTGCAAAATATTACTTTTAATTTTCTCTTTATAGTCTAATTAAACAGATATTTTACTTGCATTTGGAAAAGGTTTTTCTTCATTTGATTCAATTTAGCACTGGGTACCACCCAGCCACCACACCACGGGCGTCAGGGAGCCTCCCGGCTTAGAAATGATGTCTTCCCATCTTTCATTTCACTTCTGGGGTCTCTGGGTTGCCTTAAGTAATCCTTCCATTTTCTCCCATGTGGGAGGCTGCCCTGTCACCAGCGCCAGGAGAGAGGGGACAGAACAGGTGCAGACCAGACCTCCGCCAGCTGAGGCCACTAGGGGGGTGGAAGGGGGCTGTGTCCAGGTCCAAGCAGTCACAGTGTCCTCCGCGGAAGGCCTTCTCTGAGCCCACCACCCTGCCTCTTCGAGGGGGACCCAGAACCACTGGGTGATCCAGGGCCACTACAAAAGCAGTCAGAACCAGGGCCCCCACCAGTAAGAGGCCCCAGACTCAGGGGTCCCTCTCCTGCTCCACCAGTCAGGCGTGAGCAAGTGGCAGCCAAGCACGAGGCCCCCACAGCCACAGTCCCCTCTACATGTCCTCCCTTCCCTTCCTAAACAAAGCCTCTGGGCCATGACCCCGTGCAGCCACCGTTTCCGGAGTTGACAACAGGTCCAGGAAGGGACCCGGACATGGGGCCGATGGCTGCTCTAACAGGCCCTGCTATTGAGGACAGTCCTGTGTCTCCCGCAGCCTGCTGGGACAGGCAGCCAGGAGATGGGGCTCAGTTTTCCAGCCTAGAAACTGGCAGCCAGCTGTGGCTGTCCTGCACCCCAACACTCGCCAAGCACCTCATCAAAGGCTCAGACCCTCCATCTGACCATCTGCAGCTCGTCAGAGGGGCTCTGGGCCAACCAGGCTATCCTTCTCTGCCAAGCCAAGGATGTGGCCCGGCCCACCCAGCACAGACCGGCACGCCATCCCCAGGGCCCTCTGCCAGGCACCAGACCAGCTGGACCTCTCAGGCACAGGCCAGCTCCCCTCCTCCCTCAATGGCCTCCCCTGTTCTCCACCAATGCTCCAGCAGGGCACAGGGAGCCCTGAGGGGCCCAAGGCCAGACAGACAAGGATGGCCTCGTCTGGGTGGGGTGGCAGCAAGTCATGAGGACACCGGCCACCCCGTGGAGGTACTACTAAGGGTCTCAGAGTTGCATCTGCCCTCAATCCTACCCACCCCCCACCCCCGTGCAATCTGTAGCGACTGGGCCAAGCACAGGCCCCTGCTGGCTGCTCGCTCCTGGACAGCAGGGAAACAGACCACCCTCAGAGCCACAGCAGATTCTCACAGCCTGGATGGGCATGCCAACCCCAAAGCCAGGGTTGGAGGTGCCCCTGGCTCAGCTCCGAGCCCCAGGAGGCAGCAGGAAAGGGGTATGTGCAGAATCTGAATCAGCCCTTCCCTCCCAGCAGGTCCCAGGACCCCTGGGAAGACACCAGGAGAGCACAGTGTGGGTGACCACAGATCTGTCCTGACCACCAGTCCCCTCCAATATGACCCCCCAGGAAACCCAAGGCTGGGTCAATAGGCAAGGCCTTCAGCTGCAGCTCCTTCACAAAAGGCTTCCTGGGACCCCTAGGCCCCTGCGACTGCAAGCCACACTGCAAAACTGCCACCCACCTGGCTGCCCCATCCCCCAACGCACTGCCCTTAAAACTCCCCAGAGCTCTTGCTGCTCCCACCCCCTGGAGATTCGCTTCATCTCTCCACGGGTCTCCGGTCTCATTCTAACCTCCCACTAGCTGCACCTCCCCACACCGCTCCCCCAGGGCCCACTGCTCTTTGCTCCAGGCACAAGCCGTGGAGGAGAAGCCACGTTGACAGGCTCCACCGCAAACGGAGAAGCTTGTGGCCTCAACGGGTCACGCCTGGTGCCTTTTCCTCCCTGCTCCGTGAGGACAGTGTGATAAGTGCAGGGGGTCTGGCAACCTGCCACCCTCCCCCACACAGCACCAGTGGTCTGGGGGCTGGTGGAAGCGTTGGCCTTCCCCACCTGCCCAGCTCACCTGCCAGATGGGGCCTCCTGGTCCACAGGGGAGCACATCCACAGGACCCAGCCCAGCCCAGCCACCAGCCCCTATTCTCATCACACCCAACAGAGAAGATGGGCACCACTGAGATCCAACACCCACACGCCACTGCGAGGTACCCCTGGCCACCCATCCACCACTCGACAATCCCTGGGCCCCAGCCTCCTGCCTCCATAGGTGGTCACTTTGCTTTCTGGCCACCATGAATATATGCCGCCTTTACAGGCCGAGACTCAGAGAGGCCAAGACACCTCCAGACATACAGCCTGGGCAGCAGAGCTAGAGTGCAAACCAAGCCCAAGGCCCCCGCTGCCAAGCCCTAACCCATGCTTCCTCCTCATGGACCCCTGTCTTGGGGCCAAGCTGACTGGGTAGCCCCCTCAAGCACAGATCCGTTTCCCGCCTGGAGGAAAAGGCTGAGAGCCAGATCTCCCAGTCTCCCAAATCTCCAGCTGGGGGCAGGTGTGGGGACTGGGGAGCCCCAGGAACAACAGTAGGAGGGGACTGCGGCAGCCCACCAAGCCAGCCTGGAATGGCTTGGGACTCCCTAGGCTCTACTCAGGTTGGCTGTGGGACTGGAAGGCAGAGCTGGGCTGTGGCTGTGGCGGAGGCTGCAAGGTGGGGAGAGTACAGGGATGGACAATAGGAACGGGTCCACCCTGCAGCCCAAGTCCCAGAGCAAGGTCCAGGCACAGGCCAGCGCCTGGCACGCTCCACCGGAAACAGGCAGCAGCTCAAGCTGGCCTCCATCACCGGGGTCAGAGGCTAATAATGCACATGGCCGTGTAAGCACATCCATCCAAGGCAGGACACAGCAGGCACGAGGCCTGGCACTGGGCCATGCAGGACTGTAAATCCGTTAGCCCCAGGGGCCCAGTGACTGGTGTCATCCCCAGTTGAAGCAGGAATGCTCCCTGGAGATGAAAAGCAGACATGACTGGGAGCCCTGCCACAGAGCTCTGAAGGCACCCTGCAGCCAGCTCAGGTCCAGCCCCAAGGAGCTGCTCCTGACAGGTGCTGCCCTGGAAAGGGTGTCCATCTGCAAAAGCACGAGAGTGACACCCAGGGGGAAAGTGCCCCTTGGAGAAGCACGAGTAACAACTCCACCATGTTTAACACCCTGCTCACAGATGGGCAAACTGAGGCCTCTGGGTCCCGCCCCAGGCTCCACCTGCCCAGGGGAGTCCTTGGGCACAGCATTTGCCTCAATAGAAACTCAAACCAGAGCTCAGTGGCAGGTGTGGCCAGACCTCCCAGCCCAGCTGCCAGCAGGAACCCCCAGGGCACAGCCCAGCCTCCGGCCCCACCCCTCACAGGCTCCCATTCCCCTGGGCCAGACAGGTGCAAGCACTCAGTGCACTTCTACACTAGCTACTCACAGCCCGCTCCATCTTGCACGAAGACTGTGCTGTGGCTTCCAAAAATTAAACAGTGTAAATCAAAAACAAAACCAGGACACGGAGACAGTCACAGCTGAAACACAGGAGTCATCCGTTCCCAGAAGGGACACAGAAAAGCCTCATGTGGTTTCCAGAGTCGAAGAGGTTTGCTGTGAGCCTCCTGGAAGGCCTCTGTGCTCTCTGTGCCTTTAAGACACACACCAGCTCTTCTGACTCCAAGTATGAGACCCTGCGGGCACACAGGAGGGCGGCTTGGGAAGGCCCCAGACTCCTTTCCTGGCCTGCTCCAAACCCTCACAAACCCCTCCAGCTTGACTGAGCAGCCCAGGTACAAGAGTGAGCTCCAGCCATGACTGAGCAGCCCGGGTATGAGGGTGAGCGCCTCCTCCATCCCTCTAGCCCTCAGCAGAGAGTGAGGCCGGGGACCACATCCAGTACTGCCCAGCCCCAGTCTGGACACAGCCAGACTCTCGTTGAGCAGTTCCCTCCCCCAAGGCATGTGCTCCACAGCCCCCTGCCCGGGCTCCACTCTGCTCCCAGGTGGTATCCCCAGGGCAAACACTCATGCCCCTTAAGCTCAAGCCCTTCCCCAAAGGCCACCCAATCCCTGGAACTCCAGGCCAGCAGCACAAGACAGACAGACACGAGGACGGCTCTGGTCCCAGCCATACTAAGCCAAAGGAAACCTAGGAGCAGGGACAGAAAGCCAGCCCGGGGCGGGGAGGGGCTGCCGGGGCCTCATGGGGGCTCTACAGTGAGGCTGGGCCTGGCCCACCTCCTCCCAGTCCCCACCGGTCCCCCTCAGCATCCCGGAGCCTCTGTCCCTACAAGTCCAGCCCAGGAGCAGGTCCCTTTAGGCTGATGCACCCTGTCCTTGGCCTGCCAAGCCCAGGAAGCCTGGCCCTCACACACCTCCCCTGGCTGCCACTGGCTGGGCTGCCACCTGGCTGGGCTGGGAACCACTTCTGGCGCCAGGACCCCGCCTACATAGCCCCAGGCACACACCGTCTGGCTGGCACAGGTCGCCAGCACAGCAGCACAGCGGTGGCCCCAAAGCGGGTGGAGCTCTGGCCATGCTCCAGACAACCAGGGGCAGCAGCCCACAGCTGGGGGAGGCGGCACAGATCTGACCCCGGGGGGCAAACTTCCAAATCAAACGAGTCAAGGCCAGTCCCCCTCAGGACCACAACCCACAGACTCAGGACTCCCAGATCACAGTGTCACTAGAGATGGGGGTTGTGGAAACAGACACTCCCCATCTATCCAGAGGGCTGAAGATGTCCTGAGTGAAGTGACAGAGGAATGGAGAGCCGGACCCCTCCACACCTCACCCAAGTCTAAGATAAAGGCCCACTGAGGCAAAACAGACCCTGGTCAGGCCACAGTGGCCTGGCCACAGGAGAGCAAGAAGGCTCCAGATCCCTGACCCCTGAGGACTGGCTCCCTGTGTACAGGGGCCACCCAGAGCCAGGGCACAGTATGCTGAGCTGCACAGGGACAGGAGCCCCCAGTGGCCTTGCTCACTGTCCTGCTTGGAGAAAACCTGGACATCAAACACACAGTACCAGTACCTCCCTTGGGAGGCAGAGTAGGAGACCCTGCAGAGATGAGCCAGAGACCTGGGGAGCTACATGAGAACGGATCATGTCCCCACCAGGGCGATCAGCTACTAAGCACTGATATGGACATTTCAAATGTCATAGGGACTTTGGAGAAGTCGTCACCTCTAAATAACACATCTGGGCAGCAGCTGGGAGGACCCCACCCCCTTGCAGCAGGGTGTGATCCTTCCTAGGGCAGAGGGATTGCCACCCTCCATAGCAGTTGTCACCTTGGGGAATACAGAGGCAGAATTTAGCCTCAAGGTGACCACATGAGGTGTGGCTGGCTGTCCCCCCACTGTGCTGGCCACTCAGTCATTCAACAAACATTTCCAAGGCACCTGGACCCCACGCCTCCCCTGGCAGAACTACTGCTTGAGGGTGGCACCCTCGACTGGGGTGGAGGCAAAAAAAGGGGTGTGGTGGAACCTGGGGACTACTTCTCTGTAACAGCCTACAAGTGGTGGTCACTGTGCTGCAAGACCCTCAGGGATCCTCAGAGGCAGGGATACCCGGAAAGGGGCGCAGAACATCAGAGCAGCATGACAGCAGGGCCTTCTGCCCAGGGAGGCTGGGGATCCGGGAGGAGGGGACATCTATGGCAGGGGAGGGAGGGAGGCATGAGGTTCCGAGGGCCAGAAAAGGCCCATGGAGGCCACAGGAGGCCAGTCAACAGGTGGACCCCAGGCCAAGCAGGATCCTGAAGCAGTCACCTGGCCTCCGTGAGGCCTGGGAGAGGTGGCACAGTGGGGGCCATCCTAGAGACTGCCTCTCCACACCCAGGGCCCAAGGCCCTTCTCAGATCAGCTCCGACCTGGGCTGAAAGAGAGCCTGCCCTCGACTTGGTACCCAGAGAGGGTATGAGGCTCAAAATGGGCTGAGGGCACAGTCCTATACATGAGGTCCCTGGAGGCCCAGACAAGGAAACCAAGGAGGTGCAGGGAGAAGAGGCCACACCATGGCAAAGGGAGGCAGGCCTTCAATGCAGGCCGCCAGCCAGCCAGCCAGGCCCCAGCCACTATGCCAACACCCGTGGGCCCCCGAAGACCCAGGCACAGTATGACTCCCAAGCCTGTGTCTCGTCAGTAGCTGGGGTATAAGGCTTACCCTGCCCGGCCACACCCGTGAAATCACAGGCACAAAGGAAGCCCCATGTTACAGATGGGAAATCAGAGCCCAAGAGCTCTCAACAAGCCTGCCTACGGGAGCCGTCTGCTGGCAGGAGGGCTTTGAGGAGCCAGCAGAGATAAGCCCTGGCAGGGCCCTTAGGCCAGCTTAGGGAGCCCAGCTCAAGGCAACCCACCAGGCTGTCCCTCCACCACCTCCCTCCCTCCCCCCACCAAGATCAGGCAAGGGCACCCAAAGCAAGGGTTCCTAAAAGCCAAGCCGGAGGCACTGACGGGGACTGGCCAGTGCAAAGGCCAAACTCAGGGAACATGGAGATGAGTGCTCAGAGGCTTTGCTGACTAGTTGTCTGTAGGAACAGATGAGGGAGGTTCCCCTTAGAGGAGGGATCTCAAATCTATCAGAGACTGGACCAGGGCCAGCACCCACAGCCCACCTGTGGCCAGCCAGACCAGGTTCTTGACTGGCCAAGGACCATGGTTTGGGCCTAGGCAGTGGCAATAGGCAAAGCCCACTGTAAGAGAGGAAGACCAGGTCAGTTACTAAAGCCTCTCTGGCCTCGGTTTCCTGAAGCCCTCAGGACCTATCCCAAATGGCCCTCTCTGGGCTCCTCAAAGGTCCCTGCTACCTGCTGGCTGGATCCAGACCATCTGGGGCGCAGAGCCTGGCAAAGGCTGCAGCCTGCTCAGGGCAGTGGACACTGCAGTGTCCAGCCACACCCAGGGTAGGCCCACAGGTCCCCCTCCCCAGGGCCACAGAAAGAGCAGCAGCATCCCACCCCTGGCTGACCCCTCGAGGCCGACAGAGGGCACCCAGGACAGAAACCAGCCTTGCTCCTGCCTCATCCTGCCCTGGCCCAGAAGGACACACAGGGTCCTGTCTCTCTCCACTGCTGTCATCCCCCAGACTACTCAGGTCTCTGTGAAGAACTATATTTAGATTCAATGAGGATTATGTGGACTTCCCAGAAACTCCTTCGAAAAGACTGAAGGTCAGGCTCTCAGCTTCCTCTGGAGACCCCCGCCTCCCTGGCCTGCAGACTTCCAGGGCGCATTGTTCCCTGGAACAATGGAGCCTGCTCCTTCCAGGCGGGGGGCAAGCCCACTGGCCGGAAAGCCCAGTGGAACCCTCTCCCCACAAGCACCAGTGCAGCCTGGGAAAGCCAGAACCAGCAGCTCACTTCCCACATGGGTTGCCCTGGCCTGAGAGGCAGAGTCCCAGATGAGAGGAACACACAGATTGTACCCATGACACCCAGTGAGCGGCAGGCAAGAACCAAGCTGCGGGGGGAGGGGGGATTGTCCATCTCACCCTCCATGCCCTCCCAACACCTGACTCACCTGGCTGCGGGCCCAGGTGCCCCCAGGGCCACACTGCACCAAGTAACCTCTAGCTGCTGGCAGGGCAGGAGCTGTCCTGCCCTGGGTGGAGTCCCTGCCAGCAGGCTCTCTCTCCTCCCCCTCCCAAACAGACAGAGAGGTTCCAGCTGTGGGACATCTATGGCTGGGAAAGAAACCCACGCCCAATTCTCTCTGGCCCACACAGCACCCCCTTAGAATGAGCAGCCCCAGCTCATACATGGTGTTACAGACAGGGAAACTGAGGCCCAGGAGGGGCAAATGAAAACAAACCTGGTGTGGAACCCTGCCTCCCTCCAAGCCGCAAGGTCTCCCAAGCTCCACAGAGGGAACAGCTTGGGGAGGGATCGCTTACCCGGATGGGCGTCCCAGGTCCACTGACCAGCTTCCATGCCTGCCGTTTGAGCTCCACGAGCTTCGTGTGGCAGTGGCGACACCAGCCACCCCCGCTGGTCGAGTGGCTTTGCTCTGCGCCGGCCCCGGCGCCCTCGGGCGCAGGGCGGCTGCCACATGGGTCCTGGTCCGGCCCCGAGGGCAGCCTCTTGCGTGGGGACACTTCCAGCAGCGGCAGAGGCTCCCGGGCCGGGCCACTCTCGGCCACCTATAGTAGATGAGGGAGAAAGGAGACAGTTAGCTGGGCTGCTGGGCGGAGCCACTACAGAAGCCCTCACCGGCGACTCAGTTCCTGGCCCGCCCGGCCGTAGAGCGACCCTCTCGCCAAAGTTAGAGCGCTGGACCGAACCTGGAGCCCACCCTCTCCCCGCACCGCGGAGGTCCCGAGTGTGGCAGCCCCAGCAGGAGGCCGGCGTCCCGCCGCGCCCCGCTCCAGGCCCGACCCCCAGAGGGCGCCGCCACTCATCCAGCCTCCAAAGCGTCCCGGATTCCGTGCTGGGTGCCCGCCTGTCCCCGCCGCCCACCGCTGGTTGCCCGCTCCGAACCCGGCCGCGCGTACCGCGGGCTGCGCTGCGCACACTGGGGCGCCGCGGCCGCCCATAACTGGGACGCAGGAGGGGCAGCGCTGGCTCTAGGGGCGCCACAGCTACGTGATCCGGCCCGGGGGCGCCCCCATGGCCCTGCCCGCCGCTCCGAAGTTGGCGGCGCGGGCAAGTGGCGGCTAGCGTGCGGTGGCAGCGGCGGTCGTACTCTCGGGCGGGCTGGGCCGGGGCGGGCCGGGGGCGGGGCGCCGGACGGGCTGCACGGGGCGGGGAGCCGGAGCGCCGCCCCCTACCTATTGCTGCACGGAGCGTGCGGGAGGGGGGGATCCTGCCTCCACGCGCGGCCCCTCCCACTCCAAGGACCCAACCTGTAAGGTGAGCGCCAGCCGGGGGAGGGGCGCTGGGGGTCGCGGAGAGGCTCAAGTTACGCGCGCGCATGCGCCTCCAGCTACGCTCCTGGGACGTCCAGGTCTGCGCGCCTTTTGCAAGGAACCCATCCACTTCTCACTCTTTGCACGCAGGAAACAGGCCACGGAGGGGAAGGTCTTGCCCGAAGCCCTCACAGCCAAGTGGGACAAAGAAGGGACTGGTCCCTGTGCCCCAAGCTGCCAATCGCTTTCCCAGCGCACTTTGTGTGTGGCTGGCCACCCTTTGGTATAACTGCCTCTCTTGGGTGAGTGTCGCCGCGATCTGCGCCTCAGGAAGTGCCCGGGCGAGTATCTGTGTCTTGGCGTGTCTGCAAGCGGCACGCGTGTCTGCAGCTGTGCATGTGCCTGAAAGTGGGTGTGCAAGCCCTGCCGCCGGGAAACTAGAGGAAGCGTAGCGGATGGCCCTGGGGGTGTGCGCGAGACCTGTTGTCAGCAGGCCTGGCAGATGGGAACTTAGCTCCGGAATTAATTGCCTGTTTGTCTCCGGCTGGGAGGTCGCTCCCTCTTCCCTGGCGACCAGTTGCTCCCGCCAAAGCCCAACACCAAGTGTCGCCGCCACCCGAGGTCGCAGGCGATTCTGTTCCCTTCTCTGGGTTAGTCTAAAACCCCAGGTCTGGCTAGGCGGCCGCGGTGGCTGGGCTCCCCGTGACGCAAGCGCCCCCTGCCGGTCGCCGTGCGCACGCGGCTTCAAAGGCGCGGAAACAACGCGCCACAGATGATCCGGGCCGGAGGCGCACCTCGGAGGCCAGGACTGCAGAGCTAGCATGATCCAGCCGACACCCCGGCCTGCCGCCTCTCTGCCCACAGTCGCAGGACTGAGCCTTCAAATCGACCTTTCCTTTCTGCTTAGCCCATCCGCCTTTACTTAAACATCCCCCTTTACTCCACTCCTACACACTCCCCAACAAAGTGGGGTAGGTGATCCTCTCATGGTTTTCCAGGTCGTCAGTGGACTGAGGGGTTTGCTAATGCGGCGGGGAGTGAGGAATAAAGTGGGCAGGGGGCTCCCCGATCTGCCTCTGCAACCCCACAGCGCAGGCCCCTTTCCACACACCTGGGGGACTGGAAACTCCTCCCCCGGCTAATCACAGCCTCACTAAAGAAGACGTCATCCCACCCCGGGATCTGGGTACCCCGGACACCATTCCCTACCCCACCCCCAGGGCCTGCAGACAGCACCGCCCCTCTATTGCCCTGGGACACACACCAGGGCAGAAGCTTGGCTCGCACATCCTCCATATCCACAAGCACACACAAGCACTCCTCTCACGGACCCCGCAGAAACAACGCCAGGAGCCTTTGGTGCAGCGCCTACTGCCAGCCACACCCGAAACTTCACCGCATCCCAAGGCTCTTCGGGAAGCACACGCGCTCACCTTACACCGGGTTCTGCGAGGGAGCCCAGACAGTCCTGAAGAACCCTGAGGTGGACGCAAGAGCCAGGAGTCACCTTAGGGACTCAGAATCAACCAGGGACCCTTGGAACCGCTGCCTCCCCCACCCCAGCAAGGCGCAAGGTGAGACCAGGGTCCCTGCGCTGTGCTCCCCTCCCTGGCTGATTGCCTCGGGCTCGGTCCCGTCAGGAGAGAGAAGCGGGCGGCACCAACCGAAGAAAGTGCGCCGGGACCTGCCGCCTCTTCCACGCGCCGCACCCTGAGCGCTGGAGCCGCGCCGCAAAGTCGCGGGACAGCGCCTCCGCCGCTAACCCAGCCTCGCCGGCCCTCACCTTGCCTCGCCGCCGCAGGAGGTGGCTGGTGAAGCCCAGGATGATCTCCGAGTCCAGACAGAGCGCCCCCATCTCCAGCAGGCTGGGAGCTTTGCGGGGCGCGCCGCGGGGCGGCTCGGGCGGCCGGGGCAGCGCCATAGAGGAGCGGAGCGCGGGGAGCGGCCCCGAGCGCCTCCCGCCGTCGCCGCCGCCCCGCCCGCGCGCTCACTGGCCGCGCGCCCGCCGCCGCCGCGCCCCGCACGGCGCAGGCCGCCCGCCAGGCCCCCAGTCCTCGGCGGCCCGCGCCCGGGGCCCTGCGCTCGCTCCGCGCGGCGCGCCCCCGCGCTCCGGCCCCGCCCGCCCGCCCGCGCCTACAGCGCCCCCTCCGCCCAGGCGGCGAGCCGGACTCGCGGACCGGAGGGGGGAGGGGGAAGGGGCCCCGCCCGCTGCGGAGCGGAGGATGGGGGGTCGCGGAGCTCGACAGGGGCAGCGCTACTGAGCGTGGCTCCGCGAAACCTCCGCCGGTAGGGGGCATAATCCCAGCCATCTCCCCTCCAATCTGTCCCGGTCCCTGAAGACGTTTAATGGAGCCAAATGACCGTGTGCTCCTCACCCTGCAAGCTCCAGGACACCCCTGCCTGAGCGGCTCTCAGCCCCATCCCGCGCCCAACCTTGGCCGGTGGGCCCCGAAGCGCCAGTGGCAGGGCGCGCCGGCCCCGCGCCTCCACTCTGGGTCCCCAATTCTGCCTTTTCCAGCGGCCTTCTCTGGCCCGGATCCGATGCCTCCGGCAGCTCCTGGGACTTCTCTCGGAGTGGGAGATTCTGGCTGACCGCAGGGCGCAACCAAATTTACTTTCAGAGTCAGGAACACGGGGCAGGTGCAGGCTCTGCCCAGACCCAGACTCAAGCCGGGATCCCTCGATCCTATGGCGCGGCACGCCGGGCCTGGTGTGCAGTGGCCGGACACCAGGGAGAAGATGGCAAAGCAGCTGGAGAGGGTCATCTAAATTTCCCAGGCCCATTGGGGAAAGTCTTTGGGAACTAGAGGGTGTCGGGAAATGGCCCGAGGGAGATGAGCATTGGAGTGCACCTGAAAGGGAAGCGGGCAAGGAAAGGACCCGCTCAGAAGCCGTAGCACCCTGGGAAAGACGGGGATCCCCTGCCACCTGCTCCACCAAAGCCAAAGACCTTCAGGCTCTCGGGATCCTTCCCCGATTCCCCCCAGTGGCAACTGAAGGACCGGAGCCCAGCGATTCCGGTGTCTCCCAACAGGCTGCTCAGGAACACTTTATTTGCAATTTACACCAGCCTAGCCCCCATCCAGGCTTGGATTCAGGAGAGAGGCCATGGAACTGACATCGCTGGCCTGGGAAAGCGATCGCTGGCAAGATTACAAAGGGCACCAGAGGCCCTGCCCAGACCCTCCTGTCAGCTCCCCTAGTCTGGATTTTCCTGGGGCTCCCCTCCTCCCCCGCAAGGGCCTGGGAGGAAGCTTCCTGCCCTCCTAGTCTTCCACTCTGTCTGCTAGCGGAGCCGCGGGTATCCCTCCAGTGTACTGAGCCTTCTGGGAGGGGGTCATCTGCCATCTCTGGATTGATTAAAGTCGTTGTGGGATTTTTTTAACATTTAATTTACCAGGCCCGCAGCGGCAGATCAGAGCTGTCCCCAGGGAAATCTAGGCCAAGGGAGCAAAAGAGAAAAAAAAACTCCTGCAATTGAGCGGAGCCTCCCCGGGATTAATTGCTGGAGCTCAGCCTCCAGTCAGACCCTGTGTGGTAATATTTCAGGGAGGTTGGAGTGGTCAGGTTCCTGCACTGGGCATGTGGAACCCCCGCCCCCAACATGCTGGTGCCATTGAGGAGCCCTCCTCCCCAGGGAGGCACCTCAACACCACACAGGAAGTCCATCTGAGCCCAGGGCCCATGGTCATCTCTGCCTTCTTCTGTCCAGTCTTTAGGAAAGAGCACAATCCTCAGAGCCTGCCACTGGAGGCCAGGAAGACTTGGTCCCAGGGTATTCATAAGAGGACCAACTCCTGGCATTGGCATGAGAAACAGCCGACTCTCAAACTTTATCCTTGGTGATAGTGGGTGGGTGGCAGTGGGAACTGGGGTCTTGGAATGATGGCCCAGATGCAGTACAGGGGCGGACACAGTGCAGTGTGGCCGTGTTATATTTCCAGGGACTATTTGTGCTCACACAGTCCTGCATCTTTCCAGGTAAGAGCATGAGAAGTGAAGCCATTGCCCTGGGGAGAGGGCAAGGGGCCTTTGCTTCCACTGCATACCCACGCCCATGTGCTTCTGCTCCCGTGGCTGTTTGGATCGCTGTCATGGCATTTGATAAAGAGGTTGGGAAGGTTTGCTAGAGATTCAAGTGGGCCCGACACACTGGGTGTCCAACAGACCCTCACGCCTCCCAGAGTGGGGATGGGAAGAGCCCTTGCTCAACCCCAGGGACCTCAGCCCCTCCCAGTGCTCCCCCAAGGCTGGTGGCTCACCAGCCCCAGGAGGGAGGGGAGGCCCAGATGCTGTTGGGTGGGAGGCGGGAGGGTGCCTCAGGAGAGCATCCAGCCTCTGACCTTGGAAACACCCCTCCTCCTCCTCCTCAGCACCAAGGGCATCCATGGGTTCCAGTGATGATGGAGGTCACCAGCCCCATCTCTTCAGGGGTGTCTGAGTGCTGGGAGGGTAGCCCATTGGGGTTCGCAGTCACTGGTGCTGACTGCGATCTGGGCTCCATGTCACCCACGGGACGGTTCTCACTCCTTCACACCTCACCATGGTGCTAGAAGAGGTGCACAGGTAGAACACAGGCTGAGGGAAGATGTCACCAGCCAGAATTCATCCCTGAGTCTGACGGAGTCCCGGCTCCTCAGCCCTCAGTGCTGCAGCACTCTACTCCAGGGGCTGGCCTCAGGGGAGCAGAGGATGGGGATGGACCTTGACCTGCAGTTCCTGCGCCAGGGACAGACACAGGAGCAACGGGTGGTCAGCTCACAGAGGGCTGCAGGTGCCTGGCCAGGATCCTGGGGAGGACACTGAGCCAAAGGCCTTCACAGAGAGAGTCCAGATCTGGCCGCTGCCTGTAGCATGGGGACCCTCACTGGTCCCTCCCTCACACTCCCCCTCCCCGGCTGAGCACTGGCACTACCGGCACGGTGACTTCAGCACCTTGGCCAATTCCAGGGAGGGCCTGGTGCTCCACAGGCTGCAGTGCTCCCCCGTCAAACTGCTGGGTGAGAAGGGAGAGGGAGGAGGCCGCCTCACCCTCAGTTCAACCACCCCCAAGTCATGCCTGACGCCTCCTCACTTCCCACAGCCCAGCGTCCACCGGAGGCCTCTCTCAGTCTTCAGGGCCTCAGCCACCCACAGGCTCCCTGCAATAGCCATACCCAAGGCTCTGTGCCCTCAGTGCCCCCTCCCACTGGTCTCAACACAGCAGCAAGGGAGAGCTTTGAGAAGGCAGGACCTCTGCTTCCCATCTTGCCCACTGAGGCAGGGTGCTCTGCAGGGCCTGGCTGCCCTCCCCCACTCTGCCCCAAGCTGGACTCCATACCCAGGGGCCTCCTCACTGCCCCCCAGCAGCAGCCCTTGCTCTGTTGTTGCCTCAGTTGAGGGTGGGACCTGCCCCCCAAGTTTCGCCCCAAGTGTTTTCTGAAACGCCACCTGCACAGCACAACCTCCCCTGCCTGCCTCCTAAAGCTCCAGTTGGCCAGCACCACCACCCCCCGCTATGTTTCCCTTTCCTCCTGAGCACTCAGTGCTGGCTTGCTTAAATTCTCATCCATCTAGAGTGGTGTCCACAGCCCACTGTAAAGTCAGCTCCCAGAGGGCAGCATTCTGAGCTGGCACAGAGCAGAAACCCACTCAAACCACTGGGGAAATAAAAGAATGCCCAAGGCCCTGGGCAGCTCTGTCTGCTCATTCCTACATGAGCCCTACAGCAGAGGGGCCCCTGTCCTTCCCACCACACCCAGAGCACAGCCACAATGTTAGACCCTCCTCAGTATGACTTACCCAGGACCATGCAGCCCAGCCCCAAGAAAGAGTTGAGCCCAGATGCCCCAGCCTGAGAACACTTCCCTGGCCAGTAGAAGCCTTCCTGATCTCGCTTCCCAGCTCCAAGGAGGAGATGTGCATGGCACCAAGTGGCCCTCTCACCTGACCAGGGCCTCCAGCCCATGTGCCAGGGCTCCCTGCCCTGGTAGAAGTTCAGACCCTTTACAGGGTGCCCCACCTGGATTCCCTATAGGCTCGGCACCCCCACATGCAAAAGCCTCTCTGTACACCTCCAACGCTCCAACCCTGCCAGCTGTCCTGCTCTCAGTCCTGCTCAGCTACATCCAGAATCCGGACACTGAATTTGAGACCAGCAGGTGGCGCACCTTGGCCACAGTCCCTGTGGCCAGAGGAAAACTAAGCAATCACTTGGTCCAGTTTCCCTCCTACACAGATAGGAAAACTGAGAGGGGCAAAGGCTTGACCTGGACTCCTGAGAGGCCTCAACCCAGTGCCCCCTCCCACTGGTCTCAACACAGCACCAAGGGAGAGCAGCAAGGCGTGCACCCCAGGGCTCCTGCTTCCAGGCCCCTAGGCCCTGCCAGACCTGCTGCTGCTGTGTCCCCTCGCCCTTCACCCCACTAACAGGCCTTACTCCCCCTACCCCTGACTTCCTGTTCCTGCTCCCTCTCTCTCTGCCCCTCCAAGACTGGACTCAACCTCCATCTTGAAACAGGCAGTGTCCAGAGGAGAGAAACACATTGGGGCAGGAGTCCTACCCGTCCCAAGCAGCTTCCCTGGGTGCGGTTTGGAAACCCACAACACAGAGGCATAACCTGTGGAGCCCTGAGCACCCGCACGCTGTGCCAGAGATGGCCCTGCTCGCTCCCAGATGGCCCTGGGTAGACCTCACACAAGACACCCTCTCACACCTCTCAGGGAGTTCTCTAGGGTGAGGGGAGTCCAGTTGAGCTCTGGACCCCAGGGGACCAGCACTGGGCATGAAGGCGGTCTTGTGAATGCAGGCTCTGAGTGGGGGGGTTGAGCAAGCAAGAGGGCCACATGCAAGAGTGTGCAGCTGTGGGGTGCCACGCAGAGCATGGTGACGGCTTGCTCTGAAGTGCTAATGGAGGAAGATGGATTCAGACAGCACTGCTGACCACGGTGCTCCCCCAGGAACCACCATCTCCATGGCAACTGGTCCTGGGTGAGGTCAAGGAGTGTCCTCAGAAAAAGAAGATACTGAGTTCCATGAACTCACAGGCAGATGCAATTCAGAAAGCAACCAAAAAGCACTTGGAAGATGAAGCATGACAATAGAAACACAACTGAAGAGGACTGAAAGACAAAGACAAAGAAATTCCCCAGAAAGCAAAGCAAAAAGACTTGGAAAAGAAGAAGGAAGGGAAAAAATGACAAGACAGAATAGGAAGTAGAATTTCTGGTTAATGGGAGCTGCAGAGAAAGAGGGCAGGAAAAACATGAGTGAGGAAATAATACGAAAATTAAAAATGACAATTCCAAGAACCCTGGGCTAGGAGTCTTCAATGCCTATGATAATAAAAGAAAAAAAGTCAACATCTTTGCGAAAATTCAAAACGACACCAGGACAAATGGAAGATACTAAAAGGGGAGGGAGGGAGGAGTCCCCACCTAAAGGACCAGAGAATGACTGGCATCCGACTTCTCCACAGTAACAATGAAAGCAGGCAGACGGTGTCGTGTCCAAAGCTGAGGGGAAATGACAGAATTCTGTACCCAGCCAAACTATCCACTGAGCATAAAAGTGGATAAAGAGAAAAACTTGGCCTTTGTTTGTTTCCCCCTTCTTCAGGGTCTTGGAAGACGAGCTCCCCAAAAACAAAGAACAAAGCCAAGGAAAAAGAGGCTATGGAACCAAGGACATAGGGTCCAACCAGAAAAAATAGAGGGCGTTTCTGGCTGGTGGGGAAGGGGGTTCAAGGGTGTCACATTCAGCAAACATTCAGAGACGTCTACAGGGAGGCCTTGATGGGGAGGCAGAGAGTAAACAGGTTATTTTTGTAGTTAAAAACATGTAGAAGAGTAATTAAAATTTCTATCAATCAGCCTTGGAATTATCCACAATATCAAACTATGTACAGTTCTAAGAGGGGCACTCATTTTAAATGTTTTAAAAGAAAAGCAGTCCCAGCAAGGAGCTATGATCATGTGTGCTACTGTGGATTACATTTATGCAGCTCATGAACTAATGTAAATTCTTCTATGGGCTTAATCAAAAATCGTGACCAAATTGTAGGAAGGATAGAGCTCAGGGTAGAAAATGGTCAAAGTTGTATAAAACCCTCAGCTTCCATAGTAGATCTCTAAGTGATACATGAAACTTGCAGGAAAAGCTGATTATTTGAGCAGAAGAGGGAAGAGAGACACCCCAGGCTGAGCCGAGGGCACCACTGAGGGCGGCCTCACCCAAGGGCACTGCCTTCAGCCACAGTCCTTGCCCACGCTTGCATTCATGTCGGGGGGTTGAGCTGAAGGAGGCTGGAAGGGGAGAGGGGTGGGGAGACCTAGGGAGCTCCCTCAGAAGGGACTGAGCTCTACTACCCAGGTGCCATTAGGTGTACACTTGGAGTGTCTAAAATGGTGAATTTTATCATATGTCCGTATGTATGTATGCAGGTGTATGGGCATGTGTAAGTGTATTTCCCCATAATTTGTTAACATTTTTAAAAATTTTAAACCCATACTGAGAAGGTTTGTGTTCCCACTGCCCAAGATTAAGAATAAATGAATAAATAAATAAGCCTTATCATTCACGGGCACAGTATAGAGCACTCAGGAAGTCTGTCTCATCGGAGCAAACTTTCTTGTGTAAAAACTAGTCCTATAATGAAGGTTTAACTAGCACCACCTAAAAAAGCAAAAACAATCTTCCCAAGGGTCAAACTATTTACAAGTAACTTAACCATGTCCCAGAAAAAATATTATAAGAAACAAAATTACCCAGCACCCTACAATGTTTAGAAGCCAATAAACAACAACCAGGCTTGCAAAGAAACAGAAAAACACATGACGAGGAGAAAAATCAGTCAATAGAAACAGACCCAGAAATGAAGCCCATAATAAGAATTAACAGGGGCTGGGGATGTGGCTCAAGCGGTAGCGCGCTCGCCTGGCATGCGTGCGGCCCGGGTTCGATCCTCAGCACCACATACAAACAAAGATGTTGTGTCCGCCGAGAACTAAAAAATAAATATTAAAAATTCTCTAAAAAAAAAAAAAAAAAGAATTAACAGACAAGAACACTAAAACCATGTTATAGCTAATTTTCAACATGTCCAAAAAGATAGAATATATAAAACAGAATCTATAAAACAGATTCAATCAAACTCCCAGCGATGACAAATGTCATGCCTGGCATGGAAATGACAGTGGAACTGATAGCAAATTAGACCCTTCACAAAAAGCCATTATTGATATAGAACTAGAAATTACCCAACATGAGACAAGGAGACACCAAGACTGCCAGTGATCTTTGAGACAGCTTTAATTGACCTAACACACATGCGATTGGAACCCCAGAAGGGGACTAGGGATTTATAAATTGGACCATGGGTTCAACCCCCAGTAATGGACGGGGGGTGGGGGCGGTGGGTGATAATTGACTAAGTCAAAAGCAACACCATATTGGGCCGTGTTTAAAGAGGTGATGACTGAGAACTTTGTAAGTTTAATAAAAATAGTAAACCCACAGATTTGAGAACTTAGCGAACCCTAGTCACAAGAGCCGTGAAGAAGACCACGAATACACAGAAGAAAGTTTCAGTGATGATGAGAAGAAAGCACCCCGTGGGCAGGCGGGAAGGGAGGCACGAATGGACAGAGGAATGAAGACAAGGATGACCGTGGGGGTCTCATCAGAAATGACGCAAGCCACAGACAAGGGGACAACTGCAGGGCAGTGAAAGAAGATGCTCTGCAACCTGGAAACCTGTGGTCAGTGACAATGTGTCCCCAGACCACAGGTTAAACAGCCAAGTGAATTCCTCTCCGGCAAACCTGTACCACAAGACGTACTGCAGAAGTTCTCTAAGCAAGTGACACCAGGGGGAGTCTGGTCCCCACAAAGGAGGTAAGAGCACCCCAAGTGGTAAGTAAGCCAGCCAGCAGAAACTGTCTTTCGTATTTTCACACCTCTTAAAAAGAGAACTGATGCGAGGCCAAGGGCACACCTGAGATCCCAGCTACGTGGAGGCTGAAGCAGAAGGATCACATTTTTGAGGCTACAAGTTAGGGTCTGGATTTGAGGTGTCCCTGAAAGCTCCTGTGTTAATGCAGGAGGTGAAGTGATTGGCTCCTCCCTCTCTCTCCTACTCTCTCTCTCCCTCTCCCACCCTCCCCCTCCCTCCCCCCCCTCCCTTCCTCTCTCTCTCTCTCTCTCTCTCTCTCTCTCTCTCCCTCCTCATCCCAGTCACCATGAACTCCACCATTCCCTTGTACCATGATATTCTGGCTCACTTCAGGCCCAGGCCAACACAGCCAACCAACTGAACCTCTGAAGCTCTGAGCCCAAAATAAACTTTTCCTCCTGAAAAATTGTTCTGGTCAGGTATTTTGTCATAGCAACAAAAAAGCAGACTGATACCGAGACTCTGTCTCAAAATAAAAAATAAAAAGAGCTCAGTGATAGAGCGCTTGCCTACCATGTGCAGGACCATGGGTTCGATCCCCAGTAGGCTGGGGATGGGGGATAATTGACCAAGTCAAAAATAACACCACATTGTGCCGTTTATAACACGTAGAAATGAAATAAAAAATAACAACAGCACAAAACCTGGGGGTAGAAATATACTATTATATATTTGTAAGGGTTTTTTTTTTTCACTTCATTATTGTTTTTGTTTGTTTGTCTCTAATATATTAGAAATCGAACCAGGGCCTCATACATGCTAGGTGAGTGCTCTACAACTGAGCTACATTCCTAGTCCTTTTTATTTTATTTTGACAAATAGGCTGGTCTCAAACTTTTGATCCTTCTGCCTAAGCCTCCTGAGTAGTCAGTACTACAGGTGTGCACCTCTGCACCCACATGTAAGGCTTTTATATAACAATACATAAATTTATATATTATACATAAATGGCATGTTACTTGACAATAGAATATGATAAGTTAACGATGTACATTATAGACACATATGTCACATAATGACATTCCATTGATGACAGATTGAATGCACAAAGGTGGTCCCATAATATTACATCACCTAGTAACATCATAACTGTATTATTTGGTTTAAGGATATTTTATAGTGTTTGCACAATGAAATTACCTAGGAGGCATTTCTCAGAATATGTCCCTGTTGTTAAACAACATATAACTGTGTATCCAATGAGAGAACCCAGCAAAGAAATGTAGCTAATAAAGCAATAAAGAAAATAAAATGTGATCACAAAATAAATCAATCCAAAAGAAGACAAAAAAAGGAAACAGAAAGAACAAATAACAGATGAGGAAAAAAAGAAAACAAAGAAGATGATAGGAGCTGTGACTGTAGCTCAGTGGTAAAGCACTTGCCTCTCATGTGTGAGGCATTGGGTTTAATCCTCAGCACCACATAAAAACAAATAAAGATACTGTGTGTTCATCTACAACTAAATAAAAATCTTGAGACTAGTATCAACATTATTTAAAAAGAAGAATAAGATGATAGATTAAAATCCAAATGTATCAGTAATTACAGTAAATGTAAATGACCTAAACATCCTACTTAAAAGGCAGAGACTGTGATTGCATAAAAGAACGAGATCCAATTATGTGCTACCTAAAAGAAAATGCATCTAAAACCTTATATCACAAGATTGAAGGATTATAACTTGAATCATGTGAAGAGAGAAATATGTTAACAGAAAAAAAAGATAGAAAAGAAATGCCACACTGACTATTCAAAAGCAAGATGGAGTGGCTATATTAGAAACAAAAAGTTAAGTTTCAGAGTAAAGAATCTGATCAAGGAGAAAAAGCTTATTTCAAGAAGAGGACAAAGCAATTCTAAATGTTTATTCACCAAATAATAAAGCTTCAAAATACATAAAGCAAAAGTGGATAGAACTGAAAGGAGAAATAGGCAGATCCATAATTGCAGTTGGAGACTTCAAAACTATAAATAGGCAGATCCACAATTGCAGTTGGAGACTTCTTCTAATAATCAGACAGAAAATCACAAGGATATTGTTGGCTTGGACAACACTATCAACCAACCCAGCCTGACACACAGATGTCTTTCAAATTATGAGGGGGGTTACCTCCTGATAAACCCACTGTAATTCAAAAGTAGAATAAGTTGAAAATACATTTAAATACCCTGATCAACCCATCATAATTTATTTCAGTTGTAGATGGACACAATACCTTTATTTTATTTATTTTTATGTGGTGCTGAGGATTGAACCCAGTGCCCCAGACATGTGAGATGAGCACTGTACCACTGAGCCACAATCCTAGCTCTCATCATAGATTTAGAAAGTCATAAGTTAAGCCGTTGTAAGTTGAAGATCATCTATATAGAGAGCAATACACCCAATGACAGCAGAATAGATACACAGAACACTTACCAAGACAGACCATTTTATGGGCCATAAAATAAATCAAATAAATTAAAATTACTCAAAGAGTATAGTCTCTACTCATAATAGAATTAAATTTAAAAATCAGTATCAGAAAGATATTCCCAAATATTTTGCAAATAAATTATGCACTGCTAGGTAATCCAATGTCAAAGAGAAATTTAAAATAAATAAATTTAAAATAATTAGTAAGTATTTTGAATGGGTTAAATGTGAAAGAAAAGTATGCCTAAATTTGTATTATAAAGTTAAATCAATTCTTAGAGATAAATTTATAGCACTAAAATGTCTACATTATAAAAGAAGAAAGGTAGTATATAGAAGACTTCAGCTTCTACCTTAACATACTAGGAAAAGAAGTTGGGGAGATGTCAGCCAAAAGATTAAAAAAAAATAGGAGGGATAAGTTCAAGTTCAATATTGTGAAACATACAATGTTAATAACAAGGGTTAATGACAATATGTTGAGAATAGATTTTAATTGTTCTCACCACGAAAAAAATCTATAAATGTGAAGTGATCTATCTGTTAGTAGTTTGATTTAGCCATTCCACAATCTATTTAAAAACAAGCTAAAAAAATACATAAGATTTTTAGATGTCAAGTAAATAAAGTTTTAGAAAAGGAACTAGAAAAAGAAGAGTAAATAAAACCCAAAGACAAGAAACAGTAAAGATCAGAGTGGAAATCAGTGAAGTAGGGAACAGAAAAGTAACAGAGAAAATCAATAAAACCCAAAGTTGGTTCTTTCAGAAGATCAGTGACGATGATAAACTTTTAGTCAAACTGATCAAGGAAAAAGAGAAAACATGTGTCACTAATATCAAGAATGGGATGTGGGACATTGCTGTAGAGTCTACAGAGGTTACAAGAGAGAAATGGAGTGTCACACACAACTCTATACCAACAAATTTGACATCCTAGGAAATCTCTTAAAAGAAACAAACTCCTAAAGTTCACTGGAGGAGAAATAGATAAACTAAGTAGTCCTGTACTAGTAAAGACAATGGAATTTGCAGTTAAAAAGACTTCCAACAGTGGTGGGGCTGGGGCTCAGTGGCAGAGCACTTGTCTCGCATGTGTGAGGCCCTGGGTTCAATCCTCAGCACCACATAAATAAATAAAAATAAAGGTATTGTGTCCAACTATAACTTAAAAAAAAAAAAAAAAAAAAACACCTTCCAACAAAGAAACCCCTAGGAGTGGGCAGGAGGGGACCTGTGGGAAGAATCACCCAGGGCCAGATTACCCTTAGGGGGGGTTGCACGCTTGAACCATGTGTCTCAGGGAATGTCAGCCAGCCGCCAGCCTGCAACAGCAAGTAGAAAAGTGCCCCCAAGATAGAAGGCTCAGGCCAGGTCACTTCCTTGGGCACCTCCCACCTCTTCCTGGTCCTCTGCCACAGCTCTCAGAACCCCAAGCATATGCTCAGGAAGCCAGTCACAGCTGGCCCCATTGCCCTCCAGAGTGGACAGATGTTCCTCCACAGGCTTCCCCAAGTCACCAAGGAGGCAGACAGTGAGGAGCCATCCTCTGACCATCTCCACTCTGAGCATGATAGAATGAGACCCCGCCCACACCTGTGCAGGCCTCCTGCAGACCAGAGCCCTGTAGTGTCACCTGTGCAGTGGGGGCCGGAGTGTGGATGCCCCTGTGTCATGCTTGGGCTACCCTGGGAGGGGTGCAGGGGCTGGGAGGGAGTTTCTGCTCTGGACTCCTGCTCTGCTTGGACTAGGAGGCACGGGGCCTCTTTTGGAGAGCCACCAGTGCAGGGTCCTGCCCCCTTGCTTTTCCTAACTCCCTTCCCTGGCTGGAGTTTGCTGTTGGAGATGGTGGCCCTCAGCCTTGGACATTCACCAGACTCTCCTGGGACTCGCATAGAGGCAGATTCAGCCCATCCACGTTCCCGAAGCCTGGGCCTCTGCTCCTTATGAGCCCCACCTGTGAGTCAGCGGCCGCAGCCTGGGAACCCTGACTTAGCCGACTGGCTGAGCAACTCGAGCAGACACCAGAGCAGCAGTGGCTTTATTAAGTCAGAAGCTTCATTTCTCCATGGGAAGGAAGGACAGGCTGGAACGTGGCCTGGGTGGCGAAGGGCAGGAGTACCGGGTCCTTACCCTGGGCCGATTCCCAGCTCCCATCCTGTCTCTGGACTTTCAATGCTAACCCCAGAAAACCCCAGCAGACCTCGGCAGACTCACGGTCAGTCACCCAGGGACGCCTCACTGTGCCCCAGGGTGTGGCCCTCCCTGTGCTCAGCAGAGCGGCTCTCGCAGCCTCCTGGCTCTGCTCAGAGGCAGAGGAGGCCGATTATGAGGACCTGCAGCCATCTCTGTCAACGCTCCCTGGGCAGAACTGCCTCTTAAGTCCACAGCCCAGGGAGGCTGCTGGGAAAGGAGACCTGGGTGTGGGGCGGGAGGTGGCAAGATAGCGTGTGGCAACTCCATCACCAGACGGAGTGGACACAGGGGACCCTCCGCATCCTCTGCCTGACTGAAAGGTACAGAGAGACTGGGGTGCCAGGAAGCTCAAGTCTGGTCTCTGCAGGAAGAGCTGCCTGCCCTCCTCACAGCTCTAGGGACAAAGGGGCCTGTTGTGAGGCCCCTCCCCATGGCCACCGAGGCCTTCCATGGACCCTCCAAGACCCTCCAGTGAGCCCCACCAATCTTCCCACCATGATGCAGTACTGGTGTCTATGATGGGTCTAGCTCTGCCCCAGATGCTCGGGGATTGGTTGCACAGTCTCAGTGGCCCCTCCAGGGATCCCCACTGCCCTCTTTGCAGGAGAACAAAGGTACTCCCAGAGCTTGAGGCACTGGCCAAGGCTGCTTGCTTGTACTGGTAGAACTGGGGTTTGGACCCGCCACTGACTCTCAGCCCCCTGTGCCAAGGGAGGGGGCGGCAGGGTGGGAGCGGGCCCTCTCTCCTCAGCCCCTCAACCATTCCCTTGGCCCATTCCCATGCCAGGTCCCCAGGGCTGGCCCATGGCCTCTAACTGGGGATGAACAGGAGCAAGCAGAGGGGCTTCGTCAGGTGAGGCAGGAAGCAGACTGGAGACAGCTGGAATCGGGACCCCCTTGAGGCCACCCCAGCCTGCCTCCTTGAGGCAGCAACACCTGAAGCCCCAGAAGGCATCTGGCCCAGAGGCCTGGCTCGGGAGGTCAGATCCAGTAGTCTGAGCCCCCTCCCCAGCAACAAGAAAGCTGGGGGCAGACTCAGCCCATCCAAGCAGGGGCTGGAGGATTCTCCGGAGACCAAAGGGCCAGAGGTAGGACTGGGACTGGGAAGCAGCCCAGAGCAAGGACCTCGCTACCTGCCACCCTTGCCCACTCTTGTGATTAGCTTGGGAAGGAAATGCCACAGAGATGAGGCCCAGAAGAAAAGGACAGCCAGCCCCAGGGACACAGTGATGCTTTGAAATATGTTTATTTTTGCAAATCTAGAATACACACGCTTCCCCCACACAGAATGCGTTAAAGCTGTAGAGAAGGCTAAAACCCAGCACTCCCCAGCTGAACCCCAACCGCTCTCCCTGAGCTGCTGAGGGCCAAGCAGCTGGCAGAGGGGAAAACACCATAAAAAAATGCAACTGCCACCAGGTGCCATTGTTGCGGAGACCACCTGGCCCCACTAAGCACCATGGACCCCAGCACCCAAGCCAGCATCTGAGAAGTGGTCACACGGACAACAGGGGAAGGTGCTGACCTAAGGTGGGGGCCCCTCAGAGAACACCATTTCTTCCACCTGGGTGGCCAGGGGCCCCGCCCTGACCGGCCCTCTCCTGACAGCCCACCACATTTATCTCTGAGTCCTTGCATCAGCCCTGCCAGGAGGAGGACACGGAGGTGGAGCACAGAGAGAAGAGGCAGCTGGTCCAGGGCCACCAAGCCAGGAAACGCTCTGGTGGGCCGCCAATCCAGGCCTGTCAGATTGCCCAGGCTGTCCTGCAGCTCCCCTGAACATGTGCCCCGGAGGGAGGGACCCAAGGGGGCATGATCCAGGGAGGTAGGGCCAGACCAGCAGGCCAGGCAGCCCCCAGACAAACAGGGCTTCCCAGAGCTTCACATTAGCACCCCCCGCCCCCAATATCCACCCCTCCACACCTCAGAGGAGCCTGAGGCCCCAATAGGGACACTCTGGTCCAAAGGTGGCAAGCCACCAACTCTACAACCAGGCTTCGGGTCTGTCACCACATGTGGTTTCCAAACTTCCTCCGCGTCCAATTCTGGTCCTTCCTTAATTCCACCAGCACTCACTGGACTCCCGCCCCGCCCTGCGGACCACAGGCCCTCGGGGAAGTGAGAGGGCCTTGGACAGGCAGACTTCCCAGCTCTCTCCAGCACGCTGTAGGGTGCGGCTGCCACTGCCCCAGTCACCAGCCCTTAGGACGCCCAGGGCAAGGAGCGCTCCTTAACCCCGCGAGACCTACTGCCAGGTTTTCGCTGGGAATTCGGCTGAGTTTCGACAAGGGTGGGGCCCTGGGCGAAGGAGGGTGGCGATGGCGTCTCCTGGTCGGCAACTTGCCAGGAGCGTGGGCGACCCAGCTCGCCCCGACCCCAGCAGTTCCCAGAGCCTGGGGAGGCCCCGCCCGGCCACCTCCCTGCTGCTCTCGGATCTCGGGCTGCTTGAGCGTCCAGGGCCGCCCATTGCCAGCCAGGGGCCTCAGGTCCACAGCTGGGGTAGCCAGAGCCCCGGGACTGCCGGGCGCAGCGCGCGGGGTTCCACCTGGCTGGGATGGCGCAGCCAGGTGCCTGGGCTCCGGTCGGGCGGTCCCTGGCACGCCCCTGACTCTGACCTTGACTGAGAGCGGCGCTTGGGACGCCTGGTGGTTGCGGTCGCGCTGCCAGGCGCGGCGGGTCTAGTGGTCCTAAACATTTCACAATTGCGCTACAGAACTGTTGAACTGTTAAGAACCACTGAACCCGGCGCGCGAGTCCGCTGCACCCTCGGCTCGACGCCCTGAGAGAGAAACCCCCGCTGCCCTGGGGACCGCCGGCGTCGTCCGGGAATTCCAGGGTGCCCAGCCCCTGCCCCCGGGTCGCCTCTCGCCGTGCACCCCGCTGCCCGGCTGCAGTCCGCACCTCCAAGCCGTCGCGGACGCCCGGGGCACCCCAGACGCACCGACCCGCGCAGGGCAAGCGCAGACGCAGGGCCCAGCCCGCTTGCACCACGCCTCATCCGCGAGTCCCCGCCGACCCCAGCGTCCCCTAGTCCCACAGGCCCCGCTTGGCCCGGCGGCTGCGCTCCGTGCGGCAGCGGCCCGCGCGGCGGCGGCTTTTATGCGGCGCGGCCGCCCTCCCCGGCGCCGGAATGCGCCCGCGCCGCGCTGGCCTGACCGGTTTTTCCAGGCGGGGCGGCTCTTGGGCCTGCGGGTCGCGCGGCGGGTCGCGCGGCAGGTCCACGGCCCGGGACCTGCTCGGCGCGCCCGCGCGGGGGTGGCCCTGACTCACCCGCCGCGCGGCCCCGCCCGGCGCCCCCGCCTCAGCGCCCAGCCTGGGCGCACCTGGCCTGGGGCTGGCCGGGGGCGGGGGGGACAGCTCGCCGTGTCGCCCCGACCCGGGCGCCCAGGCTCACTGAGGGGTCCACACTGGCCGTTGGTGGCCGGGGTGGGCGAGGACCGAGCCTGACCGGGTCTGCACTCTCGGCGGGCGGGCGCCGGGGCTGGACACGCCCACCCCGCGCCGCTCACTTCAAAGCTAGCCTGCGGTGGGGGCAAAGAGAAAGTGAAACCGGCGCGGGCGGAGGAGGGCAGGTTTCTGGCTGCGGGACACTCGCCTCCTTGGGGGAGGGGAAGGGGCAGCCCCAACACCAGATCACCAGGCGCCCCAGCCCGCCTTTCCCGGTACCACCCCTCCACCACGCAGCGGGAGCCGGCACCTTGCCCTCAAAGCGAGAGCCCAGCGGGCTGCGGCAACCTGGAGCGCTCTGCGCCCTGCGGACTGGAGGTGCTGGAGCCCAGGGGGAGCTCCCAAGAACTCTGAACAGAGCAGGGACTGGAGCCAGTGGGGAGGGCTCTGGGTGACCCCCTCAAGCTCCTGCCCCCCAGTCTGGAGCCCCTGGTGGGCAGCAGAGGTGGTCATGATTCATTCAAGTGCAGGGAACTACTTAGGGTTACCCCAGGGGAGACCCACGTTCTCTGCTCCAGAGCCACAGCTTGGACCTAGGTCAGGGCCAGCCGTGAAGCTGCGAGGGAGTCCCTGGGCAGTTTCGCCTATGCGGCGTGGACTCTACCTATTGCAAAACGCCCTGGAGAGTGAACAGTGAGGTTTTATTTTATTCATTTTGCAGTTGGGAAAACTGAGATTCAGAGAAGAGCAGTGACTTCTCCGATTCGCCAGCTCCCATTGTAGAGAAGGGGCTGCGTCCTCCGCTGCTTGGTCTGTAGGGCCGAGTGGGACTGGGGTCAGAGGACTGACATGGGGGTGGGTAGTGGCCTATGACCAAGAAGAGGAGCTGAGGAAATAGGGCTCCCAGCTGCCTGTGCAGGAAGAGCCCACCTCCTCTCCCTCAGTGCGGAGCCCTACAGCAGCCCCATGGGGGGCAGAGGTGGGCTGTCCCCACTCAGCTAGGGTGGGTCCTGTCTCAGCGCCAAAGGGGTCCATTGTGTTGAGGTGACAAGTACAAGGCCCTGTGATTCCCTTGTAGCAGGAAATACCACGGAATGGCCAGAGGAGAACTGGGCAGCACATAAGAGAAATCTGGCTCTTCATGGGTCGCTGGGGTGGGGTAGTCGTCCTGGGGGGGGGGGGGCTCAACTGTGGAGTCCAATCCTAGGTAGAAGATACTGGGAAAACAGACTGTGGGTTCGGTGAAAGGGAGATGTTCCCCAGAGATAACTCTGGGACCAGAGGTTCTGGACGCTCTGTGGGAGCAGAAGCCTCCCCAGAGATTACCAGGTGTGAGTAATGCGGCCCTCAGGGGCCTGGCCCTGGGCTCAGCCACCTCCCACGCGGCAGCAGAGTTGAGCGGAGCCTTGCCCACATCTGACCTGATCTCACACCTGTCCAGAGAGGAGCTGGGGCTAGGACAGGCCGATTCAGCCCAGCTCTGCCAGGTGCCCGGGCAGGGGCCCTGGGTGCAGGACTGCAGAGCTCTGTGACTCGGTCTCTTCATCTGTAAAAAGTAAAGTGACTCAGTGCCTTCTTCAGGGGCCCAGAAGGGAAGAGGAGCCAACACACAGCAGAACGCGAGCACTCCAAAATGGCCATCTGCCCGGCTCTTCCTAGTGCTTCCTGAGGGTCTAGGGCCCAGCAACGTGCTCCCGGAGCCCAAGCATGGCCCGCCCTTCTAAGGGAGTCCCTGGAACACACCCGTAGGGCCGGGCTGGCCTCTCCCCAGGGACCCCCAGGAGGTTTCTAGACAACTACCTACAACTTCCACAGTTCTCTAGACGATCGCCCCATCCAGGGGCTGTGGGTCAAGCTGTGTGCCCACAGTGTGCCAGGGCCCAAGAATGCAGTTTGGCCTCCTCCGGGCCTTGTGGGGAGTCCTGCTCCCTGCCCGGCTGTCGAAGCCCCCTGTACCCTGTTGCCCTGAGAGTCTCTGTGGAACCCTGTCTGACCCACTTGGGGAGATGCCAGCTCAGCAGGGCTGTCCATGGACACCAGGGTTAGTGGGCGTTTCCTCACCAGCGGTTGCTCATCCCTGGCCCCAGTGGGCGTTCCACTCTGGCAGGTTGGCACCTGCTCTGGGAGGGTCCTGCCATGTGGGGTAACGTGAGCCACCTGTGGCTTTCACAATCTGGGGCTCTGCAGGCCCGAGAGAAGTGCTGAGTGTGTGTGGCCTAGAGCGATGGGCCTCCTGGTCCCCCAGGAGCAAAGAAGGGGCGCTCAGGAGCCACAGCTTGGACCCAGGTGCAAGAAGGCTGCCGTGTGGGCATCAGGGTGGCTCAGCCATGTGACCCCAGGCTGGGCTCGCCCCTCCTCGCTCCACAAGGCATTTGTCTGACTGTCCCTCCATGAACCCCACCCCCCACAGGTCCCAGCCCACCAGTGGCCACAGGGCTCCCGGCTCTAAAGCTCAGGGGCATCCCTGTGCCGCGACCTCTTCGCAGGACAGGGGCACGCCACAAGGGGCCAGAAGGCTTGGCTTCCTCTCTGGAAGTGGCCCCGCTCCTGGCACGGCTGGTCTGTCACCTGGACCCAGGCCCAGCTCAAGCCAGGCTCCCAGGCTGCTGCCTGCTGGGAGAGGCAGGGAGGGCCTATGTGGTCTACTGTGCCCGCCTGGGTGAGGGATGGGGTGCAGGTGCCCATGGCAGGGCGGCCCCCTGCCCAGAGAGTGTGGCTTTCCGAGGCTGGTGGGCAGCCACATGTCCCATCGGGGGCCTGGTTGAGGGTGAAATCAGGTGTTTGGACCCCAGGAAGTTCTTGGTCCAAATGTTACGTTGTCCAGCAGGGACAGAGCCTACCCCAGGCCCAGCGCCCCAGCGTGAATCACATACAGCCCCTGACCTTCCTTGCTGGGCATGAGAAGCTGCCCCCGGCCTGGGTACCTCTCTACCTCATGCCCACACGGATTCCCACCTGTCTTTCCATCTGCCTGGCCCTGGGCCAGGGGATATGGGGCAAAGGTGTGACCCTGAGGGCTGGCCCTTGGCACCTAGGTGGGCCTGGCAGGGCTGCTCCGCCCACACCTTGGGCTCCTCAGCCTGGTTGAAGGCCCTGGTTGGCACTGCGCTGGCAACCACCTTGCTCCTCACCCAGACACTGGGCCTGGCCTTGCACAACCAGCCACATGAGCACGGCAGGCCCGGGGGCTTCTAGCCCACACCCTGTTGAGCCCTGATGGGTGGGGGTGCGGGATGGGGGGGACTGAACAGACTCAGGTGGGGCAGAGGCATGTGGAGGAGGGAACGGCCGGCACAGGTGCAGGGAGGCTGGGAAGACAGAGGCCCGGCCTCTCCTGTGCCACCTGGCAGGGTCAGCAGCCTCGCGGTGATTGGCTGCGCACCCCCTACCTCCAGGGTGCAGACACTGCACTCTGCCCGAGAGCCTAGGGCCCAACCACACACACAGCTCCACAGCTGCAGCCAAGACAGACCCATTGAGCTGGGCTTTGGGGACCTGAGGAAGCAACTGCCACCACAGCACTTTATTGCCATTCTGCCCAACAGAGGGCTTTAGGCTTTGTCATGGAAAGAGATGGGGAAACAGAGGTGGCAGTAAAAGCTTCATCCCAGTCAGAGTGGGCAGGTGTGTGCCTGAGGTCTGTCCAGAAGGTCACAGTAGGCAGGAATGGCATATGGTTTATGCAGCAGGATAGCTTCAGGTTAGACCCCAGGCAGAACTTCCTGAAAGTATGAGGTCTCCTGAGAACATGTGGAGGCACAGGTAGTGTATAAGCCTTGTCTGTGGGGCCCAGCCTTCCCTGGGGGGTAGCAGGACCCTAGCCAGCCTTGAAACTCTCTAGGAGTTCCCCTTGATGGAGTGGGGATGGGGTGTCAGCTGGGACCATGGCCTGAGAGACAGGGGGGAGCACCCAGTCCTGTGAGTCTCCAGGCCAGGATGGGCAGCAGGGTGTGTGGCTGGTGGTCTGGAGCTGAGGCCTTCAGAGCTCCTGCAGGCTGGGTGGACAGAATGCCGGGCAGGGGTGGGCCTGGGTGGGCCCCTCCTTCCCCAGGCTACTCTCCATGGCGGGAGGAGACTGCGGACCCCGACCTTGGCCATCTCAGCCCCTGGACCCTGTCTGCAGCCTGCTCTGAGAAGCACTCGGAGCCACAGGTGAAGGGAGCTGAGTGAGGGGACACCAGAGGGGGGGACTTACTGGACCCCGGGCCTGGGCACCAACCGCACCCTCCAGGCTCTGCAGGAGGTCGGTCACCTCCGGGTTGCCAGCTGCTTCCACCTGTGGGGGAGCATGGGGAGGGGCTGCCTCGGACCCCACCACACCTGAGAGCCCGCCAAGCAGGACGCCCTGGCCTCACAGGACCCCAGTGTCCTCCCTGCTCATTCCCCAGCTCTGGGCCCTTCACAGAGGACACACGACCACCAGAGCCGGCATTCCTGCTCCTGGGAGCAGCAGAGGTGGGACAGTCAGGGTGGCCTTCCTGGAGGTGGCGCCTCCAGAGAGGCCACGGGAGGCGGGGCACTCACAATGTGCAGGGCACTGCGCCCATCGTAGCCGGGCTGCCCCAGGTCAGCCCCTGCCTGCCACCACACCCGCAGGCCTTCGCTGTCTGCCCGGGAGGCGAGCCTGGGGGCGGAGGGGAAGCGTCAGGGCGGCTGGGCACCCCGCCATCAGCCCACCCCTCCTGGGGCCCTGGGCACTTTAATAAAGCCAGCCCCAAACAGCTGACCCAGCAGCGCCCGTCCCTGGGGCAGAGTCGCGGGGACCGGCGCGGCCTGGAGTCTGGTTTCGCCCAGTGGGTGTGACTGACTCAGGTCAAGGGCTCCCAGGGCACACGCACAGCGCACACGTGGGCACGCACACGCCCTGCCGGCGAGCGCCCTGCAGTTCCACATTTCACAACAGCCCTGGTAGCTCGGTGGAGGGGGGAGACGCAGGAGGGGCCTGGGGGGTGGTCCTGGGCCCCACCAGCTGCATGGGCGTCCTGGCAGGAAGGGGTGGGGCCCACCTGCCCTGGAGAAAGCTGGGGACACCTTGTACCTCACCAGTGTCCCCCACCCTGGAGGACAGTGTGGGGCAAGCCCAGTCCATCTGCCCAGGTGAGCAGGTGGGTGGGCGGAGGCCCTTCTGAGGACCCAGGGACTCCACTCCTGACCAGGGAGCAGCAGCAGCAGGCACCGCAGTGGCACTGGGCAGTTTGGGTGCGAATCTCGCTGGACGGTTCCACTGGCCCTTCTTGGAGCTGTGCCCATGCCTCCCACACAGGCCTCCCAGGAGAGGCGTCTGGTCCCTTGAGTGGGCCCCTGGCAGGCCAGGCTGGGCCCCCAGCCCCTCCGGCCATGCCGCTCAGAGGATGGTCCCCCAACTCCCCTGGACTCTCTGCCTCAGCTCCCCATCTGTCCCTGGAGCCAGTGTGGCCTGCCCAAGCCACCCAAAGCCAAGACTGGCTCCAGTCCTCCCAGGGCCCAACCCCAGCTCCTGTCCCCTGAGAAGGGCAGGCGGTTGGGGGGTATCAGGGAACAGCACTGAAAACTTCAGGGGGCCCAGGGTGGGGCCAGTGGGTCTGGCCACCCAGCCCCACATTGAGCACTGGGGACACTGGAGCCCACAAAGACCTTGCTGGGGCCAAGATATGAGGGATGGAGGCCCAGAGCCTCGGGGTCCTCACCCACCCTCCTGTCAGCCTGAAGTCTACAGTATCACCCACCCTCTGGGCCTGGGGCTCCCGATGCGCAGGGACTCAGACCCTGCACCCCACCCCTCCCACCCTGCACTCCAACCAGGACGTCTCCTGCCTGTCTTCCCATTCCTGCCGCACCCCTCCTGATCCCCACGGGCACACGCACATTCACTGGACTGTCCTCCCAGCTGGGAGTGAGCCCGTGATGTGCTCCAGTTCAGACACCTCTGCCCGTCAGCCAGGCTGGTGCCCACGGGCCGGGGCACAGGTTCGCCCTCCTCAGCCCCCACACCTGGGCCCACCAGTCCCTCCCAGCAGGCCTGGCTTCCCCTCCTGGAGCCCTGCGCCTACTCCCCAAAACCACGCGAGCTCCAGCCGCTCTCACCTGCACAGCTCCGTCCCTGCGTCCTCCAGCTCCTGGGGAGACAGGCAGGCCCCAGCGGCCCGCAGCAACCCAGTGACGCCCCGGTGCCTGCCATGAGAGTGAGTGTGCTGGCCGTGGCCCTGGCCAGGCCCGTGCCGCCCAGCCCGCTCCTCGACACCAGCAGCACCTCCAGGCTTGTGCACAGGGGCCAGGGCGAGCCCCTGGGACCTTGGGCCTTGGCCAGCAAGGAACGCTGCCCTGACCATTGGCCCTGGCTTGTGGGATGCCATCCTGAGGACCCACCTCCTCCGTCTCTCCTGGACACTTCCCAGGACATCTGGGGTCTACAGGGCATGGTCAGCACCCACCAAGTCAGAGGTCCAGACAGCCCTGGCCGAGCAGCACCTCCGTGCAGACCATGAGCCCCCGTGAGGCTCCACTGTCCTGCGGGGTCTGCCCTGGAGGTTGGGCTCCCACCCCGAGCCAGCCAGCCCACTGCACCCTGAATGTCTGTCTCACACGTTGAAGGTGACCTGGCTGCCCTGGCCAGGCCTGGGGCTGGCTCTGGGGAAACCGAGTCACTTGTGCCCCACATCTGCCCTTGGATGCAGGTCCTGCAGACCAGAGGGAATGGGACGGTGGCTGGAGCCCGAAGCCGACTCCTCCAGTGGCAGCTCAGGGAGCTAAGCTGTGGGCCGGGACAGGTTCCCACGGGCCACAGGAGGGGCCCAGCAAGGCCCAAGGCTCTGGCAAAGCACAAGGGGTGCCAGTTGCGATCTGTGCCCCTGGGGGTACACTCTAAATCACACAGCCACCCCAGTCTTAAGGAACCTTGGAGGAGTGTGGGGCCGTGCAGGACTGGGCGGAGGTCTTGGGGAGTGTGGTGACAGCCAGGCAGGACCGAGTGAGCTCATCTCATCGCCACGCCACCCACCCACGCCTGAGGTCCATCTAGCCCAGATCACAGGAGCATGGGGCAGAGGTCACTGTCCACCTCCAAGGCCTGTTCTGGGAAAAGAGTTGGACCCCATCAGCCCTTCACAGGGGTGACATGCCCCACTAGGGGCTCTTGGCAGGGCAGGGCCCGGGACTGGCCACCACAGTCTGGTGACCCTGGCCTCAGACACCTGCCTCCTCCTGAGGCAGGTGAACCCGCCCCCAGTCCCCCTGGGCTGCAGGCCACAGGCCCCCTGGGAGAAACCCCCAGGGAGGCAGGTCTGCAAGGTGTAGGTGGGCACAGACAAGCTGTCAGGCAGGTCTGTCCCACCGTGTGAGTAAGCCAAGTCGCCTCTGCTGGGAGCCACGGCGGGCGGGGTCCCTGCCAGCCGGCAGCCTCCCATGGGCTCTCAGGACACTTCAGCCCTGCTCCAGTGGTGCTCCACGCTGTGGGCACTGACACCAGCGTGGCCACATGGTATGGCCGGAGGACCCCTGCCCTCGGGTGTATCTCCCCTCCCTCCCCTCCATTTGTGGCTGGGTCTTGAGACCACCACGTGCCCACTCCTGGCATCTCTCAGGGTCAGGCCTGGACGACTGGGACCAAGGGCAAAACTGAGAGGTGGGCACAAGGTAGGAAGAACCTGGCAGAGCTTGTCCCCACACTCTGGGGGCTTTCCATTCTTGCAGGGACCTGGCCTTCCTGCAGGGAGGATCGGGGTCGTCTCCTGCACCTGCAGGTGTTCACTCCCAGGCACCAGGCCGGGGCAGCCCCACATCGCTCTCCTCTTGCCCTGGCCACCTGGAGAGCACCTGCAAGTCCCCTTGTGCAGCCAGTGGCGTCCCCTTTTCTAGGCAGCGTCAGCCTTCCTGGGTGTGCTGGCTCAGCTGGGAGCTTGCCTCTGCCACGAAGCCCTCCGGGATCGTCCTGCCAAGCCTGGCCTCTCTCTGGCCCTGGTCACACCCCACACAGCCCTTGCTCACACCAAAGAGGTATCCTCATCCGGCGCCATTCCCCCGTGCCCACCGCAGTGCCCAGAATCCCAGGTACCTGCCCCTCACAGCCAGCAGCAGTGGGCTGAGGCCATCCTGGTCCCGGGCGTTCACGTCCACTCCTCTCTGCAGCAGCATGGCAACCACACCGGCATGGCCCCTCTGGGCTGCCACACGCAACAGGGTCTGACCAATAGGGTCTTCCAGGCTCAGGCCACTGCCCTGGGTGACACAAGGACACATGACCCCCAAGAGAGGGCCAGGGAGCAGGCAGAGCACAGGAGGGGAAGGGCAGCTCTGGGCACCAGCACAGGTGGTCAGCAAGGCCACTGTGCCTGCCCCTGCGCCACCACCACCAGGCCCCACTGCTGGCCACCAGGCTGGCAGGCAGGGTTCAGTGAGTCAGGTGAGACCAAGCAAAGTCAGAATGACTTTGGCCCAGGTGGCAGCAGCTGGTCCAGGGCAGAAGCAGCTCACCAGTTCCTCAAGTGCTTGCAGGGCCTCTAGGTCCCCAGAGTGAGCTGCAGCAAGGGCCAGGCTGGGCATCAGAGCATCCCGCAGAGCTTCAGCCTCCTGGGAGAGGACGGAATCACCTGAGCCTCATGCCTTATTCTGGGGTCTGTACACAGGTGGAGCTGGTGTCCCCAGTGCTGTGTGAGCCTGCCTCCCCCATGCAGTGTGCAGTAAGTCCCACCCCACAGGGGAAAGAGCTGGAATGGCCACACTGAAGGCCCTGGGCTCCCATCTCACTATTGGACACAGAGGCCACCTGGCCCCCACTTCCTGGGAACAAAGTCAGGAGGAAGCCACCACCAGCCTCCTTTCTTGCCCGATGTGTGACTGGGGCCTGCCACCCACCCTCCAAGGTGTGCGTCCTCGTCTGTCCCCACTGCTGTCAGGGACAGAATCATAAGTCATCTCAGGAGAGAGCAGAAGTATGCGGGCCCCTCCTGGAAAAGGACCCTGTTCCCACATTGTACATTCCTGGAAGGGCCCCGTCCTCCAAGGGCTCCCAGCTGCATCCCGTCTGTGGGACACAGAAGACCCAGCCCCAGA
The DNA here is from genome assembly GCF_047511675.1 of Marmota flaviventris. NCBI lineage: Eukaryota > Metazoa > Chordata > Mammalia > Rodentia > Sciuridae > Marmota > Marmota flaviventris. The sequence goes on from NC_092499.1 coordinate 2,506,948, forward strand.
GGTGCCGCCTCGTCCAATGCCCACAGCCCGGCCTGATCACAAAGCACTTAAGGCCCCCGCACAGCCACCCTAATAACAGGCCACACAGCCCAGGCCTTTTCATCTGACCACGGCTCGCCCACAGCAAAGCCACGGGAGGTTGGGAGGTCGGCTGTCCCTGCATGGGTGGGGTCCAAGCCACTGTGCCTGGCCCTAAGCTGTACCTACTGCTGGCAGGCCAGCAGACCCCAGCCCCAAAGTCAGTCAGGCTGGCAGGGTGAGGGAGGTCCAGCCTGAGCCCCCGGGGAAGGTGGCAGCAGCGAACACCAGCAGGCTCACCAGGGCAGCTCTGCCCAGGGAAAGAAGCTCCTCAGGCCGAGGCAGCCAGGGAAGCAGCGCTCTGCTCTGCCGGGCTCCCACACCAGGCCTGGTGCTTGGCCCAGAGGCCAGGTAGGCAGGTGGACGTGTTGGGGCAGGGTCCCCAGCTGACCTCCCCTTCCTGGGTCTAACACCCAGGCTAAAAGTGGGGAGGGGAGCTGGAGGTTGGATCGTGCCTCCAGGTAGAGGTGAGAGACCCCAGCAGGCACCTACCCTTCTGCCCCCAGGACAGGCAGCCCATCACCCCATTTAGGTGCTCCCAGCTCCCAGGTAGCCCCAGCCCTGAGACCCAGTGCTGATGTTCCCTGGCCATGTGTCTGCATGTCTGTGAGCTGGGAGGTCCCTTCCTGAATTCTGCTCCATGGGCTCCTATAAATCCTGCCCACTATGAGCCCACAGACCCCTGGGCCTTGAACCCTGGCTTGAGCCAGCTCCTGGGCTGGAGAGCAGCTGTAGTGGCTAGTGTCTGGCAGGTCCTGGGTAGGGGGTATCCCAGGGTGTCTCGAGCCCCCTGCTGCTGCCACCTGCACCAGGCAGTACCTGGCTGATGCTCAGACGGAGGAGCCAGGACACCGCGCGGCTCAGGGTGCTGCCCTGAAGTGAGGACCAGCACTCATCCACTGCAGGCAGCGTCATCTCCCCCCGAAGGTCCTGGGCTAGCAGCTGCAAGAGGATCCAGGCCAGGGGCTCAACCAGGGTGGGACCAAGGCGCTCAGACCAGCTTGCAGGGCCTGAGGGGAGCCGCCCGAAACTCCACCACTCTGCTCCACCAGGGGCTTGAGCATGATCTCTAGGGTCCCCACACAGGCCAGTCCCACAGCCCAGGGCCTTCTAAGGACCAATAAGGGCTAAAGCCCAAGGACCGGGGGTCGTCTGTGTGCAAGCCCCACTTGGGAAGGACAGGCTTGGGAGAGGATGTCTGAGGACAGTTGGGAAGGCTTCATCCTGAGCTGGCATCCAAGACCCCCAGAGTAGTTGGAGGAAGGGATGCCTGGGCCGGGGCTGGACAGGCTGTGCTGAGCCCCAGAGCTGGCCCTTCCCTTCCACAGGGATCCCCACATCCCTGCCCTACCAAACCACGCACATGTCCACCCAGCCAGGCCCCGTTCTTCTGGAGTCCCCTGGCCTGCCCTCAGGAGCCGTGTGTGTCCTCAAGCCTGTGTCCACAGCCCAAAGGACACACACACCTTCTTCCTGTCATCCAGGCTCAGCCCTGGTTGGCCCAGCACATAGGACAGCTTGGCCAGGGCAGCCTCAGACGTCATGTCGAAGCCGGAGATGACGCCAGCTCCTGCCAAGGCCTGCAAAGAAGGGGCACATGGGCCAGAAGGGGCAGTTCACCTCGGCCCCTGCCCTACGGCTTCCGTGCTCCTTCCCAGAACCTCCCCAACATGGGGGTGGTCAGGGCCCAGCCTGCGGTGCCCCCAGGCTCGCCCCTCCTCCTCTAACCCTCACTTTCCCACCCCTACCGTGCCAGAGGCATAGTCTGAGGTCACAGTCCCCTGAAGACAGTGGGTACAGTTGACAATGACCAGGCCACGCTCAGCTGCCGCCTGCAGCTCTTGTAGCAGGTCCGGCTTGGTGGGCCCATTTCCTGAACCGAAGGTCTCCATGACCACACCCTTTAGAGGGGGCTGCAGAAAGGCCCGAACCTGGGGGCAGCAGGGCAAAGGTGCATGGTGAGGGTCTTTGCTTTCTGCTCCAGCAGGGGGGACCCACAAGGCTTGTCCCAGGCCCCTGCACCATGCCCAGGGTGGTACTGCTCTGAGCAGGCCTGTGTGGTAGCCCTGGGGAAATCTGGGAGGGCTGTCCCTGCCATGTCTCCCAAAGGGAAAACACGTCCACAGTGTGTGGGGCCGGAGGGGCAGGACTGGACGCTGTGGGAACGTGCTGGGAGGTGGCAGACCTCCACCAGGAGGCCCGGGCGCTCGGGAGCTGGTCCTGGAGGACAGCATGCTGCGCTAATACACACTCAAGGCTCCCTGGGACCCGCCCACATCCCACTGGCTGGAAAGCTCCACTTAGGCCACAGAGCACAGGGCAGGGCCCCCATTAGCAGCTTAGAAAACAGGACAGGGAGGCACTGTGGCCACCGCAAGGACAGCCGGTAGCTGAGAGGCCAGCAGCAGAAGCAGACAAAAGACCACCAAAAAGAAGTGACAGGAAGGAGCAGGGAGTTCTGAGGCTACCCCAGTCAGCCTCAGAGGGGCTCTGTGTCCCTGGGCATCCTCCAATATCCACAGGCAAGACCACTAATAAGGTGAGCGGGTCTCCAAGCCTCAGCTGAGACAGCAGGGAGGATCCACAGCGTGGTGCCCTTGTGTGTCAGACTCCAGCCCAGGAAGGCCGCCTCCAAGCTGATGGCCAAAGGATGTCCCCAGGGTTAGCTCGTTGCTCATGCCTGGGCCTGAGAAGGGCCAGGGCAACAGGAAGCAGGGCAAAGCAAGGGGGCCACACTGCAGTGCCTCAGTTCCAAGTGGAGTCTGCACCAGCCATCACAGGCACTGGGGAGCCAGGGGGCAGAGAGCACCCTGGGCATCAAGTGAGGCCCCTGGGGGCGTGGGAGCCAGGGGGACACTGGGACTGCAGCCCCTACCAGGGAGGCAGGAATGCCAGGGAAGAGGCGCAGCAGGCCCACGTCTCGCTCCATGCGGCTGCACACCACCAGCCGGTCCTTGCTGCTGGCCTTCCGCACCAGCTCCCTGTTGACTGTGAAGACAGAGGGCTGAGGGGGCAGGCAGGGTGACCTCTCTAGTGTCCTCTGAGCCTAGGCCCACCCTCCAGTCCTGGGCTGGCCCTGGTGGGCCAGGGGAGCTGGTGCTCTCCACCCAGAGAGAAGGACTGATGATGGCAACAGTGGTAACCCAGGTGACACCGATGACTGGGCTGGAGAGGAAACATGGCAGGGAGCCCTAGTTGAGCCTCACAGGCGGCAGAGGTATCTGGGGGGGCGACGGCGCCCGGGCAGGACCAACATGGCACACAGCTGAGGCAGTGTCCTCTGGGAAGCAGCTGCCCTTGGTACCCACCTGCTGTGCTCACTGCCTACCCCATCAACCAGTGAATGACCCCTCATCCTCGGGGAAGGAGCCTCTGTCTCTTTGCCCCCAAATCCTGGAGGTGTGGTGTGTTCCTGTCACTCCCACCCCTCGCCCAGGGAGGGCGACGTGGAACCCCAGGCCTGCGGAAAGTGGGGGGCAGGAACTCAGGGTCAGCACGCCTTGAATCCCCCCAGGGTCAGCCTGTCCACAAGTCTGAAGGCCACCTCTCTGCCAGGCCCCCAGCCATGACTGCCAGCAGAGGTCTGGAGCCCGTGGCTCATGTGGCCTCCAGCCAGCAGAGTGGGACACTGGGGACTCCCCTATGCTAAAGGGTGCCAGGAACAGGCTTAGGGAGGGAAGAGCCTTGGCTGAGAGGCAAGGAGTCAGCCGCAGGGTGCCAGGACCCCAGGCTCAGCCCCCCACTTCCCTGCACCTCACTGGGGTGGGAGCCCCTGTGCCTCCTGCCATTTTTTCCAGTGTTATTCACATATGATCATGAACAGAACATTCTGGACTTGCACATGGAGGTGGGGTGAGGGGAGGGCAGTGAGTTTTCCACCCACCCCCCTGTGGCAGAGGCCATGGGGCCCTCCATGCCCACCACGGTAGGAGACATGCTTCGCCTTAGGATTGTGTGTCTGCTCTCAGGCAGAACAGGTGGGGAGGGGGCTGCTGCCTCCCAGAGCGTCAGTGAAGAGTCCAGGGAGTCCTGGCATGGGGTACACAGCAGGGTAGGCCCTGGCCCTGCCCCTCCCCCTCCCCAGGGGCCCAGCAGCCACACCCTGGGCACTGGCTGAAGTTTCCCAACGCTGGGTGTCAGAACCGGCCCAGCAGCCTGACATCAGCCAGGGCAGGCAGTGCCGTTTCCCACCCCGGCACATGCGGGAGCAGTGGAAGGTGGGCAGGGGCCTGGGGCTGGGGCGGGAGGGGGCCTCAGCTCTGTGCTGGGGTTGCTGCGGTTGGGCTGGGACTGAGACCCCTGAGTTCCGTGTGGGGCAGAGGCCCTGAATCCAGAGTGAAGGCCCCTCTGCCCACGGAGAAGCTCCAGTCCTGGGCCCTGGAGATATGACTCCACCGGGTGCAGAGTGCCCTGCAGGGCAGCACCCACACCTCCACCCGCTCCTCCTTCCCAGCTGCAGGGGCTGGTGCCACCACCCAGCTCCTGTGCTGCCACCTCCAGTCAGCCTTCGGGACTGCTCCGACCCTGGGGAGCATGGACCCCTGCCCAGGCCTGGGAGTCCTGGGTGAGCAGGATGCATGTTAGACACCAACAAACTCCTGGCCCTGTGCTCTCTGGAAGGTGCCAGGATGGATGGCGGGGGAGTGGGTGGGGTCAGAGCTCCCAAATGGTCAACAGGGCCCAGGGCTGAGGCCCCAGAACTCCTGCCATATCTCTGGGGAACACTGGGTGGTCAAGGTCCTGGCTGCCCCCAGCCCATCCCTCTCTCAGGGGGCAACTGCTCCTTTCTAAAGTGGGGTTTGGGGGTCAGCACCTGCTATACCAGGAGGTCCCCCAGAACAGCTCTCTCCAGGGCCCAGAAACACCCTGTGCCCAACCCACAGGCTGGCAGTGGCCCAGGCAGAAGCACAGCGTGGGCAAGGGACACTGCCACCCTCCAAGAGGGCTGGGACACTAACAGTCACGTAGTCAAACAGGAACAGCTGCTTTGCTTCTAGACAGGCAGCCCCACCTGGGGAACCCAGCCCTGGGCAAGGTACCAAGACCCCAGTGTTCCCAAAAGGAAGGCCAGCTCTGCTGGACAGGTCCAGAAGAGATCTCTCTAGGACAGACCCCTGAGGTAGGACCCCATAGACAGTAGGGCGGGGACACAGGCCCCAGGGCCTGGGCCCACACCAGCCCTGGAGGGGCAAGAGCCAGAGAGAGGCAGGAGAAGGTGGCCCCACGTCCAGGAAGGTAGAGACCCCTTAGGAGACTAGACCTCTCAGGTGGAAAGACGGTGGTCCTGAAGTGACTGCCCCTTGGGCCATTACAGTGACCCTGAGTCTCCAATATGGCCTGACCAGAATGCCAGCCTGACACCCAGGGCAAGGAGAGGCTGGTGGGGCCTCCCTGGGGAAGCCCAGGACCAGCTTAGAACATCTGTTGGGCCCATAAGGACAGCCTGAGGGCCCATAGGACAGAGGACTCCCTAGAACTCCTGGGGACCAGACATACCACAGGGGCCCAAGTCTCGAGGAGGGCTGAGCTGTGTGGCAGAGCCATAGACAGCCACCAGGGAAACTCCTGAGTTTGTGGCCACATGGGCAGGGAGATTCCCAACCTCTCGAGCCCCGGCTCCTAACATGTAGTGGTCTGTTGAGGCCTCCCACCTCCTTGGCATGTGGCCCCATGGCCCACCCTCTCCAAGCAGCCCTCTGGCTTTGCCATAGCTCGGGGCAAAACCAAGCACTGTGCCCTCTGCCAGTTCAGGGAGCCCTCGCCAAAGCCCAGCATAGCCTCCCCACAGCAGCCCACACAACCCCCGTCCAGGGAGCGCTGCGGCCAGAGGCCCTGCCCCCGGATCTGCTCACTTGTGATGTCCACACCCACCGTAGCTAGTGGGGGCAGGTTGGGGGAGCAGAAGGCTGCAAACCTCCGATTGTCCACCTTCGTTGCCCGATTGCCCCGAAACAGTTGATTCTGGAAGAACAGGCATACCTGCAGGACAGAGAGGCAGCAGCTCGGAGCTGGGGGGACTGTCTCCTCCTAGCGCTCCCCACCACACTGCCATCCGCAGGGATGCTCAGACCTGGGGGCCAGCAGAGACCTGCCCAGGAGCAACCTCTGCGGATGGCTGCTCCCCTCAGGCCCCTTCCTGCCCCACCAACTACCCATGGGAAACAGCAAGCCTGCAGAGCCGGGCAGCATGCGCAGAGGGTGAGCAGGGGCTCCAGCCAGCTTCTCCCCCAGAAACTCAGCCCACAGGGGCACGGGGCACAGGGACTCTAGAGACCCTTTCCAGGGCGCACAGGGAGCTGCCCCGCCTCTGAGCTGCTCAAGAGCTGTCCCCAAGGAGGGGCTGGACCAGAGTGGGCCGAAAGATGGGCCTGGAGACGCTGCATTGTGGAAAGGCCCTACCTCTAACCCCACCTGCCCGGGGAACCGCTCAACAAAGGCAGCTCCTCATCCTGGCCCCAGAGGGACAGGGAAGCCTGCAGTCCTAACACTGTGGAACGGGAGAGGTGGCCACCTGGGAAAGGGACGGACTCCCAAGCTATGCGGGGAGCCCTCTGTGTTCATGGGAACCCACACACACATCTGCAGCACAAGAATGAATGCTTGTGACAAAGACTGGAAGTACATGTGCCAGAATGATGACACTAATGTCTCCGAATAGTGACTCTGGGTGATGGTCTCCTCCAAGGCTCATGACTGTGTTTCTTGGAACATGAGGTAAACCTTTAGAAACCTACCCGGCCCCTGGCCTGCAGGTGCCATGAGCGCCGCACCACAAGCCCCTCTCTGTGCTCCTCAGAGCTCCGGGGCTGCGTCACCCCCTGTCCCACCTTTGACCTAGGCAACCCCACACCAGACCAGGCAGGTACCTCTGGGATGATGTACTGGCCAGCCATGAGCAGGGCCCCCAGTAGGTTCTCCCGGCCATCGTTCCACAGTGCATGGATGGGCACCTGGGGAGAGCCACAGGTTGGGGCTGAGTCCCAGGAAGCACAAGGGCCACCTGGCCCCCCTCCCCAGTCAAAGTCCTCCAGCCTGGGGGAAGGAGAAGAGTGGGCAGGTGTGGGCTGGGGACAGGGACCTCTGGAGAAGAGCAGCCCATTCCAGGTCCACCAGTAGTGGCTCCTGCTACAGTGCCAGCCCAAGCCCAGGCCTTGCTCCACATAGGTCAGATGCCCAGTGGGTAGGGGACACTTCAGCTCCTGAGGACACTACAGCTCCTTGCTACAATAGGAGCCATGGGTGGGAAGGAGCCAAGGGTGGTGCCCTGGCACAGTCCAGCTCATCCTTGAGCTGCCAGAGTCTACTGTGCACAGTTCCTGGGGGACTCTGAGCAGTGCCCAGCTCCTCACCACTCCTGACCAGTAGGTGGGCAGGACTGTTTTGGGGTATGCAGAGGCCAAGGTCTGCTGGGGTGTGGTCATCTGGGAGTGGTCAGCACAGGGCCTTTGGAGGGAGAGACCACTGGCCCAGGGGATGAAGCCCTCGGTCCTCCGAGCTCTGCCCCTCACAGGGTGTATGGCTATGGGTGAGCCTTGCCCAGAACCTCAGTTTCCCCCCCAGTACTCCAGGGACATAGGATGCCTCACGACAGGCTGGTGTGAGCCAGAAGAACATGCTGGGTGCTCCTGGGGTGGCAGTGCTCTCCAACCCTCCACACCCCGAGAGCTATATGGCATTCACCCCCCTGGTCTAGGGAGCAGCTAGGCAGTTGGCCCAAGTCCCGTCTGCCTAACAGGGATCCAAGCTAGGGACATAGTTGTGGAAAGGAGCCAGACAAGAGCAGAAGATGCCCAGCAGCCAGCAGGTGTGCTCAGTGGCCTGGGGCCTTCCACACAGGGCGCCAGTACCCCAGGAAGCCTCCGCATAGCCAGGGAGACCAAGCTGGAGGATGGCGGAGTCACCTCAACGGCACCTGGCAGCCCTGGCGAGAGGGTCTCCCTAGAGCTTCATCAGGTTCTGCTGACAGGGACATGGGGACTGGCTCCCAAGCTCAGGTCTCAGCCTCCCAACAGGGACGGACGCTGAGGGGCTTGGCTAGGATTGGCTCCAAGAGCCACTGGGGCTCCCTCTTATGAAGCCATCTAAAGGCAACAGGGACCCCCAAGTCAGTGTCTAGCAGGCCCCAATGGAGGTGCAGACCTCCTCTGTTCCCTGACCTCAAATATAACCATTTTCCAGAACATTCCATCAGCCTTGGCTTTGGCGGGGGTGTGCTAGCTTAGGGTAACAGAGGAGGGGGCACCATATGTTGGGTCCATGGTAGCAAGAAGGAAGAGAAGAGCAAAGGCTGGGAGTGGCCTGTCCTTGGAGTGGCCACCATGCTGAGTGGACAGCAGACTTGAAGCCCATTGGCAAAAAGAGAAAAGGCTTCATTGAGGGCAGAGCTGTTGGGGGTGGGCTCTGGGTGCTCCTGAGGCCAGACAAAATCACCAGCAGGCCATGGACCTCCAGCCACAGGGACTGCTGAGATGGGCCCCCGGAGATGGAGCAGGAGTGAATGGGCCATGAACGGGGCACACAGGAGCAGTCCAGGGAGCTGAGCAGGAATGCTGGGTCCCAGCGGGGCCTTGCTCTGTGGCCTCAGGAGGCCTGGGCACAGCAGGGCCTCAGGCCCTAGGTTACCTGGGCACCAGTGAGGATGACGGGCTTCTGCAGGTTCTCCAGCATGAAGGAGAGCACAGAGGCAGCAAAGGCCATGGTGTCAGTGCCGTGGATGACCACGAAGCCATGGTACTGGTCATAGTGTCTCTGTGGGGGGAGCAAGCTCAGGGCAGGTCCAGGCCTTCCCCTGTCAGCCCTGCTCCTGGGAACAGGTGCTCAGGTCAGGGTGGCATGTCCCCTTCAACCTGGGAAAGAAAGGAAAGGGCCCAGAAGGCAGGAAGGACTCAGGGAGATACCAGATGACCACCCCCTGCAGGCCCAGAGGGCCTCTCTGGAAGGCCAGCCCTGGCCTGAGCCCTGGCTTGTGGCTTGCCTCAGAGCATGGGAGAATGTGGGTCCTAGGGAGCCCTGGACTTTCCCTAGACTCCAGTTAGCATCTCCCCAGGCAGGGCTACCTCAGAACTGGGCTCCCTAATCCTGAGTGCTGGCTGAGGGCCCGCTGCCTCCAGGGCCACAGTGGACCTTGCTGCTTAGAGAGAGTCAGCATGGGCACAAACAACCAACACAAGGCCCACCCGTCCCTGGGAGCCAGCAGGTGGTGGGGAGGAGCGGACCAGTTAGGCAGGCAGGAGGCTGGTGGGCAAACGTCCAGGGAGGGCCTTCTAGGCTTAGCAAAGGCCAGAAGCCCTCCCAAGCACACTGGACACTCAGCAGGAGCGAACTGGCCACGAGGGGATGCCCTGCAGAGGGCAACTGCCCAGGCTGCGGCTGCCAGGGGCACAGCTCTGGCCACACAGGACCCTCCTGGCCCACTAAACAGGAAACCGGGCCAGCCTAGGGATTGCAGAGCAGCTGGGAGTGGGGCGGGCGCCCTCTGCTGGCCAGGCCAGGCTACAGGACTAGGAGGCCTTCCTGAGGCTGTGAGGTGCAGAAACTCGAAGGACCACAGGGCACCATCTGGACCTCAGCCCAAATCAGGCCTGTCCCCAAGGGTGCTGCAGCCACAAACAAGGGACACGGTCTGGACCTCCACAACCTAGACCAGACGTGCCCATTGGCAGCCCCTTTCCTGGAATGGGACCGACCCAGGGCCACATACTATACTGAGCAGCTCGCAGTTGGTGGGGGTCAGGGGCCTATTGTGCTTCAGATAGAAGGAAACAAGCGTGTGACCCAAGTGACTCCACACAGGGGACCATGGGCTTCTTACAGGAGGCAGGTGAGAATAGGGACTGGTGGGATGGCAAGATCCCAACCCAGGGAGCCCAGGACGTCTTTGTGCCAGGAACTGAGGCTGCGATGATGGGGAAGAACAGACCTGAGTTGTGACAGTATGGGGTTGTTCTGGCCTCAACTCCCTCGCCAAGAACATGGACATGGCCTCCATTGCAGTGGAGTGTTCTGCGAGAACCTGTCCCACTCCGGGGGCTGCCACTCCCAGGTACCGCCCATATCAGGCTGGGCCTGCCTACTCCACCATACAGCCCCTGTCGTCACCTGCCCAGAGTGCTCCTGCCCACCCCCAGCCCCGTTGGCACTCCCTACCTCTATGGTCTGGGCGATCTGAACCCACTCGGTGATTGTCATGTCACTGGAGTCGAAGAGGGGCTGGCACTCCAGCACGGTGTAGATGATCCTCTGGTCCGGACCGGCAGGGCTGCAGGAAGCAGAACTCTGGCTCCCACTCTGCCCCTCTGGATTCTGACCTGCTCTGCTCTCCTCTGGCCTGGCGCTGGCCCCTGCACCCAGCGACATCTGTCTGCGGGCTCTGCATATTGCTAAGGTCCCAGCGACCTGAGTACAGGGTGCAACCTTCCTTCCATCTGGAGTCCCCAGAGGAGGCAAGGATGTGGCCCAGGACAGGATGCCCCCAGCAGGATCACCTTCCCATACCAGCTCGGAGAGGCAGGCTGGGATCAGCCCACCAGCAGCCACCATAGGGAACTCCCAGCTCAGCCTTCCAGCCCCCGAGGGCTCCAGGCAGTCGGACTGGAGCCGGGAATAGAAGGACCGCCACGCCCGGGAGGGAGAAGTCACTGGGCCAGCCATGAGACAGGGGTGCCCTCATGCTCAGTAACCCAGTGGGCTGAGCAGGCACCAGGAGCAGGCTGGGGGAAGGTGGCTCCGTGAGCCCAGGGCCCAGGCTCTCCTGGAAGGCAGCCCGGGCAATTGTGAAGCCCTCAAAGCAAGGCCAAAGACGCCTCCTGCAAATGGCAGGTCACTGCCGGGAAACCAGAGCCTGCTCCCTGGCCCCCGACAGGCACATCCAGGCTCAGGGCTGCCCTCCCTGCCCCCCGAGGACCCATACTCACGGCAGCACCAGCGTGTCGTTGGGGAGGCTGCAGACCTGGGCGTGCTCCTGGTCATGGAACATGGGCAGCGCCCTCAGGATGGTGGCCAGGCCTCCCCCTGGGACAAGCACTGCAGGTGGAGGCCAGGCAGAGTGGGGTCAGGGCTGGCGTTGCAAACAGCCCTCAGCCCACACCCTCCCCTCCTGAGTGCCAGGCCCTGGGCAGAATCAGAGGGCAGGACCAGGGTTGGCCCAGGAGGCCAGGAGGACCCGGACATAGCTGCCACTAGAAACCTTGGGAGCATGGCAGCTGGCAGCTGGAGCCAATGCTGATTCCTTCTTTGGAACCCAGCCCCAGGGCCTCTGCTGCCACTCTGCCCAGGTCCTATCTCTGCTCATACTCCACCAAAAATGCATCCACTGACCCCACTGAGCTAGGCCCTCTCCCAAGGCAGCCATGTGTGCCCACCCAGGTCCACCCCACCTCCACGAATGCCCAGGATGCTTTGCTGGTGCTGCCTCAAAGCCCTGCCCCGGCTCCACTTCTCACCCAGCAGGTGCTCTGAGGCCCAGCCCAGAGTATCACCTCCAGGAAGCCCTCCTCAATGCCAGGTAGTGTGCCCTACCCACAGGCTGCCTTGCTGGTCCTCATGCTCCCTCAGGGCATGCACTGTGTGACTCCTCAGGCTCCAGCTTCCAGCCTAGTCCCTGCTCCGTCCAGTGAATGGGAGAGCCTGGCGCACAGCAGGTGCCCAACAGGTAGGCCCCACCAGCAGCCGTCCCTGCCAGCAGCTTCTGCCTCTCAGAAATGTGCACCTAAGGTGGCACTGTGCAGAAACGGCATCCTGTCCTACAAGGTCACAGGTATGTTTTCTGAAAACAAAGGCTCCTGGCCAGTGCCCCGAGCTGCTAGCCCTGTGTCCTTGGGCAAGTGAGCTAGCCTCTCTGGGCACGTTCACTCCTTATCACAGTCTGTGAGCCTCCCATGTGCCTGGGCACTGGGACACGTTGGCAAGGACAACAGGGTCCTCCAGAGAAGCCTCCTTGATTGAGATGTGAGGTCAGGAGGAATCGTGTTCCTGGGCATCACCTGGTCCCTGCTCTCACCCTCAGGTGGCTGGACAATTCCCTGTTGCTAATCACACATTGCCACAAACAGGGTGCCTTAAACAGCCTCCATATTATCTCCCAGATCTGGGGTGAGAAGCCGGGCAGGCTCAGGCATCAGCAGGGCTGTGCTCCCTGTTGGAAGCTCTGGGAACCTGGTGGAACTCCATCCCATGTGAGGGACAGCAGAAGTGCTGCATCCCCGGGGCTCATTCGCAGCGCACTCCCCGCTGTGGCCCTGCACTCCGTCTTCAAAGCCAGGCCTCTCTTCGGCCTCATCCCCCTGGCTGCCTCCTCCTTGGCCAAGGGAGGAATCCTCTGGCAAGGGCTGATGGGAACTGGCAGGCCCCCCAGACAGCCCCATTGCACCTCCCATCACAGAGTCGAGTCAGGACCTTGATCACACCTGCTGTCCTTTTGCCATGGGAAGGTCCCCACTCACGGAGGGGGGGGGGTGAGAATGTGGATGCCCCAGGGACCCTGATTCAGTCACATGGGACATTGTGGGGGGACAAGGAGAAGGAGGAGCCCCCATCTCTATCCCCTGGAATGGACAACAACAGACCTGGGGTCAGTTGGCCCTGGCCTTCCTTCCATGTCCCACGCCCTGACCCTGCGCTGCCTTCACAGAGTGCTCTTGGTCATTCATTCGCAGGAAGTGCTGCTGGCACCCACGGGACACACAAGGAGAATGACTGGCACCCCAGCGTCCCCTTAAGCAGCTCACAATCGCACTGGCCTCACAGAGTGAAACCCTTGCCAAGGTGTCAGGGTTGGGGTGCCAGCCTCAGTGCCCACCACAGCCTCAGTGCCCCCTCCTCCCATCGCTGTGACACGGAGTGCCCAGCCTTTCACCCAGCTAGACCTGGCCCTCTCTCCCCCATATATAGCTCTGGCCACAGACATATGTCCCCTCCTCCCCCAGCAGCACCTCCCTCTTCCAGGCCCAGCGCTGCCAGCCTGTCACAAATGAGCAATGGACTCAACCGATCCACAGCGCCCAGCTGGTAGCCAGGAGCCTGGCAGGCTTGGGAACTGGCGGCTGCTCCTCATCTGCCCCACCACAGTTTTCTCAGTCCATTCGCATCTCCTGCCAAACCCCCGGCCCCAGCCCGGCCCCTCCCCAGCTCCCAGGCCCATAGGCCTGTGGGGTGTGTGGCGCCATCTTTCCCACTGGACAGGAGCACTGGCGTGGCTCCTCGCCCACTCGCTCTCCTGGCCTGGCCCGCAGCCCTGCAGGCCCCGGGGCAAACCGGCTGAGGTGTGACTGCTTGCGAAATGTCACGTGAACAAGCCTAGCAAACAGATGTGGAAACCGCGGCCCGTGAGTTCATCAGCCCCGCTGACGTCCAGAGACACCCCAGGTGTGACCAGGATGTGGCCTGCCGCCACATTCAGGGGACACTCTGGCCACCAGCACTGGGGCTCAGTGTCCCTGTCCATGTGTGGTGGGGTTGAAAATGAATCCTATGAATGTCCTAATCCCAGGGCCTATGGATGTCATCTTCTGTGACAAAGTCTGCAGGTTCCATTATATCAAGGGGATCTAGAGAGATGATCCTGGATATTTCAGGTGGGCCCTAAATGCCACTTCAGGCATCCTCATAAGAGGGAAGCAGAGGGGGACCAGATCTACACGGAGCAGGCTGTGTGCTGGTGGGGAGACGGGAGACGCTGGCCTAGAACACAGGAGGGATGTGGCCCCCAGCCGAGGACCCCACAGCCACCAGATGGTGGGGAGGCCGGAAGCTCCTCCCTGGAGCCTCAGGAAGAAGTACAGCCCGGCTGGTGCCTCAGCCCGGCCTCCTGAAACAACTCAGTCTCTCCCCTCCAGAGCAGAGGCAGTGGACTCAGGGGCTTTTAGCTACTTGGCTTGTGGTAACTCGTCACAGCACCCACAGGAACTAAGGCATCCCCTCTGACGTCTGGAGACACCCCAGGTGTGACCAGGATGTGGCCAGCTCCTGTCATGGCACCATCCCGTGGTCCCATGGGGTGCACCATGATGATATCCACAGTGGGGAAGGTGAAGCAGAGGACACCTGGCCTGGGTTGGCGGGAAATGCTCACAAACAGCAAGGCACCTCTGTCCACAGCGGGGCTCCTCCAGCAGGAGGGGGCACACACAGGCCCTGGTGTCCCCACTCAGAGGACACGTGGTTATCACAGGACAAAGGGAAGACCTTACAGCCTTTCTCTCCAGGCAAATTCTGCAAATGTGCCCTTATGCTCTGAGAGCCAGAACAGGCTGCCAAGAAGCACCGTGGAAAGGAGCCCGGAAGGCAGGCCTGGGGCTTACTGGGCCACACTCGTCTCTGCATTCCAGGGAATCCCTTCTGATCTGTAAGTCGCTGATTTCCTTACCACTCTAAGTCAGTATCGCTCTCACCCCCAACTCGGACTGCATAAATCTCATTGCTCTTCTTGCTGAGGGTCTCCCAAGAGTGTCAGGCCTGGGCAGCCTGGGCCCTGCCCCTGCTGGCCCTTCCTGTATGGCAGGCACGTGACTGACCTCACCAGAATCTCTGGGCTCCTTCCCCACATGTTCAAGTGGGGATGGGGTTTGCTCCCAGGGCAGTGAGACTGCTCAACCACCCAAATGTGAACTGGAACACACGCAGCCACCAATGGGAGGGAGGTCCAGGCCATGGCTACAGATGTCATGCTGCGGTGACCATGAAGCCGTGGGCATGGCCCCAAGTCTCAGCTGTGGCCAAAGGTGGCCACAGGGCAGGATGCCACTTATAGGGATGCAGCCTTGGACCACTATTCCCTGGAGCTTGGAGTCCACAAGGAGTCAGCTCCCTAGTGCAGCAGGTAAAAGGTGCCACAACTGGACATGGGAGCCCCTGGGTTCCCCTGTGGCCTCTGATGCAGGCTGGGCCGAGGCTAGGGTTACTGAACTATAAAGCCTCTTGGCTAAACTATGAACAGAACTAGATACAGGGTGAGCGCTGTACCATCACCTCTGCCCTCCCAGAACTCTGGCAGGGCTGGGGAGCATGCTCTGCCCTGCAGAACATTGTGTACACCAGGCGCAGAAGCTGTTACAACAGCGACAACCCAAACAGCTTGGCTGTGGCCATGCCCCCACTCCCACCCATGCCCTTTGTGGGAGGCCAGGGCCCAGGTCAGCAGAGCTGAGCAAGTTAATCATTGGTGCTTGTGGGGCCGCGACTCCAGGGCAGGCAGGCAGGCAGCTATCAGTTCAACCCCTCCCTGGCGGATCAGAAAAGGCTTGCCTGAGGCCTTCTGCCCAGAGCCCCTCCAACTGTCCCCACCTCCCTGGCCTTGTGAGTGCTACCTCATTCCTGGAAGCCTTTCCACTTCACACACATTTTTAGGCAAAAAAGCCAAGGTGCCCAGTCACATCTGTATGTCCCTGAGGCCGGAGTCCAGGGCCTGGCTGCAGCGCCCTCTGGGGGTCACCAGGGGCCAGACCTCACTCTCTTCCTCCTCCTCTGGGGCGAAGCTCCCTAAAGCCTTTCTGAAAGAGAGTCACAGCAGCAGACCCTGGGGCTGCCAGAAGCGGGGGGGTCCTTTCTGGAAGTGGCTGGTGTGGGGACCAGAGTTCTTACCGCAGTCAGAACTTCCCTGCGAGCTGCCTGCATCTTACCAGGGCTCCAGTACCTGGTTCAGGCAGGATGGGCCACTGCTCTGAGCTTGCCGGGTGGGGTAGGCCCCCCAGGAAGGGGTTTAGAGTATGGGTATGTGTCTGCTGGTCCCCCTTTCTCACCAGGCCTTGAGGACCCCAGGGCCCAGAGCTCCTGGGAATCTTAATAGACTTTTACCTGCCTGAAAATCGACACCTGCTATACCCCATCTTTCGGGCTTCAAAGTCTGGTTCACCTCCAGAAGTGTGGCTTCATACCTCCTGCAGAAATGTAGCCTGCTCCTGGGAACAAGCCCATGAGGCTGCCAGATGGGCACAGGGAAGAGGGCACCGTGTTCCTTCAGGACTGTGCCTCAGCTTGAACCACAGGATAACCATGTGTTGAGCTCCAGAGAACTGGAACTGGCATGTGTGAAGCCTGGAGAGGCAGCACCAAGGCAGTGGACAGTCCACAGGGCCAGCCCTGCTGCCTCCTCTCTGCTCCAGCCCCTCACACTGCAGCTCCTGGCCTGGCTTATTCACACCCTGGCCAGGGGCTACTCCTCCCGCAGCCCTCGTGCCCTCAGAGGGGCCCTCTCCAGCAGCCCCAATACAACTCGACCTGCAGCCCACTGGCAGAACCCAGCCCTCCTGGGCCAACCTCCCATATGTGTGTCATGACTTTTTTTTTGTACCGGGGATTGAACTCAGGGGCACTTAACCTCTGAGGCACAATTCCAGCTCTTTTTTATATTTTATTTAAAGACAGGGTCTCACTGAGTTGCTTAGGGTCTTGCTAAGTTGCTGAAGCTGGCTTTGAACTCAAAATCCTCCTGCCCCAGCCTCCTGAGCCACTGGGATTACAAGTGTGCATCACCACACCCAGCTGAGTGTGTCATGACTTTTAATGTCAGCCTTGCTCTTAGTGCGAGTAGTGATCCCTGTCACTCCTTGTCCCTCAGTGGCATCTGCCAACCTGTGAACCATGTCCCTGGTGCCTGAGTCCCTGGGGGATAGGCTCAATTCAGGTATGTGTCCTGGGGCCTGACACAGGAGGGGCCTTCAGGGATGTCCGTGTATTCTGCAGGGACAGAAGACTGAAAAGCAGCCCTTGGAGCCACTGGGAGAGGGACAGTGGCTTCTGAGTACCCACTCCAGTGGAAAGGGGTAACCAGGAGAGCGCTGAGTGCCCAACAGGCAATATCAAGGTCTCACAGAGAAAGGCACTGAGTGCCAGGTGTGTGGGCTGCACCTGAGCTGCCGGGCATCAGAGTGGACCCTTTTCCAGGTAGGGGCCTGGAGCTGGCCCTGGGGGGCCGGTGATGAGGGAAGGCTGGGGCTGGGGAGGCAACAGAGGCTCCTTGGGGAGAGCAAAGCAGGGGGCAGGCCCAGGTGCTCTGAGGCTGTAGGGTGGTCCCAGCTCTGGGAGGGACACTCACAGGGGACACGCTGTGCCCCAGCTATCCGTGGCAGCGAGGTCCTGCGGGATTTCCCTCTCTTTTCTCTCCAGGTGGCCGGCCCTGGGCCTCCCGAGGCCTCTTGGGCCTGACCCCTACGCACGCATGCGGCACAGCTGAGCCCTCCACCCGCGAATTCTGCCAGGACCCTTTCCGGGGGGCGAGTAACCCGAGGCTCCCAGTCCAGGCTCAGGACTCAGGGCGCCGGGCCGCGACTCACCGCCTTGCTCGCTCCGCATACCGATGGTGCCGCCGGTGTAGACGGCCAGCACCCGCCGCTCGGGCCCCGCCGCGCGCGCCATGCTAGGACCGAGGGCACCGCTGGCGCCGGGGACAAGGCGGGTTGGTGACCGCAGGGGCGGCGAACGCAGGGGCGGTGGTGGCGAGGGCAAGTGACGGCTGGTGTGGCCTGGGGGCCGGGGCGGCGCTTTCCGGGGGCGGGTCCTGAGCAGCCTCGGCTCCACTCCCGGCGCCCAGGCTCTGGTGCCAACGCCGCCGCGAGCCTCGCGGACCCGAGCGCCCAGGACCTCCACAGCCCTGCTGCCCCGACACCCCGGAGCTCCCCAAAGCCCGCACCTCCCACCCGGCCCTGGGAGGCTACTCAATGACGAGCTCGGGAGCAGGCAGAGTCTGCCAGCGCACTGTGCAGGGCAAGAGCCAGAACACCGGCAAGTTCAGGGTGTCATGAGGTCTCCAGCAGCAGGCTAGGTCCCCGATGCAGAGAAACCCACCCTGGCTGTCTTGGGAATGGCAGGCTTGGACTGCTGAGAACAGAGCACAGCACTGTCTGCAGGAAGAGCCCCTCCAGCCTCTGATTTCCAGGGGAAATCATGGAGAGGATCCTGCCACTGATAGGCTGGGGAGCCCAGTCCCATTAGCACTCTGTGCTTATTTGTTTGGTCTACCCAAACATGTAAGGAAATACCACAGCCTGCAGGCTGCAGTGTGAGGTTCACCTGTATTCCCAGTGAGTAGGGAGGCTGAGGCAGGAGGAATGTAAGTTGGAGGCCAGCCTCAGTAACTTAGTGGCGCTCTAAGCAACTTAGCAAGACCCCTATTTCAAAATAAAATAAAAGGGCTGGTGATGTAGCTCAGTAGTAAAGCATCCCTGGGTTCAATCCCTAGTACCAAGAAAGAAAGAACAACTTCACAAGCTGGATGGCTCCAGCATAAGGTAGTGTGTCACAGTGCTGGAGGTCAGAGGTCCTAGATCTCAGTGGCAGCAAGTTTGGTTCCTTCTGGCTCCTCTCCTTGGCTAGCAGATGGTGCCTCTCTGTGTCCATGTTTCCTCTTTTATTATGACAGCAGGCATGCTGGGTTAGGGCCACTCTATGGGCCTCATTTTAATTTAAGCATCCCTTAAAGACTATTTCCAAATAGTCACATTTAGAAGTTCAGGGGATTACTACAACACAGAAACTTGAGGTTCAACAAGTAGCAGCCACCCCCTGAACACCTAGGTTGGCCTCGGATGGCACATCTTTGACTCTCCGGACCTGCCACTGTCCGTTCTCAGGCTTCGCCATTGGCCTCATTCTGACTGGAACACATGCTCATTCTCCATCTTGGCAGGCAGCTTTGCATCCCTCTGACCAAATACCTGACGAGAACAACTTGGAGAAGGAAAAGTTTATTTTGGGCTCATGCTTTCAGAGATTCAGTTCATGCTCAGTCAACTCTTGTGGTCTGGGCCTGAGGGAGGCAGAATGTCAAGGCAGAAGGCCTGAAGGAGTAGCATTGCTCAGCTCAATACAGCTGGCAAGGAGGGGTGGAGGCCAGACTCCACAACTTAGTGATGCCCTAAGCAACTTAGCAAGACCCCTATTTCAAAATAAAATAAAAGGGGGAGGGGGAGGAGGGAGGGGGAGGGGAAGGAGGAGTGCGAGAGAACAGGGGGGAGGGGAGGAGGAGAGAGGGGGAGGGAGGAGGGGGGAGGGGAGAGGGGGAGGGGGAGAGAAGGGGAAGAGGGGGAGGGAGGAGGGGGAGAGGAGAGGGGGTGAGAAGGGGAAGAGGGGGAGGGGGGAGAGAAGGGGAAGGGGGGAGAGGAGGAGGGGGGAAAAGGGGGAGAGGGGGAGGGAGGAGGGGGAGAGGAGAGGGGGAGAGAAGGGGAAGAGGGGGAGAGGAGGAGAGAAGGGGGAGAGGGGGGAGAGGGGGAGGGGGGAGAGGGGGAGGGGGAGAGGAGGGGGAGGGGAGAAAAGGGGGAGAGGGGGAGGGAGGAGGGGGAGAGGAGAGGGGGAGAGAAGGGGGAGAGGAGGAGAGGGGGAGGGAGGAGGGGGAGAGGAGAGGGGGAGAGAAGGGGGAGAGGAGGAGAGGGGGAGGGAGAGGGGAGGGGAGGGTGAAGAGGGAGGGAGGAGAGCCAGGGACTGCAGTGGTCCAAGGGCACACCCCCAGGCTATTCCCTCAAGCCTGGCCCACCAGCCTACAGTCACCACTCTGCAGTCCCTTCATGCATTCCATCAAGTGGGTCAATTCACCTATGAGGCTAGAGCCCACAGGATCCAATCACTTACCTCCGAACACTGCTGCACTGACGCGTGAACTCTTCAGGGGACGCTTTATATCCCAAGGACACCATCCTGTGAGAGTCACAGTTTGCCCTCTGGGAATCTTCCTTAGCTACCCACTGCCATCACAAGCCTCAGGAAACCTGTGTGGGGCTGGGCAGGCCTTTGGTGACAGTCCCAGCTCTGGGCTCACCTGGCTCTGTCTGGCTCCAGCAGTGCGTGAGCCGTACCAGGCTCTCTAGTCCAGCACCAGGGGAGCCAACAGCTTCACCTGTGGCACCAGCTGGGCCTCGGGCAGCTCTGCTGTTCCGTTTTGTGTGGCGCGTGCACCTCCACCTCAGGTGTTCTCTGGTTGCCCAGCCATGCCGTGGGCATTCTCAGACCTGTCCTCCTGGTCTTTATCCTCTGGCAGGGAATCTCTGGCAGAAGAGAAATAGAAATGCTAGTGTCTGGTGGGCTCAGTGGCAGAGGAACAACAGGGAACAGTGACAGATGGAGGTATCTTCAACAGGGTGGCCTCAAGGGCCCTCTGAAGGACTGTATTCCTGCAGAGCCAGGGCAGAGCACAGGTTGCCAGGCAGAGAGGAACAGGTACCCAGGCCTGAGCCAGTCCACACAGCGGTCAACTCAGCAGGCAGGACATTTGCAGGGAGAGTACACTGGCTAAGAAGCCATGGGGCCAGCCAGAGACTGTGACTGTAACCCTGAGTGTGACTGTCAGTCCCTGGAGGACTTTGGCAGGTTTGTCACAACCTCTGACTGCTATGTGGAGAGAGATGGGGCAAAGTGCAAGGCTGACCCCTGTGTTAGTCAGCCTTCTGTAACTGTGACAAAATACTTGAAATAAATCAATTTAAAAGGCAAAAACATTGTTTTGCCTCGTGGTTTCAGAGTTTTCAGTCCATAATTGGCTGGCCCTGTTGCTTTGGCCCTGTGGCATAGTGGAGGAGGCTGTTCATCTCACTGTGGCCAGGAAGCAAAGAGAGAGGAAAGGGTGGCAGTCCCAAGTCCCCACTGAGGCACACCCCTGTGACCTAAATTCCTTCCATTAGCCCCCACCTCTTGAAGGTCCCACCACCTCCCGATAGTGCCAGAGGCTGAGAAGGAGACCTTCAATTCAGGGGACATTCCAGAGCTAAACTGTAACAGCTCCTAAGTCTTTGGCTAGAACACCCTGCTTGAGAGGACCAAGTTGAGAAAACCTGGGCAATAATTTGCCCCACTGGTCCTGCAGCCCTGCCTGCCTGGCTCCCTCTCCAACCCACTTTCTTGAGCTTGGAGTGCAGGCTCAGGAGCATGAAGTGCAGAGCATGAAGTGCAGCCCCTGGTACAGCAGAAATTCAGGAACTTGTGGAAACTGCAGAATGTCCAGGCCCTTCCCCAGGCCCCTGCCTCAGAGACGCCAGCAGGCCCAGGAGCGGATGCTCTGGCACCCTCTGGGTGATTCTCACAGCTGTGAATCTGAGAACAGGGGCCAGCAAGCTGTGGCTCTGGGGAAAACTGGCCCTCCTGTTTTGTAAAGAAAGTTTCATGGGAATAGCTGTGCCCGCTCCTTTGTGTTCTGGGTGGGGAAGGCCAGGTGATGGCCAGTGTAAAGGACCTGTGGCCACGTGGGTGGAGAGTGGAGCGGGGCAGGGACACTCAACACACCCAGTGTATGTCTGCACAGGCAGCCTTTGTCCCTAGGGTGTCATCTCTGCCTCGAGGCTCAGGTCCCACTGGTCACCAGCAGTGGTCTGGTGGCCCTGCTCGACAGGGTCAGCCACAGAGACTCCATGAGGCGTGAGCTGTCCACACACACACAGCTCCCTTGTGGGAGTCCCTCGTGAGGCGCACACAGAGGTCCTCTGAGCTGTGGCTTCTTCAGGCAAGCTCTTCCTCCTGCTGTGCAGTCCAGCTTCTGTAGAGTCCCCGGGGCCAGGCACGTTCACGGCACCTGTGTATGCCGACTCCGTCACCCTGTAGCCACTGTCTGGCAGGTGAGGGAGCTGAGGCCCACAGAGGGCTCCACAACACTGACCGGTGAGCTGGGCTCGGGGACCCACAGGGTGCATAGTAGCTGTGGGGAGGCCAGGTTGCTGGGTCCTGGGCTGGGATTCCTGTGGAGGGGAAGCCAGGAGAGGTGGCAAGGAAGGAGGAGGAGGGCCAGGGGCGATGGCCGTGCTGGGGACCCAGCAGAGGGAGGCCTAAGAACCTGAGTGGGGGAGAGGGCCTAGGGCCAGGCAGGGAGCAGAGAGTCTTGGGCTGAAGGCTGGCTGGGAAGGGCGAGAGGAGCCCCCAGGTCTGTGCAGAGAGACCTCGGTGCTGCACCTCAGCATCTTGGAGGCCACGGTGGGCACAGACACTGAGCAGTCAGGGCAGCTGCTCTTTAGACCTGGACTTGACCACCCACTGGAGGGAGGGCAGGCAGCTCTGGAGCAAGGCCACCTAGCCTGACCATGACCTCAGGGCACTCTGAGATGTCCCACAGCCTGGCAGTGCCATGGCCTCTGGACACTAGCTTCCTCTGAAGGTGGGTGAGGCACTGTCTCTCCAACAAGAAAACCTCCAAAGATCATGACAACTGAGGGCCGCTGTCCAGCAGCCCCAGCAGCAATAGGACACTGTCATTTCTGGGGGGAGCCGGAGGGGCACCAGGACATCCACCATACCACTTAGCAGCAACCGGATGTCTTCTCAATAAACGGGGAAAGGGAAGCCTCACCCTCACCTCTCCAGCATGGCTGAGAGGGGTCCCAGCCCAAAGGGAAGGCCAAAGCCATGACATTTCCAGGAGAAAAGAGAAGATTTCAACCAGAGAAGACAAAGATTTCTTAGTTAGGAAACTCTGGTCACCAGCCATAAAACAAAATTTAAAAATCAACAAAACAGACTATTAAATCCCAAACTTCTGGCCAGGAATTGTGGCACATCCATAAGCCCAGAGATTTGGGAGGCTGTAAAACGGTGGTCTCTGGGGCCAGGAAAAGCAGGGAACAGGGCTGTCCCACGGGCACTGTCCCACGGGTGTGCATGCAGATCCAGGTGTGCCAGATGGAAAGGATCTGGAAATCCTTTTGCAACGACTAGAATACACTCAACGCTAGTGAACCACATGCCTAAAAATAGTTAAGGTGGTCAATTTTCCATTACACACAAAAAAGTGAATAGGCAAGGCTGGCCCAGGAGAAAATATCACAAAACACGTATCTGATGAAGAACTTGAATTCTGAATAACTCCATAATGAAAAGGCAATGAGCCCCCCAAATGGGCATAAGACTTGAACAGACCCATGGCAAAGGAAGACGTGGACGCGCTTAGATACAAAGAATCATTAACTAGCGACTGGGAGAACTGTGCAGGGGGCGGAACTGTGCGGGGTACAGGCCCTATCTCTAGGACCCTTTGGCCGAACAAAGCCCAGGAGGACCGGGGTGCTCTTGGAGGCTGAAGCCCACTGCGGGCGGAAGGCACAGGTGGACTGGGGGCAGAGGGGGCAGCCCCAGCCATACGAGAGCAAGCCTGCAACACGCAGAAAGTCGGCAGTTTCCTAAGAAGCTAAGTGGCCACCTGCTCCATGGTGCAGTGACCCTATAGCCCCAGGCATTCGCCCAAGAGAAGCCAAAGCGCGCACCCTAAAGGCCAGTTCAGGGCAGCATAGACGGAACAGGCAGAGTGGACTCATCCCGCTCTTCAGGACCGAAGCCAGACCAATGGCCAAGGACAGTGAAGGACAAACGACTCACAGGGGCCTAAGGAACCTTGGGAACCCTGCTGGGCATTGGCATCCCCACATGGACATCTGGCTCCCGCCACACCCAGAGCACTCCCACAGAGACCACAACCCCTGCAGGCCTTCTGGGGACACGGGACCCTGGCAGGGAGACCACCAAAGCTCTGCACTGGGATTCGGGTATGCTCCTGTCCTGCCTGGAAGTCACACCTCAGACGATTTTAAAGGGGGTGGGGACTCAGATTTTTCAGTGTTTCATGAAAAAAGAAGGGGATGCCAGAAAGGCCAGCCATGCTGCTGTTGTGTCTCTCATCCTGGTGGCATCTTTTAGTTTCATATCATCCCAAATCGAAGTGCTTTTATAAGCCCAAGCAACCAATAATACCAAACGACAACCTGAACTCAGCACCTCTCCGGGCCCCCCGGGGCAGGCTGCTCTCGTGGCCTGCCCCCCCCACACACACACACACCGACCCTGCACCCTGCCATGTAGGAAGGCCTGGCGCTCTGCCTGCTGGGACCACCAGGGCGGAGGCAGGGCCTGCGGTTCCCGGTGGAATCGGCTAGATGGCAGTGCTGTGCTCACTGCCAGCTCCGTCTGTGAGGCAGAAAATGTTCCCCAGTCAAAGTGGTTCACAGCAACCAGGGCCTGAGTAGCTCTTTGTGAAGCACAATTTCAGCAGAAACGCAGAAACATCGTGTAAGCGACAGCATGCCAGTTTCTAATTACAGGTCTTCAAAAGCACAGTCTAATTTCACTCTTCTAGAGCCTTTGTCTGTGGTCTTTTAACATTACACTACTTTTCTGAGGTTAAAATGGTAATTTTCTCTTTTACTTACAAAAAGCCTTTTCAAGTTAATGTACTAAGATAATTATTCCAATACAGAAGTGAGCCCAGAGAATAATCAAGAACATGCCCAAACGCGGGGCACATCTCTGTGCCCTTTCTCACCACACTGTGTAATTACCTGCTTTCTGCACTGGGCTGCTGCTTCTTCCTGAGCCCTACACATCCTTTTTGTTCCCTTGAGTAGCGCAGCTACTTCATGGTGGGGAGAGAAGGCGCTTAACCTCAGCTTGCTCAGATCTGCGTGACCTTGAACGGCATGGAGACCCACCGTGCTTCTAAAGGAAGCGAGCCCAGTCCTTTCCGAGTGGCCAGCTGGTCTGGGTCAAGAATTACTTTGAATTTAGGTGAGTCTGAATAAATAGCCTACAAGCATGTGTTCATGGCCACACTTCATCTAGGATATATCTATGTGCTTTGGTGTCTAGTTTTGACTCTGAATATTCTCTCTGCAGCATAGCGCTTGTTAATTGAACACAAATCCTTTTACTATCTCTTTCTTTCAGTACGTACTCTATCAAACAGGATCTATGAGTGATGGACTCACCTATCAAAAATAACGAGGCAAGCCTGCAGCAGCCAGCGCTGGCAGGAACTGGCTTCTGCCATCAACTGCGAGTGGCTTCCATCCTCCAGCTCCCCTTGGCTGGTTTCAGTCAGCTTTCTGAGTTGTAGCCAAAATACCTGACAAGAACAACTTGGAGGAGGGCAAGTTTATTTGTGACTCAGTTTCAGAGGACTCAATCCATGGATGGCCAAATCCACTGCTCTGGGCCAAGATGACACCACACATCATGGCAGAAGGGCCCAGCGCAGGGAAGCTCCTCACTGATGGTGGGGTCAGGAAGCACAGAGAGCCCCACAGGGTAGATGTACCCTTCCGGGCAAGCCCAAGGGACCCCCTCCTCCAGCCACACTCCAGCTGTCTACAGTTAATCCAATCAGTCCACTTCCAAATATTCCTGCACCAACAGGAGTTTCAGGGACACCACATATCCAACCCATAACGTTCTGCTCTGGCCCCCAAAAGTTCATGTCCATCTCACAATGCAAAATGCATTTAGTTCAACTCCAAGAGTCCCTAGTCGTAACAGTTTCAGACCTGCCCAAAAGTCAACGTTGAAGTCTTTTCTGAGACTCAAGACAAACTCCTGGCTGTGAGCCCTGTAAAAATCAAAAGCAAGTTATATATATCCAGTGTACAGCCACCAAGGGTAAACATCCCCACTCCAAAAGGAACGGGGTCTTGGAAAGAAAGGGTGCGGCCAAAGCAAGGCCAAAACCCAGCCAGGCAGACATTTTTTGTAGCTCCACCTCTGAATCTGGGGCACACAGGGGACAGTGTGCTGTCCAGGGGGCCTGGGCAGACCTGCCCCTGGGCCTTGCTCTCTGCAGTGCACACGGGCTTCTCTTAGCCTGGTTCTCTATGTAGCCCACAGCTTTTCTCAGCAGACAACATGTTACTGGCCTCACTTAATTCCTGGGGTCTCCATTTTGGCTTCAGCTTCACCTTCAGAGTTTCACACATCACCCTCTCGGCTGACCACAGAGACTCTGACCCTACACTTTGCCTGGCCTCCCAGGCCTTCCTCTGAAATCTCTGTGGGAGCCTCCATGCTCCCTTAACTCCAGCATCCTGGATCCCTGCAGAACCAGCACCACGTGGAAGATACCACCGTCTGCCACCAGCTCATCACCCCCAGAACCATGGCCGCAGTGACCTCCGAGTGCTGGTGTGGCTCTGCCTGTGAAAGCAGGATGCCCACAATCTCTTAAAGGGATCTTCCCTCCTACATCCTCGTTCCTGCGGTGGGTACAGTCTCATAAATTGCTGAGATGCCTTCAAGGCAAGGCCAGCACCCTTCTAGCTACTGTTGACAAGCTCATCACCAAGTGTCAAAGGGCTCCAGTTCTCAAAGTTTTTGAGGTGAATTATGGTGCCAGCCTTCACATCTCCACACATTCGTGACCAAGAATGGGATCTCACTGGTTGACACAGTGTCTGAAAGGACAGGAAACAATCCATTTCCTCATGGAGACCACGGGAGCAGGGGTGCAGTTTTCTGATACTGTCTCCAACAGGTCTGCCATCAAGTTAAAAAGCCAGCTTAACTTTGTACCTTCGGTTCATTTTAAGAACTGAAGGCTCCTGATAGTTTTGTGGCCTGGGAGAGGTGAAGCAGAGTTTGAGTTCTCTGTTTTCTCAAGACCATGAACCTGTCTGATGCTCTGCCATTTCCGGTGGTGGGATTGTGAGGCCTTCAGCTCATCTTGTTTTTTGTCTTAGATCTGATTTATAAGAGGCTTATTTTTATGGATGCAGCTTTTGGACTTATTAATCCTGGTAAATTTCTTTTTCTTGATGCTATAGGTACAATACATTTCTCCTCTAGAGCCTTTGTTTTTTGATTTGTTATGAGTACCTGCTGCTTTTTTTCTCACAGTTGTGGTGTGAAGTTCTCTTTGCTGCCTTGGGGAGTTCATAGTTACGCTCTTATTTTCTTCTTTGATCCAAAAGGTGTTCAGGAGCATTTTTTTTTTTTTTAACTTTCAGGAGTTAAAACTTGGAAGAGGGAGGTCAACTCAGTGGTGTCATTTTAATGAATTGTGATCATAAGTTTAGCCTTAAAGTACTCTTATTTTTAAAATGTATCTCTTTGTAGTCAAGCACCATCTATTTTGTGAATTTATCATAAACTAGAAAAATATGGCTGGGTGCGGAGGCGCATGCCTGTAATCCCAGTGCTTCAGAAGGCTGAGACAGGAGCATTGTGTGTTCAAAGCCAGCCTCGGCAATGGCGAGGTGCTAAGCAACAAAGTGAGACCCTGTCTCTAAATAAAATACAAAACAGGGCTGGGGATGTTGCTCAGGGTTGAGTGCCCCTCAGTTCAATCCCCAGTACCCCACCCCACAAAAAATAATATACTTTTAATTCAAGGGAAATTGACTTCTATTGCTACATTATATCAGCTCTACTGACTACAGCATTCAATCCCTGGTCCTAAGTGGGTCTTATAAGGGAAGAGAGGTGCACACTGAGGTCACCCTTATCCCTGTTCTGCGCAGTCCTGTGTTTCTAGCCTTCTGTGTATGCTGCTCCTCACAGGCTGCTTGGCACACTGGTGTTCCCAACAGGAGAGGAGAAGAGCTGGGGTGTGCAGGATCAGTTCTCAGGGTGAAAGTGGGTGGTGCAAGGCAGACAAAAACGTGCTCTCAACCTATCAGCTTCCCTGCCTGTGGCCCACAGCCTGATACCCTGACCGCAGCTTGCAGAAGGGCTGCAGTGCCTGGCCCTCCCCAAGCACTCCTTACCTGACCCTCCTCATCCTTCAGAGGTCAGATGAGACGCTAAGTCTCTTGACAAAATGCCCAAGAAAGGTTCCCATACATCCTACCCCCATGGAGGCAGAGACCAGGCCATGGTCAACAGCCCTATGGCACAGTTTGTGTGTGTCTAGGCAAGAGGCTCATTTCTGTCTCTAGCATTTGTCCAGTAACCCAGGACCCAGCTGATATTCAATTATTTACAAAGTTTTCCCCTAAAAATATTTACATTTATAGTAATTTATTCCTGCATTTTGAGACTCAAGTGCTGTCATTCCAACTCAGCAATCCATTTTACATTTAACAGGTCGCTCTCACATCTGAAAGCAGCACTTTGACACTGCCATAGCAACGAGCCCCATGACAACCAAGGGGCTGGGGTGGGTGTGCAGGGTTGAGAGGCCTGGGAGCAAGGCCTGCCTTTGCCCCCATGGTGGGGTCACGCTGTTCCCCTTAACTCCTAGGCTCCTGCCCCTCCACTCTGGTCAGGAATCCTCCAGGCTCTCAGGACACACATCCATACAGACCAGCAAACCCCTTCCCAGCTCCTGTGGATCTATTCAGACCATATCTGAATATCAATTAGGTGTCGGGTTCCTCAGATTCAGAAATTAACAAATTGAAAATTCAGCCCTCCAGAGACCTACACAGCATGAAAACCACTATCTCAGGAGGCTTAGCCCCAGCCCAGGGGCTGGGACACTCACCTAGAAACCCTGCTAACCATAGAAAATGCTTGGTGAACAAATGGATTGATCAATTCTGGCAGCACACACAGATTGTACAACAGGAAAGGGGTGCTTCTTTCTGTCCGGAGGCCCAGAGCAGTTGGCAGAAGTGACCCTTCTGGGGGCTTGAGGAGGAAGATGAAGACTCAGGAGGGGAAGAAGTCCAAGTGCAAGGGACAGAGTGTGCAGAGAGAAAGGAGCAGCTTGCGGGTACCAGGCTGGCAGGAGATGAAAGGCAGCCCCAGTCCACCCTGCCAGCTAGAGCGGCCTTGTCCATGCTGCGGTGGTGCTGGCCTGATGTGCACCCAGAAACAGGACAGTGGTCACAGAGCAGTGGGAGGGAGGGAGACATGCCTTCAGAAATCAAGTTGGAACACTTCAGCTACAATGTGTCCTGACTCCAAAATTTCCACCCTGCTATTTTAAACAAGTGATATATTTTAAAATATATCAAGTGGTACTATATCTATAATAATGAGTTTTCACTGAACAAGTATTTTCTGGAATGAATTTCACTAAATCAGTATATGTCCTTGTTCAATTTCCTAAACAAAATAGCTTCTGCTTTTTTTAAAAAAAATATTATACCAGGGCTTGAACCCAGGGGCGCCTAACCACTGACCCACGTCCCCAGACCTTTATTTAGAGACAAGGTCTTGCTAAATTGCTTAGGGCCTCACTAAATTGCTGATCCTCCTGCCTCAGCTTCTGGAACCGAAGCCCAGTTAACTTGTTTTCACTTTTTGCTTAATCTTTTCTTTTGTTCTATCTCCCCTCCTTCCCTCCCTCTCATTCATTTATTTATTGGTTCCAGGAATTGAACCCAGGGGTGCAGTTACCATTGAGCCACATTCCCAGCCCTTTTTATTTTGAGACAGGGTCTTGCTCAATTTCCCAGGCTGGCCTTGAATCTGCAATGTTCCCACCTCAGCCTCCTGAATCACTGGAATCATAGGCATGCACCACCACACCCAGCTTTTCTTGGCTTGAATTTTCTAAAACATTTTCATCAAAGTTAGTTCTCTTCCAGACAGGTTTGGGGGAGTGGTTCTCCCTGTTTTTGTGGATGAGAACTCGCTCCACCGTGGGTTTTTTTTTTTGGAGCCACTGTTTTCCCAGGCAAATACGACACAGTGGGTTGTTGTTTGTCTTAATACTAACATGGTCACGAAGGTGCTTTTGGATGGACTTCTTCTGCCAGGTGAGCAATGAGTGTTTCCACTACCACTGATCAGAGATGACCCTGCAATCCCATCTACACTGCTGTCTTGTCACATGCTCTACTGACAACACTCACTCTAGCTTTCTCAGCGACAGGGGCTGTATTACTTCCCAGCTGATCTGCCAGTGGGCTGTGCCAGGTGCCAAATACAAGGTGTTTGCTACCTTCAGCAGAGCCAAAACTAGGGCGCCTGCAAATGGGTTCACCACCTGTCCCCACAACATCCCCCTGCCAGCCAAGCCTGCTCTGGAAGAGCTGTCATTGTGCAGGACAATAGCGGGGGGGGGGGGGGGGGGCCCTGGCCTCCAGAGCGCCAGGCTGCAACCACCTGTGCTCTTTTCACTCACAACCTTAGTTACTTAGGCAAGATCAGGGGCTCATGGCTCCATACCTCACCACCAAGGGTATAATGTCACCACCAAACCTCATCCACAAAAAACCTCTGGCTGAATTATGACACACAAATGCTGTTTTGAAAACCAAACTTACACTGGCACCAGTCTGTGCTCCAGGAAGATGCAGACCCTGCTCCACGTTCTCCCTCGTCCTGGTGGGTAAGGATGGCCACCTCACCAGCATACTGGGGGCAGACCCAACCCTGGAGCCGCAGCGCAGCCAGGCATCGTGGTACCCAATCTTCTAGGGTGCTGTTGGCTGCCATCTGCCAGCTTTCACTGGGGACTTCTCCATCTTGGTCCACAGAGGACAAACAGTGTCTGTCTGGCACAGAACAGCTCAGGATGGGTGCCTGGAAGGGATGCAGCAGGACTGCTGTCAGTTCCTCCTAACGCTTTGCACGGCCACCTATTCCTGACTCTGGTGTGAGGATCTGACCAAGGATCCAGTTCTCTTTTCCTTGCTACAAGTCTGTTGAGATTTTGTTTCTTCTTCTCAGCATTGGCAACTGTGTTCCTGAAATCTGTCCACATCACCTGTTTTGTCTAGTCTGTTGGCATACACCTTCCTGGCATCCTCTTGCAGTCCTGGTAGTGATCCTTATGGGTGGTAGAAAGGCTCCCATTAATTTCTGATTTGAGCTATTCACATCTTCTGTTTTTCTTAGTCTAGCTAAAAGTTGGGATCCCTACCTCATCCAACAAAAATTAGCACAAAATGCCTCAATATAAAGGCTAAAACTATAAAACCATAATAAGGAAAAAAAAAACAGGAATAAATCTACATGACCTTTGATTTGGCAATGAATCTTATACCAAAAACATGGATGGCAAAGGCTAGATGAATTGGACCTCACCAAAACTAAAGAACATAGGTGTACCAAAGGGCATTATCAAGAAGTTAGGCCTGGTACAGTGGCACATGCCTGAAAATCCCAGCAACTCAGGAGGCTGAGGCAGAAGGTTCATAAGTTCAAGGCAAACCTCAGCAACTTAGCAAGGTCCTAAGCACTTAGTGAGATCCTCCCTCAAAAAATAAAAAATAAACAGAGCTAGGGATATAGCTCAGTGGTTAAGCACCCCAGGTTCAATCCCTGGTACAAAAAAAAATTTTAAAAGACAGGAGAAAATATTTGCAAATCACATATCTGATCTGTTTCACATCTAAAATATATAAAGAACTCCTGACACTCAACAAAAACACAACCCAATTTAAATCCACAAAGAACTTGTCTTATTTTTTATTTTTTTTTTTTACGGTAACAGAGTAGCACAATCTGGGTAAATTATAAGATTTTTAGCTCATGGTGGAAGGTGCAGAACCTCCTGGGGAGAGATGCATCTGGCTGGGAACTTGGAAGGGCAGGGGCAGGACAAATTGTTTAGAGATTAAACCTGAGACCAGGAAATTTGGGGTTTGAAAGTGACACAGGGACTAAGAATTGCATCCCCCACCACGAGTGGAACTCAGGGGAGATCCCTGGGGTACAGTCTTCCAGTGTGGACCAGCAAGTACTGGGCGCTAGAAGCGTGCTTCTTTAAAATCTCCAGACCAATTAGCATTCAGCAAAGAGCCTGGAGCCTGCCTAAACTTAAACCCTGCTTCCAGGAATTCCACCTATGGAATTACTTCTCTCACTCCAGGAATCCCAAGGGTGGAATGTGGCACTCCAGGAGACCCCACCTAAAACTTCTGAGAAGAGAAGCTGAGAATATTTTGATTTCCATTGGAAAGAATTCTTTAACTTTTCATCAGGATTTTTTTTTTCTTTTTTAAAATTCTTTTTCACTGTTTAATTGTGACCTTAATGGTACATGGTCATTTATACATTTATTTTTTTATTCTTATCTCTAGCATCTTTGAAGCCAGTTATTTTACATGGATTAGTTTTTTTTGTGAACTAGGATGTTTTAATACTATATTTTAGTTTTTAAAATTTTTTGTATCTATTTTTAATTTAAATTTTTTTTTTAGTTGTAGTTGAACACAATAACATTTTTTACTTATTTTTTATATGGTGTTGAGGATTGAACCCAGCGCCTCAATATGCTAGGTGAGCACTCTACCATTGAACCACAATCCCAGCCCTGTTTTTAATTTGTAAAAAAATTTTGCTTTATATATATATTTTCCTCTAACCTATTTCCCTTGATTTTCTCTTTTCTTCTGCTAACAGCCAATCTCTATTGTTCTCTCTTTCACTCTTAATCTTTTTCTTCTGTCTTCTCTCCTAATAATCATAATCCCTCATAATCATCACATCCTATATCACTTTTGTTTTATCCCTGTCCACCATTTGAAAATGTAAACCCTTTCACAAACTTGCTATTTTTATTATAGGCAATAACTGATCATATCATTTCTGTTTATTGTGATAATTAACATTGTAGACATCATAGTAGGAACTATTTGGTTTAATGCTGTAAATTGTTTGCATTGGTTGCTATTATTTGTCTCCGTCTAAACAGTGATGTATTGGAAACCTTTAGGGACACTATTAAGTCCACAGGATAGAAACTCTACTGCCTCAGATTCATACGGTTAGATGGGTAGACAGACAGACAATATGAAAAAGCAAGGAAACAAATCACTCCAAGCAAACCAAGATACGCCAATAACAGAATCCACCAACACCACAGTAGAAGAAATGTCAGAGAAGGAGTTTAGAATGTACATAGTTAAACTGATCTGCAAAGTAAAGGATGATGTAAGAGACCATATACGGGTAGCGAAAGATTACTTCAATAAAGAGATAAATTCTGGGGGGAAAAAAACCCAGAAATTCTTGAAATGAAGGAAACAGTAAACCAAATTAAAAATTCCATAGAAAGCATCACCAACAGACTAGACCACTTGGAAGACAGAAGAACCTCAAGGGATGAAGACAAAATACAAAATCTATAAAGTGGACCACGGACAGAAGATATTAAGAAACCATGAACAGAACTTATGGGATAGCATGCAAAGACCGGATTTAAGATTTACTGGGTTAGATGAAGGCTCAGAGATAGAAACCAAAGGAATACACAATCTTTTTTGATGAAATAATACCAGAAAATTTCCCAAAGCTAAATAATGAAATGGAAAATCAAATACAAGAGGCTTACAGGATGCCAAATGTACAAAATTACAACAGACCCACATCAAGGCCCATTATAATGAAAATGCCTAAAATACATACAGAATAAAGATAGAATTTTAAAGGCTGCAAGAGAAAAATATCAGATTATGTGGAGGGGGAAACCAATACAGCTGATTTCTCAACGCAGATGCTCCAAACTAGGAGGTCCTAGAATAACATATACCAAGTTCTGAAAGAAAGTGGATGCAAACCAAGAATACTATATCCAGCAAAATTAAGCTTCAGATTTGAAGAAAAAATAAAAACCTTCCATGATCAACAATTAAAGTAAAAGAATTTGCAACCAATACCTCAAATATTCTCAACAAAATATTCAATGAAGATAAAAATGGAAAAAAAAAAAAAAGTGAAGACCAGCAAAGGGAGAAACTAGACTAAAGGAACAGCCAATAAAAGGAGAAACTAGGGCTGGGTATGGCTCAGTTGGTAGAGTGCTTGCCTTGCATGCACAAGGCCCTGGGTTCCATCCCCAGCACCAAAAAAAAAAGGAGAAACTAATTCAAATTAAAAATAAGACAAAATGACTGGGAACACAAATCATATCTCAATAACATTAACTGCCTAAACTCATCAATGAGAAGACACAAAGTGGTAGACTGGATTAAAAAACAAGAATCAACCATATGTTGTCTCCAAGAGCCTCACCTCATAGGCAAAGACATCCACAGACTGAAGGTGAAACGATGAGAAAAAATATACCACTCAAATGGACCACATAAAAAAGCAGGGGTTTCTTTCCTCATATCAGATAAAGTGGACTTCAAGCCAAAGTTAATCAGAAGGGACAAAGAAGGCCATTTCATACTGCTTAAGGAAATTATATATCAACAAGACATAACAATCATAAATATTTATTCCCCAAACAATGGAGCATCTAAGTACATCAAACAAACTCTTGTCAACTTTGAGAATCAAACAGACTACAACACAATAATACTGGGTGACTCTGACACAACTCTCTCACTACTGGGTAGATCTCCCAAACAAAAACTAAACAAAGAAACTCTAGAACTAAATAATACAATCAATAGTTGAGACTTAACAGACATAGAATATTTCATCCACCAATGGCTGAATACACTTTCTTTTCAGCACCCCACAGATCCTTCTCTAATATAGACCATATTATGTAAGCTATCACATATGTTGACATACAATTGTAATATTAATGTATTTTTAGCATTTGTAGGGTTACTTTGATAGCTCCCTTTCCAATGATATTAAATTTGTGTTCTTGTTTTATTGATTAGACTTGTTTATCAAATTTTAGCTGTGTTATTTCTTCTGTTTCATATATTTCTGCTCCTACTCTTATTTCCTTCCTACTACTTAATTTAAAAATAATTTGATTATTATTCTAGCCTCTTTCTGATATAAGCACTTTAAGTTATAAATGTTCATCTAGTACTGTTTCATCCCAGGGATCCTGATATTTTAAGCTTTTCTTATCACTTAGTCAAAAGCACTTTTTATGTACTTTTCTTGTACTTTATTCCTTGACCTCAGGGATATTTATAAGTGCACTATTTAATTTTGAAATAATTGACATGTGGAGGTGGGTTCTATGAATCTTTTTTTTTTTAAGAGAGAATTTTTTAATATTTTTTTTTTAGTTTTCGGTGGACACAACATCTTTATTTTATTTTTATGTGGTGCTGAGGATCGAACCCAGCGCCCCACGCATGCCAGGCGAGCACGTTATTGCTTGAGCCACATCCCCAGCTCCAGTTCTATGTATCTTAAAGTGATTTATTTCTAATGTAATAAATCATGTAGGAAACATAGTCTGCCCGATTTCAAATAAAAAAAAGTAATAGAAATGCTTTTTATATTGGTTGTATTGGTTACATGTCAAAACTGATCAAATTGCATACCTCAAATATAAGCATTTTATTGTACTTTGATTTTACCTCAATAAAGCCGTGGAGTTAAAAAAAAAAAATATATATATATATATATATATATATATATATATATATATATATATATATATATAAAATCAAGAAGTTAAGCTTCAAGCTGGGAATGCAGCTCAAAGGTGGAGCATGTGCTTCACACACGCCAGACCCTGGGTTCCATCCACAGCATCTGTGCACATGTGCTGCACACACATGGAGAATTTAAGCCTCAGTTTTAGAAAACCAGAGAGAACAACAACAATATAAACCTAAGGTAAGCAGAATAAAAGAAAATAAAAATTAGCACAGAAATCATAAAATTTAAAACAGGCAAAACTAGAGAAAAACCAATGAAACTAAAAGCTTGTTCTTTGAAAAGAGCAATAAAATTGATAAAACTCTAGCCAGTCTAACCAAAAAAAAGGCATGAAATATAAATTATAAAAACCAGAAATGAAACAGGGGCCATCACTACTGATGCCATGGACAGTAAGAAAATTTTTAAAAAATAACAATCCTGTTTCTATTTGATATCTAAGATGAATTCCTTGAAAGACATAACCTGCCATGACTCATATGGGGAGAAACAGAGATACTCTGTTTAGGCCTATATCTACTAAAAAATGGAATAAATAGTTAACAACTTTCGTTTTTTTTTAAAGAGAGAGAAAGAGAAAATTTTTTAATATTTATTTTTTTTAGTTTTTCGGCGGACACAACATCTTTGTTTTGTATGTGGTACTGATCGAACCCAGGCCGCACACATGCCAGGTGAGCGCGCTACCGCTTGAGCCACATCCCCAGCCCAAGTTAACAACTTTCTAAAACAGGAAGTACCAGGCCCAGATGGTTTCAGTGACTTCACCGCAGCATTTAAGGAAGAAATGGCACCAATTCTTTTCATCTCTTCCAAAAAAGAGAAGAACACTTCCTAACTCATTCTATAAGGCCACTATTACTCTAATAGCAAAACCAGACAAAGACATCACAAGAAAGGAAATATACAGACCAGTATCTCTCAAGAACACAGATGTAAAAAAAAATTGTAATGAAGTATTAGCAAACAGAATCTAACAGTGTTTCAAATATCTTACACCATGATCAAGTATATTTACTCTAGGTATGCAAGACCACTACAACACTCGAAAAACAATTAATACAAACCATCACATCAGTAGGATCAAAGAAGAAAAATATCACACAATCAATAGATGCAGAAAAAGTATTTGACAAAATCTAACAC
Source organism: Marmota flaviventris (assembly GCF_047511675.1). Taxonomy (NCBI): domain Eukaryota; kingdom Metazoa; phylum Chordata; class Mammalia; order Rodentia; family Sciuridae; genus Marmota; species Marmota flaviventris. The sequence goes on from NC_092499.1 coordinate 2,543,092, forward strand.
ATTCATGATCAAAACTCTCAGCAAACTACAAATACAAGGGAATTTATATGAAAAACATTCATTAGGGCTGGGGATGTGGCTCAAGCGGTAGCGCGCTTGCCTGGCATGCGTGCGGCCCGGGTTCGATCCTCAGCACCACATACAAACAAAGATGTTGTCCGCCAAATACTAAAAAATAAATATTAAAAAAAAAAATTCTCTCTCTCTCTACCTCTATCTCTCTCACTCTCTCTTTAAAAAAAAAAAAAAAAGAAAAACATTCATTAAAAAATACATTTAACATTAGACTTAATGGTAAAGGACTGAAATTTCTGTCTCTGAGACCAAACATGAGGCATGGGTATCTCTTCTCACCACTATTTCACATTGTACTAGAAGTCCTAGCTAATACAACAAGACAAGAAAAGGAAATAAAAGACATGCAGCTTGGGAAGAAGAATTAAATTTTTCTTCATAGATGTCATGATTGTTTATATGGAAACTCCCAAAGAATGCTCAATTCCAGGAAAAAAAAAATCTCCTAAAATAAGCAAGACCATAGGATGCAAGGTTTATAAACAAAATTAAATTGCTTTTCTATATTTTAGCAATGAACAATTAGAATTTGAAACTTAAAATATACCACCATTAACATTAGCACTGCCAAAAAAGAAATTTTTAGATTCAAACCCAACAAAATATGTATAAAATCTACCTGAGGAAAACCACAAAGCTCATTAAAGATCTAAAGAAACATAAAGATACTACACGTTCATGGATAGAAAGACTCAATATTGTTAAGATGTCAGTTCTTCCCATTGTGGCCTATATACGGAACACAATCGCAGAGTTATTTTATGGATATTAACACACGGATGCCAAAGTCCTTATGGAGAATAAAAAGACCCAAAATAGCCAACTCAACACTGAAAAAGAACAAAGTTGGAAAAGTGACACTACTCAATTTTAAAACTTAATATGAAGCTACAGCAATCAGTACCATATGGTACTGGTGACAGAACAAATAGATCAATAGAACAGAAAAGAGGGTACAAAAATAAACCCACACGGGCTGGGGATATGGCTCAAGCGGTAGCGTGCTTGCCTGGCATGCGTGTGGCCCGGGTTCGATCCTCAGCACCACATACAAACAAAGATGTTGTGTCCGCTGAGAACTAAAAAATAAATATTAAAAAAATTCTCTCTCTCTTTTAAAAATAAAATAAAATAAACCCACACAAATATTCAATAGGGAAAGAATATTTTGATATTATGATTTTGAACAAACAGATGGAAAAACAAAGTCTCAACTTCATGTTAACATCCATCTCTCCCTCTGAAACAAATGTGGAAAAAATAAAACATAGAACTTGAAATGGATTATAGAACTTTTACATCAGTAGTGATGTAAAAGCTCAAATGAAGCAGGCAGGCAACCTGTGCAATCTTGGCTTGGCCAAAAATTTCTCATACAGGACTTGAAAATAACAAAACATAAAATAAAAGTCAAATGTCATCAAAATAAAAAAATTTTAGTCTTCAAAACACACCATTAAAAAATGTAAAGATAAAAATGAGAAATTATATCCCATCTATGTATGACATATCAAAGTATATAAGTGCATTCTACTGTCGTGTATAGCTAATTAAAACAAATAAAAAATTTTAAAAAAGTTAAAGATAGGTGTGGGGTTGTGGCTCAAGTGGTAGAATGCTCGCCTAGCACACAAGGCACTGGGTTCGATCCTCAGCACCACATAAAAATAAAATAAAATGGGGGTAGGAAAGATGGTGGAATGAGTTAGACATCACTACCTGTTGAGAGCCACAGCCAAAGGGGCCCCAGCAAACTTCCAGCTGCCAGCAAACTTCCAGCTGCCGGCTGATGATTGGCTCACAGCGGCCCCAGCAACATCTAGCTGATTGGCTCCTCTGCGGTGATGCTCATTGGAGATGCTCATTGAGCTGTTTCCCTGCCCTTTCAGACCACGGAGCTGCTCATTGGGGGACTTTTTTGGCTCCGCCCACGCAACCCAGCCAATCGGCCTCAAGAGCAGGAGGATGGTGGGAGGTGGTGAGGCTTGTGGTTGAGAGAGAGGCTTGTGGGAAGCCGGTGGTTGCTAAGAGCCAAGTATATGATGCATGGCATTTTTGGTTGAAAGGTGACGCCAGCTAGCCATTGAGATGATATGATTATGTTAAGATTTGCATTCATATGGATATTGGACTCCTGCTGTTCACCTCGGCCTGCTACGGGACTCCTGGAGAGTTCCCATTGTTTGGGGAAGTACAGTAGGAGGGAGTTCCAGGGGAGGAACTTCCTCTGGCGGTACCGGGAGAACACGGCATGTGTGGATCGGCGATCTTCCCGGGGGCAGTTTCAAAAAATAAAGTTTGTTCCTGCTTGAGTGGCTCGTGATTTTGTGCCCAGCCAGACTGCGGCAGGTGGTGGCAGTTGGGCTCTGAAGGTTTTCCTGAGGAGCTGTTTTGTTTGGCGTGTGTGGTTCTAAAAATAAAGTTCGTTTCTTTTGACAAGTGGCTCCTGAATCTTGCCCAGCCAGACTGCGGCATTTGGTGGCTCCCACCGGGAGGGACTGAGGGTAAGTGATAAGGTAAACTGCTCGCCCCTGAGGGCAGGGCGAGAGGATGAGTAGCCATTTTAAGATTCCTCTTTTGTTTTGCTTCATTTTTGTTTTAAGTTGCCTGTCCCTGGAGATGAGTGAGACGGAAGAAAAACCGCTCACATCTGAGGAAAAACTATTTGCGTCTGAGGAACAGATAGGGAGAAAGGCTATAATGATTTTTTGTTGTTCCATTTTTATTTCATTCTATCTCGGTTTTGTTTGGTGTTATCTTGTTGGGTTGTATTATAGTAGAAATATGGGATCAGAAATTAGTAAAAAACAAACCGAAAGAGTGTTAAGTAAATTGTTAGAGGAAGGAGGCATCCCAGTAAAATCAAGAGCAGTCAGGGCATACGTTGATACAATACAAAGATGTAGCCCATGGCTTTTTAAGGAGGAGTTGTTAAATATATCACAATGGAACCATCATGGTGAAGATTTAAAAAGAATAGAAAAGAAAAGCCCAGGGACTCTGCCAGTTGGCACATTGCCATTGTGGTCGTTCATATCTTGTTTGCTTAGTCCAAAGCCTTCAGTTCAGACAATGGTAGAGGAAGGAGAAGACATACTGATTCAAGTAAAAGAGAAGGCCTCTCGAGCTAGTCAGACAGAGAAACAAAGTGTAAAACAGAAAAAGCCATCAGGGGGAAAGTTACAACAGGAGACTGCTACTAACACCTTTCTATCACCAGAGGGTGTAAGTGTCCAACCAACAGCACCACCTCTACAGGAGACTGCTACTAACACCTTTTGATCACCAGAGGATGTAAGTGTCCAACTAACAAGGCCACCTCCATATGCTGGGGGGCCCCCAACCCCCGCAGTTGATAGTTGGGATCCTGAGACAAGATCTCAAATATTAACATGCCCTGTATTTGAGGCAGGAGGGCAGCGAGTTTACCATGCTTTAAATTTCAAAACAGTGAAGCAGCTAAAAGAGGCTGTAACAACCTATGGTCCTCAAGCACCCTTCACTGTAAGCATGGTCGAATCCATTAACAACTTGAACATGACGCCAGCAGATTGGGCTAATATGTGTAAAGCTGTGCTAAATGGAGGACAATACCTGTTATGGAAGGTTGCCAATGAGGAATTTTGCAAGGAGACAGCTAGGCGAAATGCAGCAGCTGGTTATCCTCAGAGAAATCTAGATATGTTGTTAGGAAAGGGACCTTATGAGGATCAGCAGTAACAAATTGCATATGATCCTGGTGTATACGCACAAATTGCTGTAGATGCAATTAAGGCATGGAAGACTTTACAAGGACATGGAGGTTTACAAGGTCAATTATCTAAGGTAATACAAGGAGCTAATGAACCTTATGCTGAATTTGTAGATAGGCTTATTCAAACAGCTACCAGAGTTTTTGGGAATACAGAACAAGCAATGCCATTACTAAAACACCTGGCTTATGAGCAAGCGAATCGTTGGTGCAGAGATATCATTAGACCATGGAAACATGAAGATTTAAACACATATATTAAATTATGTAGAGACATTAATGAACAAGAGCAAGTCGTGGCAGCTGCAGTAAAACAGGCTTTAGATGCCAGAGACATTAATGAACAAGGGCAAATTGTGGCAGCTGCAGTAAATCAGGCTTTAGATGCCAGGCCAAGAACATGCTACAATTGTGAACAAACAGGACATTTTAAAAAGGAATTGCCCCATAGGAGGAGGGTTTAACAAAACTAGGTATCCAAGGAGTAGAATACCAGGTATTTGCCCACGATGCCGTAGAGGGAGACATTGGGCTAATGAATGCCGTTCTCAAACCACCATAGAGGGTACTCCATTATCAAAAAACGAACAAGGACCAGGTGTTTATCCACGATATCGTGGAGAAAAGCATCGGACTCCGTTGCAAAAAATGGACAGGGGGGCCCAATGCTCCGGGGCCCCAAACCACAAATATACGGAGCACTGGAGGAACCCAGCAACCCCATCAGGGTAGTGCCCAGGACACATTGTCCATCAGATCCCTCATCAGACAAACCAGAGGGAGCGCAGGGTTGGACATCTGCGCCTCCGCCAGATCAGTACTAACTCCAGAGATGGGAGTTCAAATCATTCCCACAGGGGTAAAAGGACCTCTTCCCAAAGGAACAGTAGGCTTATTATTGGGACGCAGCTCTTCTACTCTAAAAGGACTTATGATAAGTCCTGGGGTAATTGATCCCGATTATGAAGGTGAAATAAAAATTATAGCCAGTTCTCCAAAGGGTATATCAGTAATTTCACCAGGAGATAGAATAGCACAGTTACTAATAATACCCAGCCTACATGATAAATTTTCCAGTCGTACTGTAGAAAGAGGTTCTAGGGGATTAGGCTCCACAGGTGTAGATTGGGCTATGCTTTCTTTAAATTTAGATTCTCGCCCCATGCTAAAACTAAATATTCAAGGACATGAATTTAATGGGCTACTGGATACAGGTGCAGACCTTAGCATCATCTCTCGTCAAGAATGGCCAAAACATTGGCCATTACAACAAGCCACTCAAACGCTTTGAGGCCTAGGAGTGGCAACTAATCCCCATAGAAGTGCAATGGTATTAGATTGGAAGGATCCTGAAGGATGTGAAGGAACTATACAGCCATATGTATTGGATCATCTTCCCGTAAATTTATGGGGACGAGATGTCCTAGATCAATTAGGTTTGACATTAACAAATAACATCAACCAAAATACACCCACTATTATGGCTAGACAAGGTTTTAGGAAACGAAAAAGATTAGAAAAACAAGAACAAGGTATAGCAGCACCAATACAAATAGATCAAGGAACAGACAGACATGGGTTGGATTTTCAGAAAGGGCCACTGAGACAATAAAAATTACTTGGAAATCAGAAAGACCAGTATGGGTTCCTCAGTGGCCCCTGACTAAAGAAAAGATACAAGCAGCCCATGACCTGGTCAAACAACAATTAGCGGAAGGACATATACAACCTTCTGTATCTCCCCATAATACTCCCATTTTTGTCATCAAAAAGAAATCTGGTAAATGGAGATTATTGCAAGATTTAAGAGCCATTAATAATGAGATGGTTATTATGGGACCTGCTCAATCAGGGATTCCTCAATTGTCTGCTTTGCCAAAAAACTGGTATGTTTTAGTTATAGATATTAAAGATTGTTTTTTTTCAATTCCAATTCATCCTGAGGATAGTCCACGTTTTGCATTTACTATCCCTGCACTGAATCATGAAGGTCCTGATCAGAGATATGAATGGAAAGTACTCCCTCAAGGGATGGCTAACAGCCCAACTATGTGTCAAATTTATATTAACAAAGTAATCCAGCCACTTAGAAATCAAAATCCTGAACTACAAATATTTCACTATATGGATGATGTATTATTAGCACACAAAGATAAAAACACATTGCTAGAATGTTATGCCACACTTACAAACTTATTAAAAAATTATAATCTAGAGATAGCAATAGATAAAGTACAATTAAATTTTCCAATTAATTATTTAGGAGTTCTATTATCCTCAACCATGGTCCATCCACCAAAAATTCAAATACATGTAGATCAACTCAAATCACTTAATGACTTTCAAAAGTTATTAGGAGACATAAATTGGATAAGGCCTTATCTAGGTATACCAACAGGAGAGCTAGGACCTTTATTTGATATCCTAAAAGGTCCATCAGATCCAAATTCACCCCGCATGTTAACGCCTGAAGCAAGAAAGGCATTAAAAATCATTGAAACATACATGAAAATATGCATTTGGACAGAATTGATATAAGTTTGCCTTTATTATTTATTGTACTACCAACAAAAAATATTCCTACAGGAGTATTTTGGCAAGAAGGTCCATTATTATGGATACATTTATCTTATTCTCCTAACACTATTCTTACTAGGTATCCTGAGGCTGTAGGACAATTAATACTCAAAGGAATAAAAGCAGCAAAGGGAGTGTTTGGAATTTCTCCCAATAAAATTATTACTCCATATACTATGAATCAAATTGATGAGTTAGCTAATGAGTTAAATACTTGGGCAATAATCATGTGCAGATCTAATGTTTCATTTGATAACCACTTACCATCTAATCCTGTTGAGAGCCACAGCCGAAGGGGCCCCAGCAAACTTCCAGCTGCCAGCAATCCAGCTGCCGGCTGATGATTGGCTCACAGCGGCCCCAGCAACATCTAGCTGATTGGCTCCTCGGCCCCAGCAACATCTAGCTGATTGGCTCCTCTGCGGTGATGCTCATTGGACTGTTTCCCTGCCCTTTCAGACCACGGAGCTGCTCATTGGGGGACTTTTTGGCTCTGCCCACGTGACCCAGCCAATCGGCCTCAAGAGCAGGAGGATTGTGGGAGGTGGAGAGAAGCTTGTGGGGGGAGAGACAGGCTTGTGAAAAGCCGGTGGTGGCAGTTGAGGCTCTGAGGGGTTTTTCCTGAGATGCTGTTTGTTTGGTGTGTTTGGTTCTAAAAATAAAGTTAGTTTCTTTTGACAAGTGGCTCCTGATTGTGCCCAGCCAGACTGCGGCATCTGGTGGCCCGTACGGGGAGCAACTGAGGGTAAGTGAACTGCTCGCCCCTGAGGGCAGGGCGAGAGGATGGGTAGCCATTTTAAGATTCTTCTTTTGTTATTTTGTTTCACTTTTGTTTTAAGTTGCCTGTCCCTGGAGATGAGTGAGACGGAAGAAAAACCGCTCACATCTGAGGAAAAACTATTTACGTCTGAGGAACAGATAGGGAGAAAGGACGGATGCACATGTCAGGAGGATAGAAAGGCTATAATGACTTTTTGTTGTTCCCTTTTTATTTCATTCTGTCTCGGTTTTGTTTGGCGTCATCTTGTTGGGTTGTATTATAGTAGAAATACGGGATCAGAAATTAGTAAAAAACAAACTGAAAGAGTGTTAAGTAAATTGTTAGAGGAAGGAGGCATCCCAGTAAAATCAATAGCAGTCAGGGCATACGTTGATACAATACAAAAATGTAGCCCATGGCTTTTTAAGGAGGAGTTGTTAAATATATCACAATGGAACCATCATGGTGAAGATTTAAAAAGAATAGAAAAGAAAAGCCCAGGGACTCTGCCAGTTGGCACATTGCCATTGTGGACGTTCGTATCTTGTTTGCTTAGTCCAAAGCCTTCAGTTCAGACAATGGTAGAGGAAGGAGAAGACATAATGATTCAAGTAAAAGAGAAGGTCTCTCAAGTTAGTCAGACAGAGGAAAAGATTCAAGTAAAAAAGAAGGCCTCTCAAGTTAGTCAGACAGAGAAAGAAAGTGTAAAACAGAAAAAGCCATCAGGGGGAAAGTTACAACAGGAGATTGCTACTAACACCTTTCTATCACCAGAGGGTGTAAGTGTCCAACCAACAGCACCACCTCTACAGGAGACTGCTACTAACACCTTTCTATCACCAGAGGACGTAAGTGTCCAACTAACAAGGCCACCTCCATATGCTGGGAGGTCCCCAACCCCCGCAGTTGATAGTTGGGATCCTGAGACAAGATCTCAAATATTAACATGCCCTGTATTTGAGGCAGGAGGGCAGCGATTTTACCAAGTTTTAAATTTCAAAACAGTGAAGCAGCTAAAAGAGGCTGTAACAACCTATGGTCCTCAAGCACCCTTCACTGTAAGCTTGGTCGAATCCATTAACAACTTGAACATGACGCCAGCAGATTGGGCTAATATGTGTAAAGCTGTGCTAAATGGAGGACAATACCTGTTATGGAAGGTTGCCAATGAGGAATTTTGCAAGGAGACGGCTAGGCGAAATGCAGCAGCTGGTTATCCTCAGAGAAATCTAGATATGTTGTTAGGAAAGGGACCTTATGAGGATCAGCAGCAACAAATTGCATATGATCCTGGCGTATACGCACAAATTGCTGCAGATGCAATTAAGGCATGGAAGACTTTACAAGGACATGGAGGTTTACAAGGTCAATTATCTAAGGTAATACAAGGAGCTAATGAACCTTATGCTGAATTTGTAGATAGGCTTATTCAAACAGCTACCAGAGTTTTTGGGAATACAGAACAAGCAATGCCATTACTAAAACACCTGGCTTATGAGCAAGCGAATCGTTGGTGCAGAGATATCATTAGACCATGGAAACATGAAGATTTAAACACATATATTAAATTATGTAGAGACATTAATGAACAAGAGCAAGTCGTGGCAGCTGCAGTAAAACAGGCTTTAGATGCCAGAGACATTAATGAACAAGGGCAAATTGTGGCAGCTGCAGTAAAACAGGCTTTAGATGCCAGGCCAAGAACATGCTACAATTGTGAACAAACAGGACATTTTAAAAGGAATTGCCCCATTGGAGGAGGGTTTAACAAAACTAGGTATCCAAGGAGTAGAATACCAGGTATTTGCCCACGATGCCGTAGAGGGAGACATTGGGCTAATGAATGCCGTTCTCAAACCACCATAGAGGGTACTCCATTATCAAAAAACGAACAAGGACCAGGTGTTTATCCACGATATCGTGGAGAAAGGCATCAGGCTCCATTGCCAAAAAATGGACAAGGGGGCCCAATGCTCCGGGGCCCAAAACCACAAATATACGGAGCACTGGAGGAACCCAGCAACCCCATCAGGGTAGTGCCCAGGACACATTGTCCATCAGATCCCTCATCAGACAAACCAGAGGGAGCGCAGGGTTGGACATCTGCGCCTCCGCCAGAGCAGTACTAACTCCAGAGATGGGAGTTCAAATCATTCCCACAGGGGTGAAAGGACCTCTTCCCAAAGGAACAGTAGGCTTATTATTGGGACGCAGCTCTTCTACTCTAAAAGGACTTATGATAAGTCCTGGGGTAATTGATCCCGATTATGAAGGTGAAATAAAAATTATAGCCAGTACTCCAAAGGGTATATCAGTAATTTCACCAGGAGATAGAATAGCACAGTTACTAATAATACCCAGCCTACATGATAAATTTTCCAGTCGCACTGTAGAAAGAGGTTCCAAGGGATTAGGCTCCACAGGTGTAGACTGGGCTATGCTTTCTTTAAATTTAGATTCTCGCCCTATGCTAAAACTAAATATTCAAGGACATGAATTTAATGGGCTACTGGATACAGGTGCAGACCTTAGCATCATCTCTCGTCAAGAATGGCCAAAACATTGGCCATTACAACAAGCCACTCAAACGCTTCGAGGCCTAGGAGTGGCAACTAATCCCCATAGAAGTGCAATGGTATTAGATTGGAAGGATCCTGAAGGATGTGAAGGAACTATACAGCCATATGTATTGGATCATCTTCCCGTAAATTTATTGGGACGAGATGTCCTAGATCAATTAGGTTTGACATTAACAAATAACATCAACCAAAATGCACCCACTATTATGACTAGACAAGGTTATAGGAAAGGAAAAAGATTAGAAAAACAAGAACAAGGTATAGCAGCACCAATACAAATAGATCAAGGAACAGAAAGACATGGGTTGGATTTTCAGAAAGGGCCACTGAGACAATAAAAATTACTTGGAAATCAGAAAGACCAGTATGGGTTCCTCAGTGGCCCCTGACTAAAGAAAAGATACAAGCAGCCCATGACCTGGTCAAACAACAATTAGCAGAAGGACATATACAACCTTCTGTATCTCCCCATAATACTCCCATTTTTGTCATCAAAAAGAAATCTGGTAAATGGAGATTATTGCAAGATTTAAGAGCCATTAATAATGAGATGGTTATTATGGGACCTGCTCAATCAGGGATTCCTCAGTTGTCTGCTTTGCCAAAAACCTGGTATGTTTTAGTTATAGATATTAAAGATTGTTTTTTTTCAATTCCAATTCATCCTGAGGATAGTCCACGTTTTGCATTTACTATCCCTGCACTGAATCATGAAGGTCCTGATCAGAGATATGAATGGAAAGTACTCCCTCAAGGGATGGCTAACAGCCCAACTATGTGTCAAATTTATGTTAACAAAGCAATCCAGCCACTTAGAAATCAAAATTCTGAACTACAAATATTTCACTATATGGATGATGTATTATTAGCACACAAAGATAAAAACACATTGCTAGAATGTTATGCCACACTTACAAACTTATTAAAAAATTATAATCTAGAGATAGCAATAGATAAAGTACAATTAAATTTTCCAATTAATTATTTAGGAGTTCTATTATCCTCAACCATGGTCCGTCCACCAAAAATTCAAATACGAGTAGATCAACTCAAATCACTTAATGACTTTCAAAAGTTATTAGGAGACATAAATTGGATAAGGCCTTATTTAGGTATACCAACAGGAGAGTTGGGACCTTTATTTGATATCCTAAAAGGTCCATCAGATCCAAATTCACCCCGAATGTTAACGCCTGAAGCAAGAAAGGCATTAAAAATCATTGAAACATATATGGAAAATATGCATTTGGATAGAATTGATATAAGTTTGCCTTTATTATTTATTGTACTACCAACAAAAAATATTCCTACAGGAGTATTTTGGCAAGAAGGTCCATTATTATGGATACATTTATCTTATTCTCCTAACACTATTCTTACTAGGTATCCTGAGGCTGTAGGACAATTAATACTCAAAGGAATAAAAGCAGCAAAGGGAGTGTTTGGAATTTCTCCCAATAAAATTATTACTCCATATACTATGAATCAAATTGATGAGTTAGCTAATGAGTTAAATACTTGGGCAATAATCATGTGCAAATCTAATGTTTCATTTGATAACCACTTACCATCTAATCCTTTATTGTCTTTTTGGGCATTGCATCCTGTAATTTTTCCAAAAATGACAAGAAAAACACCTATCATGAATGCTCCAAATATATTCACTGATGGGTCAAATAATGGTACAGCAGCAGTAGTTACCCCTGATCAAACTTTTACATTTTTAGTACCCAAACAATCAGCTCAAAAGGTAGAGCTTAATGCAGTTTTACAAGCTTTTGTGATGTTTAAAGATTCTGTATTTAATTTATTTTCTGATAGTCAGTATGTAGTTAATGCTATAGTATCTCTTGAAGATGCTGGTAGGATTTCCCCTTCTTCTACTGTTTTCTCTTTGCTTTCCACTATACAAAGTCTAATCTGGGACAGAAAAGATCCATTCTTTATAGGACATATCAGGGCACATACAGGATTGCCTGGAGCCCTTAGTTTGGGCAATGATTTAGCAGATAAAACTACACATGACATACATATTTTCTCTACACTAGAAGAAGCTATAAATTTTCATAAAAAGTTCCATGTCAATGCTAATACTTTACAAAAGCGTTTTAAAATAACTAAGGAACAAGCTAGACAAATAATAAAACAATGTCAAAATTGTGTGACCTTTTTACCACAAGTTAATCTTGGAGTCAATCCTAGAGGATTGATACCTAACCATATTTGGCAGATGGACGTCACACACTTGCCAGAATTTGGAAAATTAAAATATTTGCATGTTTCAGTTGATACTTCTTCTGGATTTTTGATGGGCTCCCTTCATGCCGGAGAAAAAACTAAAGATGTTATAGCTCATTGCTTACAAAATTTTGCCACTGTGGGTGTTCCAAAACAGTTAAAAACAGATAATGCCCCTGGTTATACTTCTACCTCTTTTAAACAATTTTGCTCAACATTTGGCATTACTCATATAACAGGAATCCCATACAATCCACAGGGACAAGGCATAGTTGAAAGAGCTCATCAAACTATTAAAATGTACTTATTAAAGCAAAAAGAAGGAATTGGGAAGGGGTATATATTCCCCAAAGATAAACTTAAAATAACCCTTTTTACTCTAAACTTTTTAAATTTGGATTCATCAGGACTTAGTGCTGCGGAAAGGCATATGTGTCCAAAAAATGTACATAAGCCCAAGGTACTTTGGAAGGATATTCTAACAGGACAATGGAAAGGTCCTGACCCAGTAATTGTCTGGAGTCGGGGGTCTGTTTGTGTGTTTCCACAGGGAGAACAGCAGCCGATTTGGATTCCAGAGAGATTAACCAAGGTCCTGACCCAGTGATTGTCTGGAGTCGGGGGTCTGTTTATGTGTTTCCACAGGGAGAACAGCAGTCGATTTGGATTCCAGAGAGATTAACCAAGGTCCTGACCCAGTGATTGTCTGGAGTCGGGGGTCTGTTTATGTGTTTCCACAGGGAGAACAGCAGTCGATTTGGATTCCAGAGAGATTAACCAAGGTCCTGACCCAGTGATTGTCTGGAGTCGGGGGTCTGTTTATGTGTTTCCACAGGGAGAACAGCAGCCGATTTGGATTCCAGAAAGATTAACTAAAGCGATTTCTACAGACCAAAAAGAAGATGATTTGGCTCAAATCCATAACAACTGATATCCAAAACTCCAGTTTGGCTATTCTTACATCTGCAACAGAACCAGGATGCTTTTTTCAATATCTATTTTATTATTGCCCTTTGCCATATCATGAAGTTCTATTTTGTTTTTTGAGCTCATACAGACCTAGGTTAATGTTTTGCTGATCAGTTCTATTTTTTGACTATAGTTTTTAAACATTGCAATGGAGATTTCACCTGTAAAAAGTTATAAGGCCTTTACTATAATGTTATGTGTTGTATGTATTATGTTATGTGTGCACACTTGTGTTTTGTGTTATATGTTTGAATGTCCATATATCATATATGATGAGCGCTCATGATAAAATGGATCCAAATATTTTTTTTTTCACGTGATTTATATGGTTTAATTTATATTGGGTAAACAACTGTTGAGGATTGTTTTAATATGTAAACAAAAAAGAAGGTTAACAGATCTGTTTGTTTACTTTCACCTTTCCTTTTCATTATATTTAATAATTCTCTTAAAGATAATGTAAATTGTTAAGAAAATTGTTTTCTTTTAGTGCCTTCTGTAATGTTACATAATTTTTTCTTTAGCCATTATTGCCAGAATTCCTATCTTCATCCCAGTGCTGGTGAAGTCAAAGATAAAACCAATCTACACCTTCTACAATAGCCATCACTGAACTGCTTGCAGAACTTGCCTGGACACATTGTGAGCTCACCTGTATGCATTTTGAACTATCTGTTGGTGCAGCGACTTGTGGTAGTGTTGGGGTATTTTTGCTGATGATGTCACCGGTGGTACAATTTTTCAAAGGAGCCCTCAATTGGCTTAATGTCATGGCATTTTGCATCCTCCTCTACTAGTGATGGTCTAAAATTTGGGGGCCAACAGAGGTGAGGCAAAGAACCTCACCCCCCCACTGGTGCAAAGGCCTATCCACAAGTATAGCTGTATGCTGGACCGGTAGTCAGTGACGGGTATGATCCAATTGCAGTGGTACCAACCTAAGACAGGAGGCTGACGCCTAGAGGTCAGTTCATCCGATGACGGGTAAGGACCATATGTTGAATTGGACTGCCTAACAGGCACGGTCCCTAAGCCACATGCTTGTTGTTTAAACAGAGAGGGGGAGATGTTGAGAGCCACAGCCGAAGGGGCCCCAGCAAACTTCCAGCTGCCAGCAATCCAGCTGCCGGCTGATGATTGGCTCACAGCGGCCCCAGCAACATCTAGCTGATTGGCTCCTCGGCCCCAGCAACATCTAGCTGATTGGCTCCTCTGCGGTGATGCTCATTGGACTGTTTCCCTGCCCTTTCAGACCACGGAGCTGCTCATTGGGGGACTTTTTGGCTCTGCCCACGTGACCCAGCCAATCGGCCTCAAGAGCAGGAGGATTGTGGGAGGTGGAGAGAAGCTTGTGGGGGGAGAGACAGGCTTGTGAAAAGCCGGTGGTGGCAGTTGAGGCTCTGAGGGGTTTTTCCTGAGATGCTGTTTGTTTGGCGTGTTTGGTTCTAAAAATAAAGTTAGTTTCTTTTGACAAGTGGCTCCTGATTGTGCCCAGCCAGACTGCTTTATTGTCTTTTTGGTCATCGCATCCTGTAATTTTTCCAAAAATGACAAGAAAAACACCTATCATGAATGTTCTAAATATATTCACTGATGGATCAAATAATGGTACAGCAGCAATAGTTACACCTGATCAAACTTTTACATTTTCAGTACCCAAACAATCAGCTCAAAAGGTAGAGCTTAATGCAGTATTACAAGCTTTTGTGATGTTTAAAGATTCTGTATTTAATTTATTTTCCGATAGTATATAGTTAACGCTATAGTATCCCTTGAAGATGCTGGTAGGATTTCCCCTTCCTCTACTGTTTTCTCTTTGCTTTCCACTATACAAAGTCTAATCTGGGATAGAAAAGATCCATTCTTTATAGGACATATCAGGGCACATACAGGATTGCCTGGAGCCCTTAGTTTTGGGCAATGATTTAGCAGATAAAACTACACATGACATACATATTTTCTCTACACTAGAAGAAGCTATAAATTTTCATAAAAAGTTCCATGTCAATGCTAATACTTTACAAAAGCGTTTTAAAATAACTAAGGAACAAGCTAGACAAATAATAAAACAATGTCAAAATTGTGTGACCTTTTTACCACAAGTTAATCTTGGAGTCAATCCTAGAGGATTGATACCTAACCATATTTGGCAGATGGATGTCACACACTTGCCAGAATTTGGAAAATTAAA
Source organism: Marmota flaviventris (assembly GCF_047511675.1). Taxonomy (NCBI): domain Eukaryota; kingdom Metazoa; phylum Chordata; class Mammalia; order Rodentia; family Sciuridae; genus Marmota; species Marmota flaviventris. The sequence goes on from NC_092499.1 coordinate 2,558,232, forward strand.
ATATTTGCATGTTACAGTTGATACTTCTTCTGGATTTTTGATGGGCTCCCTTCATGCCGGAGAAAAAACTAAAGATGTTATAGCTCATTGCTTACAAAATTTTGCCACTGTGGGCATTCCAAAACAGTTAAAAACAGATAATGCCCCTGGTTATACTTCTACCTCTTTTAAACAATTTTCCTCATCATTTGGCATTACTCATATAACAGGAATCCCATACAATCCACAGGGACAAGGCATATTTGAAAGAGCTCATCAAACTATTAAAATGTACTTATTAAAGCAAAAAGACGGAATTGGGAAGGGGTATATATTCCCCAAAGATAAACTTAAAATAACCCTTTTTACTCTAAACTTTTTAAATTTGGATTCATCAGGGCTTAGTGCTGCGGAAAGGCATATGTGTCCAAAAAATGTGCATAAGCCCAAGGTACTTTGGAAGGATATTCTAACAGGACAATGGAAAGGTCCTGACCCAGTGATTGTCTGGAGTCGGGGGTCTGTTTGTGTGTTTCCACAGGGAGAACAGCAGCCGATTTGGATTCCAGAGAGATTAACCAAGGTCCTGACCCAGTGATTGTCTGGAGTCGGAGGTCTGTTTGTGTGTTTCCGCAGGGAGAACAGCAGCCAATTTGGATTCCAGAGAGATTAACTAAAGCGATTTCTACAGACCAAAAAGAAGATGATTTGACTCAAGTCCATAACAGCTGATATCCAAAACTCCAGTTTGGCTATCCTTACATCTGCGATAGAACCAGGATGCTTTTTTCAATATCTATTTTATTATTGCCCTTTCCCACATTCTATTTTGTTTTTTGAGCTCATAAGACCTAGGTTAATGTTTTGCTGATCAGTTCTATTTTTTGACTATAGAGTTTTTAAACATTGCAATGGAGATTTCACCTGTAAAAAGTTATAAGGCCTTTACTATTAGGTTATGTGTTGTATGTATTATATTATGTGTGCACACTTGTGTTTTGTTATATGTTTGAATGTACGTATGTCCATATATCATATATGATGAGCGCTCACCATTTATTCACGTGATTTAAATGGTTTAATTTAAATTGGGTAAACAACTGTTGAGGATTGTTTTAATATGTGAACAAAAAAGGAGGTTAACAGATCTGTTTGTTTACTTTCACCTTTCCTTTTCATTATATTTAATAATTCTCTTAAAGATAATGTAAATTATTAAGAAAATTGTTTTCTTTTAGTGCCTTCTGGAATGTTACATAATTTTTTCTTTAGCCATTATTGCCAGAATTCCTATCTTCATCCCAGTGCTGGTGAAGACAATGTAAATTGTTAAGAAAATTGTTTTCTTTTAGTGCCTTCTGGAATGTTACATAATTTTTTCTTTAGCCATTATTGCCAGAATTCCTATCTTCATCCCAGTGCTGGTGAAGTCAAAGATAAAACCAATCTACAGCTTCTGCAATAGCCATCACTGAACTGCTTGCAGAACTTGCCTGGACACATTGTGAACTCACCTGTATGCATTGTGAACTATCTGTTGGTGCAGCGACTTGTGGTAGTGTTGGGGTATTTTGCTGATGATGTCATCGGTGGTACAATTTTTCCAAAAGGAGCCGTCAATTGGCTTGGTGTATCTTCCTCCCTTCTGCTTGTCATGATCGTTCAGCTAAAATTTGGGGGCCAACAGAGGTGAGGCAAAGAACCTCACCCCCCCCCCCCCGGTACAAAGACCTCTCCACAGGTGTGGCTGTATACTGGACCGGTAGTCAGTGACGGGTAAGATCCAATTGCAATGGTACCAACCTAACAGGTAAGGACCATATGTACTATTGGACAACCTAAGGCAGGCACGGTCCCTAAGCCACATGCTTGTTGTTTAAACAGAGAGGGGGAGATGTTGAGAGCCACAGCCGAAGGGGCCCCAGCAAACTTCCAGCTGCCAGCAAACTTCCAGCTGCCGGCTGATGATTGGCTCACAGCGGCCCCAGCAACATCTAGCTGATTGGCTCCTCTGCGGTGATGCTCATTGGAGATGCTCATTGAGCTGTTTCCCCACCCTTTCAGACTGCCAGCTGATGATTGGCTCACAGCAGCCGCAGCAACATCTAGCTGATTGGCTCCTCTGCGGTGATGCTCATTGGGCTGTTTCCCTGCCCTTTCAGACCACAGAGCTGCTCATTGGGGGACTTTTTTGGCTCCGCCCACACGACCCAGTCAATCGGCCTCAAGAGCAGGAGGATGGTGGGAGGTGGTGAGGCTTGTGGTTGAGAGAGAGGCTTGTGGGAAGCCGGTGGTGGCAGTTGGGCTCTGAAGGTTTTCCTGAGGAGCTGTTTTGTTTGGCGTGTGTGGTTCTAAAAATAAAGTTCGTTTCTTTTGACAAGTGGCTCCTGAATCTGCCCAGCCAGACTGTGGTTCGATCCTCAGCACCACATAAAAATAAAATAAAATGGGGGTAGGAAAGATGGTGGAATGAGTTAGACATCACTACCCTAAGTACATGTATGAAGACACGAATAGTGTGAAAATACTTTGTGTATAACCAGTGACTTAAAAAATTGTGCTCTACTTGTGTAATATGAAATGAATTGCATTCTGCTGTCATATATAACTAGAATAAATAATTTAATAAAAATAAATAAAGATATGCGTCCCTCCTAAAACTAAAAAATACTTTTTTTTTTTTTTACAATGAATTTGCTTCAATTTTATTTTTCCATAGATTCTGTTTTAATATTTATTTTTAGTTTACAGCGGACACAACATCTCTGTTTGTACTTGGTGCTGAGGATTGAACCCGGGCCGCACGCATGCCAGGCGAGCGCGCTACCGCTTGAGCCACATCCCCAGCCCAAATACTTTTTTTGAACTGAAAAGATAAGCCAGACTTGGAGAAAATATCTGCAATGTACATCTTTGACAAAGAACTTCTGCCCAGAATATCTAATAAACTCAAATAACTATAAGACAGCAACACTGTTCTAAAAATGAGAAGACTTAGAATAGACCCTTTACAACAAAAGTTATACAAATAATAATCACAAAAAAGGTGCACAACACCAGTATTCATCAAGGAAATGCAAAATTAAAATCAATAGGATAGTCACCCAGTATTTTTGTTCAAAGACAAAACTCCATGACTGCCAGTACCAAGTGCTGGGGAGTCTGGAATAACTGGAAGAAACCCAAAATGATTGCCAGGCATGGTGGTCACACCTGTAATCCCAGCTACTTGGAAGGCTGATATAGGAGGATCTCAAGCTTGAGGCCACCTTCTGCAATTTAGCGAGACTGTGTCTCAAAATAAAAAATAAGAATGGTTCGGGGTGTAGCCCAATGGTAGAGTACCCTAGGTTCAATATCTAGTATTGAGGAAAAAAAAGGGGGGGTGGGGGAATGAAAGATGACAAAATGGTGCTGTCACTCTAGAAAACACCTGAGACTTTGTAAAGTTAAATACACAGTTGTCATCTGACCCACAGTTCCATTCCTAAGCATTCACCCAAGAGGAATGAAGGATGTCCACACAAAGATCAATACAAAATGATTCAAAGCCACTTGGTAATTAAGGTATACCTGAAAATGACCCAGATAACCATTGAGAAGTGAATGGACTGATAATGTGTCCATATACAGGATGACCAAATTCCAGAACCATGCTGAGCACAGGGGTCCAGAGGCCATGCCTGGGGAAGTCCAGGGACATATTGAGGGAGGTCACTGCTGACACCGAGAGGGCAAAGGCCAGGGGTGCTGCTCATACCCATGGGGCATAGCCTCCCTGCCTCTCTCCATCTTCTGTGGCAAATGGCATAGCACCACACAGTGGGTGAGTGCAAAGGGAAGAAGTTGGTTTGGGCTCTCCATCCTGGTCCAAGGTCGGGAGGAGGACACACCTGGTGATGGTCATCCAGCCAATAGTCTGCATGTAGTGAAGGCATCATGGTGGCACGCTCTGTCTTCCCAACTCCCCACTCTGGTCACTCCCTCTTCTCATAAAGCCATCAGCACTCAGCCAAGTCAGGGCCCACAGCCCACCTGTGAATGCCATCCTAGATGGCACCCTGCAACCCAATCACGAGGTGAGCACATCCTAGCCCAACAGCGCCAGATAGCACCTTGGCTCTGGAATGACAGGAAGCAAGCCAGTAGTCCCTAGTTGCTGTGCTAGGGGCATGGGGCCAGGGTGGGCATGGGGAACTCTGTAGGCAACAGGAGCATGTACTTCCTTTCCCATGGTTTCCTGGATGTTTATGATTGTCAGAACTCACACTGACACTCAAAACGTTACTCAGTCACATGCAAATGAATGACAAAAAAGAAGCTGAAGGGAACAGGCTATCAATACTTTGAGAGTCATAAAGGAGGCACCAAGTTTGACTCCACAGGAGGGTAAGAGTTAAAAGGCAAAAAGAAAATGTGATCAGTCAAAAGACAAATGACACAAACTCAGCACAAAGAGCTGCTCTCACATAGAGCAGTTTCAAAGCACATCTGGGCCCTGCGTTCCACCCCCAGCACTGGAAAAAACAAAAATAAAAAAAATTAGAAGATATTCAAGGGGCTGGGCTGTAGCTCTGTGGTAGAGCACTTGCCTAGCATGTGTGAGGCACTGGGTTCAATCCTCAGCACCACATAAAAATAAATAAATAAATGTTTTATGTCCATCTACAATTAAAAATTTTAAACTTTTTAAAAATAATAAACCTCTTGGTACTATTTAAATGTTTAACTATTTGCAAGGAGCAGACAGCAGTGGAAACACCTGCAGCCTGTGCAGCTTTCCTTTTGGAAAGATATGAACCCTTATCTTTGAGGCCAGGTGCTAACACGGTGCTGCCACCTCCTGCCTGAGACTGGGAAGCACAGCCCCTGAAATCCCCAGACCCTGAAGGCTCTGTTAGAGCAAGATGGGGACCTGAAGGCAGGCAGGAAGCTGAGGCCAGGCCAGTGACACAGTAACATAAGCCTGGCAGCCACAGTATGTTTCAGCCTCTTCATACAGAATCCGCTGGCTTCCTGAGCTGGCCCCGCTGACCAAATGGGGCAAGGCAGCCGCAGACACACGACGTGGCCCCCATTCCACGGATGCTCCCCCACAGGGCACTGCTCACCTCCCTGCGAGCTCTGGAGCCCTCGTGGATGCCTGAGCACACACACTTCTGCTTCTATCTACTCAGCTCCTAGGTGTGGCCTACATGAGGTGGCCGGCAAGGGCTCCTGCTTCCTCCAGCGGTCCTCTCCACTTCATGTCAGAGCCAACGGATGCACCAAATCCCTCACACGGGTCTTCCGCAGCTTCTTCTGACAAACCCTGACTGATGATGAGTTGAGAAGCCCACGTGGGTCCACTAGGTTATCAACTCAACTCTTTATGGCATGACGTACTTACTAATCTCTAATGAAGGACAGTCAGAAACATCGTCTAAGGTTTTTATTGTTTGAACACAGGTATACCAGTTGCCAGGTAGGTCATCTCTCTGACTCCTAAAACATGAGCTAAGAACTATAACCTAACTAAAAAAATTCTAAATATACAAAACTGAAGTTTTCCAAAATTAGGTATTTTCCCTCATGGGGAAAAAATTAGAAAACAGCATGTTTTTAAAGAACCACACATAGTCCCTGTGATTAACTGGCAATCCCGCTCTTTCCTGCCACAGGACAGGGCACACAGCACACTATGGAACCTGGTGTATAAGACTGGTCACTCAAGTTTACCTTAATACATTTAAAGCAAAACACAGCTTTTTCCAAACAAAGTCTTCTTTCAGAACAACTTCTTCCAAAATAGTCAATACAGTGATTTTCTGTTTCTAGAAAAAACTAGACTTCCCAATCCTTCCCACCTGAATAGAACACCACCCCCCTCTCCTAAGAGAAGGCAGCAGGAAGGAGGAGACTCTCCAGGGGCCACAGGCCAGGATGGCAATGCTCAGGCATGGGAACAGGGTTGCAGGGGAGCCCTGTCGGGGCTCTCACGGCTCCCGCAGGGCAACTGGGCACAAGCTGCCTGCCTCAGGGGCTGAGCACAACAAGCTTGTGCAGCTGGTAGAGAAAGGTGTTCTTCCCTTGGCTGCCTTCACGGTCAGCCTGCTCCATGACCAGCTTTGGATCAACCTAGCAGGCAGACAAAAGAAACAGTCAGACTCTCAGTGAGCTTGTCCAGAATTACAGTAAGTGAAGCCATGCAAATAGGTACCAGGCACTGTGACAGCCAGTCAGATGCTTCTCCACATTCACACTTTGTACAACATGAGCTTTTAAATTCATGTTTAATAACAGGGTGACCTTTACTTGGAAAATCCCCACACTCTCCTATGTAACTGTGGATAGTGACACTTCAGTGGAAGTATTCATGTAAACATATAAGTTTTCTAAAACACAACCTCAAAATGAAATTCTGCTTTCAAATGACTTCCTGCTGTTTTATAAACCCCACACCCCCCAACTGTCTGACAGGTACAGTGGCTGCCTGCAGTGACAGTCCAGCGGGAGCCAGCTGGGGCAAGTGGAGAGTCCTGCAGTAGCTGGGGATGGGAACACAGGCCTGGGAGTGAGCAACATCACTTCAGCTGGCTTAGCATTAAAAACCTAAACCTTCTCCTTGCATTCCTTTCCTGAAACTACATCTTACTCAATTTTCTAAGTCTTACAGAGAAGAAATGTCACCGGCCGAGATGAGCCCTGCCCTGCTTCACAAGGGAACTGTGTCCCCCAGATTCCTATGCTGAAGGTAGCTGGGTGGGCCTGTGGAGATGACTTGGCTTGGCCGGCACAGTGAGAAGATGAGCACCACAGCCAGGAAGAGCCCTCGCCAGGACTTCCAGCCTCCAGCACACAAAAGATCAAGGTCGGCTGCAGCTAACCCACCCCTGGCAGACAAGGCGACATGGCCTAAAGCCAGCAAGCAGGCCGTCCTGTCCACAAAGCCTCAAGGCTCTGCACCCTCAGCCACTCTGCAGCCTTGCCCTGGTACCAGCAGCAGCTGCCCACACATGGCCACTTCTCACCTGATTCCACTCATAGGGCTTCTCGTGCCACTTGGGAACAATCTTCTCCCTGGGCTTCAACTGGCAGAACAAACTAAAATTGAAAAAAAAGATCAAGTTATCTTAATGATACATTAGTAATTTAAAATACTAATGTGATTCTTTTCAAAAATATTTAAATCCTATATATTTCCCTTAAAATTAGAACTATAATAGGTTTTTAAAAGGTCAAAATTTATGTAGTTATGATCAGGGAATAATTTATAACACATTTAAAAGCAGAAAGAAATGGAACACAGCAGACTTGGATGTTATTATTTACATTATCTAAAATGTCTAATTTTTTTTATCAAAAATTCAGGAGACCTGCAAAGACACAGAGACATGTGACCCTGCTCAGCACAAAAAGAGCAGCTGACAGAAGCTGACTGAGTGGCCAGGGGGGCTTAGCATGCAGACACCTCAAAGCAGCCACTGCACACATGCTCAGAGAATCAAAGCAAGTCATGTTTAAAGAATTAAAGGAACATCTGGTGGCAATGACCCAAAGATAATCTCAACTAAAACTAAAAACTATTGGAAATTCTAGAATAGAAAAGTACAATAACTAAAATGGAGAATTTCCCAGATAGCAAAATAATCAGTAATAACAAAGACTGATCAATACAAATTATCCAACCTGAAGAACAGAGAAGAAACTGAAGAAAAATGACCAGAGCCCAAGAGACCAGGGATGGCATCGTGTGAATCCATGAGCAAGGCAGGCTCAGGAACACATGTGACATGGAGCAGACAGAACATTTAAAGAAGTAAAAAAATGCAAATGGGTTGTAAGGAAAAAAGAACAGAAAAAGGTATGCCATTCCAACAGTAACCAAGGAGGGTTGGAGAGGCTATAGTAGTAATCAGACAAAATAGGCCCTACACAAGAACTATTCCTAGAGATGAGGAAAGACACCTCACATAACGATAACCACCCTATACACAGGAAATCCTAAGGAATGTACAAAAGCTACTAAAACTAATCCATGAGCTCAGGAGGTCACAGGATTAAAAAAAACAATAGTCACAAATCAATATGTGACAATATTTAATAATGTTCAATATCAAATGAACAATTCACAACTAAAATTGAGAAAACAATTTCATTCACAATAGCACCTAAAACACTCAAATATATGGAAATAATTCAACAGAAGTACAGGACCTGCATGGTGAAAACCAGAGCTCAGAATGAAAGGACACCCAGAAAGACAGCATTCCCCCCTCACATACGGGGTGGCTCCATGTGTGGGTGCAAGTGTCCCCAAGTTCACCTGCAGGTTCAGCACAGCCCTGCCACCCCTGCATGGGGCTTTCCGCTGTAGCTGACATGCTGGCACTGGAAGGGATGTGGGGAGGAGAGAAAGGAGAGAAAATGGAGGAGCGAGATTCCCGGGAAGAGAGTGATCTCCAGACACACCCTTCAGCCTTGCACAGCTGGAGAGCGCACAGGCTAGGGCCTTTAGACCCCACACCACAGCCAGCTGGTCTGTGGCCCTGGTACTTCAGCAATTCAACAGGGGAAGGGAAGACGTTTGTGGGGATGTCGAAACCATAAAGGGTCACACACAGGAGAGTAACCCTTCAACTCTCACACTGTACACCACACATCCAAGTCGCCTCGAAATGGCTCCACACCTGCATATATAAGAGAACAACATTATGACCTTGGGTTCACAAAGACTTTTTCAATTGTAACACAAAAGCATAATCCATTTGGAAAAAGAGAAAATAGATTTCATTGAAATTAAAAACTGTGTTCTGTAAGCACTATTAAAATGAAAAGACAAGCTGCACAATGGGGAAACTATTTGCAAATTACATACTAATAGAGGTTTGTATCTAGAATTTACAAAGAATTTCTACAACTCAGTAGTGAGAAGTCAAACATCTTTAAGTAGGTAAAAGATCTCAACAGATAACTCACCAAAGAAAGAAAAGAGATACTGGGAACATAAAAGGAGACTCCAGCCATAGTCATTAAAGAAGTGCAAAGTAAAGCCCCAGTGAGAAGTCACCTCACACGGGGAGGGGGGGGGCACACCAAGATAGCACCCACATGTGGCCTGTGGGAACTGGCAAGGTACAGCCACACTGCAAAGAATCTGGCCCTTTCTTTGAAAGTCAATGCAAGCTGGGCGTGGGGTGGTGCACGCTCGAAATCCCAGCGGCTAGGGAGGTAGGAGAATCTCAAGTTCAAAGCCAGCCTCACCAACTTAGCAAGGCCTTGGCAACTTGGTGAGACCCTGTCTCAAAATAAAAAATGGCTGGGGACGTCAACCCAAACCTGGCACAACCTACAAATTCCAACCTGGATATCTTGTCAAGAGAGATGGAAATGTATATTCACAAGAAGAGAGAGCACGGGGATTCTTACAGCTTCATCACAATGGCCAAATTCTGGCAACACCCCAAGGACCTTGCAACTGTGGAGGTGACAGAACAAAACATGACACACAATACAGCAGGACAACATCTAGCAAAAGGGAATGACCGTGCTACAGCACGTAGGACCCTCAGAAACACTAAGCCAAGCCAAGTAAGCCATATTTTAAAAGAAAAATGTCTGTGAACACACAAATGTCAAACAAGGCAGGTCTACTACAGAAAGCAGCCCAGCTGCCTGGGTCAGGACGGGATGGGAAGTACTGCACAGGGGCAGGAGAAGCTTAGGTTTTTACAAACAGCTTTACTGAGGTATAGGTTACAAACCATAAAATGTACCAATTTGAAGTACAAATTTAATTAGTTTTAGTAAATTTATAGTTCTGCAAACATAACCACAATGCTGTTTATAAATATTTGTCAAGCAAGTGGCATCCGAGACCTATCCTTAGGAGCCCCTCCTGCACACTGTTTTGGTCTCAGAATGGTGAAGAAAAACCCTGGCCAAACACTGAAACAAAGCTTCCTGCACACAGAGAAGGGTCAGGGCAAGATCGGCTGCAAGGGCAGGTGCTTGTTCCCATGGTGGTGGGGGGTGGCCTGGCACCTGTCTTCAGGTCCTAACACAGAGGCCCTCCCACTTCCTGCAGTGTGGGGCTGCCACACACAGTGCAGGCTGTGAGCACTCAGGATCCCTCTAAGAAGGCACGCCAGGCCAGGCCTCTCCCTGGGCAGACTGTGCACAAGACCACTTCCTTGTGCCACGTAGAAGAGTGGACTTCTGAGACAATAAGAGCACTATAGTGTTGAGTTTGTTGATGCTCTGCATAACTCCACAAATTCACTAAAACCACTTGACCATTTAAAAACACAAACACAAACCACCCATCGCTGGCCTAACACATCAGGATAGTTACCCTTGTTGGGAAGCCAGGGTGACAGTGGTTCTAAGGAGGCCCAGGGACCATCAGATGACTGGGACCACTGCTTATGACCTGGGGGCTGGCCCCATGGACTTATGGTCGTGTACTTTATGTACGCTAAACTTCAACACAAACTTCACATAAAAATATTTTTTATAAAACTGAAAGTAACTAAAACTTGCCTTTCCCACAATCTCTAAGTCAGTTTCATATATTCAATACCTTTTTGGAGGTGTTTGTTAAACTAAGGAAAACCCATCCCAAGTGTGTGGGACTGTGTGGTACCAGCTGTACCTGTTCTTATGCAGCTCCAGCTCCCAGCCAGCACAGGACCACGGGGCAGCAGGGATTGGCCCCTGGCCTAGGACATTGACTCCGAGACTGGTGCAGCCCTGGGTGTGGGGCACATTCTTTTCTCCCTTTCCAGGTGTACCCACTATTCCCAGCCTTCTCCAGGCTCCTCAGGCTGACTTTAGCCCCTGGGCTGTACCAATGGCACCCTTACCCCCTTTACTCTGGCTGGGTTTGGCCATGCAGAGTCCAGCAGGAGGAGAAAGGGGCAAGGGAGCTGCAACCAGGAGACCCGCCAGCCTCTGAGGCCCAGGCACACTCTCCAAACTGGTCCTCCTGTGCCCACTGGTGATGGGACACTGCAGCACCACTGTAATGACCCTCTGCCACACCACTTCTGGGCTACCTCTGCCACTGCACCCTCAATGGCATGGGGGCACAGTGCTCATGGGCCAATGCCTCCCAGGTGCCTTAGCACTAGAGTCCCACTTCAGGTGGTCAGTGTGGTACGTCTTCTGAACAACTCAAGACATCCACGATCCAGGCGGCTGGGAAAGCCAATCGGGATTAAAGAACCCATGTCACTGCACAGCTTACCCGAGAAGTTTCTGGCGAGCATTATCCTGTAACTGCACGATTCTTTCTGGCCCAAGATACTTGGATCCATTTGGCCCATCACACACTAGCTTATTGATGGCAGCCCGGAGAATATTGATCTGTAAACAAATGGGGACATAAATACTGACATGGCTCCATGTAACTGAGTTTCATCTCACATTGAATAATTCATACATAGCATTCAGAGTGATAATCTGTGACTATCATCAGTATGGTTTCTAGGAGGATTATTAAAACAACATGAATAACATTGATAATCATTACTATCATTTAAGAAACAGCAGCAGAAGAAAAAAAAATGAAGAATCACTAAGAAACACTTCTTCCACCACAGTCTCACTTTGTGGGGACCCAGCTGTAACACAAGCGTGCATCCTCCCTGGCTTTTTAATGATGCTCCTAAGGAAGCCTGAGAGGCCCCCACCCATGGAACCAATGCCCTGCTTCATCACCAGCCTTTGTCACAGTTATTTAGAAAATAAACTTTAGAAAATAAACTTGATTAGTTGTTAGGTTTACCTCAGAGTTGCAAAGGCAAAACAGGCAACAGAACGGGCAGTTCTTGCAACTCCAACCAGTCCCCCTTACATTTGTCACAGTTGAGAAACCTACTCCAGGCATTGCTATCAGCTAAACTCCAAGCAGTTTCAATGTGACTATTTTCCCATTCACATCCCACTTCTACTTCGGGACCCAGTTTCCAGGCACCACACTGAACTTGTCATGTCTCCTCTGTGAAGAGGGCTTCTCAGCCTTGTTCTTTAAGACCCCGGCAGTCTGTGGAGTTCTGGTGGGGTATTCTGTAGAATGGCGCAGTTTGTTTTCTTGAGACAGGAGAGGTACCCTCTCATTACATCCTACCATGCGCCTGCCACGATCAGGACCTATCGCTGGGGTGTGGATGCTCAGCTCAGGCACACTCTCCCAGGCTCCTCCGCTCCCCATCCCCTACTATTCCATGGTTCCCCTGCCTCTCCCACACTTAGGGGCAGAGAGCACCTACCTATCTGCACTCTCGGCAAGTATGTAAGGGAGAGACATCTCTTTCCCATTTGGGTATTCAGTCATTTATTTCTAACCATACAGACACATGGATATTTTACACTCTGGGCTATAATCCACTTTTTGTGGCTCTAACTGTGCTAGCTCTGGCCACTGGGAGCTCCTCTCATTGGCACCCAAGTCCTCTGACTCATCCCCTCCCTCGGTGCTCAAGCTGCCCTAACTTCCTGGCTCTGCGCAAAGCTCCAGACTCATCCTGTGCACTTTCTGGCCCAGCCCTGGCCCCAGGTGTCCCCCCAGGGAGCCCTAGCTCCTCAAGCGAAGGACCTTTTAGACACCAAGACATGGGTGCTGGGCATGTGTGCTGCTCCTGGGTGTCACTGCTTCCCGCCCTTCCCAGAGCTGGACATAGTCTGTGTGGACAGAAACCTGTGTCCACAGATTGGAACTGCTTCTTCTTCTATCTATCCCTAGGCACTAGCTAACCGTGAGTTCACGCTGCAATCAACTCCATTCCAACACCACAGGGGCACTCTGGCCTTTCTTTCATGCTTATTTGTAACTCTTCTCCCACCAAAGGAGAACCTGGCTCCCGCATCCACTCCCTCACTGTTCAACACCAGGAGCATGTGAAACAGGGTCAGAACTGTTGCCAACTACAGGTCCATGTTCACATGCAGCTCTTCTCTGTAGTCTTACTGTGCCAGCCAAAACTGGTTTAAGCTCTTTTCCTCCTCACACCTTTGGGTAAACATGTACCACACCAGAACACAGATTTGGGGGGCCCTGACACCCTACTGGGGTGTCTGTGTGGGTGGTGTGCATCAGCACCCACTCTTTGGGCACAGAAAGTCTGTGGGCCTTGGCAAATGCAGTTGTGTCTGGCACCTCCGCCCACAAAGAAGAGCTAGCTCATCTCTCCCAAGCCCGCGGGTGCTCTCTGCCATCATCCACTTCCTCGCCTCTAGCAACCACCCATCTGCTTTCTGTCCGGAGTGTCATATGAATAGCAGCACACACACACAGCCCAGGGTCCTGGCTTCTTTCATGCAGAAAATGCACTTATGATGCACCCATTCTATTGCATGTATCACCCCCTCCTATTCCCCGCTGAATAGTGTCCACTGTATGGCTGCACCAGGTGGCTCACTCATTCCCTGGCTAAAGGACATCTCCATTCTTCCAGTTTTATAATCATGAATAAGTTGTAGCTGATACTCACACAGGGGCTCCCTGAGGGTGCTAAGCCTTTAAATCTCTTAGACAAACACCTGTGTAGTGGGATTTCTGAGTCATATGGCCGATGCATTCTGCAGCCACCCAGTGAACTGAGGATCCTCAAGCAGCTCCACACTGGCCCCACCATGGCCATGCTCCTGGGTGTGGTGGTGCCTTATGAACCTCAGTTTGCGCTTTCCTGTGCTGAGCACATTTGTGTTCATTCTTCATTGTCACCCGTATGTTCATCTAGTGGCTTATTTTTTGCTATTGAGCTTTAAGAGTTCCCTGTGTATTGTGAATATAGTCCTATATCAGATCTATAATCCACATATATTTTATTCCAATATGCAGCTTTTCTTTCCATCCTCTTAATAGGATTTTTTTTCATCTTTTTAAAAAATTTTTATTAGTTATTGATGGACCTTTATTCATTTATTTGTTTATATGAGAATCAAACCCAGTGCCTCACACATGCTAGGCAAGCACGCTACCACAGAGCTACAACCCCAGCCCCAACAAATTTTTTTTTTAAATACTAGGGATTGAACCTAAAGGAGCTCTATTACTGAACTACAACCCAAACCCTTTCTATTTTTGAGACAAGGTCTTGCCAAGTTGCCCAGGCTGGCCTCAAACTTGCAATCCTCCTGCCTCAGCCTCCCGAGTCACTGGGATTACAGGTATGCATTTTTAATTTTTTTTTAATGTTTATTTTTTAGTTCTCCGCGGACACAACATCTTTGTTTGTATGTGGTGCTGAGGATCGAACCCGGGCCACATGCATGCCAGGCGAGCGCGCTACCGCTTGAGCCACATCTCCAGCCCTCAATTTTAATTTTTGTAAAGTCCAACTTATCAAGTTATCTTTCACAGATTGTGCTTTTGGTGTTACATCTACAAATTCATGCCAAACCCAAATTCGTACAGATTATACAGATTTCTCCTACTTTTGCTTACAGAATTTTATATTTACAATTAGGTTGGTGATATAAGGAATATTTTCAATCCCTTAAGCCTTTTCATGTGAAATGGTAGTTAATACTAGAATAATGAAGGATAAAAACAAAAATATACACAATACAAGCACACATTTTTCACTGTTAGATTCAAAAGACAAACTGGTTTGTTCACGAGTTTCATAAAAGTCCTGAGAAGTCTAGCCTGAGCCTGCACCTGCCTGACCCCAGTGGTGCTGGTGCAGCGCTGGACCGCTGTTGAGTGTGGTCCCCATGTACCATCCCTGGGCCCAGCAGGGTCAGCCAGGACAGGCAGGGGAGTGGCGGGGATCTCTGCTTCCTCATTTCACTTTGTGAACCAGTGAAGAGGTGACGGGAGAAAGACCCATGGCTCCTACTGCCCTGGCGTTTCATCTGACTGCCCAGAAAAGCTTCCCGTGCCAGCAGATTCCAAATGAGAGTACCAGTGATCAGGAAGTGACGTCCCTCAGCAGACACCAGCAGGCCAGTCGAGGAGTGCTCCTTCTGCACCCTCCAGCAGTGCGGAGGGCCCAGGAGCAACAGGCACCTCAGAGACCAGGAATATGTGTCTGTGGGCATAGCACCACGGCACACACCACAGAAACACTGACGCTGTACGGAACACGCCCTGCTCACCTCCACGACGTCCTCCACGTTGAACTGCACATCAAAGGCCAGCTCGATGTCGTGCTCCGGCAGCACAGGGGCCTCTGTGGTGGGGTTCCAGCCCAGGCCACAGAGCACGCCTGTGTAGCACTTCCCCTCCCCATCAACTCTGCAAGAAACATTGAGGAGGAGTCGATTGACTTTTTTGTATTAGAGAATCAACGGATAAAATCAAGCCAAATTCTGCCAGCATTTGTTTAGCAACTCGTCTCATTTGTGCACTTATTCCAATTGTCACATTAGAAATACAGACTAAACATTGTCATAAGATAAAATAAATATTTATGTTAATCACATTAACCTTCTAATTCTCACTACCATCGACAGGATAGCAAATAGCTCATTCATGTGTCATTCCGAACTCTTTCAGTGGGTTATATTCTTACCAAGGAGATTCCAGAGAAAGGATCATTCACATCTGTGACCATGACGCAAGGCCAGCGCTGTAAAAGCCTGAGAGTCTGTCCTGCCTTCCCACCCTACACAACAAACACACGACAGAGGCAGAGGGCTCTGCACCTCAGCTCTGCCCCAAACTCCCCAACCCCACCCACCCACAGCGCATCCCAAATCCACCACTCCCATCTCTCATCTTCCCCCCAAATCCACCCAGCTCCCCACTCCTGGTCCACAGCCACTCTGTACCTAGCCACATGCCAGAACTTTCAGACCAAGCTCCCCAACTCTACCCTGCCCTTGCCAATCTTTTTCCATGTAGCAAACAGTGGGAGCTTTTCAAACAAATCCAGCAATGTGACTTCCTTGTTTAAGGGCTTCTGTAGTGTCCAGCCACACCCCTGGGCACACAAGCCACAGTACAGTCCAGTCTCTGCTCCGTCCTTCCATGGCACCTCCGGCTGCCTCCTCTCTATCCTCCCTGCAGGCCTCTCTCCACCCAGGAACATGGCCTCCAGCTGCTTCTCCAGCACCAGCCCAGGCACTAGTTTAAATGCCAGTGCCTCCACCCACAAAAGGCCCAACAAGTAATTACACGACACACACACGCACGTATACATGTTAGCACTGAAGCCTTTAAAAATGCTTTGCTAATTTTCTTAACGCTTCATTCAAGACTTTTACCATTATCAGAATGGATTAGTCTTTTTCCAGCTTCACATGGTATAATTGACAAAAATTTCATGTATTTAATTGGGGTGCACAAGATGCCTTGATGTACGTGTGCTTTGTGAAGTGAACCACAATCAAGTCTGTAAACACCCCCGCCACACACACCTTTTCACCTTTCCTGTGTGTGGTGAAAACTCACAGGATCGGCTCACAGCAAACCTCAAATAAACAACACAGTATTATTAACCACTGCCATGGTGCTGTTGTGCAATAGGTCCCTAGCACTGACTCGACTTGTAACTGCAAGTTCACAGACCAATCAAATTTAATTTTCTAAGCTGGAGCCTCACTGTTTCCCAGGTTGGCCTTGAACTCCTGGACTTAAAGTGATCCTCCTGCTTCAGCCTTCACAGTAGCAGGGACAACAGCTGCATACCACTGCACCCAGCCTGAGTTTTGTTTTACTGTGTGTTTTGTGGTTTTTTTGTTTGTTTGTTTGGGGGTGGTCTTTTTGTATTGGAGGTTGAACCCAGGGGTGCTCTACTCTGAACTATATCCCAGCTTTTTTAAATTTTGAGATAGTCTTAATAAATTGCCCAGGCTAGCCTCAAATTGTAATTCTCCTACCTCAGCCTCCCAAGTAGTAGGACTATAGGCATGTGCCACCATACCTAGTTCCCTCTCCCCTTTTTCTATTGAGTAAAAGTGGAAAAAAAAAATCCTGCTTTTAAATAGACTCAAAGAACAGAGACATGGAATTCAGACTTACAAATTAGTTGCTGAGTATCTACTTTACAAAACAGTCACAAAATGTTTCTTTTTTATTTACTAAACTCCCAGGACTACACTATTAAGATAATTCACACTGCTGTGAGTTCAATTCCTTTAAGACCCTTCTAGAAGACAAGTGAAGGACATGAGAAGCTATCTCATCACTTCTAGTGGCACAGCACGGCTCCTCGCCCTTGCTCTCTGGCCACGAAACAAGCCGGCTGCTTCAGCAAGGACCGTTTGAGGATGTGCCTTGGACGGATCTGCACAAGGATGTGGTCCACTGCCCATCAGCTCTAAGTCCTAAGTGGATAAGGCAACCTAAGCAGAGTGTTATGGTTTGAACCCAGGTGTCCCCAAAGGCCACATGCTAAAGTGCCTGTGGCACTGCTGGGAGGGGGGAACCTTAGGACGCAGGGACTTGTGGGAGCAACTAGGTCACTGGGGACATGCCCTTGATAGGCATGGTAGAACCCTAGGCCCTTTCTCTCTCTCAGCACCCTGGTCCCATGAGGTGAGCAGCTGTGCTCCACCACATGCTCTCACTGGGCCCAGCAGCCAGGAAGGAGACCTCTGAGACTGAGTCGGAATGCATACTTCCCCTTTATAAGCTGATTGGCATCAAGTGTTTTGTCACAGTGGTGGAAAGCTGAACGACACACAGTGGGTCCAATTCTCTCTTAAGGACCCTGTGCGCTGTGAACTGAAGAAACAGCCACTGAGATCATGGAAACATGTTTAATTCATCTATAATACCTGCTTTCTACTAAAGCTAAAACCGCAAAATCACGACAGAAACAAGAGAAGCAGGTGCCATGCAGAGCTCAGCAAGGGCAGCCGCAGAGTCCGAGCAGCCAGCTCCTGTGGAGGAGGAGGAGTGGTAGGCGCGAGCTGACTGCTGCGTGTTTGGAGAGTGACTTTTCAGACACTCAGGTTGAAGACAAAGCAAGAGAGGAGGAACACCCACTGCAAACTAACAGGATTCCCTGCTGGGCTCAAATAAGGACATACCCTTCCTCCAAAGTTAAATGCAGTTCAATCTGAAACAGCCATGTGAAAAAGCCCCATTAACTATTCAGAAACAGGCGTGGATTAACCTGCCAAAGCTTCAGCCAGCAGTCTCTGCGAGAAGTGGTAAAGCACCTCCTGACTCTTCTCTCTCCCCTTGAGGCCGCAACACTTGGGCTAGCACATGCACAGGAGCAGGGAACAGCTCTCTCAACCCCCACAACAGCCCTGGAGAGCAAAGGAGCTCTTTTCCACAGCTGGGAAGGCCTCCAAAGCCAGAGGTGGCCCCACCAGTCTCTCACCCAGCAGGACTGACCTGCTCCCATGGTCCCCAGCCACACCTGAGGGCATCCCTCCCCCACCTCCATTTGCAACAAGGCACCTTTGCATTATTCTTGAATTTTGTCCAAGATTTTTTAAGACACGGGTTCAGGTCAAGGCTTTTTAAACTACAAAGCAGCACATGAATGCACTGTAAAAACTTCAAGCAAACGGGAAGGCAATGCACAGCTGGACAGATGGTCCCTTCCAAGGAGCAACAGCACCCACTCCCACCCATACTCTGTCCTTATGGCAATGGTGGGGTCTATCCAGGACCACTGGGGTCAAGGACACTGCACCTTGCTGCTAAGCGGGTGATGGCCATGGCCAACTCGCTGTGTGACGCAGCTTCCACCTGGCTCTCGGAACACTGACCCTTGGCACCAGCCATCATGCTGGGACATCCAAGCTAGCCATGGAGAACTCCCTGGGGGAGTCCTTGGCAGAGACAGAGGCGCCATCAAGGCATGGGGCAGGGCCAGACCCCTCCCACCCCTACTGAAAGCCTCCCTACCCAGCCTCCTGCCCTCAGGGCAGAGGCAGCTGTCCATTAGGACTTGTCTCAATGCCTCATTCATAGAGCAAATTATGGTTGCTATACCCCCCTCACTTGGGATAACTTGTTTCCAGCCATAGTTGTTGGAACATCTGGTCAAGCAGTGGAAGTCAAGTTACTCATTTAATGTGTAACTGCTTTAAGGTCAGAATTTTCTGTTATTGCCATTTTGAAAAATCTCTTTGCGCTGCAGAACGCATTGCTCTAAGCCTGCACCCACCTAGCACAGCGTCCCCACAGTGCAGACAGAGGGCGCTCACGTGGCTATACAGTCACACCATTTATTCAGGTGTGCCCTTCCCAGAACACTTTCTCACCCAGGAGGACACCACCATTAAGTACAAAGTAGTGACACCACGGAGCTGAAGCTGACACTACAGGCAGCTCCTGCTTTAGGGAACACACTGTAGGAAAAGGGGGCTGAGAGAGGAGTAAAGCCCAGGTGGTAGGATGGGGTGGGCAGGGCCAGCTCCCAGGGCAGCTCCCCCAGAGGACCCATGGCAGGGAGCTTGGAGCGGGGCAGCCAGGCAGGCCAGGGTGAGAAAGGCCTAGGGCCTCTACTTGGATTTCTTGGCTTGCCAATGGGGCGGGGGGGGGGGGGTGGAATGTATGCCCCCTCCTCCTCAAATAGAAATAGGTGTACTGGGTAACAACCCAAGCCTGGATGCAAACTAACTAGGAACACTGTCCTGAGAGTAAGTGCTTGGAAAAGGGAGAGTCTCCTCTGGTTTCTAGTCAGGGGAACTGATCTAACTACTTTCCTTTGACGTGTGAAGGCTCCTGTGGAGGCTCTGGCCCAAGGCTAGAGATGTACCCAAGGCCTTGTAAAAGGAGCCAGTTCTTCCCCTTACTCTGCTGCTATAAACATGCTTCTCACTTGAAACCCCGTTATCATTTAGACTAGAAAAATTTATGACACTAGATAACCTATAAACATTCAGAAAACTGGTGAGGGGAGCTCACAATCTGGAGTCTGATCTCCTCTGGGCCCACCAGCGTAAAATCAGGTTTGAGTTCTCCCACTCTTCAAGTGCTACCTGCCACTTCTTGCCTGATTTTCACAACAAAGGCAAGAGCTTAATTCTTCATTTATCTTATCCTCCTCCCACTCTTGTACAGGGAGCAGTTCAAGGTGGCAAGATATCAAATCTTGGAGTTGGAATCAGCTATGATAGTTCAGGATGGATGTGGAGGCAGAACAGAATAAACAAGAGACATGAGTCTTGTGCTGTTTCCACAAATGGTCCTGGGGCAGTCTATAGAGTAGCAGCCAGATGCCAATCTGAACAGGGGAGAAGACCCCCCTGCAGATGGAAGAAAGGGATGCAGGTGGCACACAGCATTCTTTAGGAGCTGGGCTCCAGGAGTGCCTTCCCCAGGGAGTGCTGCAATACAACTCATGAAAGGTCCCGCAAGGCCAGAGATCCCACCCTGCTGCCTGGAAGACACGCTGGGGTGACAGAAAAGGAAACCACTCTTCTCAAATCTAAGGCCTCCCTCACCTTTCAAAAGTCTCTCAAAAATAGTTGCTATGGACTGAACAAATGGGCACCTCTTTCCTTCCTGATGGCCACTTAGTTGAGCCTTTGGGTTCAAGACTACAGATGGTCCCTGATGTAGGAGGTTCCACTTGGGATTCCTCAGCTTTCACTGATGCACAAGAAGTATGCATTCAGTAGGAATCTACTGTGATTTTCACCTCTCCTCACACCAGCATGGTGCTACAAAGCCACAGCTGTCAGCCCCACCAACATGAAGGTAATTACTGACACCGCTAGCACCCTGTGGCTGAGATAGGATGTGAGGCAGGCTTGGGGTACTTGACGCACTTTCCACTTACAATGGGTTCCTCGGGATATAACTGCAGTCACATACCCTGTTCCACTTCTGGCTCATTTCACTTAAATTTAACAAAATGACTATACCTCGTGATAGTTTACACTTTCTTAAGGTCTGCAATAAAACCACTTGGCTCTGGAGACTAGAAAGTAATACACTGCTATTTAAATCCTCAAAAAGCTTTCATTTAAAAGAAAAGAGCTAAAGCAGAAGCATGGTCTAGCTAAAGGGATCTCCAGGCATCACCCCCACACAGGGTGTGTCCCTCAGGTGCCTGCATGGCACTGTCTTACTAACAATTACACTCTGGCCTAGGGCCTCACCTGTCTCCTCTACAAAACTCTGAAGATGCCTGATTTCAGAGTCATTACTGCAAATAAGGGCAAGCCATACTCCAACTGAAGGGACCAAGTCCTGTTTGGACAAGTCAGAGCACACAGGCAAATCCAACAGGGTAACGTCTATCTGGTCACTAGACACCCAATCTGTGGTGTATGACGCAATTACCAAAATGGATGTTACAAAGATGTAAAATAGGAGAATGCTTCCATATGTGTGAAAAAGTTATGATGAAAATCTAAAATCAAAATACAGTGTTTATAGAATTTGACATCATATGTAAATAGTTAAACATATAAATAAATTTTAAAATGATGGTGTTAATTTTCTCCCATTCAGCTTTTTTCTACATAGCATATATTTTAATGCAGAAAATAAGAAGATACACAATTATTTTTACAACTGAAAATAAAATACTATTCTAAGGCTACGATGTTAAGATTCTGAGCAGGTGTCATCACAGAGGGAACCAAGTAAAAGGCAGGGACCTTGTGGCTCCCTTCACCCAACTCAGCCAGCTCAGTCTATCAACTGAGCCCTGTGGTCAGCAGAATAGAAGGGACAGAAGGGGAAATACCCACCCATGTCCCCAGAGTGCCCTGAGGCCCCTGCTTCAGTGCCTGTCAGGGCCGATTCCTCTGGCCCACCAGAATATGGGTCCTGGTGCCCAATCTCCTTCTTCCCCAGCCCCTAGCCCCACCCACACCTGTTAGTACTTCACCATCAGTGAAGGCTCTGCAGCTCCTTGTGTTCAAGCTCTCTGCATTAAAGTCTGAGAGAGAAATCCTGGTTTGATCTTGGCACAGAAGGAGCTACAGTTTGCCAGACGGTCCATCTCCTGGCCTTGACTTACTCATGGAAAAGGTGGCTAATGAGGTTCCCCTGATGCTAGCCACCAGAATCCACAGCCTGGACAGCAGGATGTGGCCAACATGCTGCTATGGGAGGACTCTAGCCCCCCGAGTGCCTGTGATATGGTGTGCAACTTCCCAAGCCCTCTGGGCTTCCCTCTGAAGTAAGTCCAGCACATGTACAGGTATCCCCCACTTTCAGAGCTCCTCCACTCTCATGCCCTGTCAGCACCCAAGCTGAAAGCATCCCACGTCAAAGGCCTGAGCAACCTGAACTACAGAGCTCAGCTCAGCAACAGCAGGACAGCGGGGCTCTTTGGAGCTGCCTAGCATTGCCAGAGGATCAGGCTGCATGTCACTAGCTCAGGGAAACACCAAAGTTCAAGATGTGCAGTGTGAATGAGCACCCCTCACACCACTATGAAGTCAAAAGCCAGAAGCCAAAGCCAGAGGAGGTGGCACAGACAGTAGTCCCAGCTAGTCAGGAAGGCTGAGGTGGGAGGACAGTGAGCTGGAGACCGCCTGTACCTTATCTCAAAGGGGTGGGGGGGAGATAAGAAGTGGGGTTCACATCAGTGACAATCAGGTTGAGCACACTGAAGAATAAAGAAGGCTGAGCACAGTGGGGCCACCTCCCACCTCTTTGGTGGATGCTTTCTTTCAAAGGAGCAAGGAGAGCCCCCACTTTCCCCTGCAGATTCCTACTCTGCAGAAACCCGTATAGGGACACAACAGAGGCCCACACCCTACCTTAACTCCATCACAGGCGCGAACAGCATGCTGAGGAGTGCTGGGAGGCCAGGGATGGGAGGCATCAGAGAGGTCTCTCTCAGCAGCATGGTAGATCCTGTTGCACATTGGGATGAAAGTCAGCGTCAGGCCCACCATCTGCTACTCAGGGTACTGTTCCTACCTTGCTGGTCCTACTGTTCACAGCGCCTCTCTTCTACAAAGAGGTCCCCACAGAGCCCCCTAGGGAAGCACTGCCTATTTCCAGTCCCCAAAGACACCTCATGAGGACATGTAGGTGTTCAACTCATTCGGTCGTTCTTTTCTTCTCTCTCCTCCTCATTATATGATCAGTTTTTCCAGGGCTAAGAACTTGGATTTATTTTCCTTTGTAGCCAAGCATGGAGGAATGAGGGAATGATGAAAGTATGGGTTAGTTCCCACATCCCTGTACAAAGAGTGATAGTGCTCCATTTCTTAAATGTGCATCAGTCAATGTACCCAGAAAACAGTCTAAAACTGTAACACATAAGGAGCAATTGTTCCTAGCAACCAAAGTCAAGGAAAGGAGAAGAGAGGAGGACCACAGATAAACCGAAGCCCTTTGCTTACCAGTTGCATTGACTGAGAGTGAGGCTGCAACTAGCATCCTCTGGTGCAGGTCTGCAGGGGCGTCACTGATGATCACAGAGTTGATGCTCTCCTTCTCAATCCAGACACACCTGGAAGGAACATGGGCTCTGGACCAAGCAAGGGAGCATACCCAGCCTACAGGAGTGCACCTCAAACAGATGGTCCAGCACTCAAGTGTGACAATCCACGGGTGTGTCATGCAGGGCTTCCCAGGCTCCTGGCCTGCTTGTCTGGACCCTTTCTCCCACTAGGCCTTACCTTCTTCCCACCCCCCACGTGGTCCAGACCTCTCTTTGGCATTAATTACCATATGCATGTCCAAATGTGCTCCTACACCCAGAGTCTGTCCTGCACTCCAGCCCACATGGCCGTCACCTGTATTCTAGCAGAGGGGACACAATGTGGTCCACCCCATTCCTCCAGTCGCTTCTCCAGAAGCCAGCCCCACTCCACAGGGAATCCTGCATTCCTCCTCATCCTTCGTCATTGGCCCTAATCAAGCTCCATCCTGCTGCTCCCATTCCTAAAGAAGGTGTTTATTCAGCTGCCCTGGCCTTGGTTACACCAGTGACCAGCATCAGAAGTCTGCTCCTGCCTGAGGGCTCTTCTACTTGGAAATGCAGTGGGCTCTTCACATGGGGCTACTCAAAACTTCAATGCACACACAGATCTCCTGGAGAGCTTGTGACAATGCACTCTTCCTCTCAAATCAGGATGGGGCCTGAGCATCCTTTTATCCATTAGCTCCCCAGGGATGCCCAGCTACTGGTACTGGATGAACTTGCAGAGGCTTGAACTCACACAACGTGATCATTTTAGAATGCACATTGTAAGGCTTCCCATCTGTGTTTGGAGATGAAATCTAAACATGGCTTATGAAGCTTGCACTCCTCTGCCACAAGGTCTGTAGTCCCTGCCACCCCCACCCCCAGCCACCAATTCTCCATCATACTAAACTATTCACAAGTACAACCCCTCAGATTTAGGCCTATGCACTTATTACTAGAACTATCCCTAACCTTCTCCTTCCTACCCCAAACACCTGCTCCTCTGCAGTCTTCTGGTGTCAGATTTCTCTGGAAGAACTCCATGGCCTTCAAAGCATGGCCTGGCCCCAGCCACTCTGATGATGTTCTATGGCCCCTATCAAGACCTATTCACCCTATGTTGTCATTGCCAGCCCCCCACCCCCACTGAACATAATAATCCTGGCAAAGATGACAAATGTATCCTGTTCATCACAGTCCCCTAATTCTTACTCTGTTCCTGGCACAGAGTGGCACTCACAGACCTGCTGAGTAACGATTAAAACGAGAACAGAAGAAATGAAGTCTGATGAAAGACACTCAAAAGTGTGATCAGAGAATGGCTTTCATAGAACACCTCTGAGATGGAGCTAGGAAGGAAAAGAGGACAAGGTAAAAATATTCTAACGGTTTAGATATGAGGAAGACTAGTTCCTGATGAGGGCTATAAATAGAGGAAGCGAGAAAAATTTATGGGAAAATTAATTCAATCATACCTGAACTTGGATATTCTGGTCAAACTATGACACTTCAGTTCGTAAGGGTTGAAAGGTCCATGGAGCATCGCCTGCACACACGAAACAGTGTGACCAGTAGCAAAAAAAAAAAGTCCCAACCTCAGCCCATACTTTAAAAGAAGCTCAATCCAACCATCCTCATGATTCAGTAAGGAAAACTGTGCCTTGAAGGAACACAACCAAGCCCATGTGTGGTGTGTGAAACACCCCAAATATATCGGCAAAAGTTCTTTTAATGGCAGCAGACCAGTGAGGTTGAGTAGGCAGGTCTGAGGTCATGCAGGGCAAAGGCCAGGGTAATAGAAGTGGAGAACCTGAACAAGGAGGGGACCTTCCAGCCAGCCCTCTTCTGCAAATGGAATGGGCAGCACCAGCTCTAGTCCAAGCAGATGGGCTCATGAGCTTCAGGAAACCTAGCCTGGCAGCTCACTCAGAAGCCAGCACCACATGCCTCGGCCCAGTGGGAACCAGCAGCACTGCTTCAGAGGGGGAGGTCAGCACAACAGAAGCCAGGTGGAGCACTCTCTGCACCTGCCCAGACTACATGGGGAAACCAAGGTAGAAAGCTACCGGGGCTGCCGCTGCAGCCTCAGCCTTCAGTGTGGAGTGGCACAGTGTCCAGATCATCTTTTACCAGCTCCTGAACATCACCTTGCAGTTGGGGGCACCCAGTCTGTTGGAAGAAAAGCTCTCCAGCAAAATCCGGATCAGGTGCTTCTCTTCGTCCTTCCCAGGAGAGGGAACAGACGCATCCACCACATTTTCTGCTGATTTGGAAAAGAGACCCTTGAGAACTTCATGGCTTTGCTGAACAAAACAAAAGAAAAAGTTTCTTTTATTAAAAGGAAAAAAATCATACCAAAAGCACCCTATTCCAACTTAACCAAAACATTTCATGGACATAAGATCTGTACTATCATTAAGATATAGGGAGTGTTCATCAAATTCATTTTAAAATTCAAACAAATAAGAAAGCTTTTTCAAAAATCAGCCATCACAGAATACTTTTTTAAAAACAACTGTCTTGATGAAAAATTTCAGTTTTACATAATGAACATTAACACTGTTTCTGTTTTTCACATATTAAATAATGAATTTCAGTGAATTCCACCTTTATGTATGTATATCTATAAAGTACCAATCAACAATAAATAAATGAGTGAAAGAGAAAAAACAGAGAATTTAACTGGATCTTTAGTTAATATTTTGCTGGATTGTTTGTTCTTTCCAAATTCCCAGCATCCTTCATCCCCAGTAGAATTATGGAAGTTCAACGCAAGATCTCAACATCAGACTCAAAAGTGACCTCTTCATGACTGATTTTTGAAAGAAATAGTTGGAAGAAATTTTAAAATGCTTGAAATATTTGAAATAAATATTTTGTTAACTACTTCCATTATGGATAATAATTCTTGAAATTCATTTTTAAAAATCTAGAACATTTTCCAACCTAATTTTCAATTTCAAAAATAATAGCTTGAGTAGGAAACCAAGAAAAATAATACCCAGCCACCATAATTTAGTCTCAAAGGAATCATAAAAGATATTTTAATCACCACCACAGAAAAAGAGCAACTCCTCCCACCCCTAGCCCCCTCTGGGGACCTCAGAAGGGAAGAAAGGGCCCCTCCTTCTCTCTTCTACAGCAAGAGGACTGTACCTTTGACTCGTAGGACTCCTCCGCGAGTTCCGCATGACCCTCTCTGATGAGGACATCTCTGATGTTGACGACATCCTGTGCCCCTGAGTAGCGGTACACGTCCACGTGCAGGATGCTGTGCACAACTGAGAAGACCTTCACCAAGAGGGCTCGGCCACTCACGAGGGAGGCAAAGCGCCCACTGGCCCCACTGCTCCAGTGCTCGCCACAAACAAGAGACTTTGCAGAGGGTCGCATTTTGCAAATCTTAAATTCCAAAGCCTACAGGACACAGATGCACACTGAGACAGTTTCATCAATGAGCGAACACTCACCCAGATAAGTGACCTTGTTTCTGGACCTCATTAAAGTGTGCGCTGAAAAAACTCGGCTCTGCTTTCACCAACAGCAGAAGTGTGGAGTGATTGAGACTGCACTCACACAGATGGCCCCCTTGCACTCTGCCTGATGCCAACAGGAGCCTTAGCATACACCACCCAATTACAACAACATGTTTCTTTGCTCAGCTTGAGATCCTCCATATATATTAACTCAATATATATGGAGGATCTCCAAAAACAATAATGGCAAAAACACCTATGGTGTTGGACCTTTTGTGAGTAGAAACCAGGTTTGGCTAGTATGACACAAGTTTCTTCCCCACTCTGGGCTGTGGCTACCCTATGATAAGCTGAAGGGCAGGGGCCCCATGACCTCCAGCAAGAGCCCTCTAGCATTCAGTATTCATGCCTCAGAATCTTCTCTACCTTACCTGGAATGGAAGCTCAAGAAACTGACAGGGAATCTCCATTAGAAGATCTAGGTCTACATGAGACCTATTGCCATAGTCTACAAAGAACACCTACAAGATAAAGAGAGCAAATGCTCAGACACAGTGTCCACAACATCATCTGACTTGATGCTAGCAGCACAGTGGTCTTCTCTAATTCTCTAATCACAGAATACCCAGAGCAATCTGTTCTAGTTGTAATGATTTCCTATTCAATTTCCACCTGTAATTACCAGATAGTCTATAAACTACTTTGTAGGTTTATCTCCTTTCCCTTTGAGTGATTTGTTATGGAAAAACATACCTCAGCAGAATTTCCAGAAACATAAAGGATTTGAGCTCTAAAGTAGTTTTCCTTATCAAAATCTGCAAAGGGTGCAAGGCAGACCAAGTCCGGATGCGGGTGAGCGGGCAGGGGTGCCAACTCCAGCTGGTTCATCTCAGCAGTCAGCTTTCTCAGAAGCTCTGCACTCTTTTCATCAGTCCTGTACCCCCAGAAGTGGCCCACTTCCACCACCTGGAAAGCAGGGAGGGCAGAGGTGAAGCCTGGAAAGTACAGCAGGTACCTCCCAGCTCTCCCGGGTGCATGTGCTCTCCATGGGTTTGTGAGGAAATAAGAAGGGTTCTGGCTATCTGCAGTGAAGAAATGTGTGTGACACAGCTGTTCTTGGAGGCACAAGACTTTCCAGCATGCCCAACTATTCAGGGCTCTGGGAGGCCATACAAGAGGAGTATCCCTTTGTCTCCACGTCATCCAGAGGAGAAGCCACACACAGGCCTTGGATGCCCACAGGCTCGCCTGGCAGGTGCACAGCCCACCAGCTGAGTGGCAGCAGGTAGACCTCTGTCAAAGGGCACTGCTACACAGTGTCCACCACTGCTGCCACAAACCATGAGGGCCCATGACCACTAGTGTTCCAGTCTGGCTGGAATCCAGACTTCCATGTGGAATTTCCCAGTGAGGAGTGGCTGTAGACTGGCCAGGAAGCATGCAAGTATTTTAACTGAAATTTTATTTTTCATTTATTATTTATTGCTGTACTGGGGATTGAAACCAGGGGCTCTCTGCCACTAAGCTACCTCCTCAGTCCTTTTAGACATAGTCTGACTAAGTTGCAGGCCTTGAACTTGCCTTCCTCCTGACTCAGCTTCCCGAGTCCCTGGAATTACAAACACGTGTCGCCATGCCTGACTGGAACTTTTTTTTTAAGAGGCAAAATAAATACCCAAATAATACTGTTGCCAACCTATTTTGTGGATATAAACTGAATTATACAAGCACATATCATCATGCCAATTAATATTTTAATGTGTCTTTTTAAATGTCTGTTTATATTTGCTTCACTTTCCATCTTAGCCACATTCCAATTTAATAAGAGTAATTCAAGCTTGGCCACAGTTACTAAATGATGAAGGTGTACAGTCAAGTGTGAACTTACTTCCTGTACACACATGGTGTCTGTGGGTTCTGAGGAGAGAGGCTCTCATGACTCATCACACTGTGCTTACCTCTGTGACATCAATAGTCAGAAGGAGATCTGCCACTGTCTGGGACCTGTCCAGGGTGCTGAAGGAGACTTGCATGGGGTCCACTGTCTGCTTCTGGAAGTCCACATTCACCCTACACAACACATGTGTTGTGAAAATACATAAAAATCAAGTGTCCCTCAAAATGTTTTCACTTTACCTATTCCTATATTTTACAAGAAAAGAACATTTTTTAAAAATATCTAAGCCAGCACTATAGTTTTGATCTTGGGGCGGGGAGTACTGGAGATAGAGCCCAGGGGTGCTCTACACTGAGCTACATCCCCAGTCGCTTTTTTTGGTTTCTTTGAGACAAGATATCACTAAGTTGCCCAGGCTGGCCTTGAACTTGCATTCCTCCTGCCTCAGCCTCCTGAGTCCCTGGGTTACAGGCCTTTGCCACCACACCTGGCTTATAGTTTGGATCTTGAATGTCCCTCAAAGGTCCATGTACTGTAAGGCTTGGTCCCTCCTGTGGCAGGTGGTGGAACCCCTAGGAGGTGGGGCCTAGTTGGAGGAAGTTATGTCCCTAAGGGAGGGCATGCCCTTGAAGGGGAGCACTAAGCACAGCTCCTCTCTGTTGCTGGAAACCATGAGGTGAACGGTCTCCTCCACCACGTGCTCCTGCCATGGTGTACTATGCCTCCAGATCCAAGCAACTGTGGGCTGAAACCATGAGCCAAAATAAACCTTTCTTTTGGAAGCTGATTACCTCAGGCATTTGTCAGAGGGATGGAAAGCTAACACAGCCAGAGACCCTGAGTTTGATCTCACCATAGAAGTCAATTTCTGGTGGCTTCCTGAATAACCCTGGAAGGGGTGCATGCCATAATAATTATGTACCACCCTGGGAATATATTCTAAAAGCCAAGACTCTTACAGAATATCTATTTTCAAGGGTATAAATTCTAAATCTAAGTAGGACCTGCTATGGTTCCTACCTTGTGACTTCAGTAGTGGCTTTGACTTTAAGAAGCTAAGAATCCATGCGTGGTTCAATGCTGAGTTAGAGCACACACACACAACTGTCCAAGAAGCCCAAGACAAGTCACTCATCATTTAGGGCAATAGGACAGCAAGTGCCAAAGATCTGGGACATGAAAGACAGATTCAATAAACCCAAGATTTTCCTTTTCTAATACCTGATATTCTAAAATGAAGGGAAGAATTATAAGACAAATCTGATCCCACTCTTTTTCCTTTACTGGTGTTCAGGTACTAGTGGACTCTGATAGAGCAGGGCAGTATTCTCTAAGCAGAGGATGGAACCCACCATGTCCCCATGCGTTCAGCAGCCAACACACCAGGCACTGGACGAAACCAGCTGAACACACACCCCTTCTTTCACCAGCACTCAGATCATTAATGAGCTCCACCAGTTAGGAAGGCCACAGTGAGAAATGGTGGGACTTCCTGCCCAAGTGGCAGTGAGGAACCATTGTAAACACTAGAGGCTGTTTTAAGAAGGTCCATAAGCCTTACTCTGAGCCAATGGATATAAACCAATCCCTGCCCACACCACATGGCTGGAGGGAAGGACACCACTGGCAGCTGGCACTTCAAGCAACAAGTGCTCCCAACTGCACCTCCACTGTGTACCACCCTCTCTCCACTAAAACAAAGAAAATTCCACTTGGCTTAAAAGAGAACTATCACAAGGAAATGCACATGCCTAAAGAGGAAGAAAGGGAATTAACATTAGGTTCAATCTGTACTATTTAAACTTAAAGCCTAATACAATGGGTGTCATACCTTTTAAACAGATAAAAACATGAGGTGTAGAGAGGTTAATGCGCCCAAGCACACACAAGGAAGTGATGCAACCAGCATTCAAACCAAACCTGCAGCATAAGCTACAGCACACACCAGGCTGCACAGCCCTAGGAAAACATTATCTGGAACCTGAGTCCAGGCAAAGTCTTTGAGAAATACCTGGTGTTCCTGAGCTTCGACACCGTCCCTCCTTGCACCTTCCCTTCGATCTCCTCAGCAGCATGTACACTGAGCTCCAGAGACACTTTCAGCTGAGACATCTTAACTGCCATATACACTGCAGGAAGGGTTTTAAATCTCTCTGTCGGATTCCTCGAGAACTCCACAAAGGCTCTGCTCCCCAAATATAAAGCAAGTACATTCATCAGGCATCTGGTAAAAAATAATCACATACAATTTATCTAGAAATTATGTAAAAATTCTTACCGCACAACTCTCAACACCAGTGACTCTTCATTCTAATTAATCAATAAGAAGTACTAGATGCAGAGTGCAGTAACACACACCTGTGATCCCAGTGGCTCTGGAGGCTGAGGTAGCCTCAGTAAAAGCAAGGCACTAAGAAACTCAGTAAGACCCTGCCTCTAAATAAAATACAAAATAGGGCTGAGGATGTGGCTCAGTGGTTGAGGGCCCTTGAGTTCAATCCCCATTACCCACCCCAAAAAAAGAACTAGATTGATTTGAAAATTTATTCACTAGGGGAAATAAAAATTACAATGATAAGCCATTACACTGAAAGCAGGTGTTATCCTTATATAACACAAGACCATTTCACCCAAGAAATCTTTTTAAAAATAATTTTTAGCTACCAGTAGACCTTTATTTTATTTATTTATATGCAGTACTGAGAACTGAACCCAGTGCCTCACACATGCTAGGCAAGCACTCTACCACTAAGCCACAACCCCAGCCCCAAGAAATCTTAATTTTCAAAATGATAAAAAAAATCAAACCTGTTATTTTTGTTAACTATTACACATAAAAACACAGATTCAGAAAACAGCACAAGTGCACAGCGCAGAGAACTTAGTGATCTCCCTTCAAAAACTACTAAGTTTATTACCCAGTGATGGTGATGAACATCCTACCCCCGTGGCCCCTCATGTATTTTGGGACCGTAGTCCATCCCCTTCCTTGGAGGGACGAGAACCAAGCATGAAGTAAGGGGACCTGCCAGCCATCCATGCTGCAAGTTCACACTGTGCTATGAATGCCATAGATGTAAAAATTCTCACTGTACATCTCTCCTCACAACACCAGTGACTCTTCATTCTAATTAATCAATAAGAAGTACTAGATGCCGGGTGCAGTGACACATACCTGTGATCCCAGTGGCTCTGGGATGTGCTCACATGGCTATGCAAAGAGACTTACAACCCCTCCTGCCATACGATCAGTGAGTGGTGGGCTGTCATAGACCTGCTGCTGAGGAAGGACACTGAGCCAACCAGAGCATCGGTGGGTATGTGACTGAGATGGCTAACCTGCAGCAGCCTGTCACTGGATGCCCTGCTTCCCTGAAGCCAGAAGCTGCTGCCATCCCTAGCCCCCTCCTCTGCTCACACCAGCATGCCCTCCTCTCCCTCAGCCCTCCTTAGTAGCCCCTGGGACTCCCGTCACTACTACACATGCACTTTCTGCCTACCTACTGCCCAATGAAGCATAATTGCCTGTATCACCTTTCTTTAGCAGGCTCCTAAGTACCTCTTTAAAAATGATTTCTTTTAAGCTCTAGACCACATTTCCAAGCCTCTAACCTTCCAGGAGCACATCCATCCTGACATTTCCACAAGCCTGCATGCTCCTCATCTCCCACTGCCCCAGCCCACTCCATCCCTCAGCTCAAGGCTGCATCCAGGGCCCTCAACATCCAAGCCCAAACCTGAGCCTCCTCAGCTCCTCTCTCCTTTGTCCTCCACGAGCAACCAACTGTCAAGTCCAAGAGCTACACCTACCACCTCCTCTTCATTTCAAACACACTGGGTGGACCCTGTCAGTGCCTCTGCTATGGCTCCTTCAGTCTCCAGACTGCTTCCTCTCATGTCTTCATCTGCCTCCATGTAGTCCAAGTGAAGCTCCAAAGAATGGCTCAGAGCAGGACATGCAGGGTCTCTAAGTGCCCATCTCTTCATGTTCACACTTGTCAGTCTGTGACAAAAGACCAGCCTGACCCGAACCCAAGCCCATCTGATGCCACTGACACAAAGCCAGTTCCTGCCAAGACAGCTGTCACGCAGATCTCATCAGTCCTGTGCTCTCCGTAGCCACTTGGCCCTAACTCGCTCCTGTTCCACTACCTCCTCGTCTGCCTGAAGTCTTGTCTCGAACTCTCCAACACCCACCCAGATTGTCACTGCCCCCACTCTGGGCCTATACACAAGGTTTCTAATCTGGGCCTCTCCCATGATGATTCTTCAGACACCCTAAGTTCAATTCATTAAACCTGTAAGACTGTTAAGTATACTTAAAAAGGTTCTGCTTGTTAGGATTATGACTTTGCCTCAGAAAGCATTCACAGGCCTACAAAGAAAATGTATATATTAATCACCAAAAATGGAACTTAAAATGTTGGAAAGAATAATCCAAATTAAAAATGGATTTGATATGTTCAACCCAATTAGCAGGACGTTAGTCAAAGAGAAAGTGTTCTTATTAACTAGATTTGTCAAATTAAATAAAAATTTTAAAACACTGAAACACTAAAAGAACTTTTCTGAGTTCAAAAATTTAGTGAATTTAAGAACTCTAAGTAGTCTTTCTTTTTGCATGTAAGAATTTCCTATTAAAAATAAAAACTCCCAGTGATACTCCGTCAACTATTCATTTCTGACTGCTGACAAAATAGGGCCAAATAATCTGAGCTTCTGCAAGGACTACAGATCAAAATCATTCAGGAAAGATATTTTTAATTAAGAGCAAATAAATTCCATTCGGGGTGTCCTCGTGGTTATAAAATAACAAATTCATGACATTTCATGAAAATCTGGGGATGAGGCACTAGAGTGAGGGCACCTGCAGAGAAGCCCACTGTGCCACAAACTCGTCTATGCTACCAGATTCCAGTGCTCCCTTTAAGAGGCCACTCAGGTAAGAGAAATAATGAACCCTACTGACAAGCTAGAGCAAAGCTGCATTCCAAGAGCCACCTGCAGCAGCCCTACAAAGACCCACGTCCATGTGCAACTGGAGTCTGAACACTTAGAATGTCATGCCTCCCTCACAAGTGCAATTGATTACAAAAATATCTACTTACTTTGCACCATCAAATACGATGGATTTGACTTGACCACACTGTCTAAACAGAGACTGCAGTTGTTTATAGTAAAGGAATCCATAGGGAGGAATGTGCTTCAACTGTAAGACACAACACCACAGCAGTGAGTGGTTAGAGCTGTCACCGAGGGCTGATGGAGCAGTCACCGAGTCTGTCAGCTTCAGGCTGCTGCTTATCTCTTAGCTCACAGACTCAGGTCACCACCTTCACCCATAGTGGGTATGCTATGGGTGAAGGAAGCCAAATGATATTTAATAGCCTAATATGTTTTTTAATCTATAACTAAGTTTAAATAACAAAATATGTTAAAGGCTAATTCTTCATTATAAAAATAGGTCAATCTGGGGCTGGGGTTGTGGCTCAGCATTGGAACACTTGCCTAGTGTGTGTGAGACCCTGTGCTGGATCCTTGGTACCACATAAAAATAAATAAAATAAAGGTACTTGTGTCCAACTACAACTAAAAAATAAATATTTTTTAAAAGGTCAATCTAATATAGGAAAATTAATATTGGTTGACTTCTGTTTTATTTTACCTTAAAATAATCAAGCTAAACACATCCTTTTAAAAACACTGTATTTCTACATAAGGAAAAATGGGAACCTAACAAAAGAAAAATGTACTAATAATGAGAGAAGGGTGACCCCTCATCACAGCAGCCAGAGGTGAGCTCTCAAGGAAACTCAGCTGCTGCAGGGCTCTGCCACACTTCATGCCCTCTGTGCACACCAGGACCAGTCATGTTCCTAGCTCTGGCTCCACATGGGCCCTTGCTCAGAAGCCAAACCCTGATCTCAGGCCCACACCAGCTACAGGAGGGCAGCAGGCAAGGGAGGGCATGGCTTAGGCCACGTTGTCCCATCTCATCCTTCCCTGAAGCTCATGTCTCCTTAACCAAGTTATAGAATGGCCACTTCATGAAATTAGGACAAATCCTTAACTCAAAATTGTCATTGTGAGGCTCAGGGAAGAATGAATAAAAAGTATTTAGTACAAGGCTTCTTACAGAAGAACTAAGACAAGCCAGGCACAATGCAGCTTCTATGATGCACAGTTAGTTCTGGCCCTCAGAGTGCATGAGGAGTAAGGCAGCCTGGTGACAGAAGGAGGCATTTAAAGCAGGGTCCTGTCCCTAGGGCCCTTCCAGAGTGCAGACCCAAAGGAAGGACACCACAAAGGGGACAAGGGGAGAGAGGAAGCCAAAAGAAGATCTCAGTCATCCCTGATGAACAACAAAATCACTGGTCCTCACCCAGTGCCCCACAGTGCTCAGCTATAGCTTTTTACAGACTGGAATTTCTAATGCTCTGGTAGAGTGGTCCTTCTCTTGTGAATCTTCATTTCCTCAGCAATAGCACAAGTGCCATAGCAATACCCAGAACCAACACAGGCAGTGACCATGTGTGCATTTGCTCTTCACCAAGTGCTTCCCACCCTGTGCCTAACTCCAGCTCACACCAAGCAAGGAGCTCAATGAAGTCCAGTTCTCCAGCGCCTCCCTCCAGCTGTGCATCACCCTGCTGCTGGGGTGCAAACAATCCACAGTGTTGACCTAACGGTCAGTGCCTGTGGCTGATCACTAGATTCACCTACAGTACATGTTATTTAAATCCTGATTTCTAGGCCATACCTTCTAGCTCAGACTTTGAGAGGCCCTCTAATCTGAATTTTAAAATAAATAAGTGTACACTCCCTAAGACTTTCTGTTGGGCATCCAAGTCAGGGGATCACAGTACTAAGCTGCTAATCAACATTTAATTTTGTATAATATTTAAGTTGCTAATTAACAAAATGTTCTTAAATTTATGGAAAAGTGCCTCAAATCCTTCTAAACAGCTAATGATCAAATCACCATTTGCCATGAATACATAATTTCTTCAGGTTTTCTTGCAAGCCCAGATCTGCCAAAAAGGACCAGAAGTCTCTGAAAGGCCAATCAAGGCTAACATTCACTCTAGGGAAGATCCACACAGCAGCCTCAAGACAGAAACAATTGGAAAGGCTCGTGTTCTGCACTGTCCACAACCAAAAGGTAATTCCAGCTGGAAACCAGTGACTCAGTCTACACCCAGGGACAGCCTCTCGTCCTCTGTACCCACCACGATGGTCGTCTTTGGGTCTTTGCCAGCCAGCTCTCTCACCGCCATCTCCTCATCTGGTTGTCCAAAAGTAAAGTAATTTGGATAAAAAGCACCTGCCAATACAACCTGAAAAAGAAGCTCATTTTCATGAAGAAACTGCACACTTCATCAGTTATTCTCACCAGTTTTCTAATCTCACCCCAGCATTTCTGGGCCACCCAATATGCAAAAGATAGGTGTCATCTGCATAAAAACAGGACCTCTCCCCCACCAGGTAGAAGTCACACACTGGTTATTTCCCCACAACAGACACACTCTACTCACCCTTTCTTCAAAGGAGCTGAGGCACTTCCCAGAAAACTGCTGGGAACGGCGGGGAGCTGAGCACAGTCACCACACATAGCCCAGCCCCACACTGACTTCCACTCTCCCAGGTGTGCAAATGAGACTCCCAGCCTCCCATCTGGACACCTGACTGAGGGCAGCAGGTTGGCATCTAATACTCACCTCTCAAAGGCACTCTGCAAAGCATCCTTTTGGTAAGGACACACCCATAGAAGACTCTCCTGCCTCTTGGTAACTTTACATCCAGAAAAACATTCCCATTCCCACAAAGACAGCTGTCCAAGGCTGCATGATTAGCCAGTGCCCCTCTCAAACCCCACAGCAGAAGCACCCTCCACCTGCCAGGACACACTTCCCTACCTTCCCTATAGGGACGGTTCCAGCTCACAGCTAGTCACCTAAACCCACAGCCCCAAGAGTTAAAATGTCCCTGCAGGGTAAGAGGACAGCTCCCTGTGCCAATGATATCAAGGACACTCTCACTTTCTGAATCCACAACAGACTCAGTGACAGCTGGTACTCCACACAAACATGCCCTGGAAGATGCAGGTCTGGGTTGTCAATTCAGTGCCAGGAAGTGGGAAATAAGGAAAGGTGAGAATGGCTCCCAGTCCCCATTCATCTAGGCACGTACAGGTGGCCCTGAGATCTCTGAAGCTCAGCTAGGGCAGAAGTGCTGACAGCTGGAGATGGGAGCTTCTCAGCCAAACCCAAGCAAGCAGGAAGAGTCGGGAAAGACTCCCAGGAAGCCCCAGCGCACCTGTAGGATGAAGCGCTGCTTATGTGGATACTCTTGGTCTAAGACGGGCCGTCGAGGATCCACATACATATTGAACTGGGAGATTCTGTTTTTCAGTTCTTCATACAATTCAGCCACCTGAGAAAACACATCGAAATCTGGTGTCTCCCATGCATATGCTCCTCAGAGCAAGAACAGCAGGGAGCAAGCACACAACGGAATGCACAAGCACCCACAGGGTGAGGCACTGCAGCTGCGCAAGGCATCCTATAAGCCCGAGATGCTCCACACACAACATTAGTAGAAAACAGGAAACCACCTGTACCTCCACCTCAGCTAGTGCACACCAACAGTAGACCCAAACCAGCCTCACCTGGGAGTGTCCAGTATGCAGGTGACCACAACCACACCCCTGAAACCCTTTAATTCCTTCCCCAACCTCTGCCATGAGCCTGCTCTGCTTTTGTGACTAGAAACAAGACAGCTGACCAATGGTCAAACAGTCCTTCGAAATGAAAAACAATTTTTTAATTAAAAAAAATCCACTTGTAATAAAAATTGTTTTATACAAAATGTCAAACTTTAAATGTACACACAGGGAGCTGGGCATGGTGGCACACACCTACAATCCCAGTGGCTCAGAAGGCTGAGGCAGGAGCCTTGCAAGTTTGAGTCCAGCCTAAGCAAATTAGAGAGGTCGTAAGCAACCTAGCGAGAACCTATCTCAAAGTAAAAACTAAAAAGGGCTGGGGATGTGGCTCAGTGCCCCGGGTTCAATCTCCAGTACAATAAATAAATAATAATAATAATAGGTCAGCCAAATTGGAAACCTAGAGCACAATGCATTTTTTTAAAAAAATTTAAATACGTGTACACATATGAAAACACACAACTCCAATCCACACAACTCCAATCCTATGAACTATCAACAGTCACCTCAACATCATCTCAATGTGTTACAAAATGTAAAAACATACAGTAACAGGCATGAACACAACTGAGGGGACAACCCTACAAGTGGCTGGTGGAGGTTTGTGGGCAGTTTACAGGTAGAGTATATATTTGGCATGCCGAAGGCCCTGGATTCAACCCCTAGCACACATTCACACAAAAAAAAATAGAAAAAAAAAGTATTGAAAGGACAGAAGAAAGTCAAAACCACTATCTCTGTGAAGGGAGGAGAAACTCAAGAGCCCTGGGCCACAAGGGGCAGCACGTCCAGATGCCAGCCTGATATCTCCCACAAGAGTGTAATTATACACACTAGAGCCAACTGGAAATCATCCTGAAGTGATGACAGTCACTTCCTTTGACTAAAATCCAATAAAATCAGAAATTAATATAAAGATATCTAGCAAATTTTTTTCCTACCTTGGAACTATACAAAAACTCTTCTAAAGAGCTGAGTCAAAGAGGAAAACACTCAGGAAATTATGAACAGGAACAGCAGGATGTGGCCAAAACTGTGCTTACAATCAAATTCATAGCTTTAAATGTTTTTAATTAGAAAATATCAATAAATTAAATATTCATCTCTGGAAAACTAAAAAAGTTAAATCAAGAGACACAATGGGGATAGGGGGGTGGTTCAGTGGTACAGCACTTGCCTATCACATGTGAGGCACTGGGTTAGATCCTCGGCACCTCATAAAAAAAAAATAAAACAAGATAAAGATATTGTGTCCATCTATAAAAAATAAAAAGATATTTTTTAAAAGCGAGCAATCAGATAGGATCAGCAACTACCAGAGAAACTGAAAATACTGTTTTTAAAAAAAACTCTCTCTCAAAAAGGCATTGGTGCCAGAGGCTTTCATGGGTGCATTCTGTCAACTTAAAAGACACATATTCCCAGTTTGCACTATTAGCTTCCCTGGGCTTGGAAGACGCTCATCCCACAAGGGTACGCAAACCTAACAGCAAAATCCACTCCCACTGTGCCTGTGCGAGTCCCTGCGCATGCACGTCTACACACAAACACCACAGGCCAGTAGCACAGGACACACTCACAGGAGAAGGCAGGCACCCAGGACCCAGGGATGGCACAACAGTAGAAGCTAGAGTGCTTTCAGTCATGTCAGTCAGTTAACAATGAAGAGACCACATGCCATCCTGAAAAATTCTGAAAGGACACCTGATAATATCACACATCCGTTCCTCTTATACTAAGCATGGGGGAGTCCTACCCAGGACTGGATGTCTGGATGAAGCCACCAAGGCAGCCTTGCTGGACATGGGATGGGTGGAGGAACCACCTCTCAGAGCAGTCAGGACCACCCTGTGCATTCTCAGTCCTCAGTGAACATTTGCTAAGCCAGTTTTACCTGTGTCCATTTAGTAAAAGAAGTTAAAACTTACCTCTCTAATTCTCTTGATCTGAATATAATTCAGCCGTCCCCAGTCAAGTTCATCCTTTAAATACATAAAAGCATAATATTCAATGTCAAGGTAATAAATAAGAGTTGAACTTGGCCAAGTACAGAAAATAGAGTTGAACTTGGCCATGTACAGAAAATAAGCAAGTGGCTGGGTCCTTTTGCCGGTGCCCCTGGGTTCAGTCACTGTCTACAAGCCTGTACAGAAGTCTTGGCACGTGAGCAACTGTGCACTAAACAGCGTACTACAGTGACCACAGCACACCCTCTCCAGGGCTTCTAACTGCACATTGAGCACCACACAGGAACCACTCTTATGGTTCACCTGTCCCAAGCATTAAAGGCAGAAACACCCTGACTAGCTTGAGAAAGAGCACAGCTCCAAAGCAGGTGACATGGCTGAGTGTACAGAAGACAACTTCCTAGGGCAGCTTGCACACTTGGTAGAGACTCACCTAAGCACAGTCAATCTACACAGACCTGCCAAAGTCTCTGAAGCCTACCTGGTTTAGGAAAAGAAAAAACTTGACCAAATTAAAGGAAACGAAATGCAGGCAACCAGATTAAACTCCTCTGAAGCCTATTATCTACACTTAGCTGAAGTGTAGGTCAGAGGAGCCGTCACAGCGACCCCAAAGAAAAAGGTATCCTGAACTGGCAGGAAGATCAGTGCACATGGAGCTGTGGAGCCAGCAGCTCTGTGCTCTGCAGGATGCATGGCTTCCTACCCAGTGACTAAAGCCAGGGGCACCGGCAAAAGGACCCAGCCACTTAAGATCACAGCTGCCCATCCCAGAGGGCAACACACAACAGCTGTCCACAGCTCCTGAGCAGTGAACAAGCAGGCACACAGTCTTCAGGAAACCTTGTCACTCATGCCACCACGAGGAAACAACAGGGAACATGACCAACCTTGGGATGCCGCAGCTCTCCGCGTTGTCTGCAAGCCTGCCACATCTACAAATCAATGATCCACAGTTTCAGAATAATTTACTGGCTACCAGATGTTTTAAAATTCCAATTTCAACACATTGTGGCCACAGGAAATTTGCAAATTGAATGTTTTCAATCACCTTCGTGACACTGGTCTGTAGGAGACCAACCTTGCACTTGACTGAGTCACATCCCTGGCTGGGTGCTGAGGCACTCAATCACAGAAATGTGGCAGAGCTTTCCCCACCCTTCTTGGGTTCGAGGGTAGGTGTCTTGTGCATGGGTGTGTCTTGCTACAGCCCCATGGGTGGAGCTACGCTCACCTGTTCCTTTGTAATATAACCCCTTGCCCTGTTTAGGATAGAATCTTCCATGGAAGTGCCTTTGTGTGTGGTCTACCTAGAAGTCAGTCAACCTGCTGACAGTGGACATCATGAAGATAGACTCAGCCCCCTGAAACCTGACCCCTTGCCTCATTTGAATAGCTTCTCAATAAAAGGGGTCAGCACATGCTCTCACTCTCTTCCTGTGGACCCTTTAAGGTCAGAGGAGCTGTCACAGCGACCCCAAAGAAAAAGGTATTTGGGTCTCTTGGTGGTTATTTTGCACAGCCCAATTAGCCCAATTTAACTAGAGTGACCCCTGAGCCTTTTAGTGGCGAGAATAGAAACCCGGCACTGGCCTCCTGTCCCCACGGCCCTTCCTCCAACAGTTGGCTGCTGAATGCTAGACATTCCTCCCTCCACCCCTGCCTCCATGAATGTGGACATGCTGGCAGCCTGTGGTGCCACCTCCATGGGCAAGCACAGGGACTCACCTTAAAGGCCTCCACAAGTGCAAGGCAGTCACTCTTGCTGCTGCCAGAGAAGTTCACTTTGTTCCTGCAGAATGACAACAAGTGTCACTCAACACCATTAGGACCAGGTGACCTCTTAAATATGAACGTTAAATACCTATATCCATCAAGATGCTGCCGAAAAGGCATCACGAAAAAATTCTTCAATGAGAGCGCTGCCGCTGACAACAGAAGACACAGAATGAAGACTGTTAGAGTGTGGCACCAGAGAGCCGCCCTGGGCTTGCTTCCCACACTCACCTATGATCAGACACTCATCCAGGCATCCAAACACGTGTCCCAGCACTATGAGTTTACCCAGCTGCTGATTGACAGGGAGCTGTGCTAGCACCCTTCCTAAGAAGGTCAATTCACCATCGTGGGGGTTTTCATCTTCTCTCTGACCACTAACGGCAAGTGCTCCAACCTTTACAAAATAAATCAATGTTATTAGCAAGCATGGGTGCATTCACATCCTTTTCATCCTTTGGTGGAGAGTGCGAAACAAGAAATAAAGACCTAATTTTGGTGAATAAGATTCTGAAAGATATCCAAGTCAAGTTATAATAGATTAATGCTCCCCAAAACCTTTAATTCTCTCTTGAAACTTTGACTTTTATTATTTCTTTTAAAACATATTATATGTTTTATATGGGAGGTAACACTCAAGGATTGCCACCAAAGTCTACTTAACAAATACAGCACATACAGTACTGAATAAAGGGTCTGCAGCCTCAGCCCATGGCACACCACAGATACCTGTTATACCCACCTATGAATAAAACCTCCTCAGTTTGCAGAAACCCAAGCAGGTACCATATATAAGAGTAAAACACAGGCAGCTCCTCAACCTCAAGGGTCAGAAACAGAGCACACACAGACTTTGGACAAGGACATAGCTGGTCCCATGGCTGGGGGCTGCAAGCTCCAAGAGCAGAGTATGAGCCAGGAGTGGGCCGTGGAACTCAAGTAGGAAGGGCAGGGTCACAAACACCGAACAGAGGGCTGGGCTAAGGAAAAGACCAAAATCAGAGGAAGAGCAGCAGGAGAGAGACTCTACATCAACACACAGCAAGCAAGGGAGTGCTGGGGTCAGGGCACAGATGAGCAGCACAGGTGGTGCGTTTCAGCAAGACCACTCACAAGGCCAGTCTAAACCATGGCTATGAAACATGGCATTACCTGTTAGTTATTACACAGGCTTTTTCAAGCACATGTTTAGCATTTACAACAGCCAAATACACTGAAGATTATGAAATTAAGGTTCCCCCGGAAAAATAAGAAAACCTTAGCTTTCTCCACCACTGATAAACTCCAGAAAACCCTACCTCCTTTAGTAGAAGGATGGTACGCTCAATGTCA
Organism: Marmota flaviventris; assembly: GCF_047511675.1. Taxonomy (NCBI): domain Eukaryota; kingdom Metazoa; phylum Chordata; class Mammalia; order Rodentia; family Sciuridae; genus Marmota; species Marmota flaviventris. The sequence continues at coordinate 2,600,660 of NC_092499.1, forward strand.
CTCAGGCTGGGTGGAGAAAGGGCGGTTGCCAGGAGAGCTCTGGGCTCACCCATGCCAAGCAACTTCACTTTCAATATTGTGCTTCCCAGTGGACAGCGCTGAAAAGAGCACAACTTAGATTCAGGGATAAGACAACCAGATTAACCTATTCACACAACTAGTATTCTAGAAACAAAAAGCAGGAAAAACAAGATCAAGAGAAAAAAGGGTAAAACAAAAACGGTGGAACCTAAGCAAAGTAAGGAGGTCATGAGAAGCCTGCCCTGATGAGAGGTCAAGGGAGTTCTCATGGAACCTGGTCAGTTATCCAGAGATGGCTTTTACAGAAGAGTCAGACTGGTCCCTCCTGGGTTTCTGGCTTCCTGTCCCCTCAGGTGCAGTCTCCCTCCTCATGTTCTCACTATAATGCCATCTGCCATGATGTGATCTCACCAAGGAGACCCTCACCAGAGGTAGAATAAGATGGGAAGGACCAACCCACGACTTTCTTTTTTTTTTTTTTTTTTAGAGAGAGAGAGAATTTCTTTTAATATTTATTTTTTAGTTTTCGGTGGACACAACATCTTTCTTTGTATGTGGTGCTGAGGATCGAACCCGGGCCGCACGTATGCCAGGCGAGCATGCTACCGCTTGAACCACATCCCCAGCCCCATCCAACCCACAACTTTCAGTTTCCAGAATTGTGAGCTAATAAACGTCTTCTCTTGGTGAGGAAGGAAGGAAAGAAAGATAGAAACAAACAAATAAACGGGTGAGAGAGAAGGAAGATAAGAGGAGGAGGAAAGAGACAAAGACAGGGAGAGGAAAAAGGAAGAAAAAAGAAAGCAATGGGAAGAGAGGGGCAAGAAATAGAAGAGAGAGAGTGGGGGGAGAAAGAAGAGAGACAGAAAAGCAGAAAGAAAAACGCTGATGAACAATTACTCACTATAAAAGGAACAGAAAACAGCAGCATATAAGGACAATGCCACTATAGGCCAGTAGACACCAAGAAACGTTCCTCTCATTAGGATGTAAATCTGGTAAGAGCCCTAGAAGAATTTGGTGCTTAATAAATGATAAGCTGGTTTTATGATTAAAGAGAGCACAGCAGGGAATGGTGGTATACCCCTGTAATCCTGGCTGCCCAGGAGGCTGAGGCAGGAGGGTGATAAGTTCCAGGCCAGCCTGGGAAACCTGGCCAGACCCTGACTCACTAAAATAAGATATAAAATGTGCTGGGATGTAGCTAAGTGTCAGAGCACCCCTGGGTTCTATCCCCAGTGCCACAAAAAATAAAAATGAAAAATAAAGATGAGCAGTCAGTGATTTTTCTTGGAATCAAAAGTATATGACAGGGCTGGGGATATAGCTCAGTTGGTAGAGTGCTTGCCTTGCATGCATAAGGCTCTGGGTTCAATTCTCAGCTCCACACACACAAAAAAAGTATATGATACTCATAATTATATTACTTAAACCATTCAGTAAAATTCAACTTTGAAAATAAGCAAAGCACATTACCAACATCTCAGGAACAACGTGATCAGGGATGGAGCTCTCCCAGAAATCCTTATGTATTAGCCTGTAACAGTACCCCTTAGACACTCGTCCAGCACGGCCTGCAAAAGAGAGAAGCTCAGCTACACCTGGCACCAACCCCTTCAGCGTCAGCATGAAGAGACATGTTAGCCATCAGACCTGAACTAGGAGAAACTTAATCATCTCCCCCAAACTAGGTCAGTGAAAACTTTAGGGTATGTTAGTATATATGCTTCATTAGGCATATATACATATTTACTCTAAAAAATATCCTAAAAAGCTGGAATAAATCAGAGTAAGTGCTGACTTCTATTCAGTGATCAACATTATAGAATCCAGTGCATGCTTCTACAGAAAATAACCTTGGCCCAACATACAGGGGAAACCAAAACATTTTAAATAACACTCATTTCCTGCAAACGCACTGTTCATAATACCAGAAATGCAGAGGTCACTAAAGGAAAGTCATGCAACTGGTGATAGACACTGTGCTCACCCAATACAGAGATGTGGAGACTATGCCCAGCTACTCAGGCCTGTAGCTTCTCCTGCCCCCATCCTAACATCTCAACAAAGGCATCCTTCAAAATGGCTGCTTCATACTAAATGAGTGAGCAATACACACATCAGGAGTTCAGCCCAAGTCTAGACCACAACATAACCTGTTATCCTTCAGTCATTGTATCACTTATGAAGCAGAAACAAAATCTTCTAAGGATGGGGGAGTCCTTAATAAATACCCAGTTTTAAAAACACAATGTTGGGGCTGGGGATGTGGCTCAAGCGGTAGCGCGCTCGCCTGGCATGCGTGCGCCCCGGGTTCGATCCTCAGCACCACATACAAACAAAAGATGTTGTGTACGCCAAAAACTAAAAAATAAATATTAAAAAAAAATTAAAAAAAAACAAAACACAATGTTGGGGCTGGGATTATGGCTCAGCGATAGAACGCTAACCTCACACATGCAAGCCCTGGGTTTGATCCTCAGCACCACATAAAAATAAATAAATAAAATAAAGTTATTGTTTCCAACTACAACTACAAAAAATATTATTAAAAAAAAAGGAAAAAACAGAGTAGCCCACAGAGCTTTTCTTCTGCACCTGTGCCATCAGGAGACTGAAGCAAGCTGGACTTCCTCCTCCACCCTCCCCACCCTATCAGCAAATGACAGGACTGGCTAGATAGAACATCCCAGGGCAATCACAAAAATATCTCCCAGAACTAATTAGCAAATCCAGCAAAGTTCCAGGATAAACACCCAGGAGGCTCTGTGAGAACATCTAGGGACTGGTACCAGGCAAGGAGGAATCACCGTGGAGACCAGAAGTCCACCCATGTTATTCAAATTAGCCAATCCTATGCTGTCCACCTGCCTGCCTTGCCTTTCCCCCAGAAAGCCCAACAAAGGCATGGCCTCAACCTTGTCTCACTGCTTCATGCCCCTGACCACTGATGTATCTCCATGTAGCCCTGCAATGGCAAGCCCTCCCCCAGCATCTCCTGCTGTGGCTGCACCTGAATGACCATCTCATAAAAGAACAGACTCAACTCAAGGATGATTCTATGAAGTAGAGCCCCTATATGGCCACAGGCAGAGAAGCACCATGACCTAAAGCCACACCTTGTACACAATTGGCTGTGATGTGCAATGGATCCTGGATGTAAATTTAAAGCATAAAAGTGAAATTTCTATGAGAACCAACAACAACAAAACCAGATAACACTACACCTAAATCTATAACAATACACAACCGAACCTGAGGCCTTCACAGCAATCGATAGCCAAGTTGGAATGACGCCTTTGTCAGCCCTCAGTCCCCTTTGGATGAGGGATCAGGAGAGAGAACTCAAAAGAGCAGTCAAGAATGAGAACTGAGGTTGTGGCTCAGCGGCAGCACACTTGCCTAGCATGTGTGAGGCACTGGGTTTGATCTTCAGCACCGCATAAAAATAAATAAATAAAATCAAGGTATTGAGTCCATCTACAACTAAAAATACTTCAGAAAAAAAAGAATGAGGACTGAAGTCAGATTTCTGGATTGAATCTTGGTCCTACCACTCTGTAGGAGAAGCTCGGGCCCATTTCTCTGCATGTCAGATGCTCTGAGGACTAAATGGGTTACAGTGGGCACACATAAGCACAGCCTTTAGGTTCAAGCAGGTACCTTTGCTCCTACCTCAGAACACACCATAGAGACTGTCCCCAAGGCCAGTTCCTGCCACAGGAGAGGATGACACCTATGTCAGGCATGTTGTGAATGTACTTCCACTGTGGCCAACACATCCTGCACTTAAAAGTGACACCATTATCTCTATCAGGGATACTTGCAGATGTGCGGCAAACCCTGAGCCCCTATGGAATCCATTTAGGAAAAGCACCTTAGGAGCATCAAGATTCAAGGAAGGCTTGTCAAAATTAGTGAAGTGATCCACCTGGCTTCTATGACTGTTCAACCAAAATGTTTAAATTTTACTATGAAAAACAACAGTATTGAGATAAGGTCCCTTAGGCATAAAGATGCCCCCACCACACAGCAAGAAGAGAAATGTAAAGGTAAGAACTGACATCATGCAATGCGGATATGCAGACTTAAAACTATACCAATAAAGGAAGTAAAATGCAAAAGTAATGTTTTCAAAGACACCCTGTCACCACCAAGTCCTCAGCGTGCACCCAAATTGCCTTACCTTTTCTCTGGTTGCAACTGGTCTTAGAGGCCCAACTCAATCGCAGACTCTGATAATTCGTATCTTCATCACAAACCAGAGTTCTAGTCAGACAAAAATCTATAACTGTCATTTGAAAAAAAGGAATGTAAACCCCATGTGAATACAAGACTGCTACCTAGTGAATCACAGTGCACAATGGTTCAGTCAAAGCCCCTGGAGTTTGTGTGCTCACAGGAACCTGGGAACATGCTGACCATGCACTACAGTCAGGACAGAAGACAGAGGCCTCTTTCTTGCTGAGGACTGAGAGCCTCTGGGCAGAGAATAACCTGTGAGACCCTATGTACCATGAGAAAGGCCTACCTGGATGTACCCAAAAGATGAAGGTTACCCAAAAGGGCACAGCTGCAGGAGGACTCAACAAGAGTGGCTGATGCTCTGGACTATCAGGATTCAAATCCTGAATATGTGTGGTGTGTGTGTGTGTGTGTGTGTGTGTGTGTGTGTGTGTGGCGGGGTGGGGGTGCGGGGGATCTGTGGATGGTTAAGGAAAGTTGCCTGGTTTGTCTGTGCTTCAAGTCCTCATCTGTGGAGCACAGGTGACAAAGCCCTCTCTGGAGACACACACAGGCCCTCCCTTAATGGTAGGTGGCCACCTTTCTCCCATCCTCCCATGCTAAGCCCAACCTCTTACTGCTACAGCCTCAGGGATGGAGCCATGAAGCACCCCACCCTGCCCCTGGCTCCCTGGTCCTCTCACAACACCAGTCCCGACAAGAGTTTTGGAGATTTCAATACCCATAAGAAAGGCACCAGCTGCATTAACCCTCTCAGGGCTCAAGCCCTGTCCCCCACGCCCTGGCCTTCCACCCAGTCAGTAGCTTCCTCCTTGCAGTGCCCCTTCCACCCACATGGTGCCAGTAGCACCTCCTCCTCCACCATAGCTTCAAGAACCCCTCTCTGAGACTGAACTCCTGTCCTCCCTCTCCCCTGCTCTGGGACCCTACTTCAGCCAGCCTTCACCCACTGGAGCCTTAAGCTGCCCTGTCACTGTCCCTTACCTGACCCCTTGGGCCTTACTCCCTGCTGGCCACCAACAGCAAGTCCAGGCGGCAGCTGGGCACCACCTTGCTCTGTTCTAGTGTCTGATGCAAGCATGGCCCAGGAGCATAGCAACTCTCTACCCCCACCCGCCCCCTAAGCCTTGGGGAGGGAAAAGCACTTCCCTTGTCAGCGGATGGCCACCTCATCTGCTGGAGCCTCCCAGGCTTTTTGTCCTTTCCCCACAGAGGGTCCTCCTCCTAGCTCACCACACAGGCAAAAGTGCTGCAAGGACCTCCTAGAGCTTCCAGGCCATCTCTGCCCCCAGGCAGCCTCAGTCTCCACACAGCCTTCTCTCTGAGACTGTGAATGGTTCCTCACATGTCCACATTACCCTCTCCTGCTCCTCTCCCCTCACCCAGCAAACGCACTGGAAGTGCTTGTCCAGGAAAATAGGCTCTCATCCTCCACTCCCAGTACTGCCCATTTCTAACCTTCCCTTTACAGCAAAACGCCTCAGCAGTGCTATCTGGCCAGCATGGTGGCACACATTGTAATCCCAGTGACTTGGGAGGCTGAGGCAAGAGGATTGCAAGTTCAAGGCCAACCTCAACAACTTACTAAGACTGTCTCAAAATAAAAAATAAAAGGGCTGGGGATATAGCTCTGAGGTTGAGCACACCTGGGTTCAATCCCCAGAAACTCACACTCACACACACACACACATTGCTTTGTGATGCACCTCCTCTGTTCCTTCTCAAGAGCCCACTGTAAGCACTTCTGCTTCCACCAAAACCACCCTTGTCAAAGTCACTGAAGATGTCTGCATTGCTAAAAGATCTTTCTTTCCAGCAACCATAACCCTATCCTGATTTACCTTTATCTATCACTTTCATCTCTACCTGAAATTGTTATTTTTTACCTACTAATTGTCTTTCCCACCAGAATGTAGGCACTGTGAAGACAGGGACTGTGTCCTACTCACTGTTGTACTCCTAAAGCCACACACGTCGGGCATTCAACCACAACCAATCCACCTAGGACACTCATGAGGGAAGAATCTGCTATTAAGGACACAGTGGCAGAAGGCCAGATGGAGGAGTGTGCGGCATCCTTCAAGACACCTTCAGGAGGGGAGGAGCCAGACTGCCGCCAGCGCCCGGAGCAGGCCCAGCGGCTCGCCAGCGTGGTGACCGCGTGACCCCAATTGGAGAGGGGGCGGAGCGGAGCCGCCACCCGCACCCGCAAGGTGGGCAGACCTGCGACCCAGTGGTACATGGGCATGGTAGGAGGGGCAGGGCAGAGCCGCCGCCCGCGCTTGCAAGGTAAACAGACCTGTCACAGACTGGCGGGTCAGGCCCAGTGGCCTGCCAGTGTGGTACACACGTCACCCCAACTGGAGTAGGGGCAGAGCAGATCCTTCTCCCACGCCCGGATCAGGCCCTGCCAGTGTGGTGGCCACGTGACCCCAATTGGAGTGGGGGCGGAGCGGAACCGCCACCTGTGCCCGCAGGGTGAGCAGACCTGTTACCAACCTGCAGATCAGGCCCAGGGGTCCGCAGGCGTGGTAGGAGGGGCAGGGCAGATCCGCCGCCCGCACCTCCAAGGTAGGCAGACCTGCGACAGACCGGCGGATCAGGCCCAGGAGCCTGCCGGCGTGGTACACACACCACCCTAATTGGAGTAGGGGCAGAGCAGAGTCGCCGCCCGTGCCAGGAACAGGCCCAGCGACCTGCAGGCGGGGTAGTCACGACACCCCAATTGGAGTAGGGGCAGAGCAGAGCCGCCACCTGTGCCCGAACGGTGGGCAGATCTGCGACCGACCAGCGGGACAGGCCCAGTGGCCTGCCGGTACAACAGACACATCACCCCATTTGGAGTAGGGGCAGAGTAGAGCCGCCGCCCGCGCCTGCAGGGTAGGCAAACCTGCAACCGACCGGCGGATCAGGCCCGGTGGCCTGCCGGCGTGGTACACTTGTCACCCCAAGTGGAGTAGGGGCAGAACAGAGCCGCCGCCAGTGCCCAGAACAGGCCCAGTGACCTGCCGGCGTGGTAGCCACGACACCCCAATTGGAATAAGGAGAGAGCAGAGCCGCCACCTGCGCCTGCAGGAAAGATACGCAAGCAGTATGAAAAGACAAGGAAAGAAAGGACCACAAGCAATGCAGGTCAACGCAACTTTAGAAGAGGTAACAGCTGCAGCAGATGGAATGTCAGATAAAGAATTCAGGATATACATGCTTCAGATGATCTGGAGTATCAAGGAAGACATTAGACAGCAAAATCAGACAATGAAAGATCACTTCGACAATGAATTACGCAAACAAATCCAGGAAGCAAAGGATCAATTATACAGGGAGATAGAGGTTATAAAAAACAAACAAACAGAAATCCTAGAAATGCAGGAAGCAATAAACCAACTTAAAAACTCAATGGAGAATACTACCAGCAGAGTAGAACACTTAGAAGATAGAACATCAGACAATGAAGACAAAGTATTTCAACTGGAAAAGAACATAGACAGCTCAGCAAGACTGTTAAGAAACCATGAGCAGAACATCCAAGAAATATGGGATAACATTAAGAGACCAAACTTAAGAGTCATTGGGATACAGGAAGGTACAGAGCTCCAAACCAAAGGAATGAGCAGTCTATTCAATGAAATAATACGAGAAAACTTCCCAGACTTGAAGAATGAGACAGAATCCCAAATCCTAGAAGCCTACAGGACGCCGAATGTGCAAAATCATAAGAGATCCACACCTAGACACATTATAATGAAGATGCCCAACATACAGAATAAGGAGAGAATTTTAAAAGCTACAAGAGAAAGGAAGCAGATTACATTTAGGGGTAAGCCAATAAGGATAACAGCTGATCTTTCAACACAGACTCTGAAAGCTAGAAGATCCTGGAATAACACATTTCAAACACTGAAAGAAAATGGGTTCCAACCAAGAATTGTGTATCCAGCGAAATTAAGCTTCAGGATGGAAGATGAAATTAAAACCTTCCACGATAAACAAAAGTTTAAAGAATTCGCAGCTAGAAAACCATCTCTTCAAAACATCCTTGCCAAAACATTACAGGAAGAGGAAATGGAAAATAACAATGAAAACCAACAGTGGGAGGTAGGACAGTAAAGGGGGGGAAAATAATCAAAGAGGAAAACAAACCATGTTTAGTAACAGAAATAAACAAATATGGCTGGAAGAACAACCCATATCTCAATAATAACCCTAAATGTTAATGGCTTAAACTCACCAATTAAGAGACACAGGCTAGTAGAATGGATCACAAAACAAGACCCAACAATATGCTGCCTACAGGAGACGCATTTGATAGGAAAAGACATACATAGGCTGAAGGTGAAAGGTTGGGAAAAATCATATCACTCATATGGACTTCGGAAACAAGCAGGAGTGTCCATACTCATATCAAATAAAATAGATTTCAAGCCAAAGTTAATCAAAAGGGATAAAGAGGGACACTACATACTGCTTAAGGGAACCATACACCAACAAGACATAACAATCATAAATATTTATGCCCCAAACAATGGTGCAGCTATGTTCGTCAAACAAACTCTTCTCAAGTTCAAGAGTCTAATAGACCACCATACCATAATCATGGGAGACTTCAACACACCTCTCTCGCCACTGGACAGATCTTCCAAACAAAAGTTGAATAAGGAAACTATAGAACTCAATAACACAATTAATAACCTAGACTTAATTGACATATATAGAGTATACCACCCAACATCAAGCAGTTATACTTTTTTCTCAGCAGCACATGGATCCTTCTCAAAAATAGATCATATATTATGTCACAGGGCAACTCTTAGACAATATAAAGGAGTAAAGATAATACCATGCATCTTATCTGATCATAATGGAATGAAACTGAAAATCAACGATAAAAGAAGGAAGGAAAAAGCATACATCACTTAGAGAATGAACAATAGGTTACTGAATGATCAATGGGTTATAGAAGACATCAAGGAGGAAATTAAAAAATTCTTAGAGATAAATGAAAACACAGACACAACATATCGGAATCTATGGGACACACTGAAAGCAGTTCTAAGAGGAAAATTCATTGCTTGGAGTTCATTCCTTAAAAAAAGAAAAAACCAACAAATAAATGATCTCATACTTCATCTCAAAATCCTTGAAAAAGAAGAGCAAAACAACAGCAAAAGAAGTAGAAGGCAAGAAATAATTAAAATCAGAGCTGAAATTAATGAAATCGAAACAAAAGAAACAATTGAAAAAATTGACAAAACTAAAAGTTGGTTCTTTGAAAAAATAAACAAAATTGACAGACCCTTAGCCATGCTAGCAAAGAGAAGAAGAGAGAGAACTCAAATTACTAGCATACGGGATGAAAAAGGCAATATCACAACAGACACTTCAGAAATACAGAAGATAATCAAAAACTATTTTGAATCCTTATACTCCAATAAATTAGAAGATAGTGAAGGCATAGATAAATTTCTTAAGTCATATGATCTGCCCAGATTGAGTCAGGAGGATATAGACAACCTAAACAGACCAATATCAATTGAGGAAATAGAAGAAACCATAAAAAGACTACCAACTAAGAAAAGCCCAGGACCGGATGGGTATACAGCAGAATTTTACAAAACCTTTAAAGAAGAACTAATACCAATACTTTTCAAGCTACTTCAGGAAATAGAAAAAGAGGGAGAACTTCCAAATTCATTCTATGAGGCCAACATCACCCTGATACCTAAACCAGACAGAGACACTTCAAAGAAAGAAAACTACAGACCAATATCTCTAATGAACCTAGATGCAAAAATCCTCAATAAAATTCTGGCGAATCGGATACAAAAACATATCAAAAAAATTGTGCACCATGATCAAGTAGGATTCATCCCTGGGATGCAAGGCTGGTTCAATATTCGGAAATCAATAAATGTTATTCACCACATCAATAGACTTAAAAATAAGAACCATATGATCATCTCGATAGATGTGGAAAAAGCATTCGACAAAGTACAGCATCCCTTTATGTTCAAAACTCTAGAAAAACTAGGGATAACAGGAACATACCTCAATATTGTAAAAGCAATCTATGCTAAGCCTCAGGCTAGCATCATTCTGAATGGAGAAAAACTGAAGGCATTCCCTCTAAAATCTGGAACAAGACAGGGATGCCCTCTCTCTCCACTTCTGTTCAACATAGTTCTCGAAACACTGGCCAGAGCAATTAGACAGACGAAAGAAATTAAAGGCATAAAAATAGGAAAAGAAGAACTTAAATTATCACTATTTGCAGATGATATGATTCTATACCTAGCAGACCCAAAAGGCTCTACAAAGAAACTATTAGAGCTAATAAATGAATTCAGCAAAGTGGCAGGATATAAAATCAACACGCATAAATCAAAGGCATTCCTGTATATCAGCGACAAATCCTCTGAAATGGAAATGAGGACAACCACTCCATTCACAATATCTTCAAAAAAAATAAAATACTTGGGAATCAACCTAACAAAAGAGGTAAAAGACTTATACAATGAAAACTACAGAACCCTAAAGAGAGAAATAGAAGAAGATCTTAGAAGATGGAAAAATATACCCTGTTCATGGATAGGCAGAACTAACATCATCAAAATGGCGATATTACCAAAAGTTCTCTATAGGTTTAATGCAATGCCAATCAAAATCCCAACGGCATTTCTTGTAGAAATAGAGAAAGCAATCATGAAATTCATGTGGAAAAATAAAAGACCCAGAATAGCAAAAACAATGCTAAGCAGGAAGTGTGAATCAGGTGGTATAGCGATACCAGACTTCAAACTATACTACAGAGCAATAGTAACAAAAACAGCATGGTACTGGTACCAAAACAGGCGGGTGGACCAATGGTACAGAATAGAGGACACAGAAACCAATCCACAAAACTACAACTATCTTATATTTGATAAAGGGGCTAAAAGCATGCAATGGAGGAAGGATAGCATCTTCAACAAATGGTGCTGGGAAAACTGGAAATCCATATGCAACAAAATGAAACTGAATCCCTTTCTCTCGCCATGCACAAAAGTTAATTCAAAATGGATCAAGGAGCTTGATATCAAATCAGAGACACGCCATCTGATAGAAGAAAAAGTTGGCTACGATCTACATTCGGTGGGGTCGGGCTCCAAATTCCTCAATAGGACACCCATAGCACAAAAGGTAATAACTAGAATCAACAAATGGGACTTACTCAAACTAAAAAGTTTTTTCTCAGCAAAAGAAACAATAAGAGAGGTAAATAGGGAGCCTACACCCTGGGAACAAATCTTTACTCCTCACACTTCAGATAGAGCCCTAATATCCAGAGTATACAAAGAACTCAAAAAATTAGACAATAAGAGAACAAACAACCCAATCAACAAATGGCAAAACCCACTTGAATCAAATTGTGAAATATGATATATCAAGAACTATGTAATGTTTTGAACAGCCAACAATAAAAAATTTAAAAAAAAAAAAAAAAACAAATGGGCCAAGGACCTGAACAGACACTTCTCAGAGGAGGACATACAGTCAATCAACAAGTACATGAAAAAATGCTCACCATCTCTAGCAGTCAGAGAAATGCAAATCAAAACCACCCTAAGATACCATCTCACTCCAGTAAGATTGGCAGCCATTAGGAAGTCAAACAACAACAAGTGCTGGCAAGGATGTGGGGAAAAGGGTACACTTGTACATTGCTGGTGGGACTGCAGATTGGTGCAGCCAATTTGGAAAGCAGTATGGAGATTTCTTGGAAAGCTGGGAATGGAGCCACCATTTGACCCAGCTATTCCCCTTCTTGGTCTATTCCCTAAAGACCTAAAAAGAGCATGCTACAGGGACACTGCTACATCGATGTTCATAGCAGCACAATTCACAATAGCAAGACTGTGGAACCAACCTAGATGCCCTTCAATAGACGAATGGATAAAAAAAATGTGGCATTTATACACAATGGAGTATTACTCTGCATTAAAAAATGACAAAATCATAGAATTTGCAGGGAAATGGATGGCATTAGAGCAGATTATGCTAAGTGAAGCTAGCCAATCCCTAAAAAACAAATGCCAAATGTCTTCTTTGATATAAGGAGAGTAACTAAGATCAGAGTAGGGTTGAAGAGCAGGAGAAGATGATTAACATTTAACAGGGATGAGAGGTGGGAGGGAAAGGGAGAGAGAAGGGAAATTGCATGGAAATGGAAGGAGACCCTCAGGGTTATACAGTGGAGGGGGTAGAGAGAGAGGAGGGGAGGGGAGGGGAGAGGTGGGGAGGGGGGAGGGTGGAGGATGGGAAAGGCAGCGGAGCACAACAGACACTAGTATGGCAATATGTAAATCAATGGATGTGTAACTGATGTGATTCTGCAATCTGTGTATGGGGTGAAGGTGGGAGTTCATAACCCACTTGAATCAAAGTGTGGAATATGATATGTCAAGAAATTTGTAATGTTTTGAACAACCAACAATAAAAAATTTAAAAAAAAAAAAAAGACACCTTCAGGACCAGAGACTACGTGGGCTCCTCCCTCATGCCTGCCTCCCTCCAATCACAGAATTCCACCAGGGCACCCACAACACTCTGCTCCCACAAGCCCCCACATCCTGAGGACACTTCTGCTCCAAGTAATGTGGAACACCCTGAGGACGACTAGGGAACTGAAAGGATGGGGAACCCACATGACCCTACTTCTCTGAAGCCTCTCTTCCATTATCAGAGGAAGTGATTAGCTTGTGTGGGGAGAGGTGAGTCTTGAGGAGACAAAGAGGCCAAAGGAAGCCATAGTTTATGTGGAGTTGAGCGAGATGGACTTTACCATATTTGACATCTGGGACGGTGACAGAGCTCTCTGCAATGTTGGTAGACAAAATAACCTGTTGAGCACCAAAGAGAGAAGTAGAGCCTTAAATAAAATAAAAAATAAGCAAATAAATCTCCATCTTGAAAATTTCAAAGCTTCTTAAATACTGAACTAAAATTTTAACTTTAGCCATTTTCCTATTTTATGCAGATCACAATTGATCAAGAATCCCCTAATATGTGGAAAACCAGACACACAGAGGCTTAAAAGCATCAGGCAAGACACAGGGCAAGTTACTGCTCCTAACCCTGCTTCTGAAGTTTTCCAGGGCTCCTGAAATTATCAGGAGCAAAAGTACAACCAGGTCAAATCCAGAGGAAGAGCTATAACCATGAGCCTTGAACTACCATCCAAGGTCTAGGTTGCCTCCAGAGATTCCAAATAGTCCCATGGAAATCAGGGAGTAGGGCCACCAGCTCAGGGTCTGAAGGGTCATGGTAAGGCAATCACAACACTCATACATGACCCAGACTAAACAATGTCTCAAGGAGGACTTCAACTAAGGCATCTAACCAAGTCACCAAAGTAGTGCCAAAGACATCAGCACAGTCCCAATCCTAGAGAGATGCCCAAGAATAATTAAAAGTCATCAAAACCCATTATCAATAATGCCCTGAGTTAATGAAATAAAATTTTTAGCTTTTAGCAAACTGATTTACAAAATAAAAGACAACACCAAGGGACATAGCTGGGTTATCAGCAAGCATTTGTCCAGGAGATGTGCCTAGAAAGGGCAGGCAGTGCCAGCGTCCTTCCTGGACAGTCTCCACAGAAGGGTGCCTGAGGTGCCAAGAACCTAAGACGTCTTCCCCGCCTTCCTACCTTTCTGTACCCAGGGACTGGACTTAAGAACACATTGTTCTGTTCTTCTAAAGTCACACTGGAATGGAGTGGATAGACCTGTAACCTAAGAAACAAATTCCTAAGGTAGAATATCACATGATACACATGACATACAAAAACACTTGTTCACTCAGATAATCAAAAATATGCAAAGCATAAACAACACAATGGTCTGAAAGTAAAACTAAAGCTGTGTCAACTTAAACTCACCTTTTGTGAACCATGTTTGTGAGAAGTTCATGCATATAGTTTATTTCACCCAGACCTGGGAAGCAGTGGGCAGGGGAAGGAGGAGAAAAAACAGATTTGTACTTATTGCTATAAATCCAGTCTTTTAAATGACATCTCTTTCAAAGAAAGCCTTTTTATCTTTATTACCTAAATATATCAGATGACAAATAAAAATGCACAAGTACATTAAAAAATAGTAATTCGAAATTATGGGGAAAAGTCTTCCAATGTTTTCTTTCAACAGAGGTGACTACCTATAAGCACTGACTACATGAGCAATATTATATTTCTTCACTCAGATTTCCCAAATGTCCCACAATGAGCATGCAAGATACTTCCAATCAAAAAATAATATTTTGAGGGCTGGGATATAGCTCAGAGGTTAAAACACTTGCCTAGCAATATGGAAAAGCCCTGGGTTCAATCCCCAGCTCTGCCAAAAACAAAATTATACACATACACACACATTCTGGGGCTAGGATACAGGTCAGTGGTACAGTGCTCACCTAGTATGCAAGAGGTCCTGAGGTCTGATCCTCGGCACCACACAGCACCACAAAATAAAGAGGGTGTGTGTGTGTTAAATGTATGCATGTGCACGCACGCGCACATATTAAAGACATGGTAATGTTGGGCAAGGTGGCACATGCCTATAATCCCAGCAACTCAGGAGGCTGAGACAGAAGGATTACAAATTTGAGGCCAGCCTCAGCAACTTAGTGAGGCCCTAAGCAACTTACTAAGCCCCTGTCTCAAAAAATAAAAAGAGGGCTGGGATGTGGCTCAAGCGGTAGCGCGCTCGCCTGGCATGCGTGCGGCCCAGGTTCGATCCTCAGCACCACATACAAAACAAAAGATGTTATGTCTGCCGATAACTAAAAAATAAATATTAAAAAAAATAAAAATAAATAAAAAGAGATGGGGATGTAGCTCAGTGGCAAAGCATCTCTGGGTTCAACCCCCAGTAATAAAAAAACAAACAAAAAAGAAAGAGAGAGAGAGACTTGGTCATAAAGATACACTAAACCTTTTTCATTAGGTTTTTTAAAAATGTTTATTGATCTATAACAGTTGCATGTGCTTTTGCCTCGTCTTGAATTTGAGTCAGATACCAGCTGAACTGTATTCCACTCTAAAATATATGAAGTCTCAACCCCAAAATGTGACCTTATTTGGAAATAGTCCCTGCAGATATAATCAGTTGAGATGAGGTTCCTGCTCATAATCCAACAGGGCTGGTGCCCTCCTAAGCAGGGAAGAGTCTCAGGCCCACACAGAGAATACCATATGACAGCAGCAGAGATGAGAGTGATGTAGACACAAGTCAAGGGATGACTGATGGCCACCATGGGAGCCCAGGGCTGCTGGGAAGGAGGCTACCCAGAGCCTGACAGGAAGCACAGCTCTTCAGGCACTTTGGTTTTGAATGTCAGGCCTCAGAACAGTGGGGGAAAAGTCACTGTTTTATGCCATCCAAGCAGTGGCGCTGTAACAGCAGCCCTAGAACACTAATGAAGAGCGGCTCTCGACAGAACATTTAATGGGATACATAAACACAGGTCAAACTCCAATTTACGTAAGCAGATATCAGACACCAAACCTGAATTAAAGAATCACTTTATAAATATTTTGTTCAGGCAATGTTCAGCAGTTAAAAAGCATTTATCTCATTTGCAGTATGAAGTTAGTTTCAACATGGCTCTGCTTTGGTGATCTTTTCCCTTAATATAATATTATATACCTAGTACTGATAGATCCTTAGCAAATGGAACTCTACTCCATTGTCAGTTAATGGGTTGTTTCCTGAATATAAAATAAATCCATACCCTAAGCAAAATGTGACAAAGATCTGAAACTCACATGTTACATTCCAAAGTTAAACAAATTTTTCTCATTGCAAAGCTTTTTGTTCTCCATCACTAAAGCATTCACATGCTCTATTACCTTTCGACAACAGAAAATTTTTGAATTGTTGTTTTCTCAAACTATACTACTTGATTAAAATAATTTAAAAATCATTTTGAAAAAGTACAATACAAATTAATGTCTTCAAAAAGGTATAATTAAGAGCCTATCTTCCCAAACACTGATAAAGGAACTCAAAGACTATGCTGATGATTCTTATGATGTTACATGTTACTGTTACTGAAAAGTTTTAATGCAGACTGATGACAATTACCTCACATTTACAGCCATATAAATGAATACAAGTTAAACAAAGCTAAATATCTTACTAAAAATCTTGAAGGTGGCAAGACTTCCTTCAAATAGTTAAATTCTTCATTCTCATTAAGAAATTAAATTGAAAGTGATATTTGCTTATATTCTTGGTGGCTAAAAAGAATGAAAAATATCATTTTTCATAATGTGTGCTATCCAGAGTATGATAATTTCAGATCACAAAACCATGACATTCACACCTGGCAAAAACACCAACACGCTGCTCCGCTCTGACACAAATTGGGCCCCCGACCAGGTCTTGTTCCTGTGAAAATGAGAGTTATGTAATGAATCAAGGCTGGAACAGCCACTGCCTTTCAAGAACTCTGACACTACCAGCCTTGACCCTTAAAGCACTCACAGAGTTTATGCAATGCTCTTTACTTCACATAAGAAAACACAGGCCACATGCAATGTTCTTTACTTCACATAAGAAAACACA
The DNA here is from genome assembly GCF_047511675.1 of Marmota flaviventris. Classification (NCBI taxonomy): domain Eukaryota; kingdom Metazoa; phylum Chordata; class Mammalia; order Rodentia; family Sciuridae; genus Marmota; species Marmota flaviventris. Next base: position 2,617,525 of record NC_092499.1, read on the forward strand.
GGCCACAGAGACAACACCCTGGGCCCCTGGAACCCAGGACTCTTCACTCCCATTATGCTCACCTATAAGAAGCATGATCTGCAAGTTTTCAGAAAATTTAATTACTATAATCCAGAACCCCAAAACACAAAACATTTAAAGTAACTACAAGAAAACTATTATTAGAGACCAAACTATTATTGGAAAGCATTTCTTCTTTAAAAAAAAAAAAATAGCATTTCTAAAGACTAAATCTCAAATCATCCCATTATCTTCCCATTGTAGTGGGTACATTTGTGTGTGAAATTAGAACTTCCTTTCCTCCACAAACCTGCGAGCCCTTCATTTGTGCCAGACCCTCCTCTATGCAGTTAGGATACTACAGTAACGAGGCAGACAAGTGTCCCCACCCTGCTCTGGAGCTTGTACCCTAGCCAGAGAGACAGACAAGAGGCAAGTGAACAAAGCCCCTTCAGTGTAGCCTTAGTACCATGAAGGAAATAAATGGGCACACAAGGGAAAAAGCTGGGGAGGTACGTGTGTGGAGTGTCTGTGCAAAGGGAGTGTCTGTGCAAAGGGATGATAAGGGAGCCTCCCTGAGGCTGTAGCAAGGGAACTATATGAAGTCAGTCTTGGGAAAGCCTGGAAATAGCAACTAGAAGGAGGAAGGGCACAAGAGAGGTGGACCAGTGATGGGAACAAAGGTGGCTCAGTGCTCCAGTGGTGCCTGCTCCTGCTACTCAGCCACCTCTCTGAGCAACACCCATTGCCCAGACACTATGATATTAAAAAAAAAAAAAATAGGCCTGGTTCGTGCATAGGCCTGAAGGGGATGCTGGTAACAGCCAGGATTGGACACCTGCTGCATCATAACCCCATTCAGAGATGACGAGGAAGGGAATCTCCCCAAGAAGGAGGGCAATCCATGCATCTGGTAGTCCACCCCAGGTGGAAGCAGACTTGGCCATTAGGTTGGGTCTATCCCATAAAGAGGTGGAAGCTAACTGGTTGGCCAGTTGGTCTAGGACTTGGAAATGACAAGACAACAATAATGATGATAAAGAATCTATAAAGAGGCATTTGAGTCTCTTGGAGCAGGTACCAAGGAAATATAGCCATAGGGCAGCAATAGTGAAGGAGACTTTTATTTATTTTTAATTATTTTAGTTGTTAATAGGCCTTTTTTTATTCATTTATGTATATATGTTGCTGAGAATTGAACCCAGTGCCTCACACATGCGAGGCAAGCACTCTACCACAGAGCCACAACCCCAGCCCATGAAGGAGACTTTTAATTGGCAGATGAACCAGAGGCCATGTGGATGTCTGTGGTCTCCTCCTCCAGTCCCTCAAGAGCTGTTCAATGCAAAGTGCCCAGGGCAGCAGGAATGATGGCTTAGGTATGGAGTCAATTACATGCACCTTCAAAGGCTGATCTGGCTACTGCCACTGCTGGCCACTAACCTGCAGAAGGGGCCAAATGCCAAGTCCCAAATATGGTGCCACTTGTAGGTAAACCAGCCCAGCCCATGATTTCATCTTGAAGGGATGATGATTTACCCTTGTGGAAACAAGACACAGATTTCAGCTGAGTTCCCTTCCCTGCACCTAAAGTTCCTGTCGCACATCTACTCACAGACCTACGGGTACTCTTTTCAATCCCACAGTCTTCTGTGTGGTATGGCCTCCAGCCAAGGAGACCAAATTAGTAATCAATGGGCACATAAAATTGATGTGCCCCATAGTGGCTGGCTTTGAAAAATGATAAAAAGTCCACTAAAGGCTCAGATACTACACCAGCCCTACAGGAAATGGCAAATGTCATGGATGATGAAAGCCAAAGATAAGGGAATAACTTAAAAGCAGCAGGAAAAAAATGGCATACTACATACAAAGGAAACCCCAATAACATTAACAGCTGCTCTCTCAGTAAACCAATGGAGGACAAAAAACAGGATGGCACACGCAAAGTGCTCAAAGAAGACACTGTCAACTATGACGTCTATATTCAGAAAGCTCTTCTTCAATAATAAAGGCAAATAAAGACTTTCCCAGGTGAACAAAAAATGAGGACTTTTTTCCAGTAGACCCATGTTACTAGAAATACTAAAGGAAGCTCTTCAGGCTAAAAGCAACTGACAGTATTTCAAACCCATGTGAATGAACACAGAGCACTGATAAAGACAACTGTGTAATTATAAAAGGCATTATAAATATCTAGTTTGGCTCTTTTTTTCCCTTAGATGATTTTAAAAGCAATCATACACACTGCTGGGCCTATAACATATAAAAATGTAACATGTAATATATTTGCCATAACAGCACAAGGGAAGTAAGTGGGAGCAAAGCTATCATGGGGGCTGGGGAATAAGCTCCAGCGGTACAGTGCTTGCCTAGTGCATGGGAGGCACTGGGTTTGATCCTCAGCAACACATAAAAATAAATAAATAAAACAAAGGTATTGGGGGTCCATCTACAACTAAAAAATATATATATTAAAAAAGCTATCAAGGCCTGAGGAAATGATAATGAACACTAAGGTAATGATTACACAAGTATGTTTTTGTGGGTTTGTAATGTTACCGCTGTTGACCGGTGACGAGTTCTTGCTTCCCCAATGTTGAAGAATAACACCAAAGAAGCACGCCAAGGCAAGGTCAGAGTAGAAATTAGAAGTTTATTAAAGGACAGCAGAAAAGACTTCTCCCAGAGGAAGAAGGGGACCCAAGAGGTGGAATCCGTGGAAGGGATGTTGTCTCCCCTTTTTATAGTTCTTTCAGTGATGGAATGTAGGTGGGAAGGACCGAGGGGTGGGACACAGGTGGGCCAAAGAAGTAATCTGGTCAGGAAGGACTTCTGAGTCAGCACCTTTTTGCTGGGGGCTGTTCATTAACCTTTCTTTGAGGTGGACTTTGGCCTAGGGCCTTTTTGGGACTTCATTAACATTCCATGAGTTGTCCTGTGTTTTCCCTGAGTCATTCTCCGCACGGCCTCCATTTTAGATTTCACTCGATATTAGACCCATATTACACCCGATTTACCTAACTACACTGACTACCTAACTTTAAATCTGGCTTCAGTAACATGTAAAATATATAAAAATAATCATGAAAAAAAGCAAGAAAGAGAATAGAGTTCTATAGCAGTAATGTTTCTATATATTACTAGCGTTAAACTAGCATAAATCTGAAGCACTTGATAACTTAAAGTACATGTTGCAAACCCTAAAGCAAAGCCTAAAAAAAGTGAGGGGAAAAAGCTAAAAAATATTTATTGAATACAAAAGAAAGCAGTAAAGAGGAACAGAAGAACAAAAAAGATATGAGACATACAGAAAACAAAAAGCCAATGGTCAACATAAATTCAATCATGTTGATAATGATATTAAATGTAAACGGATTAATAGTCCAGCCAAAAGGCAGAGACTGTTAGACTATATAATGTAATCCCACTTAGGATATGTTGTGTAAAGGAGATATACTTTATATTAAGACACAAACAGATTGAAAGTGAAGGGACGGAAAAGATCTTCCAAGGAAACAGTAACCATAGAAAAGAAAAATGGCTACACTGATATAAACAAAATAGACCTAAAATTAAAAGTATTACAGGAGATGAAGACTTACCATTTTATGATAAATGGGTCAATGAGTCAGAAAGATTAAAACAACCGTAAACATACATGCACCTAATGCAGCACAAAAATATACAAAGCATTAACTGACAGAAATACACAAAGCATTAACTGACAGAAATGACTGGAGAAACAGGCAATGAAATAATAGTGAGAACTTCAATACCTTGTTTTCAATCATCACTGGAACAACTAGGCAGAAGATTAAGAAACAGAAGACTTGAAAAACACCATGGCCGACATGGCCATCTGTAGAACAGACCACCCAACCACAGCAGAATATGAATTCTTCTCAAGTACACATGTAATGTTCTCCAGGATAGACTGTATTCTAGGCCATGAAATAAATTAAAAAAAAAAAAAACTTAAAAAAGAAAGAAAGAATGCAAAATATGTTCTTCAGCCACAATGGACCAAAATTTGAAACCAATAAAAGGGGAAAAGTAGGACAACTCATCTACATGTGCAAACGGAATAACATACTCTCAAAGAGGCAACAAGCCAAGGAAAATATCAAAGGGAAACAAAGAAAATACTTTCAAATGAAAAAAAAATGAACATACAACACACGAAGATCTATGAGACCCAACTAAAGCAGAACTTAGAGGAAAATTTATAGCTGTAAATGCCTATATTAAGACCCCCAAATCAATAACCTAATGCCCACCTCAAGACCCTGGAAAAAGAAAAGCAAACTAAACCTAAAGTAAATAGAAAGGAACTATAACAATTTCAGTGGAGATTAATAAAATGCAAAAGGAAAAACAATAGAGGAAAAGTGAAAAAAAATCCAGCTCTTTAAAAAGGTCAACATAACTGACAAACTTCTCAGCAGTTTTACCAAGGGAAAGAAAAGACTCAAATTACTGGAATCAGAAATAAAAGAGATACTACCACTGACTTCACAGAAAAGGAATACTATGAACACCACCAACAACAAATTAGATAGCTTAGACAAAATAGAAAAATTCCTAAAAAGATACAAACTACTAAAACAAACACAAGAAGAAACAGACAATAGAACATACCTATAACAAACAAAGAGAATGAGTCACTAATTTAATAAATACCCCTAGCGGGCACAGTGTCATGCACCTGTAATTACAGCTATTCAGGAAGCTCAGGCAGAAGGTTCACTTGAACCCAGGAATCTACGACCAGCCTGGGGAAAATAGTAAGACCCCATCTCAAAAAATTTAGATTAAATTTTTTTAAAGATACCCATAAAGAAAAGTTCAGAAACCAATGGCTTTCCAGTTGAACTCTACCGAACATTCAAAGAATTGATTCCAATTCTTCACAAACTCCTCCAAAAAACAGAAGAGGAAGAAACATTTCCCCCAATCATTTTTATAAGACCAATATTACCCTAATATATCAAAACCAGAAAAGAGACTGCAAGAAAAGAAAACTAAAGCACAATGTCTCTGAGCAACAAAAATCCTCAATAAAACATGATCAAACCAAGTCAGACAACATAAAATAAAGGACCATGGCCAGATGGGTTTATCCCAGCAATGCATAATTGGTTTATCATCCAAAAATCAGTAATTTATCATATCAACAGAATAAAACCAAAAATCACATAATTTCAACAGACACAGGAAATGCACTGACCAAAATCTAACACTCATTTATAATAAAAATACTAAACTAACTAGGAATAGAAACGCACTTCTTCAGCCTGACAAAGGGCAGCCAGAGAAGCCCACACTAATACCACACTTACCAGTAAAAGACAGAATGCCTTTCCAATAGGACAAGAAACAGACCCAATGTCTGCTCTCACCACTTCTACTTGACACTGTACCAGAAGTTCTTTCTAGAGCTATTAAGCCAGAAAAGGAAATAAAAAGTATCCAAACTGGAAAGGAAGAAGTAAAACCATCTCTACTCAGAACTGACATGATCTTACAGATAGACAACCCTAAGGAACTCTAGTTGAATAATGAGTACATTTGTTATATGTACTTATTTTATGTATGTACTTGTGTGTGTGTGTGTGTGTGTATATATGTGTGTGTGTGTGTGTGTGTACATATTATATGTATTTATATATTCCTCAATAATATTATTTAAGGAAAATTAGAAAAAGGAAGTGTACGGGGTGGGGGGGGGTGCCTGGGGCTCAGCGGTAGCCTGGTATGTGTGAAGCACTGGGTTCAATTCTAAGTACTACATATAAATAAATAAAATAAAGGTCTATCAATAACTAAAAATAAAATTTAAAAAAAAAGGAAAAGAAATGTATGAAGAGAAATACATAACCCAGAATTCATACATTTCATACATACAGCTTGAACATTCTTACTCCAAAAAACTGAAATATTAAATGATCCAAAATTTGAAACTTCACTTTGAGCATCAGAAAGTTTCGGATATTGGAGCATTTTGGATTTGGGTTTTGGAATTACAGGTGCTCTGTCAGTGAAGCCTATGCAAATTTCAGATAAGGGATCTTCAACCTGCACCTAACAAAATTCTATTTCAAGAACGAGAGTGAATGGTTAAGTCAATAATTAGAGTAAGTCATATGTCTATGATTCAAAACATCACACTGTATACATACAGCCATTTTATCTTCAATTTTTTAAAATTTAAATGAGTGTGAAACAAGGAAATTTTTAGCTAAATGAAAACTAAGAGGTGGGCACAGTGGCACTGTAATCCCAGAGATTAGGGAGGCTGAGGCAGGAGGATAATAAATTTAAAAAAATAAAAAAGGCTGGGGATATGGTTCAATGGTCAGGCATCCCTGAGTTCAATCTCTAGAACCAAAAAACAAAACAAAACAAAAAAGATAACATTTAGCAGCAGATTCTTTGAGGGGTATAATTTAGGAAGAGTGAAAGTGCAAGAAAGTCCGATTTCACAACTAAGGACAAAAACAGGGAGGAGGCCTTCTAAAGCCTAGAGGAGAAAAGCCACTCAGGACACAGTCCAGGCCGCTGGGAGGTGGGATCTACATTCTCACTGCTTGTCATTCCAACACACAAGTCCTAAATATAAACTGTAAGAAAATTACAGAGTACTCTTTTTAAATCATGGGCTCTAGCCACCACTTAAAACCAGACTGTCCTCAAGGGAAAATGTCCCAAGTTTCAAAGAATCTGCCAAACCATAAATATTTGGATTGCAAAAGGAGCCTGCTGGTCCACAGGAATACATATTTCTAGCAAAGGCAAAGAAAGGCTCCCAAGGGTTCCTACTGGGCGCACTTAAGAGTCTTACTGGAGGATTAGGAGCCATGTGACTTGGTGTCTAGAAAAGCTATTCCACCTGCAGGGTGTATGTAGATCCTAGCTCTAAAACTACCAGTCCTGCCAGGTGCAGTGTCATAAGCCCATAAACTCAGCAAGGGAGGCCAAGGCAGGAAGATCACAAGTCTGAGGCCAGCCTCAGCAACTTTGCGAAACCCTTTCTCAAAAACACAAAAAGGGCTGTAACTCAATGGTAGAGCATCCCTGGGACTAGTTCCCAGTACAAAAAAAAAAAAAAAAAAATTAAATTAAATAATTAAACTACCAGTCCTAAAACCACTCAGCATGGCTTTCACAACTATAAGTAAAACATTTCCAAACTACCCTGAGTATAAATCATATCCAGTGACTACTCAATAGTTTGTGCTGCTGTATCTTAATGACGTGAAAGCACTAAGAATTCCAAGTGAACAACACGCATCACAAGGCGCACACTGAAGCACGGCTGCATTGCTCTTACCCACTCTCCTTCATGTCCAAGTCATCAAACATCTGAATTAGGGAGATGGCAACATCATAGACATCCTTCGTTATCACTGGTTCCTCCAGGAGATGGGGAGAGAGCTGGAAAGAGAAAAGAAGAAAGTCAGACACCAAAACAGGGTGCAGGGGAAATGCTGGGATGGGTGGACAATTCTCACCTTCATGTCATTCTAACAAATACCCAAGTGAACACAACACCCTCTGCAGCAACCCTTGAGCACTTGGTGTGGCACACACTGCCCAAGGGGGACACTTGGCACATACATCCTAAATTCATCAATCGCCTGACCCAGTCGTCAGAGCAGAGATGGAGTCAAGAGAATTCAGAGATGAAACGTTTGGCAGGAAATCTATTTTGAAGGCACAGGATAAGATGCATCAAAAGTCTAGGGACCCAAAGCCCTGCCTTCAAGAGCCCTAAGATTCCAAGGTCCTCAAATGCAAAACATACCAGGAAATGGCACAATCACATTCCTACCAATGTGCTAAAGGAAATGACAAGGGAGTGATCTGCCAAGGCTTCAGAGCTCACTAGACTACCTTTCACCATGTGTTAAAACAAAGCCACACTGAGCCCAGATACTATAACACTTCCCTTAAGGAGCCTCTACAGAACAATGGGCACCAGCCACACAACAACCATCTCCCCAGCACTGTTGGAAGGACCATTTGTGAGCACAGCTTTCCAGAAATTGAGATTGAGCTATCTAAGTGTCTACAATATCCACAGGACAGCTACAGCACAATTCCCACAGTCTATTTTATGGCCTTTCTGAATTTTTTCCAATAAGAATAGACGAATTCTTGATAGGGCAGAGGGGTGAGAGGGGAAAGGAGGGGGCAGGGGGTTAGCAATGATGGTGGAATGTGATGGACGTCATTATCCAAGGTACATGTATGAAGACATGAATTGGTGTGAACATACTTTATAAACAGAGATATGAAAAATTATGCTCTCTATGTTTAATAAGAATTGTAATGCATTCCACTGTCATGTATTTAAAAAATAAAATTTAAAAAGGAGGCTTTTATATAATTAAATTTTTTGCTTATCAACTACTATATGTAAAATACTGTTTTTTGTGAAAAACACATCAAAAGAAGTCTTCAGGTAATCAGAAGTTAAGCCCATATGGAAATTATTTTTTCTAATTTTTACTTGAGTAAATTAAATCAGCTAATAGCTAAACTGAAGTGATGTAAATATGACAAGTTGACTTCTGTTCACTAATAACTTTGAGGAAGCATGCCTCGTACATCCATTCCTAACATACAACCTCCACATATAAGAATTTCATTCTCTAGCCAACAATAACCAGTGTTCACTATAACACAACTGTACAGAAAGAAAGAAAGGAAAAGAGGAGAGAAGGCTATGTTCCACAAACTCCAATAGTGGCATGCAACCCCACCTAGAAGTCTTCCTATAAACAAGCCATGGAAAAGGAGTGTCAGGAAAAACTTGGAGACTCGGGTGGCTGAGGGGCTTCATCCCAGCTGAAGAGCGAAGAGTCGCTGGCAGTGCTGATCTCACAGCCACTCAGGGTTTTTTAGAACTTCAGCTATCAAAATGGGCAGAATTTTCCTTGATCATATTGGTGGTACCCATCTGTTTTCTTGTGCAAACTGTGACACGATCCTGACTAACCACTCAGAACTCATCTCCACTCGGTTCACAGGTGCCACCGGTAGAGCATTTCTTTTTAACAAGGTAGTTAACCTACAGGACAGTGAAGTTCAAGATCGGGTCATGCTCACTGGCTGCCACATGGTTCGAGATGTGAGCTGCAAAAACTGCAATAGCAAACTGAGATGGATCTATGAGTTTGCTACTGAAGACAGCCAGCATTATAAGGAAGGCCATGTGATCCTGGAACGTGCTCTAGTTCGAGAAAGTGAGGGCTTTGAGGAGCACGTACCATCTGTGAAGAAAAAGAGATAAATCCATCTTTTCCCAGGTCTCCTTCACTGAAAACAAAAATCTACTTACATACACTGTCACCTTAGCATCAGAGTCAGATTCATGAACTGCAGAACAAGAGGTTGTGAGAATCTAAGATGGAACTTTTCTTTTCTCTCCTTTTTTTTTTTTTAATTTTGTATTTTCCATCCAACAGCAGTGTGTAGAGAGAATATTATGCAGTTGTTGTTAATTTTTTTTCCCTATGTTTACATCTTGAGGCAGAAGAGTCTCTGCAGCTAAATGGTGGGCTAGGTGAGGAAATAGTGGGCTATTAGAGTGAAAAAAGTGTGTTTTATGTAAATTTTGAATGGCGAATAAGTTAAGAGCATGGTTTTTAAACTTATTTGGGCTTCATTTTTAAATATTTTTTTAACCCAGTTATTTCACTTGATTTGCTAGCTTCAGAGAAGAGATCTGAATCTGTGCCCAGCACTAAAGGCTCAGTGTTAGCATGGCTTGTGCTGGCCCATATTCTTGCTGGAGATGAACGTAGCACCAGAGCCCATTCTTCCTTGTCAGTCTCTACCCAAAGATGTCACCATTCCTAGTTACTTGTCACTACATAACTGGTGTTGATTGTAACATTTTTCTGAAATGGGACAGAACTGCTTGGTTGTCTTTTTCCATGTAACTTAAGCATAGTAATATAAATAAAGTAATAGTTGGATGTTTTTTAAAAAAAGAAAGAAAAGGAGTGTCAGTGATTCACAAGTAACTCCACTAAACTCTAGGAGCTGAGCCCCATGAGTATTTTTAAACACCTTGGTAGGGGCTGGGGTTGTGGCTCAGAGGTAGAGTGCTCATCTCGCACATGGGAGAACCTGGGTTCAATCCTCAGCACCACATAAAAATAAATAAGTGAAATAAAGGTATTGAAAAAAAAAAACACCTTGGTAAGACACCAAATAGAGCCATGCTTTCCAAGTCAGCACTTGGAAAGGTCACGGGGACCCCTGCTGTGTATGGACTGGACAAAACATCGGCCCACATCACTGTTTTCCTGGACCAAGATACCGACAGTGAGCATAGGTGTGTACATGAGGGGATGGCATGAGAAGGGGCACTCCAGGGCACTCTGTGTCCCTCCACTCAAGTGGGTGGTCCTTGTGATTCTCTCCCCAGAATGAGGCAGTAATCACAGTACTTCTGTCCTAAGTGGAGGTCCAGGAGCCTTACACATCTGCCATCACAAGGACATACCCAGGCTGGCTAGTGGGTCCAAGAAGAAAGGAGGGATACATGTGGCAAATGAGAGAACGGCACTGCAGACAATGGGAAAATAAATGGTACCAAGACATCTAGGAATCCAGGTTAATTGGATTAAATACCTAAAAATAAGGAAAAAAACCCTATCAAGGATACATAAAAGGTATGCTTTAGGGTGGAGGAGGGTGGTCCAAAACTGACACACAGTAAGTCAAGGTACAGGATGCTCTACTGCTGGACCTGAGCTATGGATCATGGAAGTTTTCTCCACAATTACATTTACATGCTAAGCATGAGAAAGGCTCCGAGTTCCATCTCCAGCAGCCACCCCAACCACCAAATTAAAAAAAAAAAAAAAGAATATAAATAGTTAAGTCTTGTGTGTTCATTCATTAAAATAATCACTGTGTGCCTATCAGGTACCAAAGTCAAGCTGTTCAGTCAATAATGCCAAACAGGTGCTCCCCAGCCTGTGGAAAATAAGACACCTGGAGCCAAGGCAATCCTGGCTCTCTGGAGGCTGGGTGGTCCCAAGCAAAGGGGCTTAGAGAGCAAATGGCCATACCCAACTCTGCTCCTCAGCACAGCCACAAGGAATCATCTAAATAATTTGAGAGCTCTGACACATAATACAAAATAAACACCAAGAGGAATTAATTAAACTTTAGCCAAAGACCAGAAAATCATCATTACTCTCATAATCCAAAACTGTCAGGAAATGCAAAATGTTGAAATGTTACAAATAAGTGCTCCTTCCTCCCTGCTTCCCCTGAATAAGGGCTGCATTTGGTGACTAGTTTCAGAGAAAGAACAGTGTAGAAGGAAAGAGAAAGTGATGCTATGGTGGAGAAAACCAGCAAAAGATGAAGATCAACATCACCAGTGATGTCATGATATCTAATATGACAAGAACAGCATTTCACCTGTGTGGTCCTCTGCCACAAAAAACCATAACCAAATCTAACCATGAGGAAAAAAATAAAATAACCATCAAAAGCCAATAGACTGACTGGGGGAGTAGCTCAGTGATAGGGTGCTTGCCTAGCAAGTATGAAGCCCTTGGTTCCAACCCCTGCACTGCAAAAAAAAAAAAAAAAAATTAATAATTCCCATAGAGGTGCATTCTACAAAACACCTGACCAGGATTCCTGCAAACCATCAAGGTCATCAAAAGCAAGTAAAGTCTAAAAAGCTGTCAGTCAGAGGAGCCTAAGGAGACATAAAGACTAAATGTAATGCAGTATCCTGGATATGGTCCCAGGACAAAGGACACACTGGAAAAACTTGTGCAAACAATCAGAAGGAAATTCAATTAACAGAGATACACCAATGTTTGCTTCTTAGCTTTCCCAACAGTGAAAAGGAAGATAGGGGAGACCTTTTCTTTCTCAGATCTCCATGTTCTAAAGGAAATGCTGACTATAGAGTCTAGGATTAGAATAGGTAAGTGGGCGTTCACTACAATATTCTTTCCACTTTTCTGTTCTTTTGAAATACTGTCAATTTAAAATTGAATGAATAGGAATGCTACATTTAACAGCCAGTGCTGGCCTGCCTCCAACATGATTCAATTTGACAAACTGTCTCTTATGTCAGGTGAAACCTAGTCAACCACGTCATTGTGGTAGAAAGCATGGTTCAACATCAAAAATATTCCAACACAGATCAAACTCCTACACAGAGCAACAAGCAGCATCCACCAAAACCACAAATGCATGTGTCTTTGATCCAGCAGGGTCCTCAGTGCCAGGACCAAGGCAGGGTTATTTCCCGGGAATATTTAGCAATGTCATGGTGTAAGGGCATGAGGAGCACTGATTCCATTTGGGCATGGAGGCTGGGACTGAACTCTTGACGATGGACAGGCTGCCCCCACCACCTGACCCTGAATGCCAATAGTGCTGAGGTTAAGAAGCCCCGGCCCACTAACATGCTCTCAGGGGTGCACTAAGGTGTGAGCAGCAGTATTTGTGCTAAGACTGAAACTGAACCCCTTTAAGTTAAAAGCAACTTCCTGATAACTGCTTTTCTACATCCTCCATTTCCTCCTGCTGAGAATGAAAACTGAAAACTAACCCCTGGCCAAAGTTACCCCTAAGGAAACATGTTGGAACATGTTGGAACGAACATATTTCTTATTAGCATGGCAGAACTGAATCTACATGTGTATAAACCCTGCCTTTTGTCTCACTGCCCCCTCTCCTCTTAAGAAAGCTGTTCCTGCCCCTGAGCACCCCCCAACATGGAGATTTGAGAAAGAAAAGGACTCCCCTATCTTCCTCAAGGTTGCCTTTTGGAAGATTAGTGTTTTCTTTTCTATCAAAGTTAAATCTAGGGGCTGGGGCTGTAGCTCGGTTGTAGAGCACTTGACTTACAGAGCACTTGCCTCACACATGTGAAGCACTGGGTTCGCTCCTCATCCCAACATAAAAATAAATAAATATTTTTTAAAAGTTAAATCTATAATGTAACCCACAAACATTTTTATAGTAACTTAAATTTGACAATGTATAATAGAGCCATTTTAAGTTAAGAAACCATGTGGTCAGAATGTACCCATTTTTAAATTCCCTAAAGGGCATCCAATCACAGCTGTAGCCTTTCACCATACTCTCCCCAGATGTAAATTAGCTAATCACGTAGACTGTAAACCAGAATTCCTACCAGAGCAAGGGGCAGAACCCCGAACTCCTATCAGAACAAGGGGCGTACTGCCTGGCCAGGTGTGCTTGCTTGTAGAATTCCCTCTGGGGGCACACCCTTCTGCAGGGTACCTTGCCAACTCATTTCCTAGCACATTTGATTTCTTGCAGCACCCTGGTATTTCTAAAACTTTGAATAAACCTGCTTTCCTTCATCAACCTTTAGTAGAGCCAAGTGGTGGAAACTCCCTTCCAGTACCAAGACCAGAAACATTAGGGCTTATTTAAAAAAAGAATGGCATACATCCATGTGAACAAAGGTTACTGCAGCTCTCAAGAACACTACACACACTGATATGAAAAGAAACGAACAAGTAGATGAGAAAGCAAAATGAGCACAGAATGCTCCTGTTTCAGTGAAAGGTAACGCAGCACGCTCTTATTCATCCTCAGGAGTAAGCCTGAGGGAGATTTCACAAGAGGTCATGCAGAGTGGCTTCCGCTGCTGGGTGCCTAAAGACATAGGTGAGAAAGTGAGGAGAATGAGAATGTCTCTCCTCCTCCATGCACATGAATGGTGCTGGGTCCTGAGCCCAGGCCTCATGCATACTGGCAAGTGCTCCAACACTGAGCTGCACCCAGCAGGAATAGGAAGGAGAAGTGTCAGGCCTGCTTTCACTTTTTCACCTCAGAGTCTCTGAATGTTCCACCAAATGAAAGCAATTTCACATCCATGGCAACCTTCATGAGAATGTTTGCCCCAGTTCTTCCCGGTCACATCAATACACCTTACTCATACTAGAAAATGTAAGTCCAATCAAAATTTTATTTAAAATAAAATTACCTCTGACTCCCAAGTGAATCTACAACTTTGTACTGACCAAAATCTAACATTTTATTTTCAACATCAACAAAGTATGAAATCAGCCCCACTAATTTTCACAGGGATGTGCAATATGAGTATTTATGGTTCTCAGTTTATAACAACCACCTGGGAGTTTCCCTCCTTTGCTCTTCTACCTGCTCTGTCCCCTCTGCTCTAACTTCAAATTCTAATAATGCCTTGCAACCACAGATGGTAAGTGCAGGTTTGATCACATACAAAAGTCCAATCATTGCATAAGAAACAATCATTCCAACATACCACACTATGATAAATGTGCTCCAAATCATTAAGATAATACTCTTCAATCGAATAGGGCTTGCCTTCCACTTCAAAAATATATGCAGGATTCATCTTGTTCTGAACAGGAACTGCGAAGTAGTCTGCAAACTCCTTGCAGTTGATGGTAGCAGACATCAGGACCACCTACAGATAAAAGACAGAACCACCTACAGATGAGAGAGGTCGTTCCAGTAACAAACAATGAGAATAACAATCACTGAAATGAAGCTCAACTAAAAGTCCAGGTTTGTCTTCTGCTTCATTCCTATATTTAATAACATTTAGATATTAAATAATAACCTTTATCTAATGTCATGTATTATACATAATATTATAAAGAATGCTCAGATACTAACTTTTACTATTCCTCCTACATTATTTCATCAATTGAGAAATCATATGTCTCCAATAAAGCTACAGTATTTATCTAAAAGGAAATTTTGCATCAAGGAATTTTTTAAAAATAAGTTATTAGATAATATGCTCCAGAAAACTGAGGCAGTGGACTAGCAAAGAGGAAAAGAAAGAGATCCAGAATATCTTGACTATAGCCCAAGAAATTGCATCAAAGCTGTGCAGCAGACACAAGGCACTAGCCCAGGCCAGAGCAGGATGATGGACACTCAGGAGACAACTAGTTGTAAGGTTTGCCAAAAAGCAAATGTCAGATGATACCCTTAAGAATCCTGGTCCCAAATGCCAGAAACAGTGTCCACAGCACATCAAACGTGCCTGGAGAACGTGGCAGCATTATTGAGGATTGCCCATTCCCCAGGACCCACAGACTAAGTGGGCAACACAGCTCTCTGGCTGCCAGCTGACTACCTGCTGCATCTGGCAATAAGGGGTCTGAATCTTGGCATAAAAGTAAAGACTTGACCTGGGCAAGTTGGTGCAGTTACTGGTGGACAAACACTGGTTTCCCCCTTAGTCATGAGACACAAATGGTAAAAATCATACTGCTCAGAACTCATTTTGAGAAGGTTAGAAAAGCATGTTCTGAGAGGCCACTTGGGGTAAAAGAGTGGCCCCCAGGGACACACCCAGTCACCTCACAAAATCCCTAGCCGTCATCTAAGGAGGCAGGCTAGTGAACTGCAGTGCTTTTAGTTTCTGTTATTGTCTTTTGTTTGTCCTGCAGTGCTGGGGATCAAACTCAGGGCCTTGACCATGTCAGGAAAGTGCTCTATCACTGGGTACACTCCGCTTTCGTTTGGCGGAGCACACTGTGCCCAGCCATACTGGACTCAGCAAAGCCCTGGCCTCCCCAAGCAGCCCAGCCCCTCCTGCAGACAAGACAAGGTGGCAACCTACTCAAGACATGCTAGTCCAGGATGGGCGGGCCAGAGGACAGCAAGCGGGGACAGGGAGGAACCCTGACAGGGGAACCAAGGGACCTCTACAGTCTGGGTAGGGGGATGCAATCTGGATACCCTTTCTCTTGTACCCATATTCTCTAACAGCAGCACTCGCATAAGAAGGAAATAACCAAGGATTTGATGAGGTTGTTTTTTTTTTTTTAACTTTACAGAACAATCTAGACTTGACTTCTAATTATTTGGCACACATACATGTCTATATGTTTGGAAAATATACTGCTTCCTATATTTTTAAATAAATCATGAACACACTGAAGCTGAAAAACCTCTTGTTTCTTATTGGACAGGTTGCACATTCCTCAACACTGTTGTCCACAGTGTGGCAGAATTTCTTCTTAAATCCACCAACACTCTTAACTCTCCTTGCCATTGAAAACTAAAAAACCTATATAATCTAGTCATTATTTTGATTTGAGTAAAAGAGAAAAGTCTTCAGATGACAATCACACAACACCTCAATTTGTTGAATTATCTTCAATGCCATTTTTAACCTAAGGTTCCTAAACAGGAACAAAAGCCCCTTCTCTCACTCATTCTCCAGTCACTCAGAGCACCAAGAAAACCCACAGTGAAGGTCAGGTTGCATTTCTTTAAAAAAATCACCAAGCTGGTGCTGGAGTTGTGGTTCTGTGGTAGAGCACTCACCTAGAACATGTGGGGCACAGGGTTCGATCCTCAGCACCACATAAAGCATAAATAAATAAAATAAAAGTACTCTCTATCTACAACTAAAAAAAAAAAAAAAGTCACCAAGTTAAGGTGTGGTCACCTTGGGGGTGGGGGAGGAAAAGAAATGCTTTCCTAATAAAATGAATAGATTTGAGACTTGGAGACAAACACTTCATGATTTAGAAGGCAACTGTTTTGCAGTAACAGCAAATCCTTTAGCAGTCCCACACTATAATACATGCATATCCCAAACACTTGCAAGGTGTCTCCCAAAGACCTCTGCTCAGCACAGCTGAACAGAGGGTGATCTATGTTTAGACTTGTTTAGATGACATAATTATTCTTTTTATTTTTTTTAATTGAGATGGAGTCTCACCAAGTTACTCAAACTGGCCTAGAATTGGCCATCCTCTTCCTCAACCTCCTGAGTATCTGGGATTATAGCCATGCGCCAGCAGATGCGCCCGGTGCAGATGGCATAGTTATTCTAAACCCTTCAACATTTTTCCCACATACACACCTTCCTCCTTTGGGTTCAAATAAAAAAGGGTGTTTTCCCTCCCCACAGCCGTCAGTACCTCTGAACAGCAGCACATCTGCTGTCCTCCAGCTCTAGCACCTCAGGACT
This sequence comes from Marmota flaviventris, assembly GCF_047511675.1. NCBI lineage: Eukaryota > Metazoa > Chordata > Mammalia > Rodentia > Sciuridae > Marmota > Marmota flaviventris. The sequence goes on from NC_092499.1 coordinate 2,634,533, forward strand.
TTAGTGCTGTTTCCAAAATAGGGCTTCAGAGTAACTCACACACCTTTAAACCACAGTCCCCGTTCAAGGACCCAGCATTTCACTGCAGCCAACTACTACTAGGTCATTTTTTAAAGCCTGGAGAAAGTGTGAGAATTCAACACAATTCAATAACCAAAAAGTATTCCCCACTGTGCACATCAGCATGCCCCTCAGTCCACTTCCTGGAAGACCTGGAATATACTACACGTAATGATGAGTTTTAAGAGGCTGGATCTAACTGTTTCTGCTAAAATAGGACAGGGGAAAACACAAATAAACAATAAGTCTTAACTTTATAAATATTCCTGTTACTCATAAAATGAAATTTACCTTCACAAAACGTGAATTTGTTCTTAAAAGTTTGCGGACTACCAACAGCAGGAAATCCATCTCTTCTGTTCGCTCATGTACCTACAAAATAAAATAAGGGGGCGTCCCCACATGGCAACAAGCAAACATGTCACTACTAAATGAGAGGGGAGAGGGGACTTTAGTGCACCCTTGGGAGATGGGCTAACCCAGCTGTCTGTCAGCACAGCTCTTCAGGGGAGTGACAGCACTCCTGGCTCAGAGAAGGCAAAGAACATCTGCCCACAAGCCAGAGGCTACCACATAGGCCACTCTTACCTCAGTGTGCTCTTGAGGACCTAGTGGCATTTGGGCAGAACAATGTGAAGAATCTTTGGCCCTGTCCTCTAAATGCCAATAATGCCCCCAGGTCACTGACAAATAACAATATTCCCATTTTCCCCAAGCACAGAGAACCACTGAGACAACCCCTCATGCCCCTTGCCTCCCCTCAGCCATGGTCTAAAGGCTCACTGCTATTTTGGCCAAGTACAGGGACAAAGACGTAGCAGTCTAATGATGGCTGGAGAACCGCTTGTCATGCTCCATGATGTGCAGAACTCCCAAGGGTGGGCAAGGGATGGCCCTGGAAAAGCTGGGCTGGTCAGAGCAAGGTTAGGGTGTGAGGCCAACAGCAGAACTTCAACAACACCAGCATGGAAGTGCATTCCAGGAGACAGCTGCCTCCAGCCCTGCTCAAATGTGCAGACTGAGCCACCCCAAAATCCATGGCAGCGCCACCACCCTCCCCTTGGCCCTTCCAAACAAGCCAGGGACAAAGGGCCCCTTCACAAAAATAATCCAGTTAACCTACACTTGGTCAGGGTATGTCTGCACACAAGGGGGTGGCAAGCTTCCATCTGAAGACACTTCTCTGTCAAAGAAGGGGGCACTCTCCTCAGGATAAAAGCCCCAATATGTCATTTCATAGGCACTTCTATTCACAACCAGACTCCTGGCACCACTCCCCATTGAAGCAGATGTGCAGGGAAGTGCTACAGAGAAAGAAGAGCTCGGCAGCTGGAAAGCATTTGTCAGCATGTATAACAGCTGGAAGTCCTCAGCCCACCACAAAGTTTCATTCTCACCTTGTCCTATCACCAACCTTGAGACATCTCATTGCAAGCCTCCCATGTCTTACTTGACAAAGAAAAACCAAGGCTACAGCCAGCAAAGGACCCCCAGAGCAACCTCCCCCGCAACCCCAGCCCCACTGCTATGTCCACCACTGCTCCCAGCATGGAAACCTTTCCCCTCTGAACTCTGACACTCATCTTTTACCATTTGCCCACAGACCTCACCTACCCCATCTCCAAGCCCCTGGGGTCCCCCACCGCTGGGCTCTCCCCGTGACACAAACACACCCCTCAGGAGCTACCCATCTCCCTAGGCAGCAAGGGGCTGAGAGCAGAAACTAGGCACCAATGAGACCCCTCTTTCACAGCAGGAACTCAAAACATGCTCCCTGAACAAACAACCTGCCTAAAGTGAGCTTATTCTTTTTCAAGAGCTGGAAGCTAAAATGTTATCATTCCATCTTAAACTGCCTATCTTCAACTCTGGCGCTTACATTGCTTCTAAAACTCAAATCATTCCAGAGAATGTGATCAATTTTATCTATAAACCTAATTCTCCAGGCACATTCAGTATATTCACCCTGGATGCTGGCAACTCGGTGCTGCATCAGGCAGCTGTGGCCATGGGGTGATGGCACAGCACACCCCCGCTGTCCCTTCCACTGCTCCTGCAGGGCGAGTTCTTGCAGAGAGCAGCCACCTCTGTTCAACCATTAGAAAAGAATGTGGTCAAGGATGCAGTGTGTCTGTTACTCACCTATGTATATGCAGAGAGAGCTACTTAGTGAGCAGACATCAGACGAAAAGCAAAGGTGGGCCTCAAAACCACAGGCTCTGGAGGACGCTCTGGAGGGGAACCCTGCAACACCATCTGTTCCAGCAGCCTGATCACTGAGCATTACTAAGCTTCAGGTTCCTTTCATGTAAAATGAGCTCTCGACCATAGTAGAGCCCAATAAGGGACAGCCTATTGTGACTACTTATTAAATCTGAATTTTAATAAGTAGTCACTTTTTAATAAGTAGACACTCAAAATTGTCAATAAAAAAATTCTGGATCACGCTGTCCACGACACTACTTTGAGGGAATGCCAATCATTTCCACCTTCTCCTATACACCCACGGTGCTATAAAGCCAAGTAAGCATGCGCAAGAGCGTAGCACACCAAACAGCCCTACCTATGGTACCCACTGTTTTCATACCTCCAAAGAGTGGCAGGGCCTGGTGGCAGTGGCTGCCCAGTCAGCTGCACTTTCTGAGCGCCGGGCTCCCCTCATGCCTTCCATAGAACTATGGACTAGCAGACATTTCTACCCTCTAGAAATGAGCCAAGCCTCTCAGGACAGAATTGCTGAGGAGGTTTAAAACACAGGAAGTTTTGGTGGAGCCATTTCCAAAGCTCCTGGGAAAATTGTGGTATTGGAAATATAAACATCGATTAAAATATCCCATTCTACTGAGAAATCCAAAATGTACTGAGAAGGAGAAAAATAAGAAAGCTAAACCAGGCACAAAGACAGGGTTCACAGTGCTTTATTAGGGTTTTAGGTTTTTTGTTTTATGAACAGTAAAGAGAGCAATAATTTCTATTTTATTGTGGTTTTTTGTTTGTTTGTTTTGCTTGCACTGTTAGGGGCTGAATCCCAAGCCTTACAAATGTTAGGACAGAACTACACACCCAGTCCAATTTATTAAAAAGTCCTTGATTTATTAGATAGAAAATGCCTGTGATGTGACTGAAAACATACACACACCACATGGTTCTCCTAACTGTCTTTCTGTGTGGCAGGTGTCTCCTCTTACAAAAGGGGAGCAGTGAATAGCCCCAGCCTGGAGCCCATGTGGATGGTCTCTGCCCCCGCAGCCAGGGCACCACAGAGAGCAACACACAAGGCAAATAGCTCCAGTAAAACCTCCCCTACAAAATCAGTTCCAGGCCTGACTAGGCTACAGCCTGCCAATCCACAATCCTCGACAAGCAATCTTTTCCTAGTCCTCAACTTTCTGCTCCCATAATTTGAAACAAAGAGGGAAGAATTTAAAAATTCACATTCATAAGTAGAAAGGGCAGTTGTAGACACAAAGTACTCGAGGCCCCATTACAGGAGGACACACTGCAGGAGACCTGCCCATGTTCTGCACCTGAAGGCCCACGAAGGGCAGAGAACTCACTTCATCAATGAAGACGTGTGTGAACTCCATCAAACTCTTGGCACTGACTATCTTCTGAAGCAGGACTCCAGTGGTCATGTAGATTAACCTGGTATCTTCTGTTGCTATTTTCTCTAGTCCTACCTAAAATTGGGGAAGGGAGATGGGGGGAAAGATCAGGTTTAAATGGCTCCCATTAACCATCAAAACAGGGTATGTCCATTTTATAAGGATGGTAAGGAATTTAAAAGGATTATATTTCAGAAGACAGGGTCCAAATTGAAGTCAAGTCCTCAATTTGATTTCTTCTTCCTTTCTGGGTAGGGGGGCTGGTTTATCTAGTCATACTGCCTAAAACATTTTCATGTTATGACTACTGCGTATGAAAACACCTTCTAGACAACAGTGGTGTAATTAAAAGAATAAAATTATAAAAGCTAAGAGCCTGAGAATCCTCACTTCTCTCCTGCTCAACAGCGTAAGAAATTAAAAATTACTTTCAAGAAATTCTTTTTTTTTTTTAAATTTATGCCATGGTTCCACTCTAAGTAAATTGGCTTCATTTTCAGTGCTAATAGAAAACAGTCACATACTATCATCAACTTATATAGAAAACACAGCAGACAGAGCTCGGTTCTCTCTCCCATGCTCACCTGATAGCCCACCAAACCACCGAGAGTCCAAGCACGCTCTTTGCTGATCCACCTGGCGATGCTGCTGGCACCTATCTTCCGTGGCTGGGTGACCACAATGTTGCAGTAGGCACAGCGCTGAATATAATGGTCCAAGATGTACTGCGGGAGCTGAGTGCTCTTACCACTTCCAGTGGCACCATGTATAATTACCACAGAATTGCTTTCTATCAAAGAAATAACCTGAAATTTTTAAAAAGTTACCTTTCAAAATTGGCACAAAATTGACAACAAAGTAAAGTATTATCTATCTTAAGACTTTTTGTCTTCCTTTAAATAAAATTTATTAATTAACCATCTAGACATCACAAGAGAGAGTAAGAAAGCTATAAATGGTTGCCACCTTTAAGCCCAAACTAGATTTCTATGCTCTTAAGTCTAAATTGCTATTGATTCAAAATTTTGTCATAAATCTAAATGTGATTCTACATGAAAACAAAGCTGTTATTATACTCAAGTGGTTTTAAATTTTCATTTAAAACTCAAGATGAATTTTTAAATAAACATCTACATCTCCACTTACAGATTATACAGAACATTCTAAACTCCAAGCTGATTCCTCCCCACCATCCCTCCACTTGAAGCTCTCTTATGCTTCTAGCAACATATATCGTTAAAGAATACAAATTAGGACTGGGGATATAGCTCAGCTAGTAGAGTGACTGCCTTGCATGAACAAGGCCCTGGGTTCAGTCCTCAGCACCACCCAAAAAAAAAAAAAAAAAAAAAAGAATACAAATTAATCTGAATATTGGCCTCTAAAAATTAGTAAAGTACAGGCTGGAGCTCAGCGGTAGTGCACTTGCCGAGCATGTGTGAGGCACTGGGTTTGATTCTCAGCACTACATAAAAATAAACAAAAAAATAAAAAAATAAAGATCTACCAACAATTTAAAAAATTTTAAAAATTAGTAAAGTATATCTACTCAATAAAAAGTTACATGATTGAATCTTAAGCAAAATAAAAATGAAATTTGGAACATTTTTCACTGTTTTTCCTTTGTAACTGCTTTATCCACTAGGCTAGTTGGTAATGGTCTCAATATACTTCCTTTTAACCTTATTTAATAACAGGTAAGTAATCAGAAACTTAACCATCCTCCTGCTAGAACTGGCCTGGCATCCATAACAAAATGATCTGTAAATGACTGACAAAATCAATCCTAGGCACAAAAATGGGCCAATACTACAAGGAGAACCCAATAGAGATGCTGAGCACCAACTCATTTCTAATGAGACCTGGTGGTGAGTTTCTTAAATCAGCTCTGCTGGGGCGGGGCCAACAATAACTGACAGCTACTGCAGAGGCTGACAAGGCTATCTGGATGAAGGCTAAGCACAATGAGCACAAGCCAACAGGAAAATCAGCAGCATGGTCCCAGGGAGCCACCTCCATGGAGCCCCAGGCTAAGCTCCTTAGCCTCTACCCACAGAGCCTTGCACACCATAGGTGGGTTCATCTGCTCACTCTCACATGGTAAACCAACAGTGTTGGGCCCAGGCATCTATTCAACAAGCAAAATTACATTATGACAAAAATGATTTTACCTCTTCCTTACATCGATTTATAGGCAAATCAGGGTATTTATAAGTTGTCTCTGGGATGCATGTTGCACTGCTTAATTTAGCCAAAGGCGGCCTTGGACCTGGATTCAGACAAAACAAACAAATACAATGGACTAGCTTATCTGAGAAAATACAAAGTACAGAACCCAATGTTATTCTGATCTATCTATATGGCATGTATATGTACACATGCAAATAAAAAAAGCACATTTCCTACAGGTTAATACGGCCAGCAGGCACCTTAGAAACTTCCCTTAGATTAAAATAAAAGAAGGAGAGGGAGAGAGGGAGAGAGGGAGGGAGGGAGGGAGGGAGGGACCTAGAACATCGAGGACACTTCCATCACAGTAAATCATACTACTTCCCAAGGTAATCTCCTGCAAAACAGGACAAGTCACTTATTAAAAGGCGCTTAAATGGTTGGCCTTGGTGGTACACGCCTGTAATCCCAATGGCTCAGGAGACTGAGGCAGGAGGATTTCAAGTTGAAAGCCAGTCTCAGCAACTTAACGAATCTCTAAGCAACTTAGCAAGTCCCTGTCTCAAAAAAATTTTTAAAGGGGGATGAATGTTGGGGTGGGGCAGGGATGTGGCTCAGTGGTTAAGCACCGCTGGGCTTAATCCCTGATAACCAAAAAAAAAAAAAAAAAAAGTGCTGAAATGGAATCTTAATAGAATACACCCACTTTACTACTAAAATAAGCCAACAAATAAGTCACACACAACTTAAAACTCCAGGCCTGGTGAAAGGGACTACACCACCCTGCTGAGGGTGCCCCTCTCAATATATGCCCTGCTGTGGCTGCCCTAAAACCCTGAACGACTTCTGGCCATCACTTGGCAAGCTGACCAACTATCAAATTCTTGGAGTACAAGCATTCACTGGGAAATAAATTTTATCTCCAAAATAAATAAACTCTTTAGGCTTACTCTCTCTTTCCTAAATCGCTCCCCTCTCTGGATGCCCCCTCCTCATGGAGCCCTTTTCCTCCTTCCCCAAGCTGGCTCTTCCTTTCTGTTCCAGCGGCTCCTCCCTATCACTGTCCCACCTGATAAACATGGACCCAAGTTTTTCTTTCATAATTGGTCTAATAACATACAATTAAGATGTGGCTATTTTTTTTCTTCATTTTATTTTCGGCCCTGCTGGGAATGGAGTCCAAGGCCTCCCCACACTGAACAGCTCTACCCATCTTAACTCCGCAATGAGAGGAGCCAGATCTGTTGTAATCACTCAGAGCAGAAGAAAAAAAAATGCTCCTTTGTGGAAAACAGTACTCCTCCTAAGGGGTCCCTGCACTGATGGAGGATGTTCTCCAAGTCCCACCCTGCACAGCTTCCTAGGCTTCTCTAAAGCAGGGAATTTTTTTTTCTCATTATCACACCTCGCTTTCATCCAGTACTCCTCCCGGCTTTTAAGAGGGTCACCGATACTTCTTGCCTTCCCAGCCTATGTGCCTAGGCCCTGGAACACAATCAGGAAAGGGAGAAGCCACACACTCTGAGTGAGTAAGGACACACACAGCAGGGGCAGAGGAACAAGCAAACAAGCTAGGGACAAAGTGGAGCCAGAGGCTGAGGGAAGAGCTCTCCAAGAAGAAAGAATAAAGGTTCTTTGAGGAGGAAAAAAAAACAGGAGGCTTAGAGACTTAGAGACTATCTTTCTGCTTAGAGACTTGAAGCCCTAGTTCACTGTGCTGCTAAATGAACCCTGTTACTCTGACAATACTGATGTGACTTATATGACTTGATTACTTGAATTTTGAAGGTTGTTACTTACAGATAGAAATTTCACAGGGAAAAAATGCCAAAAGCCCTCATTGCACTGTCTAAACTACGGCCCTTCTCCCAGTGCCACAAAAACACCACCTGACGTTTTCAGGTCACTGGCTGAAGCAGACCCAGCACACAGGGAGCCGCCTCTGCACACACAGCTCCAGGGCAGGCAGAAGCCAGAGAGCACGTGACTCCATCAGTTTCGCTTCAGCATCAGAACAGAAAGGAAAAGCAATGAGGGTAATCTAAGGCAACTAACAGACTACATGCAACAAAGTGAAGTGCAGAAGTAGCAGGACAAAGACTACAGCCTCAAAATTTGCTACTCTGCTTTTTCCTTTGTCTCTTTATCCTAACTTGATAAGATTAAAATAGTTTATATAAACTGGGAAAATCCTAAAAATCACTAGTTCTCTTTCCAAAGCAATCCTACAATTTAAAATATAATCCAAAGTTTCACAATTAGAGATTCCAAAGAGTACACAAAAGATTTTAACTAATGAGTGGCACCCCAGGCCATATGGAGAATATAATGGCATTTGCTTTAAAATCCAAACAGTAGGCACTACAGAAAAAAAGATTGATGCATTTCTAACTTAACCATAAAATTAAATCTTAGAAACAGCTAATTACATATCAAGTTCTTCAAGCACAGAATGGTTCTGCACACAAAACTAGCCCAACTTGACAGGGGGGTGGGTTCCCTTCTCAGACACTCTACAGAGGCCAAGCTCTTAAAAGCTCAGAGAGCTACTTGGAGGGTGAACAACCACTAAAGACACCCCAAATTAAAAAGGAGGCAGAACTGTGGCTTTTCATCACCACCCAAAGATACTACCCTGGACAAACTCAACTGCCATGCAAGAGCAGAAAAGCCCCCAAGGAGATCTGAACCTGGAGCTGGGCTCTTCAGACAGGAGAGTTTCTGCTTACCAATGCCATTCCAGCTCCAGCTCTAAAAACTGATCGACCTTTAACTACAGGAAATGATTCTAATGTAATCTACAGAAACTCACTGAGCATCTTTCCTTGAATTTCTATTTAGAAACAATTTTTAAAATACTTACAAATGAAACATCAGCAATATTTCACCAAATCAAAAGTATTTTATAACGAGATATAACACAATGTTCAGCTGAAGCCTGCAGGCCTGGCTAGAGTTAGGGGTAGCAGTGTCATCTCATGGTTTTCATATAAGGAGACAGAAATAGAAATCGCCCTGTGTCTATGTACCTGCCTATCCACACTGCATGTCCGCAAAAGGTTCCCCCGGTCCAGGTAGTATCTCCCAGCTGCTCAAGTCCACTCTCACCACTCCAATCAAGCCTTGAAAAAGCCACAATGTTCTTTCCCCAACACAAACCTAAGCATGTGACACCCTTCCTCCCTTCCCACTCATCTCCCCTGACAAGAAAAAAAAAATTTAACTTTCAGTAGCTTCCCACTGCTCTGCCCGTTAAGACCAAACTTCTTGGCCATGGCTATGGGTCCCATCTCTGGGCACGCCATCTTGCACAACCTCATCCAAGGCAACTGCAAGAGTTTATGTTGCTGCTGTAATGCACTTCCACACATATTCTTCCTCCACAGTTCTAGAGATCTGAGCCACAGTCAGTTGACTGGGCAACATCAAGGCATGAACGTGCCCTCCTACGCCTGTGGGGAAGGCTTGTTGGCTTCTCAGGCTGCCTTGCACTGCTTGCTGGTACCTGTCCTCAGAGCACTTCATCCACAGCTCCCCAACTGGCTCTGACCCTCCTGTTTCCCTCTTAGGAAATCCCTGGGTTGAACAATACCTATCTGCAAAACCTTCCCACATCAAGATCTGCAACTCACATCTGCGATGTCTCTTTTACCATGTGGGCAGCACTTTCACAGGTTCTAGGAGTAGGGTGTGGACCTCGCTGGGGCGCTAGTATCTAACCTACAGAGCTGACCCCACTGGCCCTCCCATCCCTCCCTATTCTCTACTCCCAGCAATAACGGCCACCTCCTTCAGGGCTGGCACCAGGCTTCCTCCCATCACAAGCTTCCCTCCATCCTCTCCCCACATTGCCACTGAGCTTAATTCTACCTGCCCTTCCACTCTAAGCCCAATTGTCCCTTTACTGGTAGCATTTTATGCCCCCCAGAGCTCTTTTAAAGTACTTAACTCCAAAAACATTTACTTATGCAACTCCTTGACCTCAATAAGGTCTGGAGGAGGAGTTATTCCTTTGACTTCCCATGCTGGCTCACACACACCTCAGCTGGTGGCTGAACATACCCTCCTCAGGTAGCCAAAGCTGCAGGTCAAGTGACTGCCCAGTGAAAAACTCCAAGTGTATTAAAAAGCCACAGACAGAAAGCAAAGAGCAGTTTCAAATAAGCAGAGTCAAAATCATAAATTGGGAGAACAGACACTCTGAACTACAGGCATTCATTTGTAATCTAGCAACTTCTTAACAGTTGAAATCCCAGATGGCAGACTTCAGGATCACATGCAGTATGCAATGGACTGTGTGTGTGTCCCAGGCCAGCAGAGGTGTAATAGGAAGGACTGTATCACATAGAGTTGTCTAGAAACTAACCAGCATGCTTCCCCAAATTAAAGCATTAGATGACAGACCTCTCTCCACAGTAACTCACAGGGCTCCTCCACGCCCTAACAAGGCTGCACAGCACCTCATCACCCCTCTATTCTGAGGAGGAAGTTCAAGACTTCCTAGACTTCCCATAAGTAAGCAATGATGCAACAGACATTCTTGTGTGCACAACCTTGTACTGCTCTTAGCATAAGGAGAAGCTGCATCAAAGGGCACAGGTATTCTGAACTATCACTTCTAATAATAATGCACTCAACTATTCAGACAAATCTCTCTCCTGAGGCCACTTAAAGATGCTAGGTGACATACACAAACATCTCCTTAAAGGCACTGCAGGGACAATGATCCAATGAACACATATCAGGCCAATGTCTACACTAAGGCAAGAACACAGAGGAAGGCAAAGGAGCCAAGGCTGCTTTTGCCTTAAGGTGAAAGATAAATGAATTAATCAGACTAGAGTACAATGACCCATGCCCCTCAAAAATTAAAAACACAAAACTAAATAAAATGTGTCATAGATAATGGTTCAGAATTTTCTAAAACTGATAAAAAATACAAATAAATCCCAAGAAGGATAAGGATTTATATAGTAGTACCCTCATTGTACGGATGAGATATCACCATTATTAAAAAGGCTTAAAAAAGAAAAGGGGCCAAGCACTATGGTGTATGCCTATAATCCCAGCAACTCAGGAAGCTGAGGCAGGAGGCCCACAAGTTCAAAGCCAACCTCATCAACAGCAAGGCCCTAAAGCAACTTAATGAGACCCTGTCTCCTCTTAATAAAATATCTTAAAAAGGGGTGCTGGGGGTGGGGACTGTGGCTTAATCCTCAGCACTACATCAAAATAAATAAATAAATAAATAAAAGTATTGTATCCATCTACAACTAAAAAATATTTTTTTAAAAAAGTGGGGGTTCTGGGGATGTGGCTCAGTGGTTAAGCACCCCAGGTTTAATCCTTGGTACAAAAAAAACCAAAGAAAAGAAAAGAGAAATATTCGTGTAACCCCAACTTCTATTCCTAAGTCAGAGTGTGAGTACACCAGATAGGAAAAGGGAGGAGAAGCTTCCTGGCTGGATCAATAGGAAGTGCACCACAGTCAACCTTTACAAAGCAAAAACTCAACAGGGAGCTTCCAGCACATGAACAGGGCCTGACACTACAAAAGCACTCAAGCAACTTGTTCCAAACGTTACACATGATGCTTTGTTAAATTTTCATTTTAATGTTCATTGTTAAAAAAAAAAAAGCAACTCCTACAGTAATAGAAAAAATTAAGTAGTTTTAATTAATAATAAAGCAAAGAATCCTTATTAATATTCAAAAAAACAGACAATTTAGGAACTATAAGAAAAAAGTGAGCATTCTATAACCTATCATACACTCATGCCTCAAAACATTAACAAGTAATGTGATTTCTTATTTTAACAAAAACACCATATTTTTTAAACTTTTAAGAACATAATGTGTGAACACTAACACATCATACTTTAAATATACATATTTAAAGATGCCTGTTTACCTGGCCCACAGGTTGGTTGGTCGCTGTTATACATATCAAATTCTTGTGCTTCAAGTTGTCTGTATTTGTTAATATACTCCATTTCCGAGCTCCTCTGGCTGAGTGACCTGAAAAGAATAGTAAAACCTGGATACTATTCCCCAAAACCACCAGACCTCTGTGTGCCAGAGTTCCTGTCTCCTTAGTTTACACTAAGTTATAGGGGAACATGCAAATAGCCAAGAAGCAAACTAAGATACACTCAAACTCGCTGCTACCAGGCAGATGCAAATTCAAACAATGAGAACCTGTTTTTCACACACTAATGTTGCCAAAAAGAGCAAACAACCTCAGAATATTTAGGGGGAGGTTGGGTAAGTAGAATGTGACCATTTATCCTAAAAGGAAATCTGTGGTATCTCCTAAAATGTTAAACAGCTCCTACAATCAAAACTTCCCTGAGTGAAATACTCACACCTGTAAACACTCACATGCATTCAGCAAACACCAACTGAGCACCTGCATGTGTGAGGTGCTCTCAAGACACCAGGTACAGCACAGTGAACAGAGCCACATCCTTGCCCTCTCAGAACTACCATCCTGGTGAATAAGACCCAATATGTAAGATGCTATGAATGCAGCTGAGAAAGTAAAACTGCCAGAGTGTGAAGAACTCCAGGGAGGAAGAGCACTTTTCATGATATTCATGATGATTAAAATCTGAAAAACACATCCTTAATGTGCATGGTGTTTAAAGATTACCACAGCTCTGTTCACATCAGTTGATAAAAATGCTCAGGACATTAAGTATCATAAAAATGGCAAGTACACTGACATCCATAACATGCTATCAATATGCACGCTAAATTGTATTGTATTTTTGTTCCCAATGACTAATTTAAGGCAACTGTTGTCAGAAAATGAGTGTGTATGCTACTGATTCACTCAGTATGATGGGTAACTTGACTGGGCCAAGGGATGCCCAGATAGCTGGTAAAATACCATTTCCAGCTTCATCTTTTTTTTTTTGAGAGAGAGAGAGAGGAGAGAGAGAGAGAGAGAGAGAGAGAGAGAGAGAGAATTTTTTAATATTTTTTTTTAGTTTTTGGCAGACACAACATCTTTGTTTGTATGTGGTGCTGAGGATCGAACCCAGGCCGCATGTATGCCAGGCGAGCGCGCTACTGCTTGAGCCACATCCCCAGCCCTCCAGCTTCATCTTGTGAAGGCACTTCTGAAAGAGATCAGCTTTGGAACCAACAGACTAAGCGGACACGCCCCAACATGGGTGAGAAGTCATCATCCACATGAGGCCTACCCAAACAGAGCAAAATGAAGGGAAGGGTATAATATCTCTGTCCCCTGAGGTGGGATCACCATTTTCTTCTGCCCTCAGACGCAGAAGTACCTGGCCTTTGGGCTCCAGTACACACACTAGCAGCTCCCCCAACCCCAGGTTCTCATATCTTCAAACTTCAACTGAACTACACCCACTGGCTTTCCTAGTTCCCCAGGATATCACCGAACTTCAAGTCTCCATAATCCCAGGAGCCAATTCTCACCATAATCATCCATTTCATTGGTCCTGTTTCTCTGGAGAGCCCTGATACACTTTAATAAAATGCTATTCACTTTAGAGCTTTCTTTTGCCTAATGCTAATAATTATAGCACCATTCTTTTGGTTACTGTTTGCCTAATATTTGTTCACTAGTTCACTCAATAAGTAACTGAAGTCTGACTTTGTGCCTGGCACTCTTCTGAGCACCTAAGCTGGGAACAGTCACCAGCACAGACTGCCCTCCTGGAACTTACAGTCCAGCTGGGGAAGGAGTAAATGAGTAAAACCAAAGAAGGTTAGATAAGGGCATAGGGGGAAATAAAACCAGAAGGAAAGATTGGGCAAGAAAGACTGCAACATTAAACACAGTGACAGATGACACTGAAGCAAAAGTCTGAAGAAGACAGTTGTACAAGACAGTTGTACAGCTACTCACAGAGAAAGCTCTCCTCCCCAAGAATCCTGGGAAGCCCTGAGGCCAGAGTATACCCAATGTGGTCAAGGGAACCTGCAAAAGGACAATAGGAAGGTGATACCCAGAAAGGTACAGGGGAGGACTGGGGATACCTGGGGAGGGTCAGGGAGTAACTAGAAAGATACTGACTGCTGTTCTGAGTAAGATGGGATTTGAGCACACAGAGAGGTGTAAATATCTGACTCCTGCTTTAAGGGTGAACAGGTGAAGAGGCGCACAGCAGACCCCCACCATCAACACCAACTATTGCAGCAATGAACCAGAGTGGCACAAAGATCAATGGAAACAGAACCCTGGGAAGACTGCACAGGCAGGGCCAACCACACTTATGACATATTAGAGTAGAGCATGGAAAAATTAAAGCTAGCACCTAATACCCTGTACAGAGCGGTTTCCCAATGATCTAGGGCCTCTGACAAGACAACAGCAGCAGGCAGATGAGGGAAGAAGGCCAAGATGCAAAGCCCCACCAAGCCAGGGGTGTTTGTCCCTTGTTTCTTCTGGTATTCCTGACCTGTACTCACTCCAGGGCAAGGTCCACACAGGAGCACTGCTCAGGGCCGAGGGCCAGGAGAAACCTTCAGCTCTGCCTCAAGGGGCAGCAAAAGGGCTACCAAGGGTTCACAACCAGGGCAACTGCCATTTTGCCTCTTTTCTCCATTCTCTCATTCTGGCCCACAAGCAATACCATGGCAGGCAACAGCAACAGCAGCACCACGGGGCCAGCAGGAACCTAAGCCTCCCTTCCCATGGAACAGCTGTGCTAACGGAGGATGGGCAGTTCCTACTGCCCCTCTCCTGTTCAGCCCTCCCCCTGTGTGGCCCAGGGTGCAGGTGCAGTTGGATGATGTTGGCTACAGCTACAGGAAGGAAAGGGCTTAGAAAATGAACCCGAGGCTGTTCGTAGAGTGCTGGGGTCAGCACTGGGCTGCTCATGCTCTGACCCTTAAGAGCCATCAGACTCAAAACAAGGCTGAGGGCAGAATGACCACCAGGGGGCACATGTGCTGGACAAGAGGTAGGCTGCATAGCAATGGCAATGAAAACCAGCCAGATGCTGGAGACCTTAGCCTGAACACAAATGGGTCAGCTGCACTCCCCACAGAATTTCCACAAGACCCAGAGACCCTTGATATAATATTCACAATGCCCAGAATATATGTCAAAATTACTTGGCATATGAAGACCAGGAAATTCTCCTGGGTGGAGCAATGATCACTTGCTTTGCATATTGGTTATCCAATTTGGAGACCAAAAAAGTCTAACCCCTATCATCACACCAATTTCAAATCAAGTGCAAACCAACTACATGCCCAGGTACTTCCGTTTTTAAGGCCATAAAACCAATATTCTATATTTGATAATTTGGAATAGATTATGCTTCTAGAGACAGAAAGTCAAAGGAAGATATGAGTAAGCTAAGCTATATTGTAATTTAAAATTTATAACAAATACCTCTATGAAACATAAAAGGCAAGAACTGTGGTCACATGCCCATTTGCCACACATTACAAAGAAGCACACCATGAACTCCTGTAAATCAAGAATATATAACAACCCCACAGCAATATGACAAAAAGTAAATATATTGGTATCAAGTAAAACATCTTAAGAAGGAAATAATACTGAAAAAATTGATATCTTAGTTTCTTATCAAACATTAACTATAGTTTTCAGTTTTCCTGTTGTGGTATATCTACCAAAATGTACCACTCGACTGTTAAGGACTCTCATAATGTGTAACTGTGGCCACCATCCAACTCCATGACTGTTCCCATGTTACAAATACAAACACCATACCCACTACACAGCAACTCTCCATTTGCCTCTACCACAGTGTTGGCATGACCCTTCTACTTTCTACGATTTTGACTAGTTATCTCATTTCAGTGGAATCTCATATTACTATTTTGCAACTGGCTTATTTCACCTAGCAAAATATCTATGTTGTCACAGGTCATAATTTCCTTCCTTTTTAAGGCTGCAGTATTCCGCTGCAAGGAGAAACCACATTCTGCATACCTATGGAGAATGGTTTAGAGATGGTATGGTTTAGAGATAAGTATCCACCAAAAGCTCATGTCAGACGAAGCAAGAAAATTTAGAGGTGAAATGATTGGGTTATGTGAGCCTTAACCTAATCACTACATTAATCCCAACTGGAAGCTAGGGCGTGGCTAGAAGAGGTAGATCATTGGGGGTGTACCTTGGGGTTTATATTTTGACCCTGGGGAGCTGAGCTACTTCTCTCTGCTTCCTGGCTGTCTTGTACTGGGCTGCTTTCCTCCTTCACTCTCTTCCACCATGATGTCCTGCCTCACATCAGGCCCAGAGCAACACAGTCAGCCATCTATGGACTGTGACCTCTAAAACCATGAGCCCCAAATAAACTTCTCTTCCTTTAAAATTGTTCTTGTCAGGTCTTTGAGTCACAGCACTGAAAATGATGACTAAAATACCATTCACTGTCAATGGACATGACACTGGTTGCCTCTGCACTTAGCTCCTTGAATGATGCTGCTGACGAATGTAAGTGTAAAAACATCTCTTTGAGACCCTCCCTTCTACTCTTTTGGATTTAGACCCAGCAGCAGAATTGCTGGATCATATGGCTAATTCTATTTTAAACTTTTTGAGGAACCACCATACCGTCTCCCACAGCGGCTGTTCCATTTTACATTCTCATGAAAAGCACACAAAGGTTCCAGTTTCTCTACCTCCTTGTCTTTTTGATAACAGCCATCCTAAGTTAAAATCTGCATCTTCTCATGAGCTTGTATATCATCTTTGGAGAAATATCCATTCAATTTCATTTGCTTTTTTTTTTTTTTTTTTTGCAGTGCTGGGGATGAAACCCAGGCCCCAGTTATCCTCTGCCCATTTTTGAATTGAGCTTATTGTTGCTGCTGCTATGGAGTTTTAGGAGTTATTAGTGTGTGTATTAATCTGATGACTCTGATACTTTTTCCCACTCCAGGAACTGCTTTTTGACTCTGCCAACGGTCTCTTGACGTACAAATGTTAATTTTCCTGAAATCCAACTTACTTATTTTTTTCTTTTATTCTTTGGGTTTTCAGTGTCATATGCAAGAAATCACTGCCAAATCCAATGACATGAAGTCAGTTTCAGTTTTATGTCTCACATTAGGTCTTTCATCTATTTTTAGTTAATTTTTATATGGCAAAAGGCAAGGATCCAATTTCCTTCTTTGCCTATGGATATCCAGTTTTGTTTTGTTTTTAACTTCATTTGTTGAGAAATAAAACTGTCTTTTCACCTTAAATGGTCTTGGCATCCTTACAGAAATCATTCCACCATATATGCAAAGGTTTATTTCTGGGCTTTCACTAATCTACTCCATTGGAATGTATGCCTTTATTCTAGCACTACATTTTTTTAATTACTATAGCTCTGTAGTAAGGTTTGAAATTAGGAAATGTGAGTACCTCCAGTTTTACTCTTTTTCAAGACAGATTTAGCTATCTAAAGTCACTTAAGATCCCATATGAATTTAAGATGGGTTCTCCTATTCCTGCAAAATACATCACAAGATTTTTTGATAAGAGATTGCAATAAAGCTGTGGAACTGACATCTAAACAATATTAGATCTCCCAACCCATCAATATGGGGCATTTCCACTTGTGTTCCTTCTTTAAGCAATCTTTTGTACTTTTCATCAGATGAATCTTTTGCTTTCTTGGTTCATAAGTATTCTATGCTTTTTGGTGTTGTTTATGTTTATTTCTAGTGTATACAAATACAACTGATTTTTGTGTGTTAACTTTGTATCCTGTTACCTGTTATTAGTTCTCACTGGTTTTTGTATGTGTGGATCCTTTAGTGCTTTCTCCATGTAAGATCACATTAACTGTAGAGAGATAATTTTACTCCTTACTATTCAATTCAATGACTTTCATTTTGTCAACATAAATAACAAAAAAGATTTTCCAATGATAATGATTTCAATTTGAAATGAGCATAGCAAGTGCAAATGAAAAATGAACACACAAAGTATGGGTCTACTTAGGGAGGTGAAGAAAAACAAGGTTTTTGTTTTCATTTGGTTTGGTTTGGTGGCAAGGGGGATCAAATCCTGGGCCTCACGAATGCTAGGTAAACACTCAACCACTGAGCTAAACCCCCAGCCCAAGACAAGGGTTTTTAAAGATGAAAAGAAGAATACA
This sequence comes from Marmota flaviventris, assembly GCF_047511675.1. Classification (NCBI taxonomy): domain Eukaryota; kingdom Metazoa; phylum Chordata; class Mammalia; order Rodentia; family Sciuridae; genus Marmota; species Marmota flaviventris. The sequence goes on from NC_092499.1 coordinate 2,652,477, forward strand.
TGAAAGTTATTTTGTGACAAAGAGTACATGGGCTACAGGCACTTATCATAGGAAGTGACTTAGTTCATTAGTGAAGACAGTGTTTCATTTCAGCTGTGTGTTCTTGTGTATCTGGCTAGCCGTCCTTGTGACTTGTGTAGCAAGCTAAAATTTGGAAAAGCCTTGGTAAAAGCTCTTATATGCATAGGAGCCCTTCAGATAATCTTTTACAGTTCTTATCTGTAGGCATGTGCACAAGGGCTCTCCCTTCATACAGAACCTCCTGACTCTACTTTCTTTGAGTTTGATACAGTGACTCCTTCTTGGTATTAACAACTTTCTCTATTCTTTTTCTTGCATAATTGATCTAGCTAGAACTTCCAGTACTGTACTGAATAGAAGAAGTGGCAGAGGCTGGGCTATAGCTCAGTGGCAGAGCACCTACCTAGCACATGTGAGGCACTGGGTTCGATCCTTAGCACCACATAAACAAATAAAATAAAGGCATACTTTCCATCTATAACTACAAAAAAATTTTTTAAAAAAATGGTAGAAGTGGACATCCTTGCCTTGTTCCTGATCTCGGAGGAAAGTTTTCAGTCATTCATTATTGATTGCGACATAAACTAGAGGCTTCATATGTAGCATTTTTTTATGTTGAATTTCCTTATACTTGTAGTTTAAAGTGTTTTTATAAAAACAATCCCTCATAAAAATGTGGGGTTATATTTTGTTTTTATGGTGCTGAGGATTGAACCCAGGGCCTTGTGCATGTGAGGCAAGCGGTCTACCAACTGAGCTATATTCCCAGCCCAGAAATATGATTTTTAACTTGGAAAAAAAAGTAATCCAGAACTTTTAATCCCATAACAAAGGAATTAAAAAACAGAAGTTTAGTCTCCCCATAATGAAGATTCTTTATTTGCAATCTAACAATTGAATACTTTATCTAATGACTTTGATTATACCATCTAAAAAGCTGTTCCTGTTTGCCTTGCAAGGTTCCCTAATTTTATTTTTCCAGACTTACCTTTCTGTATAATTCCTTATACCTCTAGAAATTTTACATATACACCCAGCACAAACAACATGGCCCTATTTTACTTGGACTCTTTAAAAATTTTATACCATTTAGCTTAACAAGATATGCCTAGAAAACTGTGACAACCAAAAGCTGATTTTTTTAATAGTTCAAGCTCTGTCTTCCCATAAAATATCCTAATAGTGTTATAATTCATTAGAAGTAATTCATTTAACTCAATAAAATATTTAATAAATTCCAATGTTAATCTGATTTTACCCTTATAAACAGAAAATATTCATTAAAAGTACTTCCTTATTTCAATCTTCAAACACACACGTTCTTGATCTACATATTAGTAGGAGGAACACTAGAGATTGATATGTGGTCTCTACTTCAATATAACATCAGGAGAAAGAAAGAAATTAATTTGGAACAATACAAGTAGCATACAACAAGTGCTACAAAAACTGGTTTATATGAGTAAGTTCAAAAGAAGGTTACTCCCTGTGAGCTGAGGTGATAAGAAAAGAACTGTGAGCCTGGCATGGTGGCACACGTCTATACTCCCAGCAACTTGGGAGTCTGAGGAAGGTGATCATAAGTCTGAGGCCAATTTCAGCAACTTAGACCCTGTTTCGAAATAAAAAAATAAAAGGTCAGGAGCATGGCTCAGTGGTAGAGCACCTCTGCGTTTGTTCAATCCCCTGTACTGACAAAAAAATTTTTTAAATTGGAATTTGGTATTCAAACTGGCCCCTGAAAAAGAATTATGGTATGACTACATAGTTGAGAAAGAATAAGCATTTAAGAAGAGTCAGTGTAATTAGATCAAAAGCAAGCAAAAGTGTGGGACAGTCAGGCCTGGCACTGGGGTGGTAGCAAGGAAAGAGCCAGGTGGGAAGGGATAACAAGGCTGCATAGAGCCTCAAATGGAAACCTGGTTTCTGTCCATATTCAATATACTCTGTTATATTTTCATCACCATTTCAGAAGAAAGACATTTTAAAGTGGTAACAAGAAGGCAATTCAAAGGAAGAAGGCAAGGGTCATTGCAATTTGAGTATAAAATCAGGCAGGATGTTTCTATCACGATAAACTTCATTCTTCCCTTCTCAGAGTGCTGCATGCAGCACAAGGTAAAGCCTGAGTGAGGGTAATGGATCCTGACATCCAGCTTCTCAGGACCATCCCACATACGGAGGTCTGATGTGAACAGTGTCTGTTCTTCACAGCTCATTGGAAACAAAAGCAACAGAAAAAAAACAAAAATTATAAAAGAAAAAAATCACTGTGTAGTTGCTTAACAAAGAGCCAGAGACCTTTCTTCTCTATCTACTCTTCCCCAAGATGAATACTGAATAGAAAAAATCAGCACAATAAAAAGCACTGCCTACCAAGACTCACCTAACCCATGCTTCATCGGCAGCTCTAAGACAAAACACCAAAATGCTTTCTATGAGGAACTATAAGATTTCACTTTAAACTAAATATTCTTACATCTATTTCTTTTTTTCCTAACAACCGATTATTGCCTTATGATGTTATATCCAGAGATTATCAAGTGCATGTTAAAGTTACCTACTTGCTTGTTTAAAATGTCCTCTAGCATTTAAACTTGCTTTAGTATACAAATCTAACTATTCTGCAAGAAAAGTAATATTGAACATAACATTTGCTAAATATTTCACATGACTGATATCAGCATGCTTTACCTATTTTGTTCAATTACAACAAAACTTCTCGGAGTGTGTATTTTGCAGATAGTCAAATCTGATCTATTTTTCCTGCTTTCATTAGAGGGGACAGTGACCTGGCTTCTAAATGGCCTGAAAGTTAAGCTGAAGAATAAAAGCAACATGGTTATTTTTAGAGCTCTACAGGCATAAAAATACAGCACTAAACTGTGACCTACAGCTATGCACAGCAAAGCATCACATCATGCGACAGTCTTCACTCCAGCTAGGAGCGCATCTGTGGTGCTTCAGACAATGTTCTTCGTCACTACCAAAGACATGTCGGAATGCATTTGGGACCAGTATCCATAGCTGCCGGCACCTTTTTCAAATAGAATGAGCTGCATTCAAAAGGCAGGCCATTATATAATTTGGGAAAATTAAATAGTAAGTTATTTTTGTCATTTCTTCTAGCTTACTTACAAGGTGAATTAATGAGCAGTCTCTCCAAAAGAAGACATCACAACCTCATTCCTAACACAGAAAGTTATTTATTTCAAATACAGTTTCAGGGGGCAAATCAGGAGGCTCATTCGACAGAGGAAAATCCAGGAGAACGAGATATGCCTGAATGAGACACAGCTTCATCATCAATTTGAGTACACTGTGGCAGCATCCCCACATCAGATCCATCAACTTGGAAGGTAAGCTCTAAGCTTTTTCTGTATAAAGCATAGACCAAAAGTATGTCTTTGACAGCCCTTTCCAATACATTGGTATTTTAAAGCCTCTGAAGAACTTTTAATAGCAAGTGTTACTTTCAGATATTATTGTTTGTAGATTATCTCTGACTTTATGTATTTAACTTCTGCTTAGCTACACAAAAGTATTTTCAAAGCTTGATTTTTGGCACTGGCCTAGTAGAAATTTGAAGACTTTAATCCATGTTCTAATCTTATTTTGACCTGCATATCTAGCCACTGAAAAACTTATGCACTTTTTTGACAGTTTTATTATTCAAATAAACAAACAAATATTTGCTGATCAGAACTATAAAACTGTATAAACATAAACAAGTGAGACTATTTCCACAGGTTAAAAATGCCACTCTTTGGTTGGATGAAATGGCCAAAAAACAATTCCTACAAACCTACACACTATGCTGACTCAGATATAGTGACAAAGACTCTGCTTCGGGAATTAAAATGGCATCTAAAGGAGCGAGAAAGATTCATACAAGAGATTGAAAATGAGCAAAAAGTGAAAAAAACAGGTGTGGATTATAACTGGCTTAGAAACTACCAGAGTCCCCATACAACCATCCCAGCTGCAGAGCAAAGACAACTCGAAGTTCTTTGTTCACAAGTTCATCCTTGCCAAACTGGAACTATTCTCAGCAGGTAAATATACTGTGTTCTCTTCTGATATTTGCTACACCCAGGTCTAAGCTCCTCACATATTTAGACTGGAAATTGTAACCTAATGCATAAATTCTTTAATCATGCATACCAAATACCCACATACCAAAATCCCTAGAGATAAGCTGGATAAAAATATCTGTGGATATCTCTCTGGTAGGAAATTCAATTAGAATCAAAATTTCTTTACTTAGAAGCATAATTTTAGAGCTACGTACAGATTACTCAAAAGGTGGGTAACTAGTCTCGATCACATTATGTAAGCTATACTTGGAGTTGCAGGGACGTGACAAAAAAAATTGTCTGAATTGGATATTCATTCCTGCATTCCCCCTAGATTTCGAGAAGTTCTAGCAGAAAATGATGTGCTGCCATGGGAAATAGTCTACATCTTCAAGCAAGTTCTGAAAGACTTCCTCAGTAGTCCTGACAAAGGGACTCAGCAGGAGGGCCCACAGCACTCCTGGGACACAGGCTGTCCCCCCACCTCAGCACTCCCAGGTGAAAGCTCCAAGAGTCCAGAAAAAGATGAAATACCCACCATCTCAAGTTACGTAGACAGGAACAGCAAGAACAGGTTCCCAGCATGCTCGTACAGAATATGGAACCTACCGTACTACTACCCACCAAGTTAAGGTTCCTATAACCAAGCTTCCGTGTGCCATCCAAGAACCAATACTCCTAACATTAAACAAAAGCGATGTGACTTCAGTTTTCTTTGTCATGAGGTCAGAAGTTAAAATTCCCATGGATGAGTATCCTGTTTTAAACTGTTCTTTTTTAACCACTCTAAACATGTAATGTTCTCACTGAACAGTATGCTTCTAACTAAATTATTTCCTAAATATTTTTTTAAAATGTTTAAAGTGTTTTCTTATCCTTCAAACACATCTCACAGGAACCAAGGCAATTTAGTATGGATTTTTATATATTCTGTGTGAAACTTAGTTAGCTAAGTTAGTTATTCTAAGTTAGTTAGCTTAGTTAGTTATTCTAAAATAGGCTATGTATAAAATAAATGATTACTGTGAATCCTATCTATACAATATAACAGTGGAATGATGCAAATATCCCATGATGTGATGTCATTCTCGGCTGGGGACAGGGGAAGGGGGCACTGAGGGAGGAAATAACCTGCAGTTTACAAACAAAGTAGTGCTTTATCCTGACTCAGATTCATTTTTAATTACTTATTTTCTATCTTAACATTAAAGGAAAGTATTAAAAACATCTCTACAGTGTATCAGTAAAAATAAATGGATTTTTTTATCCTACTTCAGAAAAACTTTCAATCTTGACAATGTATACTCATTTAAAATAGCAAATTAGGGCTGGGGATGTGGCTCAAGCGGTAGTACGCTCGCCTGGCATGCGTGCGGCCAGGGTTCGATCCTCAGCACCACATACAATCAAAGATGTTGTGTCCGCAGAAAAACTAAAAAAATAAATATTAAATTTATCTCTCTCTCTCTTCAAAAAAAAAATAGCAAATTATTTAATATATAAAAATTTTACATTTTAATAATTTAATTAAAGTAGAAAATGATGCATTAGTCAAATTTATTCTTTTGTTAAAGAACTGGAACCCTGGGGCTGGGTTGTGGCTCAGTGGTAGAGCACCTGCCTAGCATGTAAGGCACTGAGTTTGATTCTCAGCACTGCATATAAACAAAGTAAAGGTCCACTGACAACTAAAAATCAAAAAAAAAAAACTAGAATATTAAAACCCTTACCATTTCTTTCCTCCCCACCTTGAGGTACTGGGGATTGACCTCTATCAGTGTGGGATACTCGACTCCACACCCTTTGCATTTTTTATTTTGAGGCAGGATCTCACTGAGCTACCCAGGCTGGCCTTAAACTTGAACCTCCTGCCTCAGCCTCTTGAGCAGCTGGGATTACAGGTATATACCATCATGACTGAAGAGGTAGAGAGCTATGTCATTCCAGGATGAGAATGCATGCCAGGCCATCTGTCACCCAAAATCCATCTTACAACCAGATTTTAGAAGGGAATAGAATAATACACTCTGTTTTGAGTTTCTCTCATTTTGTAATTGGCAATAACCTAATAACAGTGCTTCTTAAGAAAGTCTTAGCTTATGAAATTTAAAACTATAGAGTTGTTTCTGGAAAAAAATCAACAAATAAAATAGAAATTTTAACACAAATAATTTCCTGAATACTAATAGATCAAGGTTTTTATTCACTGACTATTTATAATACCTAAAGCTGGCAAAGGAATTAGGGTCAAAAATACAAAGGACAGGGCTGGGGTTGTGGCTCAGAAGTAAAGTGCTCACCTAGCATGCATGAGGCACTGGATTCGATCCTCAGCACCACATAAAGTAAAATAAAGACTTTGTGTTCACCTATAACTAAAAAAATAAATATTAAAAAATACAAAGGACAACAAAGGGGGAGGATGACTAGGAACTCTGCAGGTATATTTTATCAAGAGAAGGTGGTGTGAGCAGTCACAGAAGCATTTAGCTAGGGAACAATGAGAAGTAAGTGAAGACATTCACGGGAAAGAGCTCTACACAGGACTCAACACAACAGACTCTCCAACCACAGCACTCCTGACCAGCCCAACCCATGGAATAATGTTAAAGTAAGTCCTCTACATACCAGGAACATGTGTGCCTTCCCATTCAATCCTACCCTTGTAAATCAGTGAGTGATATTATTCTCACCTGAGAGAGGAGCAAGTTGCCTCAGAGGGATTAAGTGGCTCACCCAGCAAGAGCTAACTAACTAACAGAAGGGAAGCACACCCACTCTATCTCACCTGCCCTGCCCAAACCTACCTTCTGTGATCCAAATGTAAAATAACAAGTTGCCTACTCAACATCTCCTCAAAGTCAACATAATTACCATAAGGCAAGGTAACCCAGGCCTATAATCCTAGCAACTTGGGAGGCTGAGGTAGGAGGATAGCAAGCTCGAGGCCAGCTTCAGCAACTTGACAAGGCCCTGTCTCAAAATTAAAACAAAATGAAAATCAACACGCTCAAAACCACCAATCATAAAGGTTTCTTTTCTAAAAGAACAAAATTCAAGGGAGAAATCAGCCAAAACATACACCATTAAGACAATGCCCAGGACACACACAGTAAAAGTACAGCTCTTCAAACACTTCATCAAGCAGCACTGTCCAGAGCTGGGGTTGTGGCTCAGTGGTACAGCGCTTGCCTAGCACGTGTGAGGCCCTGGGTTGGATCCTCAGCACCACATAAAAATAAAAAAAATAAAGTAAAGGTATTGTGTCCAACAACTAAAAAATAAATATAAAAAAAAATAGCCCTGTCCATCTTAGTAAATGACAACACTCTCTAACCATCCAAATCTACAAGCCAGAATCTTTCTGGTCTCCCTGGGTAGGGGAGGGGACACCAAGCCATAATCACACAAGTGCAAAGATGATTGGCAGAACTAGTTTTTGGCTATCACAAACAAGCATTTGGCATGTGATAAGTACTTAGAGGAAGAAAGGTGAAACAAGCTAGAGAGATTGGAAAAGAAGGTAGAGGAATTAAAGAATATGGGAGTCATATGAAATTTCTCTAACGAGCAGATATTTGAACAGGGCCCCAATGATGCAAGGAGCCTGTCATGGGGGGGAAAAAAACAGGGAAAATAAAGAGGGAGGACAATCGACACAGAAGGAAGAGAAAATGCACAAGCTGAGTGGTGGGAATAGAGTTGGAATCTTCAAGACAGAGAGAAAAATGCAAGTATAGCCCTAGTGCAGGAAAGAGAGCGGCAGATGACACAGGTACCAATTAAGCAACACTGGGAAAGGCAGTCTCCCCACCAGAGTCACACAGGTACTCAAAGACGGCTAGTGTGATCATTCCACATGGACCTCATGCCAAGAATTCTTGTAAGTGCTAGACAGATCATTAGTAAGCAAGGATGCAAAAACAAAAAGCCAGAAATGGTGGGCTTTTATAATAATCCAAGCAAGAGATGACCATGGTTTGGCCTAGGGTGGTGGTATGGAAACAGTGAGCTGCACTGTAATTCTGGAAATAAGTACAGCACGGTCGTCAGGATCCCCTAGTTTTCACTGGCTTACTCACACATACAGCCAAAGATCAAGGCACAATGCAACTCTCCTGGCATACTGTAAGCACCCAATACCTAGGACCTACTAATGCAGCTCATTCATTCAAACAAATATCTGCACTAATACTATGTGATAGGGACTGCACTAAGTGGTAGAGATTTAGTGACAATTTGTCTTAAATAAGTTCTTCTGCAGGGAAACAACCCATATAATACTCCCATAAAGTACAAAGAGATTCACACTCAGGATATAAAGCAAGCCACTGTCTCCTGGGAGTCTCACTCCCTGGTTTTCCTGACCCTTCCCTTAGCTCCTGCCCAGTCTTCTTTGCTCATTCCATCACAACCTCTGAACACCAAGCACCATGGCATGGGCTGTGGACCTCTTCTCACTCTACACCCACCCACCAGGATTTAGCACCTGCAGTCTGAGTGGTCTCACCCTACTAAGCCCAAAGCCCTAACCCTCAGATGTCTTAATTCCAATCAGACTTGACTCAACCTAGACTGTCTGCATTTACTGCCAACAGGCATTTCAAAGTCAAACTTCTGGTATAGCCCCCCACCCCCATACAGAGCAGATCCTCCTGCAGTTTTGCCCTCCCCATTGATAGCAACACCTTCCAGTTGCTCAGCCAGAAATCTTCTTGCCACCTACAACTTCCCCACTCACATCCTGTATCTGGCCCAGCTACAAGGTCCTCACCTCTATCTTAAGAACATATCCCCAGTTCAACCATGCTTACCACCCCTGACTACCTTTCTGGTCCAATACACCATCCTATGTCTTGCCTGAATGATGTACTAGTCAGTGTCCTCCAGAGAACCAGAACAGGACATGTGTACAGAGAGATTTACTTTTAAGGAATTAGCTCACACCATCATAGAGGTGCAAGTCCAAAATCTGTTGGGCAGACTGGAGACCCAGGAAGAGCTGCAGCCCACATCTCATGTACCAGTTCATGTGATGACAGAATTTCTTCTTGCTGAAGTGAAGCCAGTCTTTGACGTATGCAGGACTTCAAAAAATTGGAGAAGGCCCACTCAGATCATGTAGGGTAATCTGCTTTACTCAAAGTCCACCAATTCAAATGTTAATCCAAAACACACCTTCACTGAAATCCAGAGCAGTGTTTGACCATGTGTCTAGACACTGTGACTCTGCCATGGTGACACACAAATTAGCCATCACAGATAATATCCACAGACTCCTTCCTGATTTTATGTCTACACACTTAAATCATGCAGCAGTGATCCTGGTGCAGCCATAAGTCAAACCATAGTACAGCTCCACTCAAAATCCCAAGTCTCCCCCAGTGGCTCCCAGCTCCCACAGATGAAGAAACAAAGTCCTCACAATGATTTAAGAGACAACTCATAATCCCTGTTACCTCTCTGGCCTCATCTTTTACCTCCCTTTCAATCTACTCTAGCTGCACTTAATACACACAGGATACTCCAGTGCTTTTTTAATCAATAGGGAATATTGTTTACCTAATAAACCATCTGTTAGACAAAAGATCTGTTTTTGATCTAAAAAACATGGACTTTGTGGTGTGTTAGTCAGCTATCCAATGCTATAACAAAATACTTGGGGTAATTAACTTATAAAAAGAAAAGGTTTATTTTGACTCATTGTTTTGCAGGTTTGAGTTCATGATCAATAGGCCCCATCATGGCATCATACCATGACAGGAGCACGTGGCAGGGCAAAACCACTCACCTCATGACCAAGAAGCAAAAAAGAAATGGAGAGGGAGGGATTGGAATCCCATTACCCCATGCAAGGGCATGCCCCCAATGACCTGAGGACCTTCCAATAGGCTCCACCTCTCAAAGATTCCACCACCTCGGGAACCCAGCCTTTAACACATGGGCCTCTGGGAGATATTTAAGATCCAAACTACAACAGTGAGTAAATAGAACACAGGAATTCTTGGAAGTAACAGAGGTACACATTAACACCTGTGTGAGGCCAAAATACCAAAAGGCAAAAAGAAAAAAAGCAATATACTTTGGAGTCAAAGATATGTATTCTACAATGTATGCAGACTGGTCAAGGTCAGTTTCTCAACTTCTCTGATGTTTGACTCCCTCAAAGAGTGAGACTTCTATCTGTGGGAAGGACTGCAACCTGGTACAATGTCCAACACAGCAGGCATTCAGCTTTCGGTAAAACAAAAAGAGGAAAAATGTGGAAGTAATCTGGGTGAAAGCTCTCTTCAGGGAAGCCTCTGGGTCAGAGCACAATTTTAAGATGTTGAGTCAAAGGCACAACAGTGAGAATTATTCAAGATTGTCATGGACTAGGAGTTAATGTAAGCCTTGAAGACAGAGGAGGTTCCAACTCAGAGGGCACAAAGCAGCACTGGGCATAAGAGCCACAGCTGAGGGCAGACAGAGCAACAGCCCTGGAGAAGAATGCTCAAAATGCCCCGCACAGCCTCCAGGGTTTCCTTTCTCATATGCCAAGGAAAGTAAGGACAACAGGGCATAATCCACAATCAAAACAAGTAAGCTCCAGCACCACGAAAAGAAGAAAGGGGGAGCCCCGTGGCTGAGGGAAGCATGATTTGAAAACTACTCACCCTCACACACACTGCACCAAGCCCTGTGAGCCCAGCACGCCAACCTCCCATGGCAGGAAAGCAAGCAATGTTTTACCCACTGAAAATAAACTTAAACTGTAGCCCTTTCTTCACCACCCACACATATCCCTCCCAGAGCAGTTCTCTGAACTACCTGAAATACAGTCAAGTATTTTTCTGTTCACTATTTCAATTCTGGTGGCCACTGCTCATTATACTGATTTACCAACATTCTCACAGACAGGACACCAGTCACTCACTGCAAACAACCACTAAGTAACTAGCCCACACACAGTACTGTGGGACAGCCCCAGCTTGTGAAAGCCACCTTCCCATGTCAAATATTTTCTAACTGAAGCCCAAATTGCAGCCAGAACTCTCCTTTACTGGAAAGACATAGTTCAACTAACATTTGAACCACACTATGGGCCAGGCTTCCTGAGTCAACTCACCCAAAATCTGCAACCCAGCTCTACCACTGTGTTGGTTTCCTAACTGCAATGGTGCTCTAACAAAAGATCCCAAGTTTAGCAGTTTAAAACAACAGAGACTGGGCTGGGTGTGCTCAGCGATAAAGCACTTGCCTAGCACACGTGAGGCACTGGTTTCGATCCTCAGACCACATAAAAAAACTAAATAAACAAAATAAAGGTATAAAAAAGAAAACAGAGACTGACCTCACAAGTCCAGTCAAATTCACCTGGGCCCTCTGCTTAGGGTCTCGTAGGCCAAAATCAAGGGTTTGCAAGACTGCCTTCCCTACTGACAGCTCACTCAGGTTGTCAGCCAAAATCAGTTCCATGTAACTGTAGGACTAAGGTACTCATTTCCTTACTGGAAATGGTTTTCATAAAAAAGAATCTGGCCATGTTTCAAATCTTTCAAACCTCTAACTTCAGTCACAGAAAATTCTCTGCTTTTAAGGGCTCATGTGTTTTTTTTGTTTTGTTTTGTTTTTTTGTGGTGCTAGGGATTGAACCCAGGGCCTTGTGCAAGTGAGGCAGGTACTCTACCAACTGAGCTATGTCCCCAGCCCTAAGTGCTCATGTGATTATATTGTGCTCATTCAGGTAATCTAAGTAATCTCCCTTTTGCCATGTAACATTACATATTCAGAGGGTATAGCATACATCTTTGGGGGTCATTCTGCCCATTATGACCATTTGCTACATGAAGTTGGGCAAGTTACTCTGCTACCCAAGTCTATTTCTTCCTCTATAAAAACATCATAGGTGATTAATGATAATGCCAAACAATTGTTATGATGATTAACTAATGTAGCTGCATTTAGTTGAGTGTCTACTATATGATAGAAACTCTGGCATTGGATATACATGTTTAAAGCCCAGAAAGGCACTTACAGAGGAATATCATCTCAGCTAGCACTACTGAGAAAGATGTTGTTTGTCGATGACTAAGTACAAAAGTTAAAACATTTATGGCCATTTTATAAATTAATTTTACACATTAAATTTAATAGAATAAAATGGGGCTTTTGTCTTCCCATTTTATTGCTCTGAAAATTCATTTTGATTGATTTTTATAAACATTTTAGTCCATGAAGAACTGGATTATTTATTTATTCTGCAGTCCTTGGGATTGAACCCCCGGGGCTTCATTTGCCAGGATCTACCACTGAGCTATACCCTCAGTCCCAAGAACTGTAAATTTTTAAAAATGGTCCTTAATAGTTAAAATGACATTTAAATATATATTTTTAGTTTCTGACAAGGTCAATAATAACTTAATAATTTAATTGAGTTACTTCAAGCAATTAGTTTCACCAGTTTATTGAGTAGAGAAGGATCATTCACCACAGTCATTCAAGAAAAGAGAGTACAAACAGCAGCCACTTCTAAGCTGCACAAGGGGTCACTTTGTCCCTGCCATGGCTCTAAGAAAACTATTACCAAAGATCCCAAGATTGCATTTGAAAGGACCCTAAAAAAGGCTTGAAGCAACACACAAGAACTTGACCCATAGTCTGGGCCTAACCATCAAATCAGATGTAACCTGCCAACAAGAATAACTTTACCAAAAAAAAAAAAAAAAAAAAAAACACTCCCAACTTTAAAGGTGCTAAACTCGGGGTGCAGCAGAGTAATGGAGATTCCCCGCACTCAGCTAGGGGGACTTCTCAGGCTGTTTTTATTAAAGACACCAGATCTAGGTCTCCTCTGAATCAAAGAGTATCCTCCTGCCTTGTTTCCAACAAATTCACGTGAAGCGAATAACTTACAGCAGCTACTTAAGCCAAAGAATCCTGAGAGGAGGGTTAACAAAACTGAACGAAGATCCAGCATTCACAAACCCTGGTATTTACCCAAATGAACATGTCCACAGAAAAACCTGCATAGAATCTTTACGAACTGCTCAAACTTGGAAGCAGCCAATCTTCAGCAGGTGAATGTGGTACATCCCATGGATGACCCATCAGTGCTAAAAAGGGGAAAGCTACCGGGCCGAGAGCAGGCAGGAAGGTCAAGCGCAGGAGGCCAAGTGAAAGGAGGCAGGGCGAAAGGGGGCACACGGCTGCTGGCCACCGCAGGGCGTTCTGCAAAGGAAACCAGGAAAGCAGAAAAAAAGACCAGCGCGAAGGGCTGAGGGGGGGAGGAACCCAGGCAGCGCCGATTTCTAGGCAATGAAACTGCCCCCCCCCCCCCCCGACGGCAGGGCACCCGTCGTCATACGCTAGTCGCAGGCCACCGAGCGCAAGGCACCAAGCGCGACCCCTACTGTACGCCACGGACCCCATGTGACCGCGAAGTGTCGGGCGGGTTCCCCAACCGCAGCCGATGCCGGTGCACGTGCGGTCACGTGGGCGCTGGGAAGCGGGACCCACGGGCACTTAGCGACGTTTCTGGAAACCCACAGCAGGTTCTGAGGGCAGAGCCCGTGGGTAAAGCAGAAACGCCCGGCAACGCTCCGGAGGCGCTGTCTGTGCACGGGCAGCTCCTGAGGGCTTAGCGGCCTGCCCCGCTCCCCGCGCCCTACCTCCCGAGGGCCCCGGCCAGCGGGGCCGGGGCCGGGGCCGGGGCCGGGGCCGAGGGGCCAGCGCTGGGGGCCACGTCCTTGCGCTGAGCCTCATCCCTGCCCGCCTCGGCTGGGAGGGCGGGGGGCGAGCCCAGCAGCTCCACATTGGTCACGGCCTTGCCGATGGTGAACCAGTCGTTGATCTGGTCGACCGTGAGTTTGCGCAGCATAGTGGAAGCCGGCGTCGCGCCTCCTCAACCGCCTGCAGAGCGAGGGAATTAGCCAGAGGCAGGAACTCCCCGCGCAGCGCCGCCGGCGTTCCGGAAGCCCCGCCCCACCCGCAGCCCTCCAATCAGAACGCGCGGCGGGAGAGGGGGCCGCGCCCTCGGCCTCTTGCCGCCAGCCTTCCCCGGCCGCGTGAGGCGTGTCGGGAGCCGCTGCCCGCGGGTCAAGGCGCGAGGCCCCTGAGTGCAGGGCGGGCGGCCTTGAGGTTCGGCCCTCGGGAGCTGGACCGCAAGCGCGCAGGGACTTTGCCCCTGGCTGCTGGGCTCAGGCCTCCGCACACCCATTTTGGGGAGAGGGTCAAAGAGGGGGTCGGGGAAGGTTTCGTGAAGAAAGGACGCTTCGGCGGGGCCTTGAAGGGTAAGCAGTGAAGGAGGTCTCGCGCAGGACACGGGGGCCGTTTGGCACGGCGCCCAGTGCGGGCGAGGTGGGCCTCGTCCAGACCCGTCCCAGAAGGTCCCCGGTATGTGAGCTTCCTGGCCGAGCAAAGTGGCCCTGGACGTTGGCCCGCGGCGCAGTTAGGTGCAGTTGCGTACTCGTGGACACCTGCGGGCGTCCGGTAGACCAATATCGACGTGTGGGCACGGTACCGGAGAGCGGGGACGGGACGGAAAACCAAGGAACGCAAGGCGCACCAGCGGAAGTCAGGCCCTCCGTCTGGCTCACGGCCCTTCTCCTGGGAGAATTCCCCACTTGGTTACTTTTGCAGTAACCTGCTGCTTTCTGCCTGTCTTTGTGTCCTTTCTTCAAGTCTGCCCAGCTGAGACAAGCAATGGGATTTATCCTCATCCTTACTAAACCTGCGTCTCGGGTGGCAGTGTCCTGACATAGCTGGACAAAACAGGCGTGGGCAGATGCAACCCCCGTAGAGCAGCCGAAATGGTCCAGCCTGGCTCCAGGAAGTGGGGTGGAGGGCCGCTGGGGCAGGCTGGGTCCTGCTCCGAGTTACTGCCTGGTGTAGATCAGCAGTTCCAGGCTGTGCCTACCTCTGAGTTGCCCTGTATCTCATAGAACGGTTTGCCATGAGTTTCTCCATTTCTGAGTACAAGTGCCAAGGTGGAATGACTAAACCTTGTTTCTACACCGCCATCTGCCCAGCACAACCATAAGGCACAGATTTTAACTTATTTATACCAATAAAACATGACCACCTGGAAACCATATCAAATTAAATCAGAAGCACACGGACACCTGGGCATAATCAAATCATCAGAAACACCAGACACAAACTTACCAATCACGCCAGATGTAAACACCCTGCCCCCATTTAAGACCCTTAAAAGGCGGTATCTCAAACTGGCATGGCAGCACACTAACATATCACCTGGTCACCTGTCAAGAGCCTTGCCCAGGAAAATCACCACAGTGACAAACTTCCAATTCTGCCCAGGCTTTAGCTCATCACTGTTCCTCCTGCTTGTGGCACATATCCCACCACGAGCTCACTTAGAACTGCCTGCCATCAGGACAGCTCTGCCCCTTGACACCTTCCAGACTTGGTTTTTTAGTGAAGGCGACCCTACATCCGCTGTCCGACAGGGTCACAACATGGGGGATGCTGCAGCAGGGCTGCACCATTTGGAAACCAAAACCATCACGAATGTTAAGTGTTTTGTTTATGATACTCATGATATGGATAACAGGGCATATGTCAATCAATAATAAAAGTACGTATTGCCTGAGATTGCAGGAAAATTCCCAGAATGAGACTAAGGATATGATGGAGACATGCCATGAGGTGCATTTCAATATCTCTCAGGATACAGACAATAGTGTTATTCCCCAAGCCTAAGCAACAAGAAATACTTATCCCATGGTTAACAATTTACACTACCCCCCAACCCTGTCCTAAAGCCTCAACCTGTACAACATCTAGCTACGGAAAAACAATTGCTGTGCCAACAATAAGGACCACCGTATGTAGCTTATGTTATCCTCCTCAAGGACAAGAGGTTAATAAAAATACATTCCCCCCACTAACACATTCTCCTTTGCCTTACACAGAAATTTATGATGAAAGTGGAAAACACATAGTTAATATAAATGACAAATGGGTTGAGGTGTAAAGCCTGCCCTTCTGTTAAAGATTACAAAGACATCGCTCCTCGGCCTTTTGGCTAAGATCAAGTGTAGTATCTGTTCTTATCAGTTTAAAGATTACAAAGACATAAGAATTGGTGTGCTTTGACCAAGGATCAAGAAAATTCTGTAAGAAAGCAGTCAAATAGGTCATATGAAAAAAGGAAATCACCTTGGAAATTAAAAATAAAATAATGTAAAATTAACATAGATATATTTTAGAGGCACTTCAGAGTAGTAGGTTTTTTTAAGTAATAACTTTCACTACTTTAAGTGTGTTTTACTGGGATTTTAGTTTAGAAGAAAGCTTACCAATAATCATAAGTATGCTTTAAAGTTAAAGGTTAGGGCTGGGGTTGTAGCTCAGTGGTAGAGCACTTGCCTCACAAGCGTGAGACCCTGGGTAAAATCCTCAGCATCACATAAAAATAAATAAATAAAAATGAAGATATTGTGTTCATCTACAATTATAAAAATATTTTTAAAAAATAAAAGTTAATGAAATAATTATAGCTATGCTTTAAAATTTAAAGTGAATAATAGGTCAGGAGTCATGTAGTCTAGTTGCGTCACCTAGCACCTAGTGATTGAGGCGAAAACGTAAATGCTTAATCATGATTGGCTAAGGTTATAGAAAAATATTTTGAACAATATACTCAACATCTTAGGTAATTGATGTATGTCAAAAAGATTGTAACTCTGAAAATTATGTAAATCAAAGAAGTTTTGGCTTTGAAGTTATCCATTAACTATCTGAAAAAACACCTGTAAAAAAGGTATGAAGGGCTGGGATTGTGGCTCAGCGGTAGAGTGCTGGCCTAGCTACGGGCAGGACCCGGATTCGATCCTCAGCACCACATAAAAATAAAGGCATTGTGTTGTGTCCATCTACCTAAAAAATAAATATTTAAAAAAAGGTATGAAAATAAAGCCCCCTCTAGGGGCAGCAGATTTCTTCTGGAAACTGCTCGTAACTTGCAACCTGTTGTCCCATCTCTTCTTTTTTCGCTGACACCACTCCTCCTTCAGGACCCCTGGACTCCCCCGCTGGGCTGGACCCCAGCAGTTTTTAATCCCTTGATGGCCACCTGCGGTGACTTGTACTTGTATCTGTGCCTTTGCTCTTAGTGCAGCCCCTGTGGCCATCTTAAACTTTCTTCACCTTTTTGTAACTCACACATATTATTATGTGAAGTGACTTGAGTGTTATGGATATTAGTAATTAAGATCAGAATGGGATAAAAGAACTTGTGATTGCTTCGGTCATGATACCAAGTGAAACCATGTGTAACTGGTGAATTAAAGTCTCTGAAAATGATGTAGTTTATGAATTTATTCTTATTTATTAAGTTCAGACACATTGTAGAAAGATAAAAATGTGTCCAGTCTCTATGGATGCCATGGCTCACTCCAACGCACCTTGAGAAATACCCTCAAAGATGGGACGGGATGAAAACCCCAGCAAAGGTATACAGAGGAAGACAACAGAAAGAACTGCCCACTACCATCACATCCTCAGTGCCCAGTGCAGAGGCTGGTATGTGGGCTCTCAGGAAAGAGCCACAAGTATGAATATGTAGGGGACATGCAGATGGCATGGATCACTACTGTGAAGCCCAGTTGTACACTGGAAAATGTCCCAAAGTGAGGCAAATAAGAAGTCAGCTTGCAAACAGTGCAGACAGAAGCCAGGCTAGGCAGAGTGGAGCGCCTAGTGTCTCAAAACATGAACCCGCCTCCTCCCAAGCCAGGAGTCCTCGCTCCAAGTCCCAGTCCTGTCACTAACTTATGTTACAATTTTGGGGTCTCATATTCTGACCATGTAACTGGTGATTGGATTGTAAATACCTGTCCCTAGGAGTTTGACTAGACTTGAAAAGTAAACACCCCTGTGCCAGGCTTTCAAGGCCAGAGATTCAAACACTTTTCCAAACACTGTGGTCTCTCAAAATTACCTCCCAACGTACAAAGCCATTGAGGCTCAGTAGGTCATTCAACACTGATTGGAAAATATTACAACTCATGCTTCATGTGAAAGCTAAGACACAACTCCAAATTTCATTAAATACATCAAAAGCACATCAAGCAATTCCAGAACTCGCTGACATTTGTACCCCTGGTGTGTTGCTCTTCCAACATGTTATCATCCTTTGTCCACGTCACAAGTGTTTTTAAGTGGAAGGTGATTTGGTTTTGATTTTTATTGTTTTTTTGGTACCAGATATTGAATCCAGGGGCACTTAACCACTGAACCACATCCCCAGCCCTCTTTATTTTTTATTTTAAGATCGGGTCTTGCTAAGTTGCTGAGGCTGACTTTGAACTCTCTATCCTCCTGCTTCAGCCTCCCTGTGATTGAAAAACAAAGACTTGATTATAAAATGAAATTTTAAGAACATTATGATGGGGCTGGGGATGTGGCTCAAACGGTAGCACACTTGCCTGGCATGTGCGGGGCGCTGGGTTCGATCCTCAGCACCACATAAAAATAAAATAAAGATGTTGTGTCCACCGACAACTAAAAAATAAATATTAAAAAATTCTCTCTCAAAAAAAAAAAAAAAACCTTATGATGAAAAAACAATGCCTGAGGAAACGGTTAATTCCCTTCCCCTTCTGTCAACCTTTCTTCAGGAAACCTAATTAACCATGGGTCCCTACCCATTGGATTGTAAACACCTGTCCCTAGGAGTTTGACTAGACTTGAAAAGTAAACACCCCTGTGCCAGGCTTTCAAGGCCAGAGATTCAACTGATGAGTGTGAACAGAATCTTCTCTTCTGTAACTTTCTAAACTCTAGGAATGTAGCTACATCATTTAATTGCTAGGTCAATTAATTGATGTCTAAATTATAACCTCATAGGCTTAGTTCTTAGAAATATAGCTCTTAGGAAGGTAAATTCAAGTCATCTTGAGTTGCTGCTGTGATAAAAACTACTTAAAGATAACACTGGCAAGTATTTTACTGCCTTTGTTCTGCACATGTGAACTACTTATCATAAATTCCCTGTGCATTCATTGTCTTTGGTCACATAGGCCAAGAATTCAAACCCACCAATGTCATAATGGTTAAGAAATGATGTCAAATTTCCTATAAAAGCCCCATGTAACCTCAGCTCAGGGACCAGAACTTCAGAGCACTAGCTCATCTAAGTCCACCGAGTTCTCCAATCCTCCCAATGGTGGTTGGTCTCTTGCTGAGTGTGATTTCCAAAACATCCCCAGCTGCTGGGTTTACAGGCGGGCTATAAGGTGCTCTTCTGAAGAGAGTTCTTTTCACACAAACATTTTCTGGGAGGCACCTTTATCCTCTTTGCTACTATTTCATAAGGACATTGTCTTGATGCTTTTTTCAGTTTGGAATCTGCTTCTAGTTTCCTAACTAAACATTCTGTGTGATCCTAAAATAGGGATTTAGTATAAAGAAAGAAAGAAACGGGGGGGGGGGGTTCAGAATCTTAAGGAAAACACTCTCAAGCTTGAAATGAAGAATCAAGCCACTGAGATGGCAGAAAACACAGTTGTAGACCTTGGCCCATTCCCTTGGCCCATACCCTTGTAAAATGAAGGCAATATGCAAGCACAGGAAAACTGGCCGCTCCAACCTAGATCCACCACTAGTCCAGCCCCTGATACTCCCATTCTATAAACATTGGACACCCAGCCCAAATCAGGACTTCTCACTCTGGAGACAGCCCATATTCCCCCTTAAATGGGTACCTACTTTCCTAAATAAATCTCTGTGTGCCTTTGTCTGGCTCATGCTGAAATTCTTTTCCATCGGGTATGCCAAGAATCCCTCTGGTCCTGAGTTAAGTTCTCCTCCTCCTCTGGGAACTCCTAGGACCCTTCTCCAGAGACATCTCTTTACTCTAGACAGTCCCAGATTCCTCCATGTGATTCAGTGGTTCTGGGTGCCCCCACTCACTTAGCCCAGCTCATCTTGCATTCCTGGCCAATGTTCAGAGTTAAAGGGGACAGCTTGATATCAGGCAGTTCTTAATAGGATTGTAGACCTTTAGGCCACAGCACAAGGAAAGATTGCTGAAGGCCTCTGGGCTTTGATATTTAAGGGAGGCTTGGCAAATTCACTGAGCAGAGTGAACTTCTGTCCTAAAGGGAAAACCAACAGCTGAAAGCATTTACAAATGCTATTGATGCCATTAAGTGGCCCTCTCAAAAAGCCAGAGAAACTGTGCTTGAGGCACTGTGTGTCTTCTCTGACCTTCCAGCCACGAAACACAGCATTAGATCCTTCAAACAAATGTGCTAGGGTGACCCTTTCCTTAAACATTTTGGTTTTTTTGAAGTGTTTTTCTTAGGATTTTGGATTTGAAACTAGCCATTAAAAATCTATTGATCTGGTGGGCAGGGTGGCACAGTCCTGTAATCCCAGCGGCTCAGGAAGCTGAGGCAGGAGGATGGCAAGTTCAAAGCCAGCCTCAGCAAAAGCAAGGCGCTTGCAACTCAGTGAGGCCCTGTCTCCAAATAAAATACAAAATAGGGCTGGGAACGGGGCTCGGTGGTCACTGTCCCTGGGTTCAATCGCCAGTACCCCACCAAAAAAATGGCTTATTGATCTCAAGTCTAGCTTGAGACCTTACAATGATGCTAAATTTTTTCTAAACGCTGTCCTTGTCTTTGTAAGGTCCTTGCTTAGCATCTTGATGGCCGTCTTAAGTGACAGTCACCATTTTAAGAAAAATTTCCCTTCCCGGCCAAGAGGCTCTTAGAAAGGCTCACCAGTCCTCATACCAAGCCAACCCTTAAGGGCGCACTGGGACCGCGCTTCGGGGACCCGCGCGCTCCAAAGCCTGGCCTGCCCCCAACAGTCCCCACCGCGCCCTGTCGTCGGCTCTGGTCTCGCCCGTCATTTCGCTCGCCCGGCTCCTTTCGGTCCGGTTTTCTCGGTCCTTCCGGGTCTAAGACATGCTTTCTGGCCGGGCGCAGTGGCACTAGCCAGCAAGCCCAGCCCTAGGGCGCCTGAGGCCGACGGCTCCCACGCTCAAGGCCAGCCTCCGCTCAGGCCAGGCCGCTTGGCCCGAGGCCGGGTCGCCCGCCGACGGCGCCCCTCTCCCAGTCAGGTCAAGAGGCCGGGCCGCGGCTCAGCGGTAGGGCCCGGCCTAGCCCGCGTGAGGCGCTGGGTTCCATCCTCAGCACGGGGCATAAACAAGGAAAATAAAGGTCCATTGACGACTAAAAACAAGGGTCCCTTTCTTCCAGGTTGGCAAGCCGTCTGGTTTGTCCAGAACCTCCCTGGTTCAGCATTACAAGGCCTCCGAAGATCCGGACGTTTGGTCACGCGATAGGACCCGCGGACACAACCCGGGCGCCCTGCTTCCCGCGGGGCGGGGCCTTCGGCGCGGCGCCTGGCCTCCGTGCCCGTCCTCCTTGCCGGCAGGACCGGCGCGGCCGCCGGGGGCGCTGTGGGACACGGGCGCGATCGGACAGGCGCTCTGGCCTCGGGCGCCGCCGCTCCTTCCGCCTTCCCGGAGGGCCGCGCGCGGCGCCTGCGCACTCGGTGACCTTTGCGGGTCGGCTTCGCAGTGTGGAGCGGCTTGAGCTGTTGGTTCTGGCGAGGTGAGAGCTGGTCCCCGCCGGCCGCAGAGCTCGCAACGCAACGCGGGGAGTGGAGAGGCGGCGGGTCGGAGGTCCAGGGTTAAGGGCGGGATCGGGGCGAGGGACAACACGGGCCCGCTGACCTTGGGTCAGCCCCTTCTGCCCGCCCGCTACTCTTCTCCGGTCCCGGGGCCTCGCAGCGACGCGGGTGCCGGGGGTTGGCCCTCAGACTGCTAGGGGGGCTCCGGGGCCGGGCTCCAGACTGCGAACGACTGGGGTTGGTTTCCGGATTGTGAGGGCCAGCCTTCAGGAGCGTGCCTCTGCCGGAGTCGGTTTCCACAGCGGAGAGCAGGAAGCCGGGAGATTGACGCGATCCGGCCTAAAGGTCTGGACCTGATTTAGCATGAATCCAGGCCCGCTTACCTGCTGTGCAATCTTGGCCATCTGACAAGGACCTGCTTTGTAGGGGTGGGTTGTAGGTGCAGGAAGTAAGTTCCTCAAACACTGAGTAAATGCTGTTAAACTTAGGGAACAGCCTAGAGTAAAAACTAGGCTTTACTTTGGCCTCCAAGGTGCTAGAGACCAGGCCGTCTTTTATCCTGTAGCTCAGCCACAGCGTTTTATAAAACAAGCACTTAGTATGCAGTACCAGACACTGTAAGCACTTGGCATGCAGTGACTCACTTCAGGGTCAAAACAGCCCCCCTTGAAGAGGTTACTGTTTATTCCTGTTGTACAGATGAGAAAACTAAGGCAGTATAAGTAACTATTAAGTGACAGCCAGGATCTGAATCTGGGCAGCCACTTGGCCTTCTTCCTTCCCACTCCTCCCAGCTATTCAAGTTTATTCTGACCTGGGGTGTCTTGGCACATCATTGCCTCTGCTGAGAACACTTGTCCTTGGTATCCTGGCTCTTTTTTGTTTCTCAGCTCCCAAAACAGTGGCACCTAGCATGTGCTCAGTACATATTTGCTGATTAGGTAATGGCTGTGCAATACAGGTTTCCATAATTTGAGGGCAGCCATTGACCTCTGAATAGGTTGGGCTTTTGGAGAATCTGATGTTATAAAACTGATGGGGAGCTGAGAAATATGGAAAACCACAGCACCGAAAGATGAGAATCCTGTATGTGCCAGGTAGCAGTGCAGTATGAGAGGAGCAGGGGCGGGGCAAGACAAGATTTCAGCTGCCTCCAAGGGAGAGGTTCCAAGTGAGATGATAAGTGCTCAGATCTAGTCGTTCCTGACAACCACTGCAATGATCCTCCTTTAATAGGCCAGATGTTACAATGCCTCTTAAGATGAACACCAGGGCATCTAGTTTAGGGTCTGTATAAATTGCAAAAGTAATCAAAAGCATTACTTAGATCTGCACAAAGCTAACTGTAGGTTCAGAATTTTATGGCTTTCCCAATCAAATTCAGTAATTAGTTAAGTAATATTTTTTAAATTAATAAGTTCTGTCATATTTGGACCTCTAGCTGGTCAAAGTATGTACAGGCCCAGGTGTTAGTTTCATAAGGAAGTCACCATACCCTGACCTGTTCTTTTCAGCTTTGAATGCCGGCCATTCTCAACATGATGATGAAGCCAGTCTTTCCACTTAAAAGTCAGAAGAGTGGAGTGTGACTTTGAGCATAGCATTAATGGAAGATTGGCTTGGGTATGGGCAACATGGTGGCAGAGTGCTGGAATGGGGGGGAATGAGAGGTGACTGAGTGCCAAGTGACTTGCACTGTGGAGAGAAGGTGCTCACATGGGGGGACTAGACTAGGTCAAGAACAAGAGCAACTCCCTATCAGGTGGTTGTGGGAGATGGAGTCAGACTTAATGAATAAATGAAGATTATCTTTTTATGTGTTAGAGTTAGAGCAATAGTCACCTTAGTGTTTATCACTGTGTTCATTTTCAGATGCTTCAAACCATTATTAAAAACTACTGGGTCCCCTTGAAGCCCTACTATACCCAGGTTTACCAAGAGATTTGGGTAGGAATGGGGTTAATGAGCTTCATTGTTTATAAAATCAGGAGTGCTGGTAAGTTTACTTATGTTTGATTTATTTGAGGTCAGGAAGAAAAATGTTTTTGGAAAGAATCACAATTCATTTATCAAGGAACTATGGCTCTTAACCATAGCATAAGATGGCTCAAGCAACAGAACCGCTATGGCAGTGTGAGTCAGCTATGAAGAGGTTGTTGGACAGTGGGGGAACTTGAGCAACTCCTTGATATTGAGAAATTGTGCATTGTCCTGGGTATTACCAATACATAGGAGATGTTCTTCATCTTCAGAGATGCAGGCTGAAGTATTGTGGGTATCATGCCCTGGTGTACAGTACTTTATCGTACCTTCTCAATGGTTCTATTGGACATTTATTCACAATCAAATTTGGAGGGGAGAAATAACCATTTGGTTCTTAGTGGAGCAGAGATGAGGCCTAGCCACATATTGTTGAGCCATTGATTAAGAAGAGGAAGGAAAGAAGGCAAGACTGCAGTTGAGAGTGTGGTGGGGAGTGAGGAAGCCTGCTCTTCACTACCTGTAGATCTTCTTTGGTAGAAACTTTACCACTTCTTGGCTGTGGGACACTGTAGTAACTCTGCTATTGTCTGAAAGCTTCCTGGAATGCTTTACCTAAGCTATGAAGCATTCAGCCAAATGTTGCTTTTGATAAATGAGTCGATTATAAGCATTTTTGGAAAGTATTGATGTAACCCATTTTTTTCTGCCTTTTATTTTAGATAAAAGAAGTAAAGCTTTGAAAGGTAAGGGTTTGCTTCTTAAAATGGTTGGGAAATGAAAAACACCATTATGTGTTTGCAAGTTATCATTGTTCTAAACTAAATTTGATACATGGTTCAGTTAAGTAAGATACAATGGAAATACTTCAGAACATGAAGTTTGCTATGCCTACTGAAAAGGAGAAATCTAAATTTCTACTTTTTATAATCTGAATGGTTAAAAAAAAAAAAACTATTCATTTTGTCAGTAAAACTTCCAGGAATAATAGGAAAAAAAGTAATCAGAGGTAGCTGATGCCACCAGCTGGGAAGCACAAGTTACTGTGTGAGCATGCTACCCTGTGAACGTCCTGATGGTGTGTTTTGAAAGAAAGCACCTAACAAATGTATGCCCTTGTATTAGATATTTGTTTCCGTAGTGGCCATCAAACTGTAATCATTTGAGTTACACAAACCCTGCACTGGTCCCATGAGCTTTGGGGATGAGGTATTTCTCTGCCCCTCTCACTTTTGCCTGTGCAGGTAAGCTGCTACAACAGGCATCATTTATAGGAGCTTTAAACCCATTGGGCATTCCATGTAGAAAGAATTCCCTGTGCTTTTTCATAGAATTGAAAATTGTCATTTATATTTTCTGACTTGTTGATGCTTAATAAATGACATTCTGCTGCTGCTTTCCTTCCTAAATTGAATCTATATTATGCATCTCTTTCAAAAGGTTCAAGTCCTGCACCTGCTCATGGTCATCATTAGCCAGCTTGCTTGAGTACAGAATCGTCAGCCTGTAAATCTAAGCAGGCTTTGTTAAATGGGAACACGGAATGTCGCCATACCCTTATATAAGAACCACGTTCTACGTGGCATGAATAAATGATCTGTGAGATGCACCACTACCATGCCAGTACTGCTTTGTGTGTTTCCCCCAAGTAGAGCCTTTGCAGTGCAGCAGGGGCCCTCACCCAGCCCGCCCTCCTGAGGAAACCTGAGAATGAGGAGCAAGTCTCCACTGCCACAGGGGTTGGTGATCAGAGCCTAGGCATTAACTTGAATTCTAATACTTAATAAATGTTTGTTAAACAAATCAGCCTCTGTTTTCACACTGGGGAGATGGAGATGTTAATTATGTAAATTCCAATAGAATTATTATGAAGATCAATAAGGAAAAGGAACACATAAATTGTGAACTGCTTTAGGAAAAAAAATAGCATTAGACCACATGGTAGGCAAAATTAGAAGCTCTAGGAGAAAATTTTATCAGAAATTAATGGAGGCAAAGTGAATAATATAAAACAATTGATGCTTCCTCTAGTTGGATTAGTATCAAATGAGTAGTGCATACTTATCTCCATCTAAATAAGGCAGTTGCCAAAGCCCCTAGAATCACATGCAGAAAAGATTGTAAAGCGGTAAGCCTGAGGGGTGGGAGTAAGTCCAATTTGAGATCAGGTCTTTGCAAGTTAATACAAGTCCAGTGGTGAAATAGAAGTGATGACCCAGTGCTGGTCTCAGAAGACTTCCTCTCTGATGCCAGAGACTTCCTATTTATCATCTATGTCTCCAGCAGTTGGCATGGGGCCTGGCCCATGGCAGGTCCTCCACAGATGACTGCCATTTACTGTGGGATCTGAGCCTCACTTTGTTCTTTTCTAAGATGGGCATAAACCTGCCTTGTGTTCCTCACTGCCCCTCAGGGATGCCTTCCTAAAAGCCTTAGCATCATATTCGGTGGCTCAGTTCTGATGCAGGAGTCTGCTCTTCTGTTACTTCTGTTCAGCCTTGACAATAACTTGGTACAGCACCTATCTGAGAAATGACTAATTGGCACTAGCCCTTTTCAAGCTGGGATATGCACTGGAATCCCCTGAAAGTCAGGCACAGACTGGGGGGACTCCACATTTTTCCCACTGGTCTGGAAAAGAGCCTGACAATTTTTATTTCTGACAAGTTCCAAGGACATGCTGGTGCCCACTACTAGGTTTTGGAGATTGCCCATAGGAAGAACAGACTTCCAGCCCTGCCTTGACACCTACTGGAGGCCTAAAGGCCACTATTGTTCACTGTGGGAACACCCCCAACACTAGCCCTTCACCATGCAGCTTAGTGCATCTGGTCACTAGACTTTAATGAGGTGTAGAGCTCACAGAAGAGGAGACAGAAGCCAAGGAGATAGTAATATGCCAAAGGTATTGGAGAAGGTGAGGAATGGATAGATACAGAAGGAATGGTTACCCAAAGGGTGCTTCCCACAAGAGCTGAACTGTGGCTACCTAAGGGTTCTTCAGTCAAAATCACTTGTGGTGCAGGCCTACAATTCTAGCTACTCTGGATGATGAGGCTCAAGGATCACAAATTCAAGCCAGTAAAAGCAATTTATCAAGATCATCTCTATGAAAAAATAACAAGGACTAGGAATGTAGCTAAATAGTAGAGCAGTATTGGGTTTAATCCCCAGTACCAAAAAAATGAAAATCACAGGTCAGTCCTTTCTTTTGTACAGAATGTCTATCATGGGCAATGCTGGATGAGAGACCAGTAGAATTGATTTGCTAGCCTGGAAACAGAGGGAGAAGCATGTCATGTACTGAAGGTAGCCTGTAGGTGGAGCCAGAGCATGCCACCAGGCAATGGTCACTATAATGGTCTCAAAGGAACTGCAGGCCCATATAAAGGAATGTTTGGAGGGCTACAGGAGCACCCACAGTAGGGAACAGCCAACTTCAGGAAGGTGCGACAAGGATTCACACACCTGTTAATGCAGTGCTACTACTTTGTAGCCCTAAAGGCAGAAGGGAACATGGATCCCAGGCTTCTGAAGATGGGATCTTAAACAGTATGTTTAACCTAGCCTCAAAGTGATCCTTTGGAGAAAGCACCCTGTTCCTGCTTGTCACTAAATATCCCAGTGGGATGTGTAGCTCCTGCAGCCCTCAATGGGGTTGCACCTCTAGAGCCAACAGATCCTGATGACCCAGTTGCAAACCCTGGTCTGGTTACTTTGCATCGAACTCATGAATCTGCTCTGTGCCCTTTGAGCTTGTAATGTTGCCTAGTTTCACTGATGAAGAAATGGAGGCCTAGACAAGATAGTAAGCTTGCATTAGAAGATATTTACCTGGTTGGTAAAGCAACTAGTTAACTAGTAGAACCAGGATTCAAAATCTGACCATCTGACTTAGAATTAGGACTTGGAGTACAGTCTCGCTTCCAGGTCTTTATCTGCACCAGCTCATGCATGACTGTTGGGGTCATGGGGCAATTCGGATACAGCCCCTTTGTTCCCAAAGTTTAGAGTCTGGAGAACAGATGTGTGAACAGGCACTGACAATGTGTGGCAATACTCACCGCAGTGGATGTTTGGTTTCAGTGGTCTTTCGTGGTGGTGGGGGCATCAGACCTGGCTGTAAGTCATATCAGGCTCAGAAGCCCAGCATCTGCCCAACAGCCAAGTCAGACATGGACCTGGTGTGGATCCCCATTCAAACACAGAAAAAGACATTTCTAGGGCTGGGGTTGTGGCTCAGTGGTTTGCCTAGCACATGTAAGGCCCAAGGTTCAATCCTCAACACCACATAAAAATAAATAAATAAAATGAAGGTATTATGTCCATCTACAACTAAAAAATATTTTTTAAAAAAAAACAGGTATTTCTGATGTAATTAGTGAAATTTCTACATGGACTGAGAATTAAGGATACCAAAGAATTGCTTCTTAATTACCACGATAATGATATGGTAATTGAAGAAAATGTCTTTGATATCAGCAGTGCAGATGTAGGTGTGAGATGATATCTAGGAATTACTTTAAAATACATCAGGAAATATTAACCAATCAAAATAGATTGGGGAAGTAGCTTAATGGTAGAGCACTTGCCTAACACAGGCAAGATTTCCCAAGCACTGCGGGGGGGGGGGGGGGGGGGGAGGAATTTTTTGAGAGGAATGAGTGATGGAGGAAATGAAATTGCCTATGATGTGTAGAAGTTGGGGGACAGATGTATGGGGATGTACTACACTATCTCTGCCTTGACATATGGATATATGTTTAACTTCCTTCAAAAGTTTTTTTAAATACTTAAGGAAAGGGCTGGGGTTATAGCTCAGTGGTGGAGCGCTTGCCTCCCACATGTGAGGCAGGCACTGAGTTCAATCCTCAGCACCACATAAAAATACGTAAATAAAGATATTCTGTCCATCTAAAAATTGTGTGTGTGTGTGTGTGCAGTCAAAACCTTTGTGGTATTATAATACCTATTTGAGAAGCCAGCACTGCAACCCTGGAAATGCAAGGTAGCATCTCGGTGAACTTGCAGTCAGTTATTTTGGACTTAGTCATGTCAGACACCCAGGATCTATTATCAAAATGATGGAAGAGTCAGCTTGTAGAATGTGTTTCCCTCTTTAATAGTTATCTAATACAGGCCTGAGCTAGTAGTAAATTCTTAAGCCTATGGGGAAGAAAATGTTGAAAACTCTATATTGGGGGATGGGTGGGTACCTGGGATTGAACTCAGGGGCACTCAACCACTGAGCCACATTCCTAGCCCTATTTTATACTTTATTAGAAACAGGGTCTCACTGAGTTGCTTAGTGCAATTAAATTGCTGGGGTTGGCTTTGAACTCACAATCCTCCTGTCTCAGCCTCCTGAGCCACTGGGATTAAAGGCGTGCGCCACCATACCCAGCTTCTAGTCTATCTTTTAAATTAAATTTACAACTCAAAACTGAAATGGTTGTGACTGATTTTTTCTATACTGTCATTTTGTTCTTTCTTCCCTTAGAATATAATAACACTTTCGGGCTTTTCATTTGAAAATATATTCTATTCAATAATAAAAAAGTCAAGTATTACAGCTTTGAGAACTTCCCATATAACTTGTCAGATGAGTACTGTTGGAGAAAAAATCAAATTTATGTGTTATTTTAAAGGAAAATGAATCCAAATAATTAAAAATTTTGAGCAGGGGCTAAAGTTGTGGCTCAGTGGTAGAGCACTCATCTAGCACGTGTGAGGCACTGGGTTTGATCCCCAGCATTGCTCAAAAATAAATAATAAAATAGAAGTATTATGTCCATCTAAAAAATGTTTTTTTGAACTTTTTTTTGATAGGTGGGTATATTAGAACCCATTAAAGTGGAGGCAAAGGTCCGTCATGGTGGCACACATCTGTAATCCCAGCAGCTTGGGAGGCTGAGGCAGGAGGATTGCAAGTTCAAAGCCAGCCTCAGCAATGGCAAGGCACTTAGCAAGTCAGTAAGACCCTGTCTCTAAATTAAATACAAAATAAGGCTGGGGGTGTAGCTCAGTGGTTGAGCGCCCCTGAGCTCAATCCCTAGTACCAAAAAAAAAAAAAAAAAGATTGCACATCCAATAAATGACATTCATTTCTTTAAAAAAAAAAAAAAAGGCTGCCAGAGCTCCCAGCAGCTGGGAGCAAGCATCATGCCATCTCCTCAGCCACACACGCTGCATTGGTAGCTCCCCGGATTCCAAGGCAGGTCAGGAGGTGGGTGGCAGGCAGACATGGCTGGGGCATCCTATGAGAACCACCTCCTCACTCCAGCATCCAAAGGAAGCAGGTTTCACCCAGTGGAAAAAGTGTATCATGTGGAGGTGGCAGTCAGCTGTTCATTTCCATAACCCCAGCAGCTCGGGCACCCGAGACAGTTAACCAGGCCCCACCAGCAGCAGACTGGCAATGGTTCTCACCCTCCCTCCCCAGAAGAAAGCAGGAGGCAGGCGCTGGCCTCTAGCACTGCATCTGCCACTGCTGCAGCACCACAGACATGGTGTGGCCCAAAGAGTCTGTGCTCTTTGTCCTTAGCCATGCTTCCTGAACCCCCAGCAGGGTGCACACTCTGGCAGAGACAATGGCCCTGAGAGGAAGTAGAAGATGCTATCTCTACCTCAGCCAAAACTGCAAATTAGGTCACAATGCTGGGGTTGGAATATTACAAGTGTTTGAAGAACTGATAAAAATTAGAAATGGTAAAAGAACAAGGCAGTACTGAGGTTTCTTAATGTATGATAACATCCTATGTGGCATGCAGAATTTTCTGTTCTTATACAATATAAGGGTTTTTTTCCTGTTACTTTGGGAGTAATTTTATTATGGGTTTGATCTCATGGCAATTTTTCCTCACTGGCAAAGTATGTGACAAAATTATTTTTAACATGGCTTTTTGCATGTGTGGTTTTGTGCAGTGCTGGGGATCAAACCAGGGTTAGGCAAGTGCTGAGCTACACCCCCGTTTTTTGTTTGTTTTTGTTTTTTTTCCGGTTGTCAATGGAACAATATGTGGTGCTGAGAATTGAACCCAGTGTCTCACACATGCTAGGCAAGCACTCTACCACTAAGCCACAACCCCAGCCCAACCCCAGTTTATTTAACAAAAGTTTAATGATCTGTATTTATAGAAGCAACCTCATAAACTGAGGCTCCCATCAACCCATGTTTTAATGAGCTCCTCATTTCTGCCTGCACCTGCCACTCCTCTCACCAGGAATCCTGCCTCCTGGAAATTCTGCATGTATTTGCAACCATTTATCTTAAAAGGAGATGTCTGCAAATGCCTTATTCATATATAGCTTATGTCCCCCTGTACCTGAGATGGTTCCAATAAGTTGGGTCCAGGTTTTGGGTGGAGCTGCCACTTACTGCTTGTGTGGCTTCAGACAAACTCCTCAACCTCTCTGGGCCTCTCACCTTTCCTGTTTCTAATATAGGGATTTGGATTGGATGACCTCCAGAGTCCCTCTCAGCTCTATGCTTCTATAGCTAATGGATTTGTAATGAACTTGAACTCCATTATCCAAAACTAAACTGAGCTGTGAAGCAACTGTAGGACATTCAGATTTAGCACAGGTCATGAATTCATCTCTTTATACCTGATATCTAACATCAGACTAGGCATTTATAGTAGGCATTCTGATTTTTAAATTAATTTAATTGAATAGGTATTCCAGTTAAAAAATAATTTCCCAGCCAGGCAAGTGGTGCACACCTATGTCCCAGTAATCAGGAGGCTGAGCCAGGAGGACCAAAAGTGTAAGGTCAGCCTGGGCAACATAGCAAGAGCTTGTGTCTTTTTTTTTTTTTTTTAATGTTTAATTTTAAAGTTTCCTAGCTCTAGTGACATTTTTATTTAGAGACAGGGTCTCACTTAGTTGCTTAGTGCCTCGAAGTTGCTGAGGCTGGCTTTGAACTCATGATTCTCCTGTCTCAGCCTCCCAGACTGCTGGTATTACAGGTGTGTGCCACCACTGCCCGGCTCTAGTGACTATATTAAAAATTACTAATACTAATGACAATGAAATGAGAGTGGTTTCTGACTTCACTAGCCAGGCCAGATGGGAAGATCAGTTTCAGTCCAGTGATCTGATTCTTTCCATTACCAGAGCAGAAATTTGATTTAGTTTGTCTTCCAGAGCTAATCAGCCTGAAGGCAATGAATCTCACAGAACTGAACTCCCCAGACATCGCTGCTCAATCTAGACTCTACTGGATCAATTGACAGAAATCAAATAAAACTGCTCAGCAGACCAGAGATTGGGACTTAAGAAACTACAAAGAAAAAAGCAAACTATGCCTAAAGCAAGCAAAGGATAGGAAATAATGGCCAATAATTAAAAAAAAAAAAAAAAAAGGGGGGATAAAGGGCTGAGGTTGTAGCTCAGTGGTAGAGCACTCACCTAGAATGCTTGAGGCACTGGGTTCAATCCTTAGCACCACATAAAAATAAATAAATAAAATGTATCCTGTCCATCTACAACTATTTACTTTTTTAAAAAAATGAGTAGTATTTTTTAAAGACATGAAACACTTTAATGAAACAGAACACAGAAAAACAATGAAGGAAGGTCAATGAACCCAAAAATGGTTCTTTGAAAAGATCAATAAAATAGATGAACCTCTAGCCAGATTGATCAAGAAAAAAATAAAGAAGACACACTTGCTCTCAGGAATAAGAGGGGTGTTACTGCAGATTCTACAGATCCTCAGAGGAAGACAGGAAGGGCTGGGCCAGCTCTGGTGGGCACTTGCCTCCTCTGTCAAGGCCCTGGTTCCATCCCCAACACTGCAAAAAATCAATTTAAAAGGATAATAAGGGAGTATCATGAGCAGCTTTACACCGATAAATTCTACAGTGCATAAGAAATGGTTAGTTTCTAGTATGACACAAACTGCCAAAGCTCACTCAAGAAGAAATAGAACCCAATAGCCCTGTACCTTTAAAGGCATTGGCTTGTAGTTTAAAACTTTTTCTCACAAATAAAGCTCCAGGCCAAAACGGCTTCACTGGCAAGTTGTAGCAGACATGTAAGAGCAAAACAAACCAACTGTACAAAGATTCTTCCTGAATAGGAGGCAACACCCCCAATTCAATCCATGAGGCCAGGGTTATTCTGATATAAAATAGATAGGAAGTCAGTAAAGAAAACTGTGGGGCTTCTCACGCTGGCCCCGCCGAGCCCCTGCCGGCCTGGCTGCCCTCCCCGGCCCGATGGGCGCGTGGCTGGCTGCCTGAGCAGGCGGGGAGCGGGGCGCAGGGCCAGCAGGCAGGCGACCACGACCCCAGCGGACTTCTGCACTGCCCCTGACTGCCCAGGACGAGCACGCAGTCCGACCTGGCCTCCTTGAGGTTCCTGCGGGATCCATCCAGATGCCAGAAGTGGATGGAGAATTGTGGGAGAGCTGACTTAGAAGATAAAACACCTGATCAACTAAATAAACATTATCGATTATGTGCCAGACCTCTATGATCTGTAGAACTCGTAGGACAGTTCTTCAAGTTAATGCAATACCAATAATATCTGATCTTACCAGTCATTTGACCAATCTGTGTAGACACAGAAAACAAATAAAAAAATTTGAGTGAAGATGAAATGAAGACACTGAAACAGAAAAAAAATTGAATAAACTTCTGAACAGGAACAAAAACACAAAGAAACAAACATTAGCAATGCTCAGAACCCGAGTGCAAAAGAAGAGGGTGATGAACAGAATGAAGATATTTTGCCTTTAATCCTTGAAGAGAAGAAAACAAAGAATACTTAAAGTCTTTATTTGAAATTTTGATTCTTATGGGAAACCAAAATATACCTCTGGATGGGCAAGAGGCTGATGAAATCCCAGAAGTTCTCCTCACACCTGACAACTTTCAGGCCCTGTTGGAGTGCAGGCTAAATTCTGGTGAAGAGGTCCTGAGAAAACTTTTGAGACCACAGCAGATAACACATTGTTCTGTTCAAAAACACTGTAGAAGCCATGATGGAGATCTGTGAGAGCTGCATTCGGGAAGAAACCCTCAGGGAAGCGAGAGACTCACACTTCTTTTCCATTATCACTGACCATGTGGTGGACATAGCAGGGGAAGAGCACCTTCACGGTGTTGGTGAAGTTTGTGGATGAATCTAACCTGAGAGAGGAATTAGTGGGCTTCCTGCCTTATGAAGCTGATGCAGAAATTTTGGCTGTGAAGTTTCACACTACTGTACCTGAAAAGTAGGGACTAAATATGGAGTATTGCTGTGGCCAGGCTTACATTGTGTCTAGAGGATTCTCTTCCAAAATGAGTTGTTGCTTCTAGAATTTTAGAGAAATATCCCCAAGCTCTCTACACTGCCCTTCCTGTGCGTTTAACATGTGGTTGGCAAAATCAGAGCCTGTGATGAGGGTGTCTGTTGAGGAACAATTGAAGAAGTTCGTTCTTTTTTCTATCCATCACCACAACTGCTATTAGAACTTGACAGTGTAATTTCTGTTCTTTTTCGGAACAGTGAAGAAAGGCGTAAAGAACTGAAGGAAATTTGCCATTCTCAGTGGACAGGCAGGCATGATGCTTTTGAAATTTTGGTGGATCTCCTGTAAGTACTTGTTTTATGTTTAAATGGTATAAACAGTGACACAAATATTAGATGGAATACTTGTATAACTGATTGAACATTTGTACTCTGTAGTGCAGCAACAGATTTTGATTTCATTGTTTCCATTGTTGTTCTTAAAAACGTCTTGTCTTTTACAAGAGCCTTTGGGAAAAATCTCCAGGGACAAACTTCTGATGTCTTCTTTGCCACCAGTAGCTTAACTGCAGTACTACAGTCACTCAATGAAGTAATGGAAAATATTGAAGTTTATCATGAGTTTTGGTTTGAGGAAGCAACAAATTTGGAAATTTCCTAGGTCTCAGCAAGGTAACCTAGAATCTCAACTAACCTCTGAAAGTTACTATAAAGAAAACCTAAGTGTTCCAACAGTGGAACACATCATTCAGGAACTTAAAGATATATTTTCAGAACAGCATCTCAAAGCTCTTAAATGCTTATCTCTGATACCCTCAATCTTGGGACAGCTCAAATTCAATACATCAGAGGAGCACCATGCTGACATGTACAGAAATGACTTGCCTAATCCAGACCTGCTTTCAGCTGAGCTTCACTGTTGGAGAATCAAATGTAAACATGGAGGCAAAGATATAGAGCTTCCACCACCATTTATGAAGCCCTCCATCTGAGACATCAATTTTTTTCTAATATATATGCCTTGCTAAAGGTCATGTGTATTCTTCCTGTAATAAGTGTTGAGAATGAACACTATGAAAATGGACAAAAGTGTCTCAAAGCATCCTTGAGGAACACTTTGACAGATCAAAGGTCAAGTAACTTGGCTTTGCTTAACATAAATTTTGATATAAAACATGATCTGAATTTATTGGTAGACATATATATCAAACTATATATAACTAAGTCAGAGCTTCCTACAGATGATTCAGAAACTGTTGAAAAGACCTAAAAGACTTTTAAAAATGGGCTTTCTCTTATATTTTATATTTGGAAGAAAAACCATAAGGTATATGTAGGTCACTTAATCACTAAATATCATTGCCTACAGGCCTCTCATGAACACATTAGCCATTGGTAATCTGCCTATGTACATGGCACCTGTTTGAGCTCTCATGCTGTGAAAACTTGTCTGTTCTTCCAGAAGACCCCATTGGAAGCACCAGTTTCACCTCTGTATGACCTTCTGAGACTAGCACTCTGGAATTGTTTTAGTTGAGTCTTTTAGAATATAAAACGTTTTATTACCATGGATTCAGTTGTCAGGTATTATTATCAATTTTGAAGAAATAAATTTTGAGGAGGTATAAGAAAGGAATGCATCTTATGAAATGTTACAGTGAAGCCTACTATTGACCTTTGACTACTGGGAGTTTTAAGTGTGTTAGAATCTGTAATCTACAATTAAGCTATCACACAGATTTAAGTATAGATTTTGTCTTTATCAAATGAACTGAAAGAACAAGTTACAGTTAAAGTTTGAATGGAAGAGCCGGCTGTGGTTGTTCCACTTCTTGTTGTTGCTGTTTACATTCCTTTGTTTACCCTACCTCTTCATAAGCCTACACCTTCATTTTAGCAAGTAAATGTTGAATACTCTGCTTCACGGTCAAGACAGAATCAGAAGCCATTGATATAGGCAATTTGTCTGTTTTCTTTTTCCATGACTATATCTACTGCCTTGTCTTGATTTATAAGCAAAACCTGAAAACTTACAAAACAAATGTTTTGTGGTGTACCTAGAAATAATACAGAAAATATTGCTGTTATTTTTGGTGAAGAAAATCAATTTTGTGTAGTTTATTTCAATCTAAATAAAATGTGAAATTTGTTTTAAAAAAAGAAAATTATATGAACACAAATGTAAAAGAATCTTAACAACAACATATATCAAGGATAATACATTATGATCAAGTGGACTTTATCCAAGAAATGCAGAGTTGTTTTTGTAAATTAAAAAATCAATCTGTGTAAATTGCCTTTCCCCCACTACTGCTATGCTGGAGATGGAACCTAGGGTCTTGGACATGCTGAACTACTGAGTTACAGTCCAGTCTCACCATATTAATAAGAAGAAAAATCTTATAATCATCTCAGTAGTTGGAAAAATTAAGCCTTGGGAAAAATTAAATATTCATTCATGATGAATACTCTCAGCAAATGAAGAATAGAGAGGACTTTCACACTACTGGTACATCTATGAAAAACTAACAATATTCTTAACAGTGAAAGACTAAATGGTTTCTTCTTATGAACAGGAACAAGGCAAGGATAGGTACTCAGACCACTCAACATTATACTAGAAGTTCTAGCCATTGCAATAAAGCAACAAAAATATAAAAAAAGGCTCAAATATTGTAAAAAAGTAGAAATTTATTAACAGTGACTTGATCATCTTTGTACAAAATCTTGGGGATGCTACCCTGTGGCTATAAGACCTGTTATGTATTTTTAGCAAGATTACAGAATCAAAAATCAATATACAAAAATCTGTTGTATTTCTATATAATGACAACAAATGAAAACTGAACTTTCAGAAGTTCTATTCATAAAATTATTCCTATAGAAATATGATACACTTCAGATAAATTTGGCAAAAGATGTGCAAAACTTGACTACTGAAAACCACACAACATCATTAAAAGGAATTAAAGACCGAAATCAGTGGAGAGATATACAGTGTTAATGAATCAGTCTTGTTCATATGTCAAGCTTCTTCAAGACAATCCCAGTGAAAATCTAAATAGGCTTTATAAAAAGTGTCAAGTTAATTCTGAAAGTAATACATAAATGCAAAGGGTCCAAAGTAACCAAATGTTTATTTTTTTGTTTTTGTTTTATGGGGGGTGTCTTGGGTTTTTGGTTATGGTTTTAGTTTTGGTTTTGGTACAGGGGATTGAACCCAGGGGAGCTTAACCACTGAGCCACATCCCCAGCCTTTTTTATATTTTATTTTGAGACAGGGTCTTGCTAAGTTGCTTAGGGTGTCACTAAATTGCTGAAACTGGCTTTAAACTTGCAATCCTCCTGCTGGAGGAGCTGCTGGGATTACAGGTGTGCACCTCCATACCCAGCACCAAAACATTTTTGAAAAAGTACAAGTTTGGAAGACTACCTGATTTCAAGACTTATTATAAAGCTACTACAATCAAAACAGAAAGCAAGTAGTGAAAAGACCAGTGGAATGGACTAGAGGGTCCAGAAGTAAACTCATCCTTACATGCTGATTAATTTATGATTAGATTAATTTATAATTAGGGGAGAATCATCTTTCCTATCTCAATAAATGGTTCACGATTGTGAGCTATCCAAATGAAACCAAAAAGAGCTGTGGCTGGAAACAGATCACAGAAATAAAAGCAAGAGCTGAGATTATAAACCTTCCAGAAGAAAAATTTAGAAAGCTCAGGTTAGATAAAGATGTCTTTAAAAATTTTTATTTTTTTAGTTTTAGGTGGACACAGTATCTTTATTTTATTTTTATGTGGTGCTGAGAATCAAACCCAGTGCCTCATGCATGCAAGGTGAGCACGCTACCACTTGAGCCACATCCCCAGCCCCAAGATGTCTTAAAAAGTACACAACAAGCACTTACAATGAAATAAATTCAGTAACTAATTGAAAAACAGGTAAAAATTTTGAATAGATACTTCACATAAAGGGGGGGGGGCAAATAAGCACCAAAAAATTGCTGACTATCATTAGTCATTACAGAAATACTAGTTAAAACCATAAGCACCCATTGGCATGGCTAGCATAAAAATACTGATTACACCAAACATTGATGAGAAAGTGGAGCAACACTTCCATGCACTGCTGGTGAGACTATGAGGTGGTACAACCACTTTGGAAGCAGTTTAGTCATCTCTTTAAAAGTTATTTGTATTTAGCATGTATAGCTTTTACAATGTTGAGGTATGTTCCTACTATCCCTAGTTTTCTAGTGTTTTGAACATGAAGGTGTATTGTATTTTGTGAAATGCTTTTTCTGCATCGAATGAGATGATCATATGATTCTTATTTTTAAGTCTATTAATATGATGAATTATGTTTATTGATTTGGTATGTTGAAACAACCCCTGCATCCCTGAGATGAATCCCACTTGATCATGGTGTACTATCTTTTAAATATGTTTTTGTATGCAATTTGCCAGAATTTTATTGAGAATTTTTACATCTATGTTCATCAGGGATATTGGGCTGAAGTTTTCTTTCCTTGATGTGTCTTTGTCTGGTTTTGGTATCAGGGTGATACTCACCTCATAGAATGAGTTTGGAAGGGTTCCCTCCTTTTCTATTTCATGAAATACTTTGAGGAGTATTGGTGTTAATTCTTCTTTGAAAGTGGTGTAGAAGAACTGGGGAAAGCATTCCTGCTAAAAACTGGAATAAGACAAGGATGTCCTCTTTCACCACTTCTATTCAACATCATCCTTGAAACTCTAATGACAGCAATTAGACAAAAGAAAGAAATTAAAGGGATACAAATAGGTAAAGAAGAACTCAAACTATCACTATTTACTGATGACATGATTCTATATCTAGAAGATCCAAAAAATTCCACCAGAAAACTTCTAGAACTAATAAATGAATTCAGCAAAGCAGCAGGATATAAAATCAACACCCTTAAATCAAATGCATTTCTAAACATCAGTGATGAATCCACCGAAAGAGAAATTAGGAAAACTACTCCATTCACAATAGCCTCAAAAAAAAAAAAAATACCTGGGAAAATCTAACAAAAAAGGTGAAAGACCTCTACAATGAAAACTACAGAACACTAAGGAAAGAAATTGAAGAAAACCTCAGAAGACAGAAAGATCTCCCATGCACCTGGATAGGCAGAATTAACATTGTCAAAATGGCCATACTACCAAAAGCATTATACAGATTAAATGCAATTCCTATTAAAATCCCAGTGACATTCTTCAAAGAAATAGAAAAAGCATTCATGAAATTTATTTGGAAAAATAAGCGACCCAGAATAGCTAAAACAATCCTTAGCAAGAAAAGTGAAGCAGGAGGCATCACAATACCAGATCTTAAATTATACTACAGAGCTATAGTAACAAAAATGGCATGATATTGGCACCAAAATAGACTTGTAGACCAATGGTACAGAATAGAGGACACAGAGACTAACCCACATAAATACAGTTATCTCATACTAGACAAAGGTACCAAAAACATTCACTGGAGAAAAGATAACCTACTCAACAAATGGTGCTGGCAAAACTGGAAATCCATATGCAACAAAACGAAATTAAACCTCTATCTCTCTCTCACCTCTCTCACCCTGCACAAAAATCAACTCAAAGTGGATCAAAGACTTAGGCACTAGAACAGAGACCCTGCACCTAATAGGAAAAAATAGGCTCAAATCTTCACCATGTCAACCTAAGATCTGACTTCCTTAAAAGACTCCTAAAGCACAAGAAGTAAAATCAAGAATCAATAAATGGGGTGGATTCAAATTTAAAAGATTCTTCTCAGGGCTGGGGAAGTGACTCAAGTGGTAGCGTGCTTGCCTAGCATGCATGAGGCAGTGGGTTCGATTCTGAGCACCACATAAAAATTTTTTAAAATGAAGATATTGTGTCCCCCTAAAAAAACTAAAAAAGATTCTTCTCAGCAAAGAAAACAATTAATAACATGAGGAGAGAGCCTACATATTGGGAGAAAATCTTTACCACATGCACCTCCAATAAAGCATTAATCTCTGGGATATATAAAGAACTCAAAAAACTTAACACCAAAAAAAGAAATAACCCAATCAATAAATGGCTAAGGAACAGAACAGACACTTCACAGAAGAAGAAATACAACTGATCAACAAATATATGAAAAAGTTTTCAACATCTCTAGCAATCAGAGAAATGCAAATCAAAACCACTCTAAGATTTCAATCTCACTCCTATCAGAATAGCAATCATCAATACATCATACAGGCAACAGG
Organism: Marmota flaviventris; assembly: GCF_047511675.1. Classification (NCBI taxonomy): domain Eukaryota; kingdom Metazoa; phylum Chordata; class Mammalia; order Rodentia; family Sciuridae; genus Marmota; species Marmota flaviventris. Next base: position 2,692,659 of record NC_092499.1, read on the forward strand.
GCTGGGATTGTGGCTCAACGGTAGAGCGCTTGCCTCGCATGCAAGGCCCTGGGTTCGATCCTCAACACCACATAAAAATAAGTAAATTAAAAAAAAGGTATTGTGTCCAACTATGACTAAAAAATAAATATTAAAAAAAGAATACAGGCAACAATAAATGTTGGCCAGGATGTGGTATAAAAGGTTCACTCATTCATTGCTGATGGGAATGCAAATTGGTGCAACCACAATGGAAAGCATATGGAGATTCCTCAAAAAACTGGGAATGGAACCACCATTTGACCCAGCTATCCCACTCCTTGGTTTATACCCAAAGAACTTAAAATCAGCATACTATAGTGACACAGCCACATCAATGTTTATAGCACCTCAATTCACAATAGCTAGACTATGGAACCAACCTAGGTGTCCCTCAATAGATGAATGGATAAAGAAAATGTGGTATATATACTCAATGGAATATTACTCAGCTTTAAGGAAGAGTGAAATTATGACATTTGCCAGTAAATGGTTGGAGTTGGAGAATATCATGCTAAGCGAAATAAGCCAATCCCACAAAACCAAAGGCCGAATGTTCTCTCTAATATGTGGATGCTAATTCACAATAAGGTGGGGGATGCTAGGGAAGAATAGCATTACCTTAGATTAGGTAGAGGGAAGTGATAGGAGGGGAGGGGTGGGGATATGGGGATAGGAAAGATAGTAGAGTAAAACAGACATTATATTTGATATATGTGACTATATGACTAATATGATTCTGAAACATGTACACTCAGAAAAATAAGAAATTTTATCTCATCTATGTACGATATATCAAACTGCATAAATGCATTCTACTGTCATGTATAATTAATTAAAACATTAAAAAAATTTTTTAAAAGTTACTTGTACACCTACTGTGTGACCCTGCTCATTGGACTCTTAAATTTTTTATAGTTCAATTTGATAATTTTTTTTATTTTTTATTTTAATTTGTTATATGTGACAACAGAATGCATTATAATTCATATTACACATATAGAACACAATTTTTTTATATCTCTGGTTGTACACAATGAAGAGTCACACCATTCGTGTCTTCATACATGTACTTAGGGTAATGATGTCCATCCATCTCATTCCACTGTCTTTCCTACCCCCATTCCCCCTCCATTCTCAATCAATAAATGGGCCAAGGATATGAACAGACACTTCTCAGAAGAAGATATACAGTCAATCAACAAATATATGAAAAAATATTCAACATCTCTAGCCATTAGAGAAATGCAAATCAAATCTACTCTAAGATTTCATCTCTCTCCAGTCAAAATGGCAGCTATTAAGAATACCAACAACAATAAGTGTTGGCGAGGATGTGGGGGAAAAGGCATACTCATACATTGCTGGTGGGACTGCAAATTGATGCAGCCAATATGGAAAGCAGTATGGACTCTTAAATATTTACTCAAAAGAAATAGAAGTATATGACCACAAGAAAAATTGTACACAAGTGTTTACAGAACCCTGTTTGTAATTGCCAGGAGCCTAACCACCCAAATGTCCATCAGCAGGTATGTAGACAAGCAAACTGTGGTATAGCCACACGTGGAGTACTATTCTGCTTTCAAAATGCATACAACATGAGTGCATCTCAAAACCATCACACTCAGTGAAAGAAGCCAGACTAAGATGGATGCATGCTGATATTCCATTTGTATGAAATTCTAGAAAAGGAACATTAATCTGTAATGACATAAATACCAGTGGTTACCTAGAGACAGAAAGGGAGAAGGATGTATTATAAAGACACAGGGGGAAACTGGGGTGATGAATCTGTTCCTTTTCTTGATTGTGGCAATGGTGTGACTAAGGTGCACATACATCAAATTGTGCAATTATATGTAAAATTTATTACATATCAATAACCTCAATATCACATGGACCCAATATTAATATGTAAGCATATTATTATACCCTAATAAGGCTATAAAAAATCTTTTTTAAATGATAGACAAACTCAAAATATGAAGACCTGCTTGTTCAGTGAATGAATTGAAGAGGACCTGATGTGGGACATTAGATCTTATCAATTCAGCATCCACTCTGTTAAAACCAATGATAATCCTAAGAATGCCTGAGCTGAAAATTACATTTATTTCAGCAAATCGTTTCTTAGTAGTGTTATTTAAATAAAAATGCAGCAGTAGCATTAAGATGTTTAAGGGCTCCTAAATAGAAGTATCCACAAGCATTCAGAAGTACCCATTTAGAGCCAGGTGCAGTGGCACATGCCAGTAATCCTACTGACTGGGAAGACCAAGGAAGGAAGATGGCAGGTCCAAGACCAGCCTCGGCAACTCAGATTCTGTCCCAAATAAAAGTTCTAGGGCTTGAACATCTTCTCTGATATGAAGAGGCTGATTCATAGTGTGGTGGGAGGGGAGCAAGGAACTGGGGCTGGAACCTCTTCTTGGATATAAGGAGGCTGATTCATAGTGGGGGGGCGCATGGGAAGATTAGACGGACTCTAGATAGGACAGAGGGGAGGAAGGGGAAGGGGGAGCAGGGCGTAGGAAAGAAGGTGGAATGAGATGGACATCATTACCCTAAGTCCATGTATGAAGACATGAAAGGTGTGACTCTATTTTGTGTACAACCAGAGATATGAAAAATCGTGCTCTATATGTGTAATATGAATTCCAATGTATTCTGCTGTCATATATAACAAGTTAGAATTAAAAACAAAATAATTTTTTTAAAAAAAATGCTGAGGCTGGGGCTGTAGCTCAGTGAAGGAGAGCTTGCCTAGCATGTGCGAGGCACTGGGTTCGATTCTTAGCAACATATACAAATAAAATAAAGGCATTCTGTCCATATACAACTACAAAAAAAATTTTTTTTTAATGTTGAAGTACTCACAAGTAAATGTGTGAGGAGGTAATTAATTACACTCCATTCTTTTTTTAAAATAAATATTTGTTTTTTAGTTGTAGTTGGACACAATACCTTTATTTCACTTATTTATTTTTTTCTGTGTGGTGCTGAGGATGGAACCCAGGGTCTCCCATGTGCAAGGTGAGCACTCTACCACTGAGCCACAACCCCAGCCCTACATACCATTCTTATCTAGCTGGATAGACTATGTGAACTTGAAAGCCGCAGAGGCACAAGTTCTTCCTAAGGATTAAGCGAGTCATCAACAGCTATTTTTAAATAATTCATTACTCAGTGTTATAGAACTCAAACTTACTTTCTCTTCAGTTCAATGAAAGATTTCATTATATTCACTGGATGAATTCAAAACAGCACTCACTCAGGATTGATTTGGAAACATAATCTACTTGGAGCACAACAGAGAAGTCTATAGGAGCCGCATATGGAAAGACAGGGACTCTGGATTCAGCTCTGCCAAAGTGTCTTCCAGAACATTGTTCCTGCTGGATCTGCAGGAAGTGAGGAGGGACTCTGGATTCAGCTCTGCCAAAGTGTCTTCCAGAACATTGTTCCTGCTAGATCTGCAGGAAGTGAGGAGGGGTTTCAGGATGGCACCCATCATGCAGAGATAGTGCAAGCGCACATAGCACATGAGAGGTTCTCAATTCTACAGAAAGCCAAATAAGATTCTGCTGGGAGCCATTAGCCAAGTAGGTATGACAATTTCCTTGCCAGCGTACCCCATGTTGCTGACATGTTGCAGCGACATTGAATGTAGGTGACCTTGCTCAAGGACCAAGGCAGATTAGGGTGTTCCCGGTTTTAAGATAATCGTGTTTAGGGCGTTCCCAGTTTAGGTTCCAGGTTTAAGGTTTAAGATTATTCCTGCTGGGAATAGGGCGTATCCTGCTGCCTGAGTTTCCCTTGAGTTCTCACGGGATTCAGACAGTATATTTTGGAGATAGAAGCCCAGTGGAGGTGGATTTGGGCAGAGAACGTGGATTTGGGCAGAGAACGTGGATTTCCCCAGAACGTGTTTGTAGACGGCTGGTGTGAGTTCGGGAATAAAGAGTTGCTGTTTGAATCTACAAGCTGTGTGGTGGCTCTTGATTGTGTGCCCAGCCAGACTGCGGCATTTGTGCCCAGCCAGACTGTGGCATTTGGTGGCCCGTACGGGGAACTTCTGAAGCTTAGAGGTAAGTGAAATTTCTCACCCTTGAGGAAGAGAGAAAGAATGGGTGAACATTTCAAAAAACAATGTGTTATTGTTTTGATTTATTTTGTTTTTATTTCAAGTTGCCTGTTCCTAGAACTTTCTCAGGCAAACTGGGGAAAATGGTTGACTCAAGGTTTGAAGTTGTTCGCCTCCGAGGAAGAAAAATTGTTAGAGGAAAGAGGCACCCCAGTAAGACCAAGAGCAGTTAGGACATATGTTGATACAATACAAAAATGTAGCCCATGGCTTTTTAAAGACGAGTTATTAAGTATATCAATGGGACCATCATGGTATCCTGTAGAAGGAGTTTTCTTCAAGAAAGAGATGGCTAGTTCTGTTTACTACACTTGTCTAAGATCTTGGTTTTTACAGATATCTGATTAATTTACAATGCTAAAGTGTTAAAATATCAACCACTAAATATGAAATCAAGTACTCTTTACTTATTAAGTTCCATAAGGTAATATATTTAAACATTATGTGTGTTTTCATAAATTGGTAAATGGAAAAATGTTTAATATTGCTTTGTGTCTGTGTCTTTGCTAAAACAAGTTTACTAAGTGTTAAGATTCTATCATGTGTAATTTATATACAAAGAGTAGAAAAATTTTCAGTTGGGTTTCAATTATAGTATAGTATCATAAAAAACATGAAAGTCTTTCATCTTATTAAAGTGGAGTAATTTGTCTAAATCAGAAATTTTATAAGAGTTGTTTCAAAATGTGAATTTATAAAAAGGGTTAACGGTTAAAAAAGAGAAAAAGATTCAAGATATGGAAATATATTTTAATATAAAAGGTTAAAGGAAAAAGAAATGTTTCTAGATGAGATAATCTCTGTGTGGTAAAGTAAAAAGTTGTAAAATGCCGTTTAAAAAGATTTTGAGGAAACTAGACTTACTTTAAAAGCTTGAGAAAGGAAGAAAGAAGAAAAAGGTATTTGTACATGGCAGATTGAGACAAAGCTTCTCAATGGAGTTAAAAAAAAAAGAAAAGCCTTGGTTGAAGGGCAGCCATGTAAACTAACATTAAAGCGATTTAAACAGAATCTAAGCCTTGTTTAAAAGAGTGAAGCTGTAGGTGGTGAAAAAGTACATTTAAAAGTACAGTATAGATGATAATTAAAAGGCTTTAAAAGGTTAAATTGAAGGTGGTCGAGATACCTTCATGGCGGAAAAAAGATTGCTTTATTGCATCATTCGAAGCCTAGTTAATCTTAAAGGCATTACTTTAAAAAAAATGGGAAGGTAATAGGATAAAAGATATTTAGATAAAGAAGATTAAAAATTTAAAGTGAAAAACTTTAAAGACAGAAGAATAGAAAGTTAAAAAGAAAAAAAGATAGAAAAGATGTAGGAAGATAAAAATGTAGGAAGACAAGAATTTTAAACACACAAAATAGAAAAAAAAAAAAAACTAGGAGGAAAATAAGCAACTAAGGGTAAATATAAAAACCTTAGGAAAAAAAAAACCTAGAAGATAGAAATAAGATAGAAAATGGTTGAAAATGTCAAGTAAAGGTATTTCAGATAGAAAATAGAAAAGGCTAAGACAACTATTAGATACAGACATATACTTATTAAAACAAAAAGAGGGAATTGGAAAGGGGTATATATCCCCCAAAGATAAACTTAAAATAACCCTTTTTACCCTAAACTTTTAAAATTTGGATTCATAAGGACTTAGTGCTGCGGAAAGACACATGTATCCAAAAAATGTACATAAGCCTAAAGTACTTTGGAAAGATATTCTAACAGGACAATGGAAAGGTCCTGACCCAGTGATTGTCTGGAGTCGGGGGTCTGTTTGTGTTTTTCCACAGGGAGAACAGCAGCCGATTTGGATTCCAGAGAGATTAACTAAAACAATTTCTACAGATCGAAAAGAAGATGATTTGACTCAAATCCATAACAGCTGATATCCAGAGCTCCAGCTTGGCCATTCTTACATCTGCGACAGTGATTAACCAGTGATGCAACTTTTATTTCCTTGCCAGCGCACCCCATGTTAATTGTGGTAGTGCTGACATATCTTTGCTGATGGTGTCACCAGTGATGCAATTTTTCCCAAGGAGCCGTCAATTGGCTTGGTGTCATGGCATTTCTGTATCCTCCTCCCTTCTGCTAGTGATGGTCTAAAATTTGGGGGCCAATGGCTTATGCTGGACCGGTAGTCAGTGACGGGTATGATCCAATTGCAGTGGTATCAACCTAAGACAGGAGGCTGACGCCTAAAGGTCAGTTTTCCGATGACGGGTAAGAACCATATGTTGAATTGGACAACCTACCAGGCACGGTCCATAAGCCACATTAACCTCACTCCCCCACTGGCACCAAGGCCAAATTTGGGGGCTAACAGAGGTGAGGCAAAGAACCTCACCCCCCCACTGGTGCATAGACCTATCCACAAGTATGGCTGTATGCTGGACCGGTAGTCAGTGACGGGTATGATCCAATTGCAGTGGTATCAACCTAAGACAGGAGGCTGACGCCTAAAGGTCAGTTTTCCTTTGACGGGTAAGAACCATATGTTGAACTGGACAACCTACCAGGCACGGTCCTTAAGCCACATTGCTTGTTGTTTAATTAATCAGAAGGGGGGAGATGCTGGGAGCCATTAGCCAAGTAGGTATGACAATTTCCTTGCCAGCGTACCCCATGTTGCTGACATGTTGCAGCGACATTGAATGTAGGTGACCTTGCTCAAGGACCAAGGCAGATTAGGGTGTTCCCGGTTTTAAGATAATCGTGTTTAGGGCGTTCCCAGTTTAGGTTCCAGGTTTAAGGTTTAAGATTATTCCTGCTGGGAATAGGGCGTATCCTGCTGCCTGAGTTTCCCTTGAGTTCTCACGGGATTCAGACAGTATATTTTGGAGATAGAAGCCCAGTGGAGGTGGATTTGGGCAGAGAACGTGGATTTGGGCAGAGAACGTGGATTTCCCCAGAACGTGTTTGTAGACGGCTGGTGTGAGTTCGGGAATAAAGAGTTGCTGTTTGAATCTACAAGCTGTGTGGTGGCTCTTGATTGTGTGCCCAGCCAGACTGCGGCATTTGTGCCCAGCCAGACTGTGGCAAGATTCCACCTGTAACATCCCCAGTGAATGTCACCTTACACCCCCTCTGCCTGGAGCACACTCTGGAATGCAGTGTTCCAAGCTCAGGAGTCTTGGCTCTTCCTGAACTCACACCCCATATTGAACAGCTCCTCTTTAGCCAACCCTTTCCCTTGAAGCCCAGGATCTGCCCCAGGAGCCCCAAGACAGAACCCACGGCTTCCACTGTCAGCCACGAGCTTTGCATATGCCTTCCTGTGACACAGAACTCATTACACACCTTCTTTGATTGAAAGAAGAGTTTCAAGGATGATTTCCACCAAGCTTGAAAGGTCTAGAAAAGATCCAGATAGGGTGAACAGTGTCCTGATTTAGATGTGTGGGACTACTCTCGGTCCCTGACATCCTTCAAACTTGGCTAACTTCCAGAGTGCTAGGAGATCATGCCCCCAGGGGGCGGTCTGTGACCACTGGTTGCCCAGGCCTATGCTGGGATCAGGCCTCCTGCCATTCCCCTGAACAAAGTGTCCCCTACCCAGGGCCCAGATTAACTCCTTCTGCTTCCATATAGTAACCTGCTCCCCACTGCCCCCATCCCACCCAGTCACCTGCACATGAATCCTTATCTGGGAGTGGCCTTCTGACAGCCACCCAAGACACATTTTGAATGAATGTACCCAGAAGCAGGGCTTGTAGGGAGGACCCGTGAGCATGCAGTCACTGCGGCCTTCTCTTCCGCTCTTCCCGTCCTCTGCCTGTGGGTGACCCAATAGCTCTAAAATGAGGCTTGGGAACATCGCCACAGGCCTACCAGTGTCCTCAGGTATCTGAGACACTGGCAGGAGGCCCACCACCTCCCCTACTTCACAAAGGGACTGCTGTGGGGACAGCAAGGAGCCACAGAGGAGCTGCCTGTCCTGGCAGGCTCAAGTTCTCACAGGTTCAATGAAGACATTCTGCTATAGAGTGCAGCCTTTCTCTCACTTGAAAAAGGATAGAAAGGGAGCCTGTATTTCTTGTCCCCACTCTGGCCTTAAAATCAAATGTCTTTTCCAATGAAACTGGCACTATGGCCTCCCATGCACCCACCCAGAGAGGCTGAGCAGTTCCAAAGCTCGCCCTGTTTGCAGAGGCACCGCTGGCCTCGGTACCTGGGCAAGCTGTGTCTCCTCACCCACACGGGCTCCCCAGGCCCACTGAACAGCCGGCCTGAGCCATGGGCACTTAACGAAGGGGCTCTGCCCGCATGCACTGCTCCCTCCCCTCAGGCCCCAGCATGGGAAGCCAGGCTGTGGGAGAGCTCCTGTGTTCCCTGTGAAGAGTCCAAAGGCGGTGAATATCTGCAATCCATTTCTCTCTGCAGTGGCCTGCAGCCCGTAGCAGTAGTCCTCAAAGTGGGATTCTGGGGTGGAAGCTGCAGCAGCATCTGGGAACCTGTGAGAAATGTAGACCTGCTGCCTAAGGCCCTGGGGAAGGCCCAGCATCTGCATTTTGAGGAGCCCCTGGGAAAATTCTGATGCATATTCAAGTTCAGGACCCACTGGCCTAAAAGAGCCTGCCTCTGGAGGAAGCCTGGAGGAAAGTCTGGGAACAAGCCTTCAGCAAAGCCGTCCCCACCTGCAGTTCTGTGGTGGGTGAAGCAGATGTCAGTGGCGGGTTTTCCTAACACAGGGGGCCCTCCCCTCAGAAGAGAAGCCCCTCTGGCCTGGGCTTCCAGATGTCCAAGCTCTGGGCACCTGGGTGCTTGCCCTGCCTGCCTCACCTGTCCTATCTATACTAGGAACATCACCGTGCCAGGGGGCTCCATCGATTGTGTCCTGAGCTCCATCTCTGGTGGGCCTGGAGGGAGGCCCAGTTAGTCTCAGGCTCCTACTCCGAGGTTGACAGGTCATAATATGTCAACTAACAACCCCGATCTAGAAGTCCTGAGCTAGAATGGGGACAATGGCTGTGCTATACCTGGGATCAGGAGCCCACACAAACTGTTCCCTCCCAAGTTTCTGGCAGGAAGGAGACCTTTGCTGGGCCTCTATTTCACTTGTCCTCCCACCAGTCCTTGAGGAAGGTCTCTAGGGTGGCTATGGTGCTCTGGTTCTCAGGGTCCTGGTGACAGCCACCCCAGCTGCTCCTGGGCCGCTGAGGGGTGGCTAATCAACATCCAGGCTGGCAATGTGATACCTTTCCTCCAGGAAATTGGTTCAGGAAAGCTCTGTGGCTAGGATCCAGTTGCCTGTTAAAGAGTAACTTACACCCCATATTACATTCGAGTCCAGGAGTAAATATGCAGGGGAAGTGTTTGTTTTAAGGGGTGAACAAAGCATCCTTTGTCCATGTTCTGTCAGCTCTAGGCTTTGGTAGACAGGAACTGGCCAGTGCGGCCCCAGGGGAATGCGAGCCTCACAGGCGCCCAGTTAACCAGTGCAGGTCAGGCTTATCCTGCAGGCTGTTGCGCACCCGAAGTGAAGGGTTGACAGTTCAGGCAGCACCCCCCACAAGGCCAGAGGGGTCAGCCTCTCCCTCCCAGACCCCCACAGAAGAGGAGGTGGCAGCAGGGGCCTCTGTCCCCACTTGGCAGCAGCTGGTCTTTGGTTTCTTTGCTTGTCTGGAGGGAAGGTGCTAGTCACTCCAAGTGGGGCCCTGGCAGATCCTTGTTCCTTCCCCCTTCCCTGGGGTCTTGCCACATCCCTGATCACTCAGCCCTGGCTTGTCCTCAATCTCCCAGGGCGCTCTGCTGAAGCACTCCTTTCCTGGGCCCCACCTGGATGGCTGGGTCAAATTCCTGTGAGTGGGAGTCTGGCTCTTGTGCATTTTTAACAAAAAGCTCCTCAGGCGGCGAAATAATATGAGAAGAAGGGAACTGGGTGGAGGAGAAGTAAAACAGGCTGAGCACAAGCGGATCACTGATGAGTTCCTGGAGGTTCCTTGCAGGTTCTGCCTGCTTCCCCAAAAAGCTTGCTCTTTGAACACCAGTGATGCTGGGAATTTTATCAGTGTTCAATATTCCATAATGGAAGTTTTATCAATGCTTCCCAAGAGGTCCTACTGTGCAGATTGAGACTACTCAGTGAGTGGGATTTGACAGGACAGGCTAGGGGCAGGGATGCAGGCTCAGGCAGCAAGAGGACGTCTTGTACCCCAGGCCAGGACTTGCTGTCATTCCTTTGGAACCTGAGCAGGGCCCTGGGAAGCGGAACTCGGGATCTGCATTTTATATTAAGAAGTCTTGGGCATGCAGGTAGCCTGGCTAGTCACATGTCCTGCTGAACAGGAGACTTGGAGTGGCAAGAGCTGGGCTGGAAGGGCTTCACAGGGGTTACTGGGACACTCAGACCCAGCTCAAGGCTCTGAGGTGCCCAGTGCCTCTGCCCAGGAACCTGCCCTCTGTGGAGGGGAATCACCGGCTGGGAGCAGTGCCCTTCAGCCACTGAGCACCCGTGGCTTTGTGAATGAGCCAATGGCCTCCAAGTTGCTGAAAACCAGGCAGTCAGGTGGGGCCCAGCCTGGGAAACCAGGTCAAGGACACCGCACCAAGCCTAGCACTATAGACACACCCTCACCTCACCTAAGTATGTCCCCACCCCTTTCTAGGGGATGGCCCTGGCCTCAGTCAGCCACACACCAGGAATGGAGGAGTTCAGCTGAGACCCATTTAGTGACAATGGGGGAACACCCAAGACCTGGCAGGTACCCCCACGTCTGTAGGCCAGCCCTGTGTCAGAAGGAGGCCGTGCTTGGGAGATTGGAGGCCACTTCCCTGCATTCCTCTTCCTCCTCCTCGAATGCCTGCCCTAATTAGCACCTTGGCCAGCTGGACCTTCATGGGAAGCTCTGCAGGTCACACCCTTGGCCCACCCAGCACCCTGTCCATTCCAGCATGTGCCAGGCCCTGACCCAAGTCTTAGGAGACGGATACCCAGCACAGAGGCCACACTAAGTTGGTGCGGTGGGGGGACTGGCATTCTCCCATGGGAGTGCCATGTGCTCAACTGGCACAGAAGTGGGCAAGGCCTCCCATCCTGGAAGGTAGGGCTCTCTGAGTCATCACTTATCTCCCAGGCCAGCAGAGGTGGCTCAGGGCAGCCTAGTGCCCAGAGGAGAGAGAGAATGTGGCTGGACAGTGTCTGCATGACTCGCCAGGGTCCTCCAGAGCACACAGCACCCTGCCCCAGTGACAGCAGGAGTCAACAGCATACCCAAGGCCCCCATCCCCTCCCTCAGGCTCTGGCCCCCTTTGCTTGACACTTCTGACCCTCGCTCGGGTGGGTGGCAACCCTGAGCAAGTCAATAATCTCTCAGAGCCTCAACTTCCCTATCCATAAAATGGGGTCCCCATTCCTGTGGAGGACAACTGTCGTAGACAGGATCATCTGTGGCAGGGGCAGGTGGTAGAGTGGAGCTCCACATGCCCCAAGAGCCTCAAGATGCAGTCTGTAGAGAGGAAAGGCTATTCACATGCCCAGACACACAGCAGTACACTTGATCTAACACACACACACACACACACACACACACACACATCCCTAAAGCTGCAAACTTCCACAGGTGTATGCATACAGATAAGCAATGCTTGGGACAAAGTCTAGCAAAACAGACACCAAAACAACAACAACAACAAGGAATGGGGCAAGATAAAGGGAATTGACCAAGATAGACCAGAATTTTATTGGTAATGCTTTAATTTTTTTGAGACTGTGTTTAAGAATTACTGTCTGATTTTAAATAAATAAAAATTTAAGTAGCAGCTTCTTGCAAGAGTATGGGGAGAATGACACCCTATGAGTCTAATGAGGCTCCCACCCCTCCTGCCCTGGCTCCTCCCACCCCTCCTGCCCTGGCTCCTCCCACCCCTCCTGTCCTGGCTCCTCTCATCTTCCTCGACTCTCAGTCGAGGTCATTTATTCACTTAACAAGAATGGGCTGCCCCCTCCTCTATGGTGCCCTCAGGCTGGGCTCCAGATCAGAGAAAATTCCAAGTGGCCTGGCCTGGAGGGGCCCTAGCCCTGTCTGAAGTTGCAGGAAGTCCTGGAAACCCAGCCCTGGAAACCCACTGGTGACTAGCTCCAGAAAAGATTTGGAGAAACTGGAAAGCCCAGCTGTCCGGGCTGGGGTTGTGGCTCGGTGGCAGAGCACTTGCCTAGCATGTGTAGCAGCACAGCATACAAATATAAACAGCATTCCCATTGTAGTAGCACCGCAAACAAATAAATAAATAAAATAAAGGTCCATAGACAACTAAAAAGTATTAAAAGAAAGAAAGAAAACCCAGCCAAACACCGTGAATATTTCCTACAAAAGAGAAAATGTGTCAGATCAAAATGAACTAATCAGAGGCTGGGACTGTGGCTCAGTGGTAGAACTCTTGCCTAGCATATGTGAGGCACTGTTTCAGTCTCCAGTATCACATAAAAAAATTAAACAAAATAAAGGTATCATGTCCATCTACAACTAAAAATATTTTTTTAAAAATTAACTAATCAGGGCTGGGGTTGTGGCTCAAGCGGTAGAGTGCTTGCCTAGCACTGCGAGACTCTGGGTTCAATCCTCAACACCACATATAAATAAAGGTATTGTGTCCAACTACAACTAAACAATTAATATAAAAAATAATTAATCAGCCAGGTATGGTGGCACACACCTGTAATCCCAGTGGCTCCAGAGACTGAGTCAGGAGGATTGCAAGTTCAAAGCCAGCCTCAGCAAAAGTGAGGTGCTAAGCAACTTAGTGAGACCCTGTCTCTAAAATAAAATACAAAATAGGGCTGGGGATGGCGCTCAAGTGGTAGAGGGCTCGCCTAGCATGCGTTAGGCACTGGGTTCGATGCTCAGCACCACATAAATATAAAACAAAGATATTGTGTCCACCTAAAACTAAAAAAATAAATATTTTAAAAATAGGGCTGGGGCTCAGGGGCTCAGTGGTCGAGTGCCCCTGGGTTCAATCCCTGGTACCAAAAAAAAAAAAAACCTAACTAATCAGACAGTAAAATGTACACCAAAACCAAAAAGAGGCCAGTGAAGAAGTATTCCACCAACCAAGAAATAACAACAGGCATGGTGGTTGTAATCCCAGAGACTCAGCAACTTAGCAAGGTCCTAAACAAACAACTTAGTGAGAACCTGACTCAAAAAAAAAACGTAGGGAGCCGGGGATATGACTCGATGATAGAGTGCCCCTGGGTTCAATCCTCAATGCCAGAAAGAATAAAGAAAGAAGAGGAAGCAGGTAAGACCGCGGGCCTCTCCAAATGCCTAGTACCATGCTCCTAGGGCTGCAGCCCAGAACTTGAGGCTCTGCTGAGTGTCCTTCAGAGGCACCTCACTGACCACAGTGCCCATGAGTTCTGCCATTGGTCTCTCCCAGATGGACATCCAGGCCCTGCCCAAGGTCTTTCCTCCAAATCTTCCTCAGGACCCAAACTCCCAGAAGAGGGTGTCCAAATCTATACCTTCCCTATGGGCACATTCAGCAAACACTCCTGGAAGACCTGCCCTGGGCCAGACCTCAGGATACAGCACAGCCCAGGCTCCTGGGCTCCACATGGCTGATGAGTTCCTTAGATCTATCACCTTGGCCTGAAGGATCAGACCAAGGCCTGGAAGAAATGTGTCAACTCATAGAACATACTGCCAGGAGGGTACCAGGAAAATAAGTTCGAGGGACAACCTCCCAAAAGACCCTGCCTGCTGTCCAGTGACCACTGGGCTCCTGGGAGCATCCTGAGAGACTTTGTTCCCTGTAAACAGGCAGCAGAATTGTGCCCAGAGGGTCAGACCCTGGAGAACAGAGCTGGGGCAGGGAGCTGGGAGGGAGCATGAAGCCTGTCCAGGGCTTGGAAATGCCCTAGTAGAGGGTGAAGGAGGAGGCTTCCTGGGCAGGCAGGTAGGATGCCGGCAGTGGCAGGGGAAGCTCAGGGCCAGGGATTTTCCCTGGCAGGAAGTAGGGACCCAGTGCCCAGGTGGGGGTTGGAGCTCAGAAACAGGCGCTGGCTGAGGCCTGGCCAGGAGACTGCTGGGACTAGGTTGGGGGTCACAAGATGAAGCATTCATGGGCCTCTTCTGGCCAGATGCTCCCCAGAGACATGGCGGATTGGATAGTGGGCACCCAAGGGCCCCTCTGGTGCACCTGTGGGAGGTTTGGCTTGTAGACAGCCAAGTTAAGAAAGACAGCAGCCCACTACCATCCAGCCTACTGCTGCTTCAGGGTAGCCTCTGTGCCAAGCACGAAGGCCAGGCCTGCCTTCCTCAGGACTCTTGCCAGGATGTATTGGTCACTTCCAGTTGGCCTTGTCCCCCAGTGCACTCATCCCTGGTCCATCTTGGTCCACCTACTGCTTTGTTGGCCACACTCCCACACAAGCATGTCCCCTCAGCTAATGCTTACACAGCTCAGGAGATAGATGAGGTCATCATCCCCACACTCTAGATAAGGAACTGAAGCCCAGAGACATTGAGTAACCTGTCCAAAGGCACAGAGCTTGTATCAGCAGAACCAAGCTTCAGACCTTGGCAGACCAAAATTCCAGCTCTTAGCACCAGGCAGGCCCAAAGCAAAAACATGCTGCTCTACCAAAGCAGCATCAGAATAGGTGGTCCTGGCCCTGGCCCAGGCTGCTGACCTGCTGGTCACATCCCACTTTCCAGTGATGGGCCCTTGCCTCTCTGGACCTGTCGTCTGTGCCTCAGTAAGATGAATGGGCAGCTGTGATACCTTATCAGCCTCTGGTCAAACTCAGTCTAGTGATGCGCAAACTGGGCACTTGAACTTCACTTCCCCCAAGCTTCAGTGTCCTTACCTGCAGGTGGGGTTGAAATGTCATGTCAGCAGGTCATGGTGAGAGCCCACTCAAGGAACTGAGATGACCTGTGTCCTTCAGGGCACAACTGCCTGAAGTGGGCTAGAGAGCAGGGGTGGAAGTCAGCCCTAGGATGGGGCCAGAGAAGCAGTCCCAGTGTAGAACTCCCCAGCAGGACTCCTGCCCCCCCAACTCAGGAGGAGACAATGGGGGACTGAGCTGTGCACAGGCAGAGCACCCCACCCGCAGGAAGAAGGGCTCCCTCTGAGCAGCAGCAGACCCTCCCGCAGCTCCTGCTGGGCCGACCACTGGGCACAGCACCTCCTACTCCTGGGTCCCCATGGAGTCCATCCTCTCCCAGGCCACACTCCACTGGGGCTGAAGGTGAGTCAGACGCAATGATGATCCCAAGAGTGGAAGGAGCAGGTGAGTCACCTGGGCCAGGAGAAGGAAGTGGGTTTTTACCAGAACTGTCACTGCTGAGGCCCAGAGAGCGAGAGCGTGACATCACAGCAGTGACCTCATCAGCAGGGACAGGAAGCACCTGCCTGGCTCCCCAGGGACCTGTGCTCCACTGTCCCCTGTCAACCCACCGTGCCCTGGGCCTACATTGAGCCCTTGGCCTGATAGGACCAAGACGGAGGGAGGACCGTGTCCAGGCCGATGCAGGTGGGCAGGAGGTGGGGACATGCAGCAGCCACCCTCATGAAGGCCCCAACTGTGGGCTGGCAGCACCATCTCCAGGCTGCGTGGGGCCTGCAGCCGGGAGAGGTTGCGCTATGAAATGGAAACTTTGAGGAAAGTTGCAGGGTTCTAACTCTGGTTTGAAATTTTCCCCTTTGTTTTCCTTTTGTTGTTGTTGTTGTTGTGAGTTTCTACTTTGGTTTTGTTTTACCCAACTATGATGGAAGTGGCTCTGGCCTCAGAGGCCCATGGGAAGACCCTCAGAGGGTCCAGGCTCCCAGACCTGGAGCAGCCAGAAAGCCCCAGGTGGCCCAAAGGAGAGCCAAGTCACAGCTTGGGGTGACCAGTGATACCCCAGGTGGACCACTCCCCACACCCTGGCCCCAGGCCTGCCGGCTCCTCTGCGTACATGGGGGAAACAGAGGCCACCAATACCATCAGTCTGGGACAGAGGGGTCAGGAGTGCTACTCAGTGGGACCTGGCCGTGACCCACTCACACTGCCCCAGGGCCCCAACCCACCCACACTTGGCTGGACGCTAGCCGCACAGGAAGCAGAGTCTGTTTTCCTTCCTGGCGGGAGGCAGCCTGGTGGGAAGGAGGGCACCCATTACAGGTAGTGCCCAGGGCAGAGTCATTCACAGCATCTGGGTGCAGCCTCAGGTGCCTCGAGCCCAGCTCTCCAGCCTGGGAAGACCAGGGCAATGGGGCAGCTCTGAGCTCCTCTCAGTGGCAAGGGAAACCCAGCCCTCACCCCACCCCAGGCCTGGCAGCAGGAAGCATCTGGAGAAACAAGATAGGCAGCATGCTGGACAGTCAGGGCGGCCTGGAGACTGGGGTCCTGTCCCGCCTCACCACTCGGAGCCTTCCACCCACCCAGCCCACACAGTGTCAAGAAAATACTGAATTGTGAGTCAGCATCAAGTGGGAAGGGCCAGGGTTCAGCGGGCCTCTCTGCTAGGGGCCTTACCGGCCCCAAAAGGACACTGATGCCAACACTGGCAAATTATGATTGGGCGAGTCTCCTCCTCCTGCCCAAGCTGAAAACACCACCCACTCAGTGCTTAAAGGTCTTTATCAGGAGCACCATCACCTCTGTAGTCACAGGGCACTTCAAAACAATCAAGTAATAACCCCTAGCCCAGCGCAGGAGGCCAGACCTTAAGCTGGTGTGGGGGCAGGGCTTCCCTGTCCAGATGCCTGAGGCCACCAGCCTGACCACCCCAATGCCAGCATTGGCACAGTGACCTCAGCTGGCCCCTGAGGGTGGCTTCGGGATTACTCAGCCTTCTTTGCACCCCTGTAGTAGGTGCCCTTGTTCTACACTGAGGCTGTACAAGGCCACCACCTGTGGGGAGGTGTGACCTCTCCCGGCTGCAGCCCCCACGCAGCCTGGAGATGGTGCTGCCAGCCCATAGTTGGGGCCTTTGTGAGAGTGACTGCTGCATGTCCCCCACCTCCTGCCCACCTGCATCGGCCTGGACACGGTCCTCCATCATGGTCCTCTCAGCACAAAGGCTCAATGCAGGCCCAGGGCACAATGGGTGGACAGGAGACAATGGAGCACAGGCCCCTGGGGAGCTAGGCAGGTGCTTCCTGTCCCTGCTGATGAGGTCACTGCTGTGATGTCACGCTCTCGCTCTCTGGGCCTCAGCAGTGACAGTTCTGGTAAAAACCCACTTCCTTCTCCTGGCCCAGGTGACTCACCTGCTCCTTCCACTCTTGGGATCATCATTGCGTCTGACTCACCTTCAGCCCCAGTGGAGTGTGGCCTGGGAGAGGATGGACTCCATGGGGACCCAGGAGCAGGAGGTGCTGTGCCCAGTGGTCGGCCCAGCAGGAGCTGCGGGAGGGTATGCTGCTGCTCAGAGGGAGCCCTTCTTCCTGCGGGCGGGGCGCTCTGCCTGTGCACAGCTCCATCCTGCACTGAATCAAGGCAGGGGCTGGGATTTCCAGTGGGTTACAGAGGTTCCAGGGGTCCCGACTGTCTGGTCAGGGCATAGTCAGAATGGAGCCCTGGCCTCCTAGTCCTGAACCTAGTGCCCTTCTGAGTAAACCAGGCCAAGGCTAGAGCAGGGAGCCCCAAGTCCCTGCTGGACAGCAAGATGAATGTGGCAGCAGCGGGGACAGGACCAGCAAGTATGTTGCTGGCACAGTGTCCATGAGTCCCCAGCCCTGCCAAGCCTTCACAAAGAGGCTGAAGGGTATACCCAGCTGTGCTGGAGTGGACTGGGAAGGGCAGAGGGGCCCACACTAACACTGCATGCCTTGTCCCCAGCAGGGCAGCAGCCCCAGGGTGAAGGTCCTGGTGTACAGCCATTTGCTCAAGTTTTCCTGTTAGAGGTCCACAGTGACAGGGCCTCTCTCCTACCTGCTCCTTCAAAGGCTGCTTCCTGTGCTTCCACAGGGCTGGCCTGGAGGGACCCACAGGCCTGGGAAGCACAGGGGGAGGGCACATGTCCTGGACCCACATTCTGAACTGGCCCTTTGGTCTGGGGCTGGATGGCCATCCTCGTGACTCAGCACCCCACCAAGTGTCCAGCTGGGAAGGCCTCAGTGGCCCAGAAGGGACCCAAGGAGCAGAGTGAGGAGACTCAGTGGCACCTGGAGTAGCAATGGGTGCCTGAGCCCCACCTCTGGGCAGAGGAAGGGAAGAAGTGTTGTGGGCAAGTCCAGGCCTGGGGGACCGGAGCTTCTATTTCATCCCCACCTCCACCTTTTCCCAGTTCCAGATAAACCTGGTGGAGCTCCCCAGGGCCTTTCTCTGAGGAGCCAGAGGCAGCACCACTGGTTTCTCACCCAAACCTGATTCCACTCTGGACAGAGCCAGGAAATATATGGTTATGCCTGTCCCCAAAGGGAATCCTTCTGCTACATGGTGGCCTTGGGACACCTCTGTTTGCCAGTTTGAGCAGGGGTCAGGTGCAGGGTGCTGGGGGACCAGGAGCTCTGGAGCAGCCACTGCCCACTTATCCCATCTGCCCTGTCCCTGCTCTCCTCTTATCCCAGACTCATTCTCTCCCACCCTGACTGGCTTAGAGGAACAGAGAGGAAGGAAAGGGTGGCCCTGAGGAATGGGGAGGAAGCTGCTCGCTTTCTTTACAAAGAGCATTCTGAGTATTAATTCTCAAGCTCCCAGCCTTGGATCTGCAGGACTCGTCCTGGCACCCAGTGGGCTGCTCCAGCCCTGAGCAGCAAATGCACCCTGTGTCTTCATCTATGGATGGGGCCCTGGGTGTGGTGGTGATGAGAGACACAGCCTCCTGCACAGGTCAAGCCAAGGGGAAGCCACCAGCACTGACGTCAGCTCTGGGCAGTCCTCAGGGTACTACCGGGAGGATCTGAGGGGCCTCTAGCTTCTGATACTGCCTCCTGGAGATGGGCCGCTTCCAAGCAGCCCACTCCCTGTGAGGCACAGCAGGCTCAGTGGCAGCACCCCAGAAACATCTCAATTTCTCCCAAACCAGAAGAAATCAGGCTTTCAGACTGAGAAAATTGCTTCAATGTATAATGTTGATGTATGCATCTTCATGCTGCTACATAAAAATAGGAGAGCACACTGGGCCCACCAGAGCCAGCTAAAACTCCAAATGGAGGCGCTTCGTGAAGTCCCACATCTCCAGACTGAGCCACCTTGTTATCTGGCCTCCCGAGAAAGTGGATGAGATGACAAGCAGGTTTCCCAAACAGACCAGTCTTATCCCCATGATGATGATGTTTCCTCAGCTTCATTCCTTGCCAAATAAAGCCATCTGATGTCAACCAGCTAGTTATTTCTCTGTTGTTGTCTCTGCTGGTCCCCTTCATTACAAAGGAAGTGACTTCAAAATGACCAACCTGATTTTTTTGTAGCTACTTTCGGCAGCTCTCCTGTCTGTAAGCCAATCACCTTGGCTCGAGCGGCCGGAACACTTATGTGTTTTTATGGAACAAGGCATTGTCTGATTCTAGAATTGAAAATCAAGCCTTAAGCCGTGTGTGGGGGACAGTGCAGCAGCTGGTAGTCAGGGGTCCAGTCAACCTGTGTTTCGGACAGGGAGCGGTGCATGGCCGACCAGCAGTTGACAGACCTGCTTGTCCTGAAGCACCATGAGTGCCAGGCAGGGTGTGGGGGTGCCTGATCTCCTCAGGAAAACAAGAAAGAAAGAAAGGAAAGCCAGTAAAATATTTAAACTAAATGTGCTGTAATTGGGGGCTTTGACACTGCTGGTCCAGTTACGGTCCTGCCTCTGGGCTGCAGCCCTCAGGGCTCCAGGGCCCATACAGGCACCTGTAGCCTGAAGCTGCTAAGGCAGGCTGACATGCCCAGATGTGGCTGTGGGCCAACCCAGGTAAGGGGTGTCCTTGGACAATGGGGTGTTGCCCTTAGAACCTCCCATCTCCAGACCAGGTACCGCCCTCCGTTTGCCCCTCGTGCAGTGAGCAGCTACAGCAGATGCACCTGGCCTCCCCAGGTGCACACCCAGGGCTGCAGGCAGCGTGAGGTTCTCCCCACAGCGTCAGCTCTGCTGCCTTCAAGGAAGCCCAGTAGTGGCTATGACCACTTTCAAGGTCAGCATTGCCGACCACAGCCTTGCTCATGCCTCAAGGATGCCCCTGAGCATGGACCCCAGGAAAAGGTCTCCACCAGGCTCCCCTGGTAGCTATGGGAGTGGCATGGGGGTTCTTTGGGCCAAAGAAATTTGAGGTATGATATAAGACAGACCCATCCTTTCTGGCCATGGATAGAGCCAAGATCAGTCCCTTCTTTGGTTCACTTTGGGTCCCTGTAATAAAACCTCCTCAGGCCAAATCAGAGTCCAGAGTGGGTGACAAGTGGCCCCATACAACACCTCCTGGGTGTCCTAGATCAGTTTTTCAGAATGCCAGTTTCCAGGGCCTGGGAAAAGAGGTGTGAAAATGCAGGTTTACGGGGGTCAGTGGCTGGGGTATGTGGAGATAGCCCGGGGTGGGCGTGTCCCTCCCTGGAGCAAACAGCATCCCTTGGACCCCGGGAAGGCTCCTTAGAAACCCTGAGGATTCAGGGCGGGGGACCCCCTGGGGAAAGCCCAGCTGTTATTTCTGGGACTTGTGCAGCCGTCCAATGCAGAGGGTCTAAGGCACCATCATTGTGTAGATAAGGAAACCAGGTCCACAGAGGGGGATCGGCTAACTGAGGGACACACACCAGTTATGGCAGAACCAGGGCTACCCCCAAAGGATGACGCCCGAGGTCAACTGGGGGGCTCTGGGGAGCTCTTTCTTCTCTGAGCTGTGACTCTCTCTTCTGAAAGACACCAACTGTGGGGAGCCAACTGTGTGGCGTTCCTGGGTGGCAGAGAGAGAGTACCTGGCAAACCTTGTGGCACAACAGATTCTCAAGCTAACATCTACTGATCCCTTAATATGGGGCCCTGGCTGACTCCTTCAGGGGCATCCTGAGACTCTCAAATGGAAATGAACTAGCCCAGGCCTCCTGGGGTCCAGAGGTCCCAAGGGCAGCAGGAGCCAGGGAGACACCTGAGGGTGTTCGGGCAGGCAGGCCTCCTGGCCTGCAGCTGGCTCTTGAGACCCTCCAGGCAGCTGGGCCCTGGCCACCCTCGCAAGCTCAGCCCCATGCTCTAGTCCTTGAACACACTTTCTGGGGCTTCAGAGTCTGCCTAAGTCTGTGTCCTGTACCAAGGTGCCCTTGTCCACGCATTTAGCCCAGTCCACTCCATGCAGACACAGGAGTCCTGCCTGATTCAGCAAAGCCCCCTGCCCCTTGTCTGGCTTGCTGCATACCTGGGCATACCCAGGATCTCATCCAGAGTGTCAGCACCCAGGCTGTGCCACCTCATTCTCACCATGCTCATGGGGAGGTGCCCTGATTCTCACCCCCATTTGGCAGGGTAGGGCAGGAGGCTGGCTGTGCTCCCTCTACAAATCCATCACCTCGATCTGTGGACCGTGGCAGCTGATGAAGAGCGGCCTTCACGCCCATCTTGCTGGGTCTCAGGAGACGGGGGCTCTCCAGAGCTAGAGCAGGTCTGGCTCATCCCAGTGGCATCCAGTCAGGTATGTAAGGAGTCCCCAGCCAGCCTCCTGCCCAGCATCTTCCCTCAGGAGCCAGCTCTACTTGGCAGTGAACTAGAGTAGGCTGCCCTGGGGCTGTCCCAGCTGGGTGGGGAGTGCCTGAGGGCAGGTTGGGCCCCCAGTGCTGATCCACACAGGCCCATACTGAGTGTTTGCCAGACAGGGGACCACCCCCCCAGGCCGCCATCCCATGCTGCTGCAGGGCCAAGAGTCACTACTTGGCTCACACACAAAGTATTCCGCAGGAGCTCAGCCTGGGTAGGGCTGGGGGTGGGAGGCGGCTCCCGACACATCTGGAAAGCATCATCTCCCTGCAGATAGCACAGCCTGTTTGCTGGGGAGACGCGCACCCCACCCACGCCCAAGCCCAAGCCCACAGTCTTTGTATCCAAACTGTTCTTAGTGATGAGTCCTGGGGAGCAGGCGCTGGTGCCTGTGCCCCTTGGAAGCTGAACGTCCCTCCCTGGGAGTTTCCCACATCTGTCTAGCTTATTCTAGAGGCTTCAGAGTTTTGAGTTTGCTCTGGAATGTGTCTCTGAGAATGGTGTGGAATAAAGCTCTGGAATAACCAGCTCACATCTCTTGAGAATTACCTAGACTTTTTAGAGAATAATCTACCCTTTCTCGTCTGATTTGCAGAGCCAATTTTAGGATTGATCCTAATCCCAAGAGTCAAGGCCTGACAGTGGACAGGTACAGGCAAGAGCTATCCTGAGAGGCCAGCTGGTCATCTGTGGGGGGTGTAGAGGCAGCAGGGCCAAGGACACTCAGAAGGCCTGTTCTTTCTCTCCTGGGAGCACCCTGTGGGCAGGGTCTGCCCTAGAGAAATGGGTCTGGCTTCCCAGTCACGGTCCAAAACAGGCCCAGAGTCCTGTAGCAGGGCACAGGTGGTGCTGTCAGAGGCCCGGGTCTCCTGTCTGAGTCCGCCTCAATTTCCTGGATTCTGGGAAGCCTCTGGGGGGGTGGGGTGGAAGGGCACTGATCAAGCCCCTAACAGGGGTGTGCCCATCCGGCAGCTCTGGCTAGCCCTTCCTGTGAAGACTGACCACACGAAGCTGGGTGGAGTTTCTGGGAGGTTGTCCGGTCATCTGGAGTCAGGGGCTGGCCAGCAGAAAGGCCCTAAAGGTCACACAGGCCCAAGCCTCACAGAACAGCAGGAAGTGAAGCCCAGGGATGGCCCGCAGTCACAGCCACAGCCGCACAGGGGGGCCTAGTGCTACTGGGAAAAGCAGGCAGTGGCTGTGACTGGGCCCAAGCACTGGCCCTGTCTGTGCACCATAGGCCTTTAGCCCTCCCATCTCAGAGCTTTTGACTGACCATCCCCCAAAGCCGGTCTTCCAGCTGACCTACTCCAGAGTGTCCTGGGCTATGCCGAGCTGACTGTGCAGTCACCCCGGAGCCGAGCCATGCTGACCAGGCGGCCAGGCCCTGGAGAGGCTGAGCAGCACGCAGGAGGATGAAACGGGTGCTGAGGCTTCAGTTTCAGGTTAGGGGTGCAGTGTTGGGCTCAGGAGGCAGAAACATGGTAGGACAGGAAGTTGGGGAGATGCCAGATGGCTCTAGATGCCTCAGTGGGGGCCTGATGGGGTCTCCTCATGATGCTGGGTGCTTGGGATTTCAGGCTGGGCCGTGGGGAGCAGGCAGATCTCGAAGGGCTGAATCTGAGCGGAGATGTGCTAGGGCACTGGGGGGCTGAACTAAGAGGATGTAGAGAGGGAGGGACCTAGGACCCTTGAGAACAAAGCCCAGGCGGGAGGGCAGGGCACTGTGGAGGAGACTGGACCACCACCCCTCCTCCCATGCAGGCCTCCCTACGTCGCCCCCACCCCTCCAGCTAGCTGTTCCCAGAATGCTTGGAGCAGCAGAACTACAGCGGCCACTGCGCCTGTTGGCCCCGTGCTTGGTAGGACTGCCCTGGGGACGGGGTGGGCAGTGGGCCAGCTGCCACTAGGGTCAGGGGAAGGAAGGAGAGCCCGAGCTTTGGGCTCCTGCACTAGGATGAGGGAGGCAATTGGGGCATCCCCGTCTGCTGGGTGCCCATGGAGGGGCGCACAACCAGACCCCTGGCCTGACTGGGAGTTGGGGAGCACAGGGCCCTCCTTCAGGAGCCCAAGAGCAGGGGGCAGAGTGGGCACCAACTCTTCCCAGCCCCAGTGGATCTGCAGAGGGGGCACCTCTCCAGGGCACCCTGACAGGCTGTAAACCACGGGCAACACGTGCAGAAGGTCTGGAAGCAAGTGCCCTGCAGCAGCCCTGGGCACGTGTTTAAGCGCATCCGCTAGTGAGTTTTCACAACCCCAAAAGGCCACCTCCCAGGCAGCCCCAGATGCTGAGAGGCCAGGGCCGGTTAATGAACCCCTCTTTATTTCAGCTTTATCAGCTAAAAGTGATTTTACACAAAATAATGTGTCAGAGGTAATTGCTCCTGGGCACAGATCCCAAATTCCAGCCTGCAACCAAAGGCTAAATGTGTCCATTAATGATTCAGCCTCTGGAGCCAGTCCCAAGGGACGGAGCACAGGGAGTTGTCAGAGAGGAGACCCCCCCCCCACAAGTTCCTGGCTGGAGGCCAGCCCAGCCCTGCCCAACAGGAACTGATTCCTGCCCAGTGGGGGCGGTGAGGGTGGAAGCTTCTCCACAGGGGTGATTCCAGCACCCACAGGGCAAACAGGCTTCCCTTTGTGGGCCCCAGAGCAGGTCACGGTCACTGCCCAGGTGCCACCTGCCTGAGGTCAGGACGAAGGCCCAGGGAGCTTGGAGCAGAGGGGCTGGGCCGCCCCCACCCCCAGTTCCCCTCTGCACCAAGAGCTGTTCTCTGGGAAATTCTTGGATGGAGAAAGGACTTGAACCATGTACAAAATCAGGAGTATCGAGCACAAGCATGATGAACCCAGCTCAGCAACAGAAGCAGAGGCAGGCACCTGGGGTCTCGGGTGGCTGTCCTCCCAGGGGATCAAGAGCTCCTGGACAGAGAGGTCTGGGCTCCACCCAGCTCTGCCGCCCCGTCTGCTGTGAAAGGCCCCTCCCACCATGTCTCTTAGCCTCGGCTTCCTCATCTGTAACCCGGGACAGGGCACTTGACCCCCGCCGCCATGAAGCTCCATGAGGCTGGGCATACCAACACCTGGCTGGCTTTGGCACCTGGCAGCGTCCAGCATACAGAGGTCATTTGTGCTACAGTTTGATCCTGAGGCTGCGGTCCTTGCCAGATCCTTTTCAGCCTCAGCCCCTGGTGGGGGTGGGGAGGGGGGGTATATTTGCCGGTCGATATTGGATGGTGTTCACATCCAGCGCTTGGGGCTGACGGGGGAGTCTGGGGGGACACCGGGAATCTGGACTTCCCCAGAGGAGGTCAGGGCCAGGGTAAAACTATGCATATTTTATATGCAACAGGTTTATTGCTCTAACACATATACATCAAATGGACACTTTCATGTAATTAATGGGATTGAACCCAGAGCCTCAAGCATGCTAAACACATGCTCTACCACTCAGCTGCCCCAGCCCCAAAATGTACCCTTTGAAAGTGTACAGTCGGGTGGTTTATAGCACAATCCCAAGGCTCACAGCCACTACCCAATTCCATCGTTTTCACCTCATACCTGTTAGCTGTCTGCCTCCCGTGTCCCACAGCCCTTGGCATCACCGATCTACTTTCTGCCTCTGTGGATTTGCCCATTCTGGACAACTCATAGAAATGGAATTAGACAAAATGCAGGGTTTTTTTAAAAAAAAACTGTCTTTTCCCACTTAGCAAGTCATCAAGGTAACTCCATGTTGTGGCCTGTACCAGAACTTTATTCCTTTTTATGACTGAATAATATTCCACATATTGTTCTTCATCCATCAGCTGATGGATGCTCAGCTTATTTTCCTTTGGGTCAATGGTGAATAATGCTACTAACAAACACACGTTCAAGTTTGGGTATGAATGTGTGTTTTCATTTGCCTTCATCATACACTCTGGAGTGGAATTGCAGGGTCACATGGTAGAAAGAATATCAGTTACCAAAACAAAAAAAAAGTAGAAGAAATAGAGGAAAGTATGTATAAATGTTAAATGTTACAGGGCAACAGGAGTCAACTAAACTCCCCGAGTCAGTGTACATTTAAGAGCCCAGGGCACAGCAGGACTCAGTGCAGACACACAAGGCCCTGCACCTCACCTGCACAGGGTGCTAGGAGCCCCTCCAGCCCCCCCTTTCTAGCCTGTGCCTGCAGGCTCTCCCAGGGAAGACTCCCCAATGACTGGCGGTGGTTCTGGAAACCTCCTTTCCCCCTTAAAAGTAGTTGGGACCAGGCAAGCATTGTAGCTCCGTGGTAGAGTGCTTGCCTAGCGTGCGCAATGTCCCCAGTTTAATCCCCAGGAGTGGGAAAAAAAACAACTAGGGACCTCCCAGGTTTGTGGAAAGGGACATGGATGAGATGTGGCCTTGCCACCTGCAGCCCTGACCTGCCCATTCTCTTCAATCTCTTCCAGCTCAAGGAGAATGAAGGCCACCACTAGGGGGATTGAACCCAGGGACCTTTACCACTGGGCTACACCCTCAGCCCTTTCTATTTTAATTTTGAGACAGGGTCTCCCTAAGTTGTTAAGGCTGGCTTTGAACTTGCGATTTTCCTGCTTCAGCCTCCTGACACCTTGAGTCTAGTAGGAGAAGATCCTGTGGCTGAGATGGGCCACAGCAGAGGTGGCCATTGTGGAGGTGACCTGTGGATGGCCATTAGCGATGCCATTTGCTCTCACGTCCATCTGTCACCATGTCACAGGCTGTTTAGGAGAGGTGGAAGAGTGGGGCTCTTTGGAGGTAAAGAGATTAAAATGAGGGAGAAGAGGGGCAAGGAGAAGCCTGAGCTGAAGGGTCAGCAGTTGGGTAAGAGGTCTGGGTGCAGGCAGAAGTCGGGGGGTGGAGGGACAACTGAGGAAGGACGCCTCCCTCCAGGGTGGGAGGCTGGGAAAGGGGGCGGTGCTGCCGAAGAAGCCCAGGCTCTCCTTATGCCCGTGTCGCCATGGTCACCCAGTCAAGGACACAGGACTGGAGGAGAAAGGGTGGCTGCAGGCAGGGGAGGGGCCCCAGGGAAAGCACTGCAGGACCCCTGGGCCAGACAGAAGCCCCCAGGGGGAAGGGAGGTGGTGGGCAGGAGGAACCTGAGCAGGATGGCCCCAGAGCCACCTGGAGGCATGACCTCATGGGCACCCCTGCAGCCCCTGGACACCTGCTGCAAAAACCAGGCCTGTGCCCTGTGGGCCCTCTGTGACCTGCAGAATGGTGTGTCCAGGGGCCTTTGGTTGGAACTTTCCACCCCACCCCCATCCAGTGTGCCCTCACCCTCATCCTGTCCCCTGCAGAGAGGGTCGCTGTCTCACCACATGGTACTCCCTGCCTTGGACATTCACATCCCAAGGAGAGGCCTGCCCGGCTGGACTGTGCCTGAGTGTGGTGTCAGGCTGTGGCCACCAGGTCAATAGGAGAGGGTTCAGGAATGAAAAAGGCCAGGTCCTGACCATGGCCTGCACCTGAGAGGCACTTTCTACTAGAAGAGGCTCTCTCTTAGAGGGTGAGCTACTCAGGGCCCTTCCCTGAACCCCTCTGGACAGGAAGCACTGAACCACGGAGCAGGACAATTGCCAACAGGATGCGAACACCAGCCCCAGCTGTCCTGGTGACTGCCCCAGTGGCCCACTCACCTAGATTATTGGTCCATTAACAGTGATCCCAGGGGGCCATGGCTGGGAAAGATGGTCACAGAGCCCACCCAGCAAGTGATCAGGGCCAGCCAAGAGCATAGGGTGGGTGTGCTCAGAAGTCCTGCTAGACAGCCATGGATAACAGGGAGGGCAGCCACAGGACGAAGGTGACCGAGAATGGCACCCAGAATGAGGCTGCAGCCCTGAGGGCCCAGCAGGGTCTGGTGGTTGGACTAGTCAGGCTTTTGGAGGCACCAGCTTGGAGGGCCTGCGAGAGGATTTGTGCTGAGCTGCAGGACAGGGACCCACTGCTCAACCCCTCCCACCTCAAATCTGGTGACACCCCTGGGGTTGGCAGGAGCCAAGCAGGAGGCCTGAGGGAAGGGTCAGCCATGTGGCCCCAGTGACCTGGAGCAGGGAGCCAGGACAGGCCTGAGACTGCACCCACAGTGGTCAGAGGCCTGACTTGGGGCCCCAATATACCCTCCTCTGGCAACCTGCTGGCTCTTCTGACCAAGGGCAGACCTTGCCAGTGAGGGCCTCCGAGCCCAGGTCTCGGGGGAAGGCAGAGGTGGAGCCTCAGGGGCCAAACACCTGGAGCAGGTGCGGCACTGTCTCCTCCTACCTGTGGAACCTCCTGCCCGTGAAGGGCGAGGAGTTAGAGAGCCTGGATGCAAGAGAAGGAGCTCAGACTTTATCCTGCGGGCAATCAGGAGCAGGAGCCTTACAGGATGGCCTGATCAGATCTGTGGGCAGGCCACTGTGTGGACACTCAGGAAGAGTATAATGGGGACAGGAAGCTCAGAGGATGGCACTGGTGTCCAGAGACAGGGGCACAGGGGCCAGGGCTGGGCAGGGAGCTGCTGGAATCCAAGGAGGCTAAGGCCTCTGGCACGCACCCCAGGGTGACTAGCAGGACATCTGGGGACACAATGTGCCACCCCGGGTCTTGGGGTCCCCTTCCTCTCCTGGGAGACCCCCAGAGGGGTGCCACTTGACATCCCAGCATCCTTTGTGGGGAGTGCCCCACCTGATGTGCTCCCTGCTTCCCAGACTGCTACAGTCCCCCAGATACTGGAGCTCTGGCAGGCAGGCTGGGCAACCGTGTCCCCAGGTTGCCCCCCACACTGGCCTGAAACCAACCTGTAACTGCGGCTCCTGGTGGCTTCCAGAGCTCAGAGTCCAACTGTGATCCCCACAAGGGCATGGCCAAGCTCCCTTGCTTGGCTTGCTGCTTCCCATGCTGCCCACCTCACTGCACAGCTGGGCTGGCCTCCTGGCCTCCTGGCCTCCTGGCCTCCACGGCCTCAGCTCCCCCATGTGCAAAGTAAGGGAGGCTGAAAGGTCTCTGCAACTTCATCCTTACCCCCTGAACTTCCAAGTGCCAGGCCCTTGCATAGTGCTGGTGTCACAGAGAGATCAGAAGGGAAGGACAGACATGTGTAGAGAAGGTAGCTTATGTGACCAGGGGACAGAGAAGGAGGGGGAGGTCAGAGCAGGGACACAAGTTGGTGCTCGAAGCCTGGGGTGAGGCAAGACTGAAGTTACTGCTCCTTTTCTCCCCCAGGCGTGAGCACCTAGCACTGGCTCTTGCCCATAGGCATGTTGCTGAATGCATTAAATTGTCACTGTGGCAGCCGCCGGTAAGTGACTATCAATATGTGTGAGTTACAGAGAACTGTCGTGCTAGAACCTGCACCTGGCTTGAAGGTATGTCTCATTATTTCCAGTTTACCAATGAGGAGACTGAGGGTCAGAATGGTATAAGTCCCTGTCAGTGAGAAGCCTTGCAGAGTAAGGGGCCCAGCGAGGGATCTGATCCAGAGCCTTGGGACAGACAGCCCAGTCCTGGAGACCCCTGAGGGAGGAGCACCTGGTGACCCCCAGGATGGCTTATCCTCAGGGCCAGCCCCCCTTCATCTAACCTGACCTGCTTGGAGCAGGAAGCATGGGCCAGGCTGAGATCCCCAAGCCCAGTGGGTCAGAGACAGCTTCTTGGAGGAGGGAGGACCTGAGCTGAGCCTTGGGGGCCAACATGATCCTAACTAGAGGAGACAGAGGCCAGGGCATTGCGGGGCCAGCCACAGCAGGAGTAAGGGGGGCCTGGAGGCTCGGGGCTGAAGAGGGAGTGAGAATCCAGAGGCTAGAGGTGTGCAGGGCCCAGGAGCTGGAGTGGAGGGCCAATGGGAGTAGGAGCCACCAGCCCTCTAGCCTGTGGCCCTTGGGACCCTGGAGATCATGTTTGTGGGGACCCTGAAGCAGACTCTGGGGAGACCTTGGCAGGGTCATGACCTCTAAGACCATGCCCACTTTGCATATAGGACCAGCCCTCCTGAGGTGCACCAAGCCTGGTGGCCACCAAGAGGCAGGGAGTTAGGGTCTAAGGGTGCTCCAGGGTGCCCCAGAGGAGCCCTGTCCCCTGGCCTCTCCTCATAGCGGCCAGTGAAGGAGACATGCACCCCTGACAGCCACGTCTGATCGCTCACAGATGGATTGCTCTTCCCAGGCAGCAGGCCCCAAGCCCAAGCCTGCAGCCCCAGTGGGACTGCGTCCTCAGCCCGCCTCGCACCTGGCACTGCCTGGCGCATGGCTCCACCAGGCCCCAGGCCAGGCTGCTTTGCCGGTGGAACTGCAGACAGGCGGCGGCCGCCCACAGATCAGGGAGCACCTGAGCCAGGCTGCAGGGCTCCAGGCGCACTGCTGCCATGTGACCTCAGGCATCTCTGCATGGGTGCCCTCATCTGTTGGGTGGGATGGCAGCAGTGCCCACTCAGAGGCCACAGAGAGGGAAGGAGGTCATGTGTGTAAAAGTGCCCCAGAGAGCCAGCAGATAGGGAGACACGTAGGAAGCATTCAGCTGCACAAAGGGTCACCTGCAAGCCCACCAGCTTCCCATGAGGCCACCAGGCATCGAGGGTGCCTGCCCAGAAGGCACCCAGTGGGAGAGTTCTGGAACACAGGCCATGCTTGAACCCCTCAGTGTCCCTCCAACAGTGACCTCCTCACCCCTCCTCCCTCTCCAGCAGGGCCTGGTGTGAGTCTCCTGGCTCCCTTGGACCCTGCAGCACATCTGGAGACTGGAACAACCATAGGACCCACAGTGGCACTGGTGCTATATGTGGCCTGTGAGCCCAGGGCAGGTTGCCTGCACCATCCTGTCCTGGTGCCTGTGCCATTTGCCAGGGTGCCCAGTGAGCCCTCTTCTCCCTGTGCTCAGCATGGAGTGGTAAGATGCCCCATCCTTCCTGCAGCGCTGCCCTAGGTTGCTTCCTTGGCTTGAGGGAGGCAGACATTGGCTCTGGGAGACTCCAGGAAAGAGGAGCAAGTTCCCAGTTCCCCTCAGCAGCCAAAAAAGCACTTGGCAGGCAGCTCAGCCTCACACCAGAGACCTAATTACAGAAGCACTATACCAGGGCCTCCCAGCAGAAGGCTTGCCGGGGCAGGCACTTACCACCACCATCTCAAACCCAGAAAAACCCAGCCAGGGGCATGTGAACGGTTAGAGCCAGAGGCTCTGTGGTCAGTGGCCAACATTCAAGTCCCCACCCCACCACTTAGCAGCTGTGTGGCCCCAGGCAAACTGCTCAACCTCTCTGATTTTGTCCACTCATCTAAAAAGTGGGGGTGACAATTGTAGTATCTTCTTCTGGGCATGATTATGGGGGTTAACCAAGTTGGCAAGGGACTGGAAAGGAGCCTGGACCCCAGGGAGGGTAACAACTGCCTTTGGGAGGAGGGAGACAGGATTGAAAAGGGCCAGGGACCTGGTTACAGTAGACAGGGGCCTACTGCCTTCCAGAATACCACATCAGTGAGATCTGGGAGGTCCACAGGGCAGAGACAGGGAGGAGAAATCAGAGCACTTTTCAAAGGCACATGGCAGCTGGGGTGACTGGTCAGGTCTGCAGACCTAGGCCCCATGTGGCTGCAAAGGCCCTGTGGGAAGAAAGCCCACCAGCTCCTGCTCCCCTGCCCACCTGTTCCTGCAGCACATTTGCAGGGCACTGAGTGTGCTGCCCGCAGGCTGGAGGGTTCTGCCTGGAGGAGCAGCTTCCAGGTGTGAGAGGCAAACGTTAGGCCACACATAGGAGGCCACCCAAGTGCCCCCAAGGAGGGTTATGCCAGGAAAGGGCAAAGGCAGAGGACGTGCCCCTGAGCTGATATCTGCACAGAGATCTGACAGAGGGGAAGGAGGAGTCTGTGCCAGGCTGGCTTCAGGGACTGCATGGTGACAGGACCCATGCTATGGAGGGCCCACCTTGGGCCTGTGCGGGCAGGCCCACCTCACACCCTTGATCACTGGAGTTTGGAATCCATGTTTTGTAAGCAAATCCAGCGGGATCCTGCAGCACGCCCTGCAGGTTGGAGCCTCAGATCCTGAGTGGCCGCTTTCCACTGGCTGTTTGGCTGTCCTGCCCCAGGTGACAGAGTCACAGTGTGGTGGGTGGATGAGTTGGTGGCCTGAATGTCTAATCCACCTCCTGTCCAACTACTGCTCAACTTGGGGGGTTGAGCGCAGACAGAAGAGGAGGCTTCCTTGCCCCGAGGCTGGGCTGCACAACATGCCAAAGAAGCCGAAATTGAAAGACCAAGGGCAGGGGGAGCCTTCCTCTGTAACAACTCTCTCTGGAGAACCCGCCTGGTCCTGTGGAAGTTCATCAATGCCCTCTGAGGACAGTGTCCCCATAACCTAACCACCTCGCACCAGGCCACCTCTCAAAGTCCTACCCACTCACCACCACCACACTGAGACCAAGCTTCCAGAAACCTTGGGACAACTCAAACGACACCCAAACCACAGTGGGGATGATACTGGCTTGACCCTTGGTGGTAGCACTGGAGTTGGTGACAATGGAGACATTGAAGGTAAACTGAAGGACTTTCCAGGTAGACTGGATATAGGGTGATTCCCAGGTTTTGGCCTAAGCACATGGAAAGATGCGAGTGCCCCAACTGATGTGAGGAAGGTTATGGGAGAAGCATGGGTGAGGAGTAGATCTGATTGCTGCTGTAACAAGTGGCTCCAACCATGGGGGTTTAGAAATATGCTCAGTAGATCTCATACAGTTCTGGAGGACAGAAATCGCACATCATCTCACTGGTCTAAAGCCAAGGAGTCACGGGGCCAGTTCCTTCCTCATCTTTTCCAGCTCCTGGAGGCCCCCTGCCTCCTGTGACTTTGGATCCCTTCCTCTCATCCCTCCAGCCACTTCCTTCCGGTTGCCACACTTCCTCCTGTGACCTTCTCACCCTCCTCTTATGAGAATGCATAAGATGGCAGGTAGCCTCCACTTGAATGATTCAGGATCCTCCTCCATCTCAAGATCCTTGGCTTATCCACATCTGTAAGTCTTCTTTTGCCATATAAAGTTGCAGCCAGAGATTCCAGGGATGAGGATGTGCTGATCTTTTCAGTTGACCACAGGGGTGAGAAATAGGAATTTAGGTTTGGACATATTAATCCAAATGCCTTTTGGACACACAAGTAGAGATGTCAAGAAGGCAGTTTGATGAAGGAATCCGGAGTTTCCTGGAGAGGTCAGGTGGAGAACTGCATTTGGGAATCATGAGTATATAACAGCATTTAGAGCCAGGAAGCTGGACATGATTTTTTTAGTATTGTCATTCCATCCAGTTGGAGAAATCTCCCAAAAGACAAAGAGATAAGAACCGGGGGAGAAAAGATAAAATTGGAAGAACTAACTGGTAGAACTAAAATCTGCATATCAGATTACATAAAGAAAACAGAAAAAATGAAATCATCAAAGAAGCCAGGCATGTTAGCAAAGGCTGTAATTCCAGCCTCAAGAGGCCGAGGCAGGAGGCCGGGTTCAAGCCCCAGGGCCACAAAAATACAAAAAGGGTTGGGGATATAGCTGTGTGATAAATCACCCTTGGGATCTATCTCCAGTCCCAGAAAGAAAAAAAAAAAAATCTAAGAAACAGCATTGCCTTACAAGCAAGGAGCAAGGAAAATCCCACCACACAGCAGACTGGGGAAAATGTGTCAGGTTGCAGCAGGTATTAACTCCCAGAAGAACAGAGCAGAGAGGAAAGAAGATGTCATCGTAACAAGGACATTTTACAATAATTAAATAAATGTCCCTTAAAACTCGCCTTCTACAAACCATTCGCTAAAAATGCAGGGCTTATGAGAAAAAGTGGCTTAGGAACAGACTGCTCAGAACTTAGGGAACATTTTATAAAGGGATATTGACATGTAATTTACATACAATAAAACTCCCCCCTTATGAAGTGTACGATTTGGTGAGTTCTGAGCAGCATATGGAGGCCCCCAAGCACCATCAGGAACAGGAACCATCTCCTTACCCCACAAGACTTTCCTTGCACCCCCTGTAGCCATCTTTCACCCTCCGCAACTGTGGCCCTGTGGCAATGGCTCCAGTGCTCCAGGAAGGGCACCCACGTGGCTTCTGTGTCTGGCTCTTTTCACTTGGCCTGATGTTCTTGGATGCCCATTTTTCTGCATTTGTTGGTTTGTTCCTTGTTATGCTGTCGTATCCCATTATCCAGACGTTCCACACTCACCCGCTGAAGGGACCTGGTAATATCTCCAACTGGGGGGTGTTATGGCTGACCCTGCTCTGCACATCCACCTTCAGGTCTGTGTGTGAACATGTTTTCATTTCTCAAAGGCAAATGGCTGGAGTGGACTATATGCACATGCGTGTGCGAGCATGTGTGCGTGCGTGCCCGCATGCACACACACACACACACACACAATTTCATAAGAAAATTTGAAACTGCTTTTCAAAGGAGCTGAACTCCCTCTGCTTTCTCTGTGACTGGGAGTTACAGGCACGTGACATCGCAGGTGAATTGTGGTCTTATTCATTTCAGACTTTACAGCAGGAGCGATGAGCCAGTGGTGAGCTTCTCATGTGCTCATATGTCATCCACATCTCTGCTGAAGCATCTGTTCAAGTTCTTTTGCTTATTTTTATTAGGTTGTTTGTCTTACTGTTGAGTTATGAGAGTCCCTTATATGTTCTGGATACAATTCTTTATTAGGTTTGTGTTTTGCATCTTGGAACTTTGTAACCAGAGCCGT
Source organism: Marmota flaviventris (assembly GCF_047511675.1). NCBI lineage: Eukaryota > Metazoa > Chordata > Mammalia > Rodentia > Sciuridae > Marmota > Marmota flaviventris. The sequence continues at coordinate 2,727,130 of NC_092499.1, forward strand.
CATTAAAGCAACAATGATACCAATAAAAACACTAACATAGTCATTTCTCCTCTGCGTTATTACCTAATATTGCAACTGGTTGTGCCTCCCCCTGGGACATATAGATCCTTGAAGACCAGTTTCAACATTAAAAACGTACACCAGGGCTGGGGCTGGGGCTCAGTGGTAGAGAGCTTGCCTAGCATGTGTGAGGCCCTGGGTTCCATTCTCAGCACCACATACAAATAAATGAATAAAAATAAGTCTATCAACATAAATTTTTTTTTAAAATCCATACGATGTTTTAGCATGGGTGTGGGGGGGTCTCCTGTGTTCTTAGAAAGGTCCCTTGTGTCCTTCCTCACCTGCACACTCAGCTTCTCCAGAGTGAAGCGTGGGAGGGACATGGTTCTGCCCTACACTCTCAAGCTAGGGAAGGGATTTTCCATAGGGTTTTCAGCTTGCCTTTTTATTTTTATTTATTTATTTTTTTAAGAGAGAGAGAATTTTTTAATATTTATTTTTTAGTTTTCAGCAGATACAACATCTTTGTTTGTATGTGGTGCTGAGGATCGAACCCTGGCTGCACGCATGCCAGGCGAGCGCGCTACCGCTTGAGCCACATCCCCAGCCCCTCAGCTTGCCTTTTTAAAAGACTCTTCATTTATTATGGAATTAAGTGTTTTAATTGTCAGGATACTTGCTTCTCCTGGCTTAAAACATGCTGGGAGAAACTGCACATGAGCAACTTGACTTCCCAGTGACATTGACCTTGCCCCCTGCTTGCCAGTCATCTGTGAGCTAATCTGTGTGAACAAAAACCCTTGCTACAGCAAGAGGATCTGGATACAGTCGGCATCAGCTGTGAACAGTATTTGCTGGGCACAACGCTGGAATCCTGAATGTCATTTTACCAAACATATGATGTAACTGTTCTGTGAAAAGGCCAAACATGTGTAAGAGGGCTAACCCTCACCTGCTGTAGCAGGAGCCATTGGTATACTTCAATGGGAAAAATAAGAATTCACGGTGTAAGCACGATATTTAGAAATACAAATTTAAAACAAACAAACAAAACCTAACAGAACTGGAAGCAGTTCCCCCTGGGGTGTGTGACTCAGGGATGGGTCTGAATCTGTTGTTTCTCACTGCAAGCCCATATACTCTTTGTCTGCTTAAAATGAAATAGATAGAAACAACAAAATATAACTGCCGTATAATCCAGCAATGTCCCCCCTTGGTGTTTCCCAAGTGCATAGAAAACTTACGTCTACTCTAAAACCTGCACTTTGGCCCTTATAAAGCTTTATTCAAAATGGCAAAACTTGGATGCAATTGAGTTGTCCTTCAATCTGCAGAGAAGGGAAATATATTCAGTGCTAAAAAGAAATGAGCTACTAAGCCATGGAAATACACGGAGGAAACTTCGATGCAGATTCCTCTCTGAACGAAGCCAGTCTGCAAAGACTCTAGGCTGTGATTTCAGCAATTTGACATTCTGGAAAAGGGGAAACCATGGGAAATTAAAGGAACCTGGGGTGGCAGGGCTGGTGAAGGGGACAGCTGCACAGGAGAGCACAAATGACATTTTGGCAATGAAGCTACTCTGTATGAGGCTGCAGCGGTGGATTCATGTCGATGCACATTTGTCCAAACCCACAGAATGCACAGCACCAAGAGTGACTCCTCAGGCAAGCCAAGGATGAAGCCAAGGACTCTGGGTGACCATGATGTGTTCCATGTGGGCTTACCAACTGTAACAAAGGTCCCCTATGGGGCCTGTTGGAGACGGGGAGGTGGGGTGCATGGGAAATCTCTGTACCTGACCCTAGATTTTGCTGTAAGCCTGAAACTGCTCTAAAAAGTAATCTAGGAGAGTATTTTTAAAAAATGAAGAACACAGATTATTTTGATAAAAATATGAACTAATAAATTAAATTTTTTTTTTTAGTTTTTGATGGACCTTTATTTTATTTATTTATTTACATGTGGTATTGAGAATCAAACCCAGTGCTCCCTGGCAAGTGCTCTACCACTGAGCCACAACCCAGCCCATGAATTACTTTTAAACATAAAAAAGTTGGATATTTCATCCAAGCAACAATTTTTGTGTTTTGATATTTGAACTGAAATCTGAATTCAGATCTTTCTGACTCCAATTACTATGTTGCCAGTAAAGAGCATTAGAAGCCAGTTTGGAGCGAGTAAGAAGGAGAGGGGTGAGGGGACGAACTCTGGCCCACGTCCAAGACCAATGCTCTTCAGCAAAGCCCCCAGTGGGCTTGACTGTGTCCACCCCTCCTTCATCTAAACAGCCCTGCAGGCTAAGGGCTTGGCAGTTCCCCTCCAGTGACTAGGAGCCACACACACAGCACCCTCCGTGTTCACTTCAGAGGAGTTTGCTGAGCTTTTCCAGTATGGTCTCAGGCACCTTGGTACAGATTGCAGCACCCGTTTCATTAGCTCTAAATACCAAGAGAGCCAACCGGCCGCCAGCTGCCTTCTTCAGTGTTGGCACAGAGCACAGATCACCCTGTTCCCAATAGTGCTCATTTGTGTGGGGGAGGCCAGTGTAGGCGATCAAGGGAAGAAGATGCTGTTGTTCAGCTGGTGGGGGTGTCTCAAGGTCAGGCTGGGGTGCCAGAGCGCCCAAGGCTACAGGTCGATGGATACATGCGTTGATTGGAGACCTGGGACCCTCCTGGCCAGGTGGCAACATCTCACCCAGAAAATACCTATGTGGCTTTTGCTGTGGAGCATGCCATCATTTTATGTAAGTATGACAAAAGTTCTCAAGGTAGGCATGATGATGATGATGATGATGATGATGATTTTCCCCATTTTTCTTATTTATTTATTTTAGTTGCAGATGAACACAATACCTTTATTTATTTTTATATGGTGCTGAGGATCAAGCTTAGCGCCTCACACATGCTAGGCAAGCGCTCTACCACTGAGCTACCTACAGCCCTGGCCCGATTTTCCCCATTTTTCAGATGAGCAAACTGAAGCACAGAAACATTATTTAACCTGCCCAGAGCAGCACAGCCCAAATGAAATAGCAGGTGCTCTAGCTTCCCAGTCCGAGATCACAGGTACTATGTGAAAGCACATTTTGATAACTTTTCCTTCCTTCCTTCCTTCCTTCCTTCCTTCCTTCCTTCCTTCCTTCCTTCCTTTCTTCTTCTGTACTAGGGATTGAATCCAGGGATTCCCACATTCCATAGGCAAGCTCTCTACCACTGAGCAACATCCCCAGCACTTTTTTTTTTTTATTTTGGGACAGGGTCTCACTAAGTTGCCTAGGATCCTCTTGCCTCAGCCTCCTGAGTAGCTGGGATTACAGGTGTGCATCACCCCCATGGGCAGCTACATCTTGATAATTCTTGTTACAAATTATCCACATTGTTATTGCAAAATGGATCCTGAGCTCATAAAATGGGACAGGGCACCTGGTAGGGTTCAGGATTCATAGAAGAAGGGGATCAAAACCTTGGCCTCCCACTCTGGCTGAGACTCCAGAGCTGCCTCCTCCTTGCTGTAACAAAGGGGAAATGTCATCTCCTTCCCAGGGGTGTAGAAACCGGCGAATAAGATAAAATCTGTCCAAACACCTGGGAACAGTACAATGACAATTTTTAAACTCAAGGTTAAATTTCAACATAAGAAATTAAGAGTCCCTCAGAGGTGGCCTGAATTCCATGTCTGGAAAGCACACCCCAGACAGACCAGGCGAGAGATCCCCAGCGCAGGGAATGGAGGAAGGTCACAGAAGCTCCAAGGAAGGTGGTTTGTTTTGTTTTATGAGGCCGAGGATGGACTCAGCACTGCAGCTTGGGATGGCGGAGAGGCGCTGTCCTTGGGAGTATGAGCCAACCTTGATGTGGACGGCAGAGGGCCAGCTGGAGGGCACAGGGCAATGGCTGGGAGCCAGCATGCAGGCCCAGGCCCTTGTCCACAGGCCTCAACTTCCTCCCAGCTGTGGGCACCTGTGTCGGGGAAGAACAGGGAGCTTCGGGAGAGTTGGGTCCAAATAGACCCTTGGGTGCCCACTCAGGGCATTACAGGAGGCCAGCACTGGATCAGGTGGGGTAGAGCCTGGGACCTGGCAGGGGAACAAGCAGCAGGTGGGCTGAGCACCGGAAACAGTTCACCAGTAGTTTAATGGGGCAGTGGTGGCAACTCCTCTCTGACACTTGGTTACATGTGAGGGAGCCAGGATCAATGCCAAGGGGCGGGTCCCCAGGGAGGTGGTTGGTCAGCTTCAGAGGTGTCCTCCCCCCTTGGGTCTCCTCCCACCCCACATTTTTCCATTCACATGTTGTCCACCCTCCCAACTGACCCCTCCCCAACATTCACAAAAAAAACCCCGCCAAGTTTCCTGGGAGCAGGTGCTGGGAAGATCCTATAGCTGCCCAGCCCCTGGGCTGGGGCTGGGGCTCCGTGGTAGAGTGCTTGCCTCACACATGTGGGACACTGGGTTTGATCCTCAGCACCACATAAAAATAAACAAAATAAAGGTATTGTGTACATGTATAACAACAACAAAAAAAAAATTTTAAAAAAGTGAGTCATTCACTGAGGGCCTTCCCTGTGCCCAGGGCCGTTCCAGATGCTTGGGATACAGACATCCATGCCCCCCCTGGGACTTACATTCTGAGAGGAGCAAGAGACAAGAAACACATCGAACTTTTAAGCAAAATGTTGTATTAGAAAGTATCAAGTGTTATGGAAAAACAAAAAGTAGAGCCAGTATCCGGGGATCCAGAAGTCGCTGTGAGGACTATACCTGGGCCTCTGCATCCTGTGCAAGTGGCCTCCCTCTGCCCTCAGGGGCTGCCAGATGGATGGGGTGATGACAGTGTTTCCTATAGTACAGTCCCTGGGTCACCTGGGCCTAGTGAGAAATGCAGAGCCTCAGGCTGGGCCCTCTTGAATTAGCCACAGATGCTGGCACTCTGCCTCCCAGTACTTCTGAATTCTGCAGATGGAGAAGCACTGGCTTTTGGGGTGAAGAGGTACCACTCGTACACACTGTGTAGGTTTTGGGGTGTTGTAGTGTGGGGTGGGAAGTGGCTGTAACAAAATACCATAAACTGGGTGACGCAACAGGAATTTCTCACTTCCTGTTCTTGAGTCCAGGAAGTCTAAGCATGAGACCCCAGCAGAACTGGGTCCATGAGAGCCTGCTTTGTGGCTCACAGACAGCATGTCCTCACACGTCCTCTTTTGACAGAAGGGAGGAGAATTTTCTGTCCAACCTCTTTTACAAAGGCAGTAAGCTGCCAGGTGTGGAGACACACACATGTAAACCTACAGTGGCTTGGAGCCTGAGGCAGGAGGATCACAAGTTCAAAGCCAGCCTCAGGAAAAGAGAGGCACTAAGCAACTCAGTGAGACCATGTCTCTAAATAAAAATCAAAATAAGTCTGGGGATGTGGCTCAGGGGTTAAGTACCCCTGAGTTCAATCCCTGGTACCCCCCACACACACCAAAAAAAAAAAAACCAACAACAACCCACAAAGGCCATACACGAGGTCTCATGACCTACTCACCTCCCAAGGGCCCACCTAAAGTACCATCACCTTACAGGTTAGGATTTCTTTCTTTCTTTCTTAATACTTTCTAGTTGGACCCAATAACTTTATTTTATTTATTTGTATTTGGTGCTGACGATAGAACCCAGGGCCTTGCACGTGTGGGGCAAGCCCTCTACTGCTGAGCCACAACCCTAGCCCCACAGGTTAGGATTTCAACACATGAATTTTGGAGACACAAACATTCAGTTCATGACAAACTGCGATGTTAAATGTATTTGAGCTTCAGAACAGGGCCTGATGGATAGGCTGGGGTTCAGTAGATACACCTAGAAGGGAAGAGAGGGGCCACTGAAAACCACAGCCCAGGGCAGATAGATAGAGCATAGCAGTCCAGCTTGCCAGGTATGGGGCACAGTGGAGCCAACTGTAGGGGTCTGGCAGATAAGGCAACCAGGTATGGCTGCTCCATAGTGGGCACTGATGGGACCATGGCAGGGTCTTAACAAAGGAACAAAGCCATATTTTTGAGTCTTGTTAAAATGCAGTTGCTTTTATGGCCTAAGATGGCTCTGGCTTGGGAATTCATTTGTGGGAGCTTATCCTACAGAAATCCCCTAAAAACAAAAAAACTTGCACAGGTATCTCCTGCAACCCCTATGCTGGGGGTCTGGCTCTCCTCCCCGCAGATTCCAGCTCCCCCCTTCTCCCTGTTCTCCAGGACCGGTGCGACCTTCAAACCCAGGCCCAAAGAGTTACCCCAGCAGGAGGTCAGTAAAAATCAATCTGACTTCTCCCTGTGGGGTCACCTCCGACCGGCTGTTTCATTGGAGCAAATGTACTTGCTTCAAGGTCAGGCCTCTTCTGGATAACGCTCCTCTGCCACTGGTGGAAATGTCCCCTCCCTCTCACTCCAACCCAGGGGGTGAAAACAGTCCCCATAATGCTGGCTTCAGAGCCCCACACCCTCCCTGTGGTCCCCCACTCCTGTAAGCAGTTGCCCTTTGTAAATAACCATCCTGGAATTTCCCTAATTTGCGGAAGCCATCTGTTTCCCAGGGGACCCTGACTGATGTGACATCGTGGAGAATAACAGCGGATACTGGAAGCACCGGAGGCGGCTGACAGCGCGGGGAGACTCCACAGCTAGTTGTTGGGAGGAAGGTGAAAAGAATGTCATCAAAAACGCCAAACAGGGCTGGGATTGTGGCTCAGTGGTTGAGTGCTCACCTACCATGTGTGAGGCCCTGGGTTCGATCCTCAGCACCACATAAAAATAAATAAAATAAAGATAATGTGTCCAACTACAACTAAAAAAAATAAATATTAAAAAAAAAACCCGCGAAATAGGGGCGGAGGGGGGATGCCTCGTGAAAAGTAAAAGACGGGAGACTAGGGGATGGTTGAGGCTATGGCTCAGTGGTAGAGCTTGCCTGGCATATGTGGGGCACTGGGTTCGATCCTCAGCCCCACATAAAATAAATAAATAAAGGCATTCTGGCGGTTACAACTACAAAAAAGAAAAAGAAAGACGGGAGACTTAACTGTGCACTCACAACCTCCCAATGGAAAGCTGTCTGTGGGGTCCTCCAGTCTAGCATGGGACACAGAAAAGGTCAGGAAGGAACGAATGAATGGATGTAGTGTCCGGGTCCACCATGGGCCCCTTTCCTTCATACAATTCCCCGTTTCCCAAGAGGAGGGGAGAATGGGGTTCAGCCCCGAGAGGACTGACCTCTGTGCGTGCGGGATTGAGACTCCCAGCTGCCGCAAAAAGGCTGGAGGCCCCGCCCCGGGGCGGAGCTGCGGGAGCCCGGGAAGCCGCGGCGAGGCCGGACCCGCGATCTGGCCGTGGGTTCGAGCCCAATTCCCAGTAGACCTTGGCTCCGGGCCTGGCGAAGGGTGACGTTTTCTTGGGCTTCAGAGAACACCCGCCTCCCGGGGTCGACACCGCGATCCGTCCCCCGCCCTTGCTTGTAGGCACAGAGACGGGCGGGCCGGCTCCCGGACTGTCCCCGAGGCCCAGGACTCAAGCGGCAGCTCCCACGGGATCACGCCCTGCTAACCCCGCAGCCTGGGGTCGTAGGCTGCCGTCGTGTTGCCCCGGGTGCCCGCGGCAGTGCGCTCCGCTCGGTCACCGGGCGCCTGCCCCGAGCCGGCTTTGGAATCGGCGCGGACACACGCGCAGCCCTGCACAAAACGCGCCGCTCGGGCCCCTCGCTGGGCGTGCAGTGCCGGCACTTCCAGCCTCGGTGACGAAAGGAATCCCTTAATGCCTCAGAGGAGGGATGGAACCGCGCGGCCTCACGGCCGGCAGTTGTAGAAACAGGTCTCCCGGGAGCCGTGGGGGCGGAACGTCCCCATTGTCTTCTGCCCCACCCCCACACCGAGGGAGGGGCTGCCAGACGAGGGAGGTGTAGGAGTTGGCTGGGTGCGAGTGGGGTGGGGGTCGGCAGAGGGAGGGGCTGAAGCTGGAGAGCCGGTGACCTAGGTGCGGTGGGGGTGGGGCTTAACTATGCCCTGCGCGGGTGGGCGGTGGGAGGCCCCCCAGGGGGCCCAGCTGGGAGTGCTGGGTCTGTTTCCGCTTTAGAAACCCCCTTCTCGCCTCTGGGAGGCTAGATTGGGGGCCAGAGATAAAGCTGCGAGGTGAGCACAGGGCGTGGGGGACGGGGCTGGAGAAAGAGTGCGGGTAGGAAGCAGTTAGGGGGTGGGGGTGGGGCAGTGCCGTACTGGTTTCTGGCTGCAGGTGGGACAGCCTGGGGTGGGGTGAGGTCCAGGCTGAATAAGAAGAGGAGTGCTGAAATACAGGCTTCCCGGGACAGGCAGGCAGTACTGACTTCAGCCCTGAACCTACTGTCACCCACCTGGTAAACTGAATTCGGTTCCAGCAGTAGGCAGGAGCCATCTGAGTCCTTTCTTTGCACCTCCCAAGTCCATGGTTCAAGCCATACCACAAATAGGACTCCCCCATTTCCATGCCTCGGCCTTAGTCTTCCTAAAGGGCCTCCCTTCTCTACTCTCTGCAGGTCAGCCAGCCTCCCCACACTGGCCACTGAAAAACATCAGTGAGACCTCTTTAATCCTTTGGAAACCCTCCAGGACAAAATGTAGACTGGCCATAGTATATAAACTGAACTTAACCTCATTTCCCCACCCCCACCCCACCCCATCAAGCCTCTAACACAGGACAGACCCCTACAATGCATCTCTCTCACCTGCCCTTCCCCCTCCTCCATAGCCCCCACAGACTGCCTCCTCAGAATTCAGGTCCCAACTCAAATGCCACCTTCTACTGGTAACAGCTTCTATCTCTGTCAAATTATCTGTCCATTTCTTTCTTTTTCTTCTTTTTTGTACTGGGGATAGAACCCAGAGGCGCTTTACTACTGAGCCACTAAGTTGCTAAAGCTGGTCTCAAACTCACAATCCTCCTGCCTCCGCCTACAGAACTGCTGGGATTACAGGCGTGCACCACAATATCATTTTTAATGTCAGCATTATGTTCTTATTTCTCATCTTCTCCCTTGACCAGAATACAAACCCCATGAGGACAGACAGCTCTTCTGTCTTGCTTGAGATTGTGTCACTAGGGCCTAGCACATAGGGGAAACCCAGTGGACACTTGTTAACTGAGGGCTCACTAGCCCTTGGGGAGACACAAACACTGACAGCTCTAAAGCTGCATGTCGTGACAGGGGCCCCAGGACTGAACAGACCAGGAGAAGGTGGGGGGAAGGTTCTCCTGAGGGGTCAGGGGAAATGTTGCAGAAGGAGGATTTGAATTGTGATCACAACAGGGAAATGGGCGAACGCTTTCTCACACACAGGAGGTGGATAAGCAAAGACTTTAAGGAGAGAGTGGTGGGGTTCTCTGTGGCTAGGGCAAGGATGAGGTGTGGGCTGCTGGGGAATGGGAGATGAACTTGAAAAGGGAGGGAAGAGTCATACTGTGAAAGGTCCTGTTATGGACTGTATTGTGTCCACCAAAATTTATATGTTGGAATCTAACCTCTGTACACCTCAGAGAGTGACTACACTTGCAGACAGGGCCTTTAGAGAGAAAATGAAGCCCAAGGAGGTCCTGTGGCTGGGTCCTAACCCAACATGACTGAGGCCCTATGGAAAGAGAGACACCAGGATGTGCGCCCGCTGGAAGAAAACTATGTGGAGAGCCAGGCAGCCACCTTCAAGCTGAGGAGAGGGGCTGCAGAAGACCCCCTGCCAGCCCCTCCACCAGGGACCTCCAGCCTCCAGAACTGTGAAAAAACACATTTTGGTTGTCTGAGCCCCTCGGTTTGCCACATGTTGCTATCATAGGCCTGGTAAACTAACATAGGTCTTAAGCTTTTTACATTTTATTTTAATACAGTGGTAATATTCACCTGATTAAAATGCCAAGCATAAAATGCAATAGTGATAGGATAAAAGTTGGCTTTAACAGTGAGATTCCCATTGATAGCACGGGCCCTTGACATGATGTGATAAGAACGGTGTTCACCTCTGTAATCTTCTTCCCAGAACCCTCTAACCTCAGTGCAGTCATGAGTACCACAGACATAAATCTCAGTTGAAGGATATTCTACAAAATACCCGACCAGCACTCCTCAAAACTGCCAAAGTTATAAATAACAAGCAAAGTCTGATAAACTATCACAGCTAAGAGGAGCCTAAGGAGACCTGCCGACCAAATATGAGGTGGGGTCCTGGAACAAAGGTCATTGGGTAAAAACTAGAAATCTGAAAGAAGTATGGGCTTTAGTTAATAGCAGTGTTTTGATATTGGTTCATTAATTGTAGCTGATGTGCCATACTTATATAAGATGTTAATAGGGAAAGCTATACAGAAGGTCCCCAACTTATGATGTCTCTACTTCAGATTTTTTTACTTTACAATGGTGTGAAAGTGATACACATTTAGCAGAAAACTTTCTCAGATATTGAGTTCTGATCTTTTCCCAGGCTAGCTCCATTCAGCCTGACACTCTGTTGTGATGCTTGGCAGTGGCAGTGAGCCAGAGCTTCCAGGCAGCCAGGCCCTCACCAGGGGAGACCACCAGGGGTATTCTGCAATGTGCTGTGCTGCCAAGGTAGGGCGTTGGGTAGGTTAGGGCGTTAACTGCATCTTCCACTTAGGGTATTTTCATCTATGATGGGTTTATTGGGAAAAACCCCATCATAAGTCAAGGTGATCTGCATATGGTAATTCTCTGTTATCTTTGCATTATTCTATAAATCTAAAGCCATTTTAAAAATGAAGTTCATTTTTTAAAAAAAGTAATACTGAAAAGCCTCACTGTCATTTCTGTTCCTTATCTACACAGTTCCCACTTTCACCTGAAGTCATTACTTTATCAGTGTTCTGTGGATCCTTTCAGAATTTCGTTAGGCAAATATGAATATATACTGATTTTCTCTCCAAAGGTCCTTTTTCTTTGTTTTGAAGAATACTTAATCATTTTTAATATACTTCAAACATGCAAAGTAGAGAGAAAGGTGCAACACACCCCATAGAACCGGTGCCCAGGTTCAACAATTATGGAGAATTTGCGATGTAGGCCTCAGCTATTCCTGACTGCCTTGCTCTCTTTCCCTCTGCTGAGCTGTTTTTAAACAAATTCCAGACCTTTCACATGTACTAAGATGCATCTCTGAACAATATGGAAATTTTATGTAACCCTAATACCTGCATTGTACCATTACAGGTGCTTCCTGACAGGCCTCTTGTGAACTTTGGTCTGGGCCAGGGAGACATCTAGGATTTTATGGTGTATGTGTGTGTGTGTGTGCGCGCGCACCCGCGTGCGTGCAAATTCTGTCTGTGCTCCAGGAAGGTTGAGTGCAGGAGTATGTGAGAGGTGGGGCTGGGGCTGGAGGAGCTTACAGCAGGGAGAGATGAGTTCAAGCTGATGGGGCCTGATGCCTGCTGTGTCTGGCAGGATGGACAGGAGGAGGACTAGCTGAAGAGGAGCCATTGGATGCCTGGCTTGAATGGACACCTGCCTGTAGGCTATCCTGGAAGCTGGAATTGGAGCTTTGGCCTCTGCCATCCAACCTTGGTTTGAGGGCCAGGCAGCTGCCACTATCTGTGCTCTGGGGTCCTGCAGTCAAGAGTAGGACCCTTGTGGTCAAGGGTCTCCATCTTAAGAGAATGGGCTCATTTGTATCACCTTATTTCAGGTGGCACCTCTCTGCAATGCCCTAGCAGAGCCTGGCCTTTGTTTGGCTTAGTGGGCCAGCACCAACCCATTCACAACTCATGGACATTAGTATGTCTGAGCTGGTAGGCACTCAGAGATCTAACCCTTCTCCTGTTACAGATGGGTAGATTGAGGCGCTCCACAGGGAGTCAGAAGCAGAGCTGGAATTGGAGCTTTGGCCTCTGCCATCCAACCTAGGATCACTCATTGCCCAGAGCTTCCTCTTATCTCCAAACACTGCTCCCAGAAAAGTTGTGTCACTAGCCATTTATGTCCCAGTTTAAGTTTAAAAATCCCAGCAACATCTGTACTCTAAGCCTGGCTTGCTAATGATAAACATAACTATAGGAATTCAATTTAGAGGGTAGCTACCCTGTGTGGCAGATTGTGGTAGGTGCTTTTCAAGCATCATATCTGAGCAGGATTATCCCTACAATTTCATATTGCAGAGTCACCTGAGATTCAGAAAGATGCGGCTTGCCTAAGATCACACAGCAAGGGCGTGGCAGAGGTGGTGCTGAACCAAATCTGTCCAACTGGAAAGTCCACGCTCTCAACCACTAACACCCCCCCCCCCCCCCCCCCCCGTGGCCTCCCAAGCACAGGCCTGGCTCCTCACCAAGGGGGCTGCTGGTAACTCCCTGGCCTCCTCCCTCTCTGCCCCTAACTTGGCAGCAGCCTCCAGCCTCTCAGAGGACCAGACAAGCTACAGACCGCCCCTGGTCAACACAAGCTGCTCTCTACAGGGAGCGGGGCGCTTCCCAAGGTGGTTTCCAGCTTCGGTGTTTGTGGCTATCCGTAGGCCTCCGTGTTCTGGGTGCTCATGGAAGTTTTAAGTGCTGCAGAGGGAAGTCCATTAGCCACTTGGCTTCCTCGTCTATGAAGGTTCAGGGTTATGGCACAATGTGGAACGTACAGAAAGGGTGCCTGCCAGTTCGGCAGCCTTTACTGAGGGTATGCTCTGGGTCCTGGTCTGACCTGTGTCACTCAGGCTCCGAGGCCAGAGGCGACACAGGAGGCAGGACTGTAAAGAGAGACCTGGACACTGGAGATGGGGACTGGACCTTTCCCTGGGACTTGGAAGGCGGACCTCGAAGGATGCTGGTACAGGTGGGCACAGGCATTTTAGGCGGGGGTTCGCTAGCCTACGCTGAGAGTCGACAAGAGTCCAGCAAGGCCAGCGTGGCCCTCGTGAGTCGCGCGGCGGGATCAGGTGTCATGGGCCCGACTGCGCCAGGCGGGATCCCGAGTTCGTCCTGAGCAATGCGGAGCCGGTCACGCGGACCGTCGGGGGCACTCCGCATCCATCCCCCAGGCCCGCGTCTGCAGACCTGCGGGGCGCTAGCACCCCGGGGTCAGGCTGCGGTCAGAGCAGGGATGCGCCCCGCCGGCCCGGGGGCCTGCGGTTCGAGTCCCCGCCTGCTGTGGCTCGCTGCGGGACTAGGGCTGGCCTTCCCTTTCCGGCCCATATTCCCTTGGTCCGGGATGCCGGAGGTCTCCCAGAGCCCGGCACAGAGCCCTAGCACTGCCCCTCTGTCACCCGCCCCCACGCAGGAGGGGCGGGAGCCCGGCATCCGCAGCGCGCCCCTCCCCCGCCGCGGGAGCGCGGACGCGCACGGGCGCGCTCGCACCTGGCCGCCGCCGGGGAAGCCCCTCCCCTCCCCGCCCCCGTGGAGGCACGGCCAATCAAGAGCGGCGTAGGTCCGCGGGGGCGACGCGCGGGGCGGGGCCTGCGCGGCCTGCTGGGCGAGCCCGGCGGGCGGCGGGAGGCAGCCGGCTTCGGCGGAGGCGGCGGCGGCGGCAGCCGGTCCGGGACGGCTGCGCAGCACGCGGGCGGCGCGACAGTGCGGGCGAGGGCTCCGCAACCCGCCGCAGCCGCCGCCTCGCCGCGGCCCAGCTGGAGGACGTCGCGGCGGGCGCGCGGCCTGTGAGGGCGGCTAGAGCGGCGGGCGCGGCGCGGCGCCAGCGTCCTGTCAGGCGGCGGAGGGCGCCGCGGACCGCGCCGCGATGATGCCGGTGGGTGCGGGCGGCGACGGCGTTTCCTCCACGGCCGCGCCTCCTTCCCCCGCGGCTCCCCGCCCCCGCGGGCCCGCGCCAGGCGGGCCGAGCCGGGAAGGAAGTGGCCTGGTTGGCGCGCCCGGCCTTACGGCCCCAGGGCGGGCAGGTGGGGGCGGCGTCGGGCTGTCAGCGGGCCGGGCGGGGGCCGGAGTCCCGGGGGTCGGCGGCCGGGGGCTCGAGGCTGGTCGCCGGGGCCGGGGCGGCCTCTCCGGGGCCGCGGAGACGAAATGGGAGGTAGCGCGGGGTCCAATGTGTCCTGGCGAGCGGTCAGACCAGGTGTGGGTCTCGCGGAGTATCTGCGACCCCGACCTCGATTTTCTCGGGGCGCCCGGGAGCCGGCAGCGTGGGCATCCCAGCGTGGGCACCCCGGGTGCTGCTCGGCGCTTGGAATCTACATTTTCCCTCCCGGATTTTGGAATTCGGTTGTAATGAGGAATGCGCTTAGTGCACGGAATCGGAGAGCCATCTTAGGAGTCCCCATTTCCCCGGTCTTCCCCATGGGCACGTTGTGCTCAAACTGTTGTGCTGTCCCTGTGTCCTGAAGGTTGAGCAGGGTCCTTGGTGCTGCTAGCGCCTTTGTCCAGCTCTCTGGGATGCCTTCGGTGAGAAAGATGCTGGCCATTGGAGTTGCCATCCTCCTACCCAGCCTTTTCCTTTACCTGCGATCTAAATAGTAGTGGTCACTGAATTCTCATTTTTACAATTTGCTTTTTGTTAAGTAAGCATCATGACTTATGAAAAATTATGGGACCGGTTGTACCCAGTACGTATTGGGGTTTGGAGTGCCTATAAATTAAGTAAAATTCTCAAAGAATATAAAGTAAAGTAACAATACAATTTTTTTTTTTTTTTTTAAATCTGCAGCTATTACATTGAAAAATCACATTTCAGGGGAAGGTACATTTTCTACTAGAATACTATTGTTCTGCACCCAAGGACATTTAGATTGTATATTTTCCCACCTGATCTTTCAAGTCATTGCCTGACTCTTAGTAATTTCTTTTCCCTTTTTTGAATTGATTAAAATGCCTGGTGTTTTTCAAAGTCTCAAGGTTTGACCTAGTCGATCCTCCTTTGATCCTTCTTTGGCATTAAGCTTGTTGGGATTCAAAACATGGTTTTAAATGAATGATTGTTTTAGAAAGGGAATCAACTAGCATCAGAATATCTGGGGTCAAATGCTGGTTCTACTACTTTTTAGTTGTGTGACCTTGAATAAGTCAAAGTCTCTGAACTTGGGATTACCTCTAAAGTAGAAATAAAAGCACACCAATATGTAAGGGCTAGCTTAAGGATCAGATAGGTTGATGTGTCCAAAAGTGTTTGTAAAGCAGAATGCCATGCAAATATGGCTTTGAATTTTCAATTTCTAATTTCAACCTCTAGAGACCAGGCATTTGGAAACTATGCCCTCTGTAATTCTTGCTGGCTAGATTTTGAAAAAACATTGTGGTGTTTTGGAATTTTGAAAAGCAGTTTTAGTTAGATCCTATAATAGTTGATTGATGCATTGCTATAGTAATATTGAAGGATATCTATTAAAAGTTTGGCTGGTTTCATCGTAGTGTAGTGTTTACTTAGTAATGCCCTGACAAGAAGCTTGACTTGTATTTTCCATATGGTACATTCAGGCATTATCCCTCTCTTCAACATGATCAGTTTCCAGTCTACTTTAACAGGTTTCCTTTTTAACAAGTTTGTTTAGCTGGCAATTGGAAAATTTCATCCCACTATTCAAAATAATCAAATAGTATTTTTAAAAAAATGTCTATTATCAGCTATTAAAAGCACTGCTTTTGTTTTAAAATGCCTTTTCAAAACAGATGGTATTTCTCTTAATCCCGCTTTGAGGCTTTTACTTTTGTATTTCCTTCTTGATCCCTAAAAATACTACTTGTAGGATTGAATCTTTCCTTTATTAACATAGGTGGAGATGGTTGTAAATTTAATAGAAGTTTCAAGAACATGCCATTCTTACTTGAGAATATCTTAAAGAATGTATCCAAAGTGTAAATAAGATTTTTCTTGCTTTATTATATATTTGGTATTCATCATTATGATGAATCATAAAAGGAAAATTGGGTCATATTTTGTGGTTTGTATAAAGCAGCTCTGTTTGATAGAAATGTAATGCAAGCTAACAATTCAATTAAAATTTTTAGTAATTACATTAAAGTAAAAGATTAAGATATGAATCTTTGTGTCTTTATTAACTCAGTATATTCAAACTTATTATTTTAACATGTAACTGATATGAAAAAAATCACTAATGTGCTATTTCACTTTTTTTTTTTTTTTTACTAAGTCTTTGAAAGCTTGTGCGAACTCCAGTGAAATTTTATATTTACATCTTATTTCCATTCAGACTGGCACATCTTAAGTGCTCAATAGGTAGTTGGTGGCTACCATATTGGGTTATGGATTTAGAATATATTTTATTTGAAAATTGGTAATTCATGTGTAATATCTGTGTTAACTTTTAATTGATCAGTTAGTTCAGTATAGCACCCAGTCTCAGCTACTGGAAATAAATGAGTATATCTGGCTAAGTTCTCGTCTGCCACAATAAAGTCTTTGTAAAAGTTTATTTGCTTGTTACACAAAGTTTCCTGTCTTCTTTTAAGCAAAATTATATTTTGGAATTTTCCTTTATGAAAATAGTATTGCATTCTGCTATCTGTAGTCCCCTTTCTTTCAGGGGACTACACGGGACTACTAAGTAAACATTTTAAAAATGTTTACTTAGCCAGTCTTTGGCACACTGGTAATCCCAGCTTCTCAGGAGGCTGAAGCAGAAGGATTGCAAGTTTGAGGGCAGCCTGGACAATTTAATGAGACTCTCTAAACAAAATAAAAAGGTCTGGGGATATAGAGTGCTACCTAGCATCATGGGGTACAATACCTAGTACCACCAAAAAAACTAAAAAAACTTTTACATAAAGTTGGAAAGGATGAAAACTTCCTAGATTCAGCATCATTGTTTTTGAAAGATGTTCAGAAGGTGGTAAAACTTCATGAGGAGGTAGGGTTGTCGGTAGGATGGGTCTAAGGATACTTTACTCCTTTCCAAAGGAGTTGATTTGAATGGGGGAAGTCCAGTATTTCTGAAGTGTTTTATTCCCAAGCGAAGGATTCTGGTGGACAGACACACCATGCCATGTGACTTCCTGGTTCCACTCACTTCTGTCCTAGGAGCCCTTTCAGCTTTTTTACTGCGGGGTATAGATAACATTCATTTGTGATTGATATTTAACTTTCTAAATACTTAATACTAAGGAAATACTTATTTCAGGTATTTAAATGAATGATCTTTCCTTTTTTGGTGGTGCTGTGGATTAAACCCTGGGGTGCTTTACCACTGAGCTATACCCCTAGCCTTTTATTTTTGATTTGGAGACGGGTTTTCCTAAGTTGCCAGTTGGCCTTGTGCTTGCGATCCTTCTGTCTCAACCTTCTTGAGTGGCTGGGATTATAAGAATGCACCACTGCACCCAGTTAAATGGATGGATTTTTTTCCCCCCAACAATGTAGAAACATTTTGAGGTGTAGGTGTGTGTGTGTGTGTGTGTCTCTCTCTCTCTCTCCTGAATTTTCTTTTTTATTTGTTCTTTTTAGATATACATCATGACAGTAGAACATATTTTGATATGTTCTACATACTGGGCCTTTCTCTTTTTAAACCATCTGTCATATAGTTGACAACACTGAATGGGAATTAGTGAGACTTGTTGGTAACCTTTGGATTTTATCTCTTTGGGCCTCAGTTTCTCATCTGCAAAAGAGGTGGACCTGGCGATTTCCAAGTGTCTGTGGCTGGGCTGGTTGATTTATAGTGGATATTTTCATGAAATTCCAACATTCATATTGGCTTCATACAAGTTGAGGCTACCTGATTGTTGTTTTGGCAACAATCTTTTGGTAAACCCACTGCCTAAGGATCTTTGTATGGTAGGGCAGATAGTAAGAACTCAAGAAATGTTGGCTATTATTGTTAATTAATAATTCAGCCACTTGATGAACTTGACTTATCAACTTAATTAAGTAAACAGACACTGAAGACTGAACAAGATTTTTTTTTTTTTTTTCCAGTTTCCAGTTTTTTGGGGAGGGGGGTTATGGATGTAGCTCAGTGATAGAATGCTTGCCTAGTATGCATGAGGCCCTGGATTTGATCCCTAGTACTTCATACATACCAAAAATCTGATTTCTTTAAAATAAAAATTATATATATTACCATTTAAGATAATCTGTTTCTGACCTTGGAATACCCAGAGATTTCTAAAATGAAGCAAAGTCTCAATGATTCAAAGATGGGTTAAAAAAGCCTTTATTACAGTGCTTCTCAACTTAAAATATCTAAATGGATAACTCTCCATAAAATTTTTTTAAATTTATTTTTTCTTTTTTTCTCAATGAAAAAGTTTTGTAGCTACTTGTTACAGTTCCGTTTGATAGCAGTGAGTGCTTAGTAAATGGCATTTGTCCTTGTGTGCTAAGGTACTGTGGTCATAGACTTTGTTGTGATGCCTCTGCATGGAGAGCTGATGCTGAAAAGATAAAGAAACTTGACCATTATCTCCTAGCTAGTGAGTGGCAAGACAAGATTGGAAAACAAGCAGTTTGATTCAGATGCCTTGCTCCTAGGCTTTGTACTAGTCACTGGGAGAGTCAGCTGTAGTTACATTGCTAGAGATGCTGGTATATTGAATTTGCTAGAAGTTTTTCCCTTTATGTTAAATGGAGCTTAATATTTAAAAGAATCCCAGAAGTGATAGCTTTCTTCATCTTGTGTTTACATTTAAATGAGTCTTCTTTCCTTTTTTAGCATCATGCTTTGAACACTCCATGACAGTATAAGTGATTAACAGGATTTTTAGCATGATAAGAACTCAGAAACCACCAGGTCATTGTGTTGAACTTATATAAGGGATTGTCAGTGTGCATCTTTGTGTGTGTTTGCCCAGCTGGGGAATAGTTTTTCAGCTAAAGTGTGGTGGGATTTGGGGGCCTTTAAGTGCTGTTGCCATAGTTATTTCACAAACAGTGGCTCTAGGGCTAAACTGAGTCTATTGCGACACTTTCTTGGCTTAATAGCTTTGCTTTATTTTACTGCAAAGATGGCTTTACAATTGTTGTTCATACTAACTGGAAAGCAATAGCTGCTGGTGCTTATTTTAGAAAATATAAACCTTTGCATGGTGATATTATGCAGAACAGTAAAAGGCCTGGAAAGATGAAGCAGGTTTCATTAAAATTAATGTGGCATTTGAAATATTAGTGTGCAGTTCAGAGCAGGATCTTGTTGGTGGCATTGTTGGTATGCTTAGAGAAAAGTTTAACTGAAGTTTGGGCAATAATGATTTGTACCATATGTTGTGATTGTCATCATCATCATAGCTCAGGCAGATGCAAAGGCCCAGTGGCAAGGTGAGAGGGAAAATAATTTACATATGATAGAAATTCATCTTTTTTTGGTGGTGCTGGGGGTGGAACCTAGGCCTCACACACACTAGGGCAAGTGCTCTACTACTGAGCTATGTCCCAGCCCCAAATTCACCTTTTAACATGTACGAGTTTAGTGGTTTTCGTGTTTATACAAGGTTGTACAACTATTGCCACTATTTAACTTGAGAATATTTTCCCTGGTATATTTTTGCAATAACCCTATCCCTCATAACCTAACCCTGTCCCTCATCTGAATTGCTTGTGACCAAAAGTGACATTTGAAAGTATGATTTCAGACTATTTTTTATTTTAGAATATTTGCATATATAGAGAGAGAGGCGGAGAGAAGATATTTTGGTGGTGGTTCTCAAATCTAAATGTAGAATTCATTTATTATTTCATATATACCTTATAAACATACCCTGGAGATAGCTCTGTACAATATTTGCAACGTACTGCATTTTGACTATTCCCATCACATGAATCAAGTGGAATTTTTCACTTGTGACCTTGTGTGAATACTCAAAGTTTTGGGTTTTGGAGCATTTTGCATTTCAGATTTTTGGGCTAGGGATGTTCAGCCTGTAGTTGTAGTTGTAATCTTAAACATTTGTGTGTGTGACTGATAAATTTCTGTTTCTTTTCTTGCCTATAAATGTCATGAGAACAGGAGTTCTGTCTTTTTATTCATCATTCTACCCCCTTCACCCAACCTAATTACTGGCACATAGTTGGTGCTCAATAAATATTTGAATGAAGGGAGAAATGACATGCAAAGTAGAATTGGCCCTGTTGTAAAGGGGTGTGTGGGTATGTGTGTGCATGCCTACTATAACAGGATTTGGAATTTGTCCTGTGAGTGATCATAAACCACCAATGATTTTAGAAAATGAAGTGCTTCAGTCAAATTTATACGGAAGGAAGGTAATTCTGGAGCCAGTGGAGGATAGAGGGTCTGTGGAGAAAGGGAGATTAAAAGAAACAGGGAAGAGCAGTTGGGAGACCAGTTGGTACAGGCCTGACTTGAGGATCTGAGGGGAAGTGGAAGTTCCAGTTGATAGGTCTGTTGGAGTGAACATGAGTGCCTGTGAGTGTGTGTGGGAGAGAGGAAGGAAGGAAGTAGAGGGGCTGGAGCCGAGGATAACAGGTTTATTGCTTCAGTGTCTAGGCTTGTCTTTCCTTTAAATTAGAGAATAACTGAGAAGGAATAGGTTTAAAGAGCTATAGGAGAATGAGCTTTGTTTTGGCCGTGTGGGAGCTTGAGATACTGGCTATATCCAGAAAAATATTGCTCTTAAATCTTAAGCTACAATATACCAAGTTTTAAAAAATCTTTGCCTTACACTAAGTGTATTTATATGTGTTTTGGGCATGATAGGTTGCTGTCTGGGCATCTGCAGCACACCACACAACATCACCTTGGACTAGTTTGCCTGGTCAGCCAACTCCCAGACCCACTGACCCAGCAGGCTTCCCAGGAAGTGGCTTGACAGGCTCTTCCATCTTGGTGCTGCAAGAACCTGGCAGAGTTTCCTGTGTACTTTTTTATAGAGGTGTAATTTGTGTCTGCAGGGTAGTTTGTGTTCTTCCTTTTGCTCTATTGCATATTTACATTTTTATCTAATGACAACCTTGAAAATAATATTGGTAAACAATAGTTCACATCACAAGTGGCCAAAGTATAGACAGAGATTTTTGGGATAGAACTAGAAGTAAAAAGTAAAGTTTCATTAAAATGTAAAGAAAGATGAAGTAAAATTTGGCAACTTTAGGATTAATAAGGGGAAAAATAACAATTGGAGCAAAGTGCCTTGTGATGGAAAGACAGACGAGAATATGCACAGCATACGCTCACCAGCACAGCCCCAGACCAAGGCGGGTGTCTGCTTCTGGCTTTGCACTTAGAGCTCTGTGAGGCTGTGGACAAATTATTTAGCTTTTTTATATCTTATCTTCTTTAAAATGGGTTTAGTGGCAGTGTCTTTGGTAAGGTTGTGAGGTTGTCAGGTGCTTACAGTGTTAACCTGCCTAACGAGCATTTGGTAAACTTGGCTTCTCTTATATTTTCTCCATTGACAGTAGGGCTTCATGGCAGGCAGCATTCAGTCAGAAAAGGTCTTTATTGCATTTGGAGCATGTTTATGCCCTTCCTTGTGAGGAAAACATGAGTGTAATTGCAAAATATATCAAGTTGATAGGACAGAGAGGGATGGTTTGCTTTTCTTAGAAATTAGAGTTTACCTTCCCTGTCCAGTACTTGTGTTATTCAGATCCAGTTAGAAGCAGAATATGATGCACTTCACCCAGTGTTCACTCCCCATGAACTGAAATCTGAAGCTCACTCCCTTTTTTCTGATTAATACCTAGATGGCTCCTCCCAGGCCACCTTGTAGGAAACACCCCTCCCCTCTCAGTGATTTTTTTTTTTTTCTCCCCATAGTGCTATGTCTGCCTGACAGTTGTCTGGCTGCCCCTTGAAAGCAGTTTTGTTTTCTTCTCCCACTGCAGTGTCCTGGTGCTGAGGATATCATGCCCCTGGTTGGCATTCAGTAAGTGCTTGTTTACTGAATGAGCTCAACAGGCATTTAGGATGCATTAATTACACACTGTGTCAGTCCCAACTCTCAGTGATCTCACATGTGGGATGTAAACAAAAAATGCCAAAGATCAAAGTGATAGAGTACCGGGTGCAGCAAAGCACAGTGGTGAGAATGGTGTTCACAACCTTGAAAAGTGGAGAAAGTTTCAGAAGTGACATCGAGTGTGTTTGAGGAGGAAGCTGTGGGTAGAGGATGGGGAAGGGCTGGCAGGTAGAGAGGTTGACATGTGCAGAGCACTGCCGTCTCAGTGTGGGGGGAAGGTGCCTGGCATGAGGCCTGAGGGAAGGATGATGTTAGAAAAATCAGTGGAGGTCAGAATCTGGGGGTCACAAGTGACCTGCATAAGAGTGTGGTTGTGGGGCTGGGGATGTGGCTCAAGCGGTAGCGCGCTCACCTGGCATGCGTGCGGCCCGGGTTCGATCCTCAGCACCACATACAAACAAAGATGTTGTGTCCGCCGAGAACTAAAAAATAAATATTAAAAAAAAAAAAAAAAAAAAGAGTGTGGTTGTGATCCCTAGGAGAGTGAAACTGGTGAGGTTTTTTTTTTTTTTTAATATTCGCAAAATATACATGACATAAAATGTTACATTCAAGTGTGTGGTTCAGTGGCATTGGGTTCATTCATGTTGTTCAGCAGCCATCTCCACCTTTCATCATCTCAAATTGAAAACACCATTGATAAGTTTAAATCGAGTTTTACATTGCTGGGGTTAGAGATGTAGCTGGGGTTAGCATGTGGAGTGGAGGAGGCCCCCTGGCTGGCAGAGCAGAGCAGGGTTTCTCAGCAGTCAAAATAGTTGTCAAGGAACTGAGCACTGAAGCAGAGTTGAGCTTGCTGCAGACTCCTCCACCTTCACAGAACCTTGATTTTTCCATGTCATGCAGTTCTAGTTGCCTGGCTGCTACATGTGAGGGTGCTGAAGGGCGGTAGCTATAGCAGACGGATGCTGGAGAGCGTAGCTGTGGGCTGGAAGTCGTACAGAGACACAGACAGCTTCAAGCATGCCCAGAGACTGTGGTAGAGGAGCCTGACCTGTCAGCACCTGAGGCATCACAATTACAGATCACACACAGGGTGTAGTTTAAGTTTCTGTGATGCCTGAGTCATCAGAAAGGAGTAAATAATATTGGTGACATAGACAGCTGCTCGGTGCATTGTAGATGAGCTGTACTCAGTGGAATCATAACTGGCCACAAATGCAAGTCAAAAATTTCTAGGAGTTTCTGGGCACATTGGCACACACCTGTAATCCCGGCGACTCAGAAGTCTGAGGCAGAAGGATCTCAAGTTCAAGGCCAGCCTCAGCAACTTGGTGAGGCCCCAAGCAACTTAATCTTTTTCTCAAAAAGGTGTGGGTGTGCTAGGAATGTAGATCAGCAGTAAAGTGCCCTTGGGTTCAATCCTTAGTGCAAAATAAATTAATTAATTAATTCTAGGAGTTACATAGAAAAGTAAAAAGATGTAGGTGAGGGCTGGGGTTGTAGCTCAGTGGTAGAGCACTTGCCTAGCATATGTGAGGCACTGGATTCAATCCTCAACACCACATAAAATAAAATAAAATAAAGCTATTGTGTTCACCTATAACTGAAAAGTAAGAAAAAAAGATACAGGTGAAATTAGTTTTAACATATATAAACTAGGCTGGGATTGTAGCTCAGTGGTAGACTGCTTGCCTAGCGTGTGTGAGGCACTGGGTTCGATTCTCAGCACCACATAAATAAATAAAGGTCCGTCTATAACTAAAAAAGAAATCTATCTATATGTATATATACGTACATATATGTTTAAACCTATTTTATCTAAGATATTTCAACATATACTTAATACTAAACTATCATTGGTGTATTTTGCATTTTTTTTCCTTGTATTAAGTCTCTTATATTCTGGAACATTTTATACATCTATTCCATCTCAATTTGAGTTGACTGTATTTCAGGTTCTCAGTAGCCACATGTGGGCCATCAGATGGCTAGTGCAGTTTCAGAGTTTGGCTCAGAGAAGGGGGTTAAACCCCCAGCTGTGCAGAGAATGCTGTTTGTCCTAAGAATTAATTCCATGAGGATTATAAATGGCTGGGGCTTTAATATAGTAGTCCTCACTTGCTAATCTTTACTTTTAAGTTTGTAAAACTGTTAAGAGGCAATATAGTCAAGGAGTACAGATTTTGGAGCCGGTGGTATAGGGTTTGAATCCCAATTCTTGTTATTTCTTGGGTAAGTGACTTACTTTTCTTTTGTTTCAGTTTCTTCTCTCATTGAGTTTTGTGAAGATTAAATGAGTTGTCATTGTGGAAGGGACTTACAGAAGACCTAGTGTGTTAACCCAATATGTTTTTCCCCAGAGTGTTAAATGGTTTCGATTCAGTACATTTCAAAGCTATTCTTGGTTTGAAGACTGATTAATTTCAGATAAGCATTTATAAAACAAATTTGGGGTGAAGAAAAATGTTAAATTGTCATTTTGTGAGAATGCATTCAAATTGATGTCTTTGGGTAACTAATTGTTTGCTACAACATTTGATTCTGCACAAATAAACATTTGATTATTAATTGCACTATTTCTGAAATAGTGCAATTAATAATTAAAGATTTAAGATTATAATTAAAAATAGGAAAATTTTGAAGAGGTGATTTCAATCAACATTTAATTGCTAGTACTGTTATAATTAAGCTACTCTTTCTCTGAAATACTTTATTAGTCTCACTATGTCTAGGGAGACTTTAGTTCTAGCTTAATTTTGCCATCAGTATATTCTAGCACCCTGGATTATTTTGAGTTTTGCCTTCTTCTGTTTTTTGTAAGTAGACTAGAAAAGCATAGCAAAAATAAAATCAGTGTGTAAAAAGGTTACTGTTTAGCACTGGATGAAGCTGTGAGCGGGTCCTGTATCACCACGTAGAGTGACACAGGCTAGATGTCTGGCCACAGGGTCCTGTGGTTGCTCCACTGTCCAGTGTTTGCCACAGAAGATAGCCCCCTAATAGGGCCATCGAGTTGGGCCCTGCTCTCCAGTTTTTTCTCTTTTTCTGGCTGCTACAGCACATCTGCTCACCTCCCAACCCTGTTCTGTCCAAGGCTAACTCCTTTTCTGAACCAGCCTGCACGTTGCTTCCTTTGGGAAATCTTTCTTGACCCTGAAGTCTGGAGCAGAAAGCCCTTCTGTGTGATCTCATGGTGCTCTGCACTGTGGGTTTCTGGTATCTCTCCTCTCTTTGCTCTAAATTCAGTGAGGATCAACTCTTTCTGAGAGTTGCTAGTAATTAGATACTTGTGTGGAGAGGGAGAATGGGATTTTTTAATAATAGCAATAGTAGATGCTCATGCTTTTGATGATAAAGTCAAAAGTAGTTAAATTCTAGGACTAAACTTAATGGAAAAGTGAACTTTTGTGTTTTGCCTGCATGTTTTACCATGTGACAGCTGTTATTAAGTGTCTGAGCTTTATGGTTAACGACACAATATAAGAACCTGTTTCTAAAAGTTTATGAGATATTGGCCATTACTTAAAAGAAGTATGGTGCTACAAATTATCAAAACCAGAATTGCCTCGCATGTGGAAGGCACTGGGTTCAATCCTCAGCACCACATAAAAATAAAAAAGGTATTGTGTCCATCTACAACTAAAAAAATATTTAAAAAAGCAAAACAAATCAGAATTCTTTAGTAATACCAAGATGGCATGACAAGGCATAAAGTGGGGGTTTGTAGTTTTTGGAGGCTCAAATAGACATTTGAATCTATGCAAACTCGCTACCCAACCCTGCGAGTAGTACCTAGCATGATCTAGCTTCATTGCTTCATACTTTTATTTAGAAATTTTCATTGTATTTCTTGTGGTCTGCAGCCTTATTTGTTTGCCATGAAGCAGTAGTTTATGACCTGTGTCTCTCCAAAATGAGGAGGGATGCAGAGGACTGCTAAGACTCTTAGAAGTGCTTACTTCTTGGGGTATATGAATGGAGCAGAGGGCTCTCCATGTGAAAGCGTTTGCTGGAGAAGCTCCTACTGAAGCAGAGGTCTGAGTCTTGAGTTGCAAATGATCCTGGGAACCTGGAAGGCCAACAGGCCCCAGCAGAGTGGGAGGTGGTTCTATGCTGGGATCAGTGCTTTCAACTCTGTGCTCCAGTTATCTGAGACGGCATTGAGAAAGATAGGGCTCAATAGGGAAAATAAATGTAGTACCTTTAATGTGGCATACAGCATATATTTATTAATATATATTTATATATTTATTTCCCACACAATGGTAGGTACCGTCTTCAAAGTGTTTGTAGTCTAATTGGTGAAAACATGCAAAGCAGCTACTTGGTAGGGAAGTGAGAGTGCTTGAGAACATGGTCTTTGGAATCAGGTAATCCTGGTTCCAGGCTTGGCTGTGCCACTTACTAGCTGTGTGACCTTAGACCTCTTGGAACTTATATTCTGTTGGGGATTGCACCCAGGGATGCTTTACCACTTAGCTACACCCCCAGTCCTTTTTTTGAGTCGAGATCTAGCTATATTGCCTATTGTTGATTACAGGCATGCATGCACCTCTGTGCCTTTCTCAGCAACATGTAAAATGAAAGGAATAAGTCCTACCTCTAAATAAAGAAATAACATATAGCCTATAAAATGACAAAGTAGAACTATGTAAATGCTCATTAGAAAATGCCCAAATATATTGTTAGTTAAAAAACAAGTATTCTACCTTCTGTGGCTTGTAAGAAAGAAAAAAAGTATTTTGTGGTGTAGAAGAAGGTGTGAAAGGATATATACTAGCTTTGCAGTATGGGTCATGGGTCTTTTTTATTTCCTCTATTGTTGACACTTTTAAAAAATGTGTGTTGTCACATAAAAAGTAATAAAGATACTTAAAAGAAACAAAAGCCTACTTCCCAGGATTTCTGGTGGGACTGAGAGATGTCATATATAGAAATTGCTCAGTACAAGGTCTTGTGCATGGTGTCAGCAGATGGGTGCTGGTACAGGGCTACGGTTGTCAGAGGGGGCAGCTGAGGAGGAAGACTGCTAGACTGCGCAGCCCTTGATGGTTGAAATTGGGTTCTGGGGATTTGAATCCCCAAGGTCAGTTGATTTCCCAGGTATAGGATCTTGGTTGTCAGGTGCAGACCAGAGTCCATGAATTTGGCTGGCCTCTTGAGAAGAAGCCAGCCAAGACCAGAGAGGATGAGTGTGGCAAGCACATGTGGACACTGCCCTTTTCTTCCTCTCTGTCCACCCACCCCGGCTCTTTTTTGAGAGAACATCACCGTCCATCTCTCCTTGAAGAGGGGGAGAGTGGCTTGCCAAATTGTGCTGTCCTAAAAGAGGCCTAGGGACCCTTGTAGCAATGTGCTTTTGCAGGCACACTGTTGAGTCATCTCTGGTTGGATCCTGGTGTGGAGCCAGGGCTTCAGCTTTTCTTGAACCCGCTTCTCCATCAGTGAGATGGGCATGCTGCTGCTTGCTGCATCTGCTCCCAGGTCATCAGCGGTTCTGTTTCTTGTTCTTGTCAATTAAGGCAAGATAAGGAGAGTTTTTTTGTTTGTTTTTTTCAGGAGGAATTGATGAATCTTTTTATAAGGTTGGCCTTTTATCTGTTGGTGAAGTAGATAATTGGAATGAAATGTCATGAAAAGGTAAATTTATTCTGTGGGTTTTTGGTGTTTTTTTCTTAGCATTGGCTTATTAAATATGTGTTGCTTTGTGATACTCATTTCTTAGGAGTGTGTGTGTGTGGGGGGGATTTAATAGGTGAAATAAGGCAGATATCCATAGGCATGATTCATATCGGGTGGCCCTCCCTCCAGATGTACAAGGGAAAGTCTTGGTTTGACCAGTTGTCCTGGAAAGCTGTCCTGTTAGCTCTTTTTTTTCCTCACTCAAAAGTGGCATATTTGGTTCTTAATTATATGGTCACTTCAATTATGCCCCTAAATCAGGTGCCTTTGACTTATTTATTTAACAAATTATTGTCACTTAGCTTGTATTTTCTAGGATCCCACTGGTATTTATGGAATCCTCTTATATTTTCAGTGCATATCTTAGATATTTTTGTGACTGGCTACCCTTTCTTTGTAATTTGTATTTGATCATGTTTCTTATGTTAATTTTGTTTTATGGTTCTCTGGTGACTTAATTTCTGTTCATTTTTACAATTTATAAAGTATTGATGGGTTTTCCCTATTTTTTTAGTGCCCCAAATTATTGTCAGATACTGAAAAAAAAAAAGGGAGGGAGAATGAGATTTGAGAGAACATCACAGGCCAGGTTGTGCTAGGCTTCAGAGACTGTCTAATGTGATAAGAAGCATAGCTAGCACCCATGGTAGGGAGCCTGCTCTGCTGAGTCCGGAGACCCTGCTTCCATTCTTGGTTCTGTTGCTGATGACGTTTATTAATCTTGACAGCTTGTATCTCTGTGCTTCAGCTGACTCCTCTGTAAAATGGGGAAAGGGTGTTGGATTGGGTTCTAGTCTGGCTTCAAGATTTTATGACTGATCTTTTTGATAGCTTGTTTGAAATTCTCAGTATAGCCCTTTGAATTGAACTGAATTGAATGCTTTACAGAGGATTAAGAAGCAAGTGCCACTCATCTGATCACTAACTCAAAATTCCAAAAAGTATTTTTTATCACTTCTTTCCCAAAAAACTTTAGTTTGAAAAGAATTGAGGCACCTATAAACAGTTGTCTCAAATTTTCAGTTTAAAGTGTATGCTTTTCTTTTAATAGGCCTGGTATGAATGTTACCTTGGGGGAAAAAACATTTTGTTTTGAGTTAAAATATGGATTCTTGCGAGAACATTTTATATGCTGAGCCAATACTAACGTGGGCTATTTTGAGACCATAGAGGAGAGAAAACTGTTTGTAATGTGTAGGAAGATGATCATATAAGCAAAGGCTATCTGCCCCATTTTTTCCTCTTTGTATAGAAACAACCAAAGCCTTAAACTGGGTGGAGCTGGGCTTCCCTGTGTTTTCTGAGCAGAGGAGCTGAGGCCTGAGCCTGGCATGGTGGCCAGGAAGGAAGGGCATTCTCTGTGACAGGATTCACCTGCTTCCCAGGCCTGCCCGGGAGCTCTGGGGGCTGTGGGATGTCTCCTTGCCCTGCCCCTTGTTGTTAAGCTCCGTACCTGTGGGCAGGTAGAGGACCAATCAAGGTCTCCAGGGCAGCTGCCCTAATGCCCCAAGCACAGCTTTGGAGCCAGTCATGCTGTCCACATCTCAACACCGTCCTGAGTGTCTGAGGTGCCTGGGGTGAGGACTGGGCCTTTCTCACCTGATGTTTCTTTTCATAAAGTGATAATTGTGATGAAGTTCATCTTGGTTCCAAGTGACAGAAACCAGCTCTTATTTTATAACCTTAGAAAAGAGAGATTCATTAGAAAGATACCAGAGGGAGAGCTGGACAACTAGACCTTCAGATGGGGGCAGGAATAGGCAGCTCTGGGGACCTTGTCAGTAGGGTTGTAGGGCTAGGACATGGCTCTTTTCTCTTGTAGTTCACATCTGTGCCATCAGTGGGCCTTGTCCGAGCTACCTTCAGAGTCTCCTAAGACTCTCACTGTCCTGAATTCTTAGCTCCTGAGGTATCTTCATAATTTGTGCTTGTTCCCCCTCAGTCTGTTCTCAGCAGAGCAGCCAAAGTGATCCTGAAAATCCTCATGTCAAAATAGGCCACTTCTTACCTAAAACCCTCCATGGTCTTCTAATTTCCTTCCAGGAAAAAGCCTAATTGGATGCTTCTCTCCTGTCCTGTCCTCCTTCCCTTTTTTCCTCTCCCTGGGCAAAACTGGGCTCACCGGTTTTGTCAGGCATTCATTCTTCCTCAGGGCCTTTGCACTTGCTGTCTTTGCCTGCATCCTCTTCACAGTCTGTATCATCATCCACTATACTATATGTTTTATTTGCTTTGTGGCTTTCCCCGATCTGTAATTAAAACTCTAAAAGGGCAGGAAACTTTGTCTGCTTTGTCCGTGCGGTTTTTCCAGCACATGGTAGGCACTCAGAATACTTGAGGAATGATGAATGTTTTTCATTGTGTCTTAGTTGAGCCAGCAGTGGTAAGGGAGACAAGCCAAGTAAAATAAGAATGACCCCTGGGAACTGAGTCCCAGTGAGGGAGGAGAATCGTCTTGTGAAGGCTGTCCTGGTTGATGTTACTGTGAGGACTGAATCAGTGGTGTATGATGGTCTCATAGGTGTGGAGAAATGCTCATTATTCTCCCTCTGTGAAAATCACACCTGTTAGCATTCAGAAATTCAACCATTCACAAGACAGCTTGTGTGGAAGATTAGAAATTATGGCTGTGTGATATATGAAACCTCATATTTTACTAAGTTGTGGAATACGTAATTTTCTCTTCAAAAAGAATAGTGATAAAATTCTGCAGATTATACTTGAGTTTTTTTTTTTTTTTAAACTTTATTTTGTTTTTTTATGTGGTGCTTAGGATCAAACCCAGTGCCTCACACATGCTAAGCAAGTGCTCAACTGCTGAGCTACAACCCCAGTCCTATATATGTGTTTTTATAAGGGCCCTTTGGTACCAAAGTAGACCCAAACCTCAGCACCCAGGCCATGTTTATAAAGAGGTGAGTGTATAAAAGGGGAAGACACTGAAGTTTTTATTTCTTGTTTCCTCCTCCTCCTCCTCCTCTTCTTCTTCTTCTTTTTTTTTTTTTTTTTTGTTGTTGTTACTGGAGATTGAACCCAGGGGCACTCCACCACTGCACTTCATCCCCATCCTTTTATTTTATTTTATTTCTATTTTGAGACAGAGTCTTGCTAAGTTGCTGAGGCTAGCCTCAACTGTGGTTCTCTTGTCTCAGCCTCGTGAGTTATTGGGAAAACAGGTGTTACTCACTATGCAGCTCTTTTCTTCCTAGGAAGTTTCTTGCCTGGAAACAGTCTGTGCTGCTGAGTACATTATCTTTCGATTTTAATGACTATCTACCAGTTTACTCTCTTGTTGTCATATGTTTTGATTTCCACAGGTACATGTACATTATATGTTATGAAGTGAGTTCATGGTTTGATTTTTGTGTTTCTATCTGGTCACTTCTGGGTAAAGCGTATTTTCTGCAGTTTTGTCAAGATGAAGAACGAGGCTATTTGGTATCCATGAGCCAGTGTTCATGTTTTGTTTCTGAACTCTACTTGAGCCAAAATGTGAGTCTGGAGCAGATGCTCTTGGGTTAGGTTCTTGTGACCTTCGACAGTCTGTTCTGTCCTCAGGATGGGATCATCCCAGTATCTGAACCATAGGTCTGTTGGGAGAATTAAATTATATAGTTTGGATACAAAAGGGGACCTGTTTCACATGCACAAGCCCTGGATTCAGTCCCTAGCACCACACACACACACACACACACACACACACACACACACACAAAGAGGGGATGGGGACCTGTTATTTATTTATGTAAATTAATGATTGGTGAAAGTCTTTTGACATTACGTATCTTATAAGTTTCATTCTGACTTTAAGCACCTAAAATATGTCAATTCTAGCAGAATTTAGAAAAATAGAATTTGTAGTTCTGTATATACCTTACTCCAAACACTCAAATAATTTTAATGATTACAAAATATTTATTGTAGAGACTTAAAATAACTTTTAGGCCTCACTTTAAAATTGAAAAGCAAGTTTAGACAGACTTTTTAATATAATACTTGATATAGAAATTAGCAAATTATAGTCTTCATTTTGATAGTGATTTCTAGGTCCTGCTTGCAGTTTTTGAACAGTGCAGACTCTGAGCCCTTTCTCTCCTGGAACTCACCTCATTAGGTGTGACTTAACCCCCAGGTTTCTCTGCTGTAACAGTGGGGATCTGTCTTGTTCCATTAGG
Source organism: Marmota flaviventris (assembly GCF_047511675.1). Classification (NCBI taxonomy): domain Eukaryota; kingdom Metazoa; phylum Chordata; class Mammalia; order Rodentia; family Sciuridae; genus Marmota; species Marmota flaviventris. Next base: position 2,758,788 of record NC_092499.1, read on the forward strand.
CGCCTTATCATGGCTCCTGTCACTGGTGCCTGAGTAGAGATTCCACAAGGCCTAGGGACATCCGTGTAAGTATTTTCTCTTTGTAAATAGCATAGAGAATCTCCAGGCATTGGCCCTTTGTTTTCCACATTTCACTTTTGCTTAGTTTTCTAAAGATGAGAAACATTTTGAGAACAGTAGCTTGAAGCTCTATGGGCAAATTCAAAGTAGCATCATCACTTTTAAAAGCTTACTACCATCTGAAAGAGAAAGTGGATAGAGACATTTATAAAAAGACAAGGAGCTGCTGGATTTACTTTTCTCTTGGAAATTGTATTCTGATTTTGGTGTATTTGTACACATGATTATATAAAAGTGCTCTTTGAGGATATTATTTTGCTAATTTGTTTTAAGCCCCATTTTCTTGCCTACAAAAGGATTATTAGTGAATTTGTGGCATTTGCATCATGAAAAAATGGGATTTGTACAACTGTCAATGTTTACTACTAGAGAAGTAAACATTGACAGTTGTACAGAAGGAAATAATACAATGTTTTATTTAAAGTTGTTTTCAGTGAGGAAAAAAATACTGATTATATAGTTGAATAACTGGCATAGCTAGATATGTTTTTTGATACGTAACTTATATGTCATAAATTTAACCCCTTTTCAAAGTGTACAATTTGGTGTTTTTTGTATATTCACAGTGTTGTGTAACCATCACCACTATCTAATTGTAAAGTATTATTATCACCCCAGAAAGAAATCCTGTCCCATGGGCTTTCACTCCCTCTCTCTCATCCCCTCCAGCTCTTAACCACTAAGCTTCCTGTTCTGCACAGTATTTTTGTGCCTGACTTCTTCCATTTGGTATAATGTTTCCAAGGTTCATCTCTGTTGCAACTTTCATTTTCTTCCTTTTTTTTTTAAATTTTTAGTTGTAAATGGACACAATACCTTTATTTTTATTTACTCATTTTTATGTGGTGCTGAGGATCGAACCCAGTGCCACACATGTGCCAGGCAAGTGTTCTACCACTGAGCCACAATCCTAGCCCCATTTCCTTTCTTTTTTTTTTTCTTTTTAAAATATCTTTATTTTGTTTGTTTATTTTTATGTGGTGCTGAGGATCGAACCCAGGGTCTCACACATTCAAGATGAGCACTCTACCGCTGAGCTATAACCCCAGCCCTCCTTTCGTTTTATGGGCAAGTAATATTCCATTGTTACGGGTATACCACATTTTGTTCAGCCATTCAGCAGTTTGGATTGAATGGCTATTATGAATAATGTTACTGTAAAAATTTGTGTACAAGATTTTGTGTGAACATGTTTTTAACTCTCTTGGGTATATAAGCAGGAGTGGATATTTACATATATTTAAAAAATACATATAGGGCTGGGCCTGGTTGTGCACATTTGTAGTTTCAGCTAGTTGGGTGAGGATTACTGAGTCAAAGAGTTTGAAACAGCATGGGCAACATAGCAAAGCCCCATCTCAATCTCCTTCCTCCCCAGAACAGAATTATATTTTACAAAGCAGTGGAAGAAAAAGGAATTCTTATTCTGAGAATTGTTGATGTACCTGATATAAATTTTTGGAAAAATCAAGAAGATTTGATTAGGGTATTAATGTAGTTTTAGTTAATTTTATAGTTGATTAATTAGAAAAAATGCCATGATTCTTTGTTCTGGTCCCCTTGTAATGATTATATTTAAAAAGTTCTCACCTTGTATTTGATAGTTTTACATGTAAACACTAGGTAAAACTTGATTAGTACAGAAGTTATTAAATAATGGGGGAGTATATTTGGAAGGCATTTGTTGAAACTTTTTTCCTTTTCTTTTCTTGTAGTGCTGGGGATTGAACCCAGACATACCAGGCATGTGCTTTGAACTATACCCCCAAACTTTTATTAAATTAACTTCTTCATTTTGTGGTTCTGGTGATTGAACTCAGGGCCTTGCCTGTTGCTAGATAAGTGCTCTACCACTGAGCTACATCCCAGCTCTTATTATTTTAAGACAGGACTTGGCTGAGTTGCCCAGGCTGGCCTCAAACTTTGATCCTCTGCCTCAACATCCCCAGTAACTGGGATTATAAGCCTGTACCAGAACATCTGGCTCTTATTTTATTTTGAAGCAGTTCAGAGTAGTAGTTCAGAGCCTAAGCTTCGGAGTCATATAGACTGGGTTATATCCTGGCTCTGGTATGTATTAGCTCAGTGACTGACCTTGGACAAGTTATTTAAACTCTCCAAGCCTGTTTCCCTGATCTATAAAATGAACAGTAATACCTTATCTCACAAAGTTGGTATGGAAATTGAGAATATGTGAGGTACATATACCTCAGTGCCCAAAAATGAGCACCAAAAAATAGTGATGGGAATGGACTTTTTAAAAATTCAGTAACTTTTCATTAGTGTTTTGTTTTTGTGAAAGTTTTATTAGGTTTCGTGAGTACTTCATTTTTTTTTTTTTCAAATGTGTTGGACCATGACCCCCACTAAGAAACACGTTTGGCAAGGTGACTCTGTACTTACACTCCTCCCCCCAGCTACATACAGAAAAATGGGATAGAAAGTACAGTTTTCCAACTACTGCCTCCTCCCACAGCTTTCCCTATTATATATATGTATGTATATATATGTGTGTGTATATATACATTAGTTGGACACAATACCTTTATTTTATTTATTTTATTTTTATGTGGTGCTGAGGCTCGAACCCAGTGCCTCGCATATGTGAGGCAAGCGCTCTACCCCTGAGCCACAACCCCGGCCCCCTATTACTAATGTTGAATTAGTGTGAGATATTTATTACAGTTGATGGACCAATATTGGTACATTTTTGTTGACTGAAGTCTATAGCTCATACCATGGTTCACTTTTGGTGGTGTAGAATTCTGTGGATTTTGACAGATGTGTAAGGAGATGTAGTTGCCATTGTAGTGTCATACAGAATAGTATCACTGCCCTAACAGTCTCTTAAGGTCTACTGTGCTGCTGTCCCTCCCTCCTAACCCTGGAAGCCAATGATCCTTTTACGGCCTCCATAGTTTTGCTTTTCTAGAGTCTTATAGTTGGAATCCTACAGTACTTTTTCAGCTTGGTTCCTTTCACTTAGCAATATATATTTAAGGGTCCTTGTGTCTTTTGTGGTTTGACAGTTCATTTCTTTTTTACTGCTGAATATTATCCTGTTGTCTGCATGTTTCAGTTTGTTATGCACCTACTGGAAGATATCTTGGCTGCTTCCGTGTTTTGGCAGTTATGAATGAAGCTGTTATAAACATCAGTGTGCAGGATGTTTAAAAATTTTTTTTTAGTTGTTGACAGACATCTATCTATCTACCTATCTATCTATCTATCTTTCTTTCTTTCTATCTATCTATCTATCTATCTATCTATCTATCTATCTATCTATCTATCTATCTATGAATGATGCTGAGAATCGAACCCAGTATGTCATCATGCTAGGCAAGCGCTCTACCACTGAGCTACAGCCAGCCCAACCCTAGTGTGCAGGTTTTTGTGTAGACATAAGTTTTCAGCTTCTTTGGGTAAACACTAGGGAGCACTATTGCTGGATCACATGGTAAAAGTCCTTTTTATTTTGCAAGAAACCATCAAACTGTCTTCCAAAGTGGCCATGGCAGTTTATATCCATGCCCATGTGTCCTTTTGCTCCGCACTACTCTCACCTTTGGCGTGGCAGTGTTGAGGACTTTGGCCCTTCTAATAGTGAGCATGGTGTCTCTTTGTTCTGATAGTAGTTCCTGGTGGCCTGTGATATTGGGCATCTTTACATATGCATATTTGCTGTGTGTCATCTTTGGTTATATGTCTGTTCAAATCATTCCCATTTCAAAAATTGGCTTAGGAAAAAAAAATTGGCTTAGGGTGTTTCTGAGTTTTAAGAGTTTTTTTTTTTTCTTGTTTATTTATGATACAAGTCCTTTACTAAATGTATATTTTCCAAATATTTTCTCTCAGGAAACTGGTACTGATCCACGATTGATTTTGCAGTCCACTGGTGGGTCATTGCTGCAGTTGGAAGTTCGGTGCTTGTTCTGCTTCTGTAACATTTGTAGGGATGCCAGTAAAGCAAGTGTCACCGCAAGCAGAGATTTCCAGTACTGTGGAGCCTTGGTGTCAGAATAGAGGCTGCTCTTTTTTATTTATTTGTTTATTTATTCATACATGCAGGCATACATACGTACATACATACCAAGGATTGAACCCAGGGTCACTTAACTACTGAGCCACATCCCCAGCCCTTTTTATTTTTTATTTTGAGACAGGGTCTTGCCAAGTTTCTTAGGGCCTTGCTAAGTTTCTGAGGCTGGCCTTGCATGTGTACTACTCCTGCTTCCTCTCATGAGCCACAGGGATTACAGGTGTGTGCCACTGTGCGTGGACTCAAAATACGTATTTTTAGATACTGGTAGAATTATGTGAATAAGATAAAGGGAAACCAAGATGTCTTTCTATTCTCAGCAACAGTGCCAGTTCAAATTGGTGAGAGGAAATTTTTATATGATGGAATGAATTTATGTTAAATGTTAAATTACTAAAGTAAATAGTGACTTGAACTAAACTGATGGATGTCTGTCTGTCTGTCAACAACTAAAAAGGAACCAAGCTGAAAAAGTACTGTAGGATTTAACTTAGACTAGATACTTCTGAAATATTTAAGTACACATGTCCTCTTAAGAGGGTTAAATATGTACCTCTGCAGTCTTATGCTTCTCATTTTTTTAAAAAAAATTTTTTTCAGGGCTAAGGTTGTGGCTCAGAGGTAGAGCGCTTGCCTAGCATGCATGAGGCACTGGGTTCAATCCTCAGCACCACATTAAAAATAAAATAAATATACTGTGTCCACCTATAACTAAAAAATAAATTTAGGGGCTGGGATTAATAAATAAAAAGATACATTTAAAAAAATAGGTACTATTTAAAATTTTTTTTTCATCACTTTCCTAAGGTCAGTTCTGCTTTTTTTCCAAAAAAGAATTCCAGATTGGAATTTGTATTTAATTTGATCCTACCTCTGAGAGAGAGGGGGTGGGGTAGGTGTGTGTGTGTGTGTGTGTGTGTGTGTGTGTGTGTGTGTATGTGTTTAGGGGCACATGGTTTGGATCAGGCTTGGGGAGGAGTGAGGGGCAGGATGAGATGGGTAGCAATGGGGATGAAATAATTAAGATTTATAAGGGTATATGGTTAGGATATACAGTAAGGGTTAGGATTATGGATTAGGGTAAAGGATTATGGTGAGGTTATATGTGAGGGGTTACGGTATGAAGTATGAGATATAGTGTGAAGGTTAGGGTTATATTTTAGGGTTTAGGTAGCAGAGTTTGTAGCAGGTAGGAATCACACCCCACCCCGTTACCCTGCAGTGCCACCTTGTGGAAAGAGGAAAGGCTTTGGGAAAGAATATCTAGGTATGAGTGAAATCTGCTGAATATCATGTCCTTGATTTGTTCAGGGCACCTGACTTTCACACTGACAGTTTTTTTTTTTTTCAGGATTTTTCTTTCTCTCTGATGTGGACTAAGTAATCAAAGGGGTAAAATATTGACTAGTTTTTGTGCATGAAAAGGCAGACAAGCCTCTATGTTTCATAATTCAAAAAACATAATATGAAAAGGTATTTTGTATATAATTAGGGGAGTTGATTGAGTGCACACTATGTGCTTGGCATTAATGATACAGTGGTGGATTAACTAGAATTTCTGATCTTGGGGAGATTATGCTCTAGTGGCAGGAGACAGGGATAAGCAGATGAGTATATGGTGGTGAGTGTGGAGGCTAAAAGGAGTGAGAGGTGGAACACTGCCATTTTAGATGGATTGTTAGGGAACACTTCCTTGACCAGGTGTTGAAGGAAGAGGTAATCCAGGCGTGTGAGCAGCTATCCAACAGAACAGCGGGTGCACAGGCCCTGAAGTGGGCATTGGCTTGCTCTGTTGGAGGAGGTGCGAAAAGGTTAGGTGGCTGGAAATGAAGAGTGGCAACTGGAGGTGTCCTAGAAGTGTGAATGTATGTGTTGCAGGTCATGCGAGCCTTGTAGACAGCACTTAGGGGGAATTTTCTCAGACGAGAGCAAACCACAGGAAGGTTTTCAAGGAAGTGATATATCTAAAAGGCAAGCATCAAAACAGAAACTCTTGCACACATCCTGTCTGAGAGGTGGTAGAGGCTTGAGCTAGGGTGGCAGCAGTGGGTACATGTGGCAGATTCTGGGTATGTTTTGAAGTTAGGGTTGACAACAGGCTCCTGTCCTTCATTTCTGAGAACCTCTGTGTGTCCAGTGTTCTACTCAGGTGCCAAGTTAGAGAACAGAAGGCCTGTCCTCTGTAGGCTTAGGATCTAGTTCTGAGTTTTGCAAGCTTTTTTTTTCAATTAAAAAAACAAAAACCAAAAAACGGGGGTAGGGGGCAGTGCACAGGATGAGACACACTTAGGTGATTTCAACATGAGGTAATGGGTCACAACTCTTGGGAGTCTCAAAACACTGAGTAGAGGATGCAGTCAAGAAAAGTGCTGGTTATGTAATGTAATAGTGCTGTACCACAGAGGAGGCTCCTTCCCAGGCTGGGTCAGGTGGGTGGACAGTGGTGGTCATGAACAGGTGTGTTCCTGTGATGTGGGCAGAGGAATGGTTTCCAAAAAGAGTAAAGAGCACCCCGTCAGCATGCTGTGTTCCTTACAACGTGGTCGCTCAGCTCTGCTTTCCTGCTGTAGCTAACCAAATCTCTATTTATAACATATTAATCTTTTAGGAAGGATAACATATTAACTTCTTTTTTCCTTTAATTGTTTTCCTCAGTTTCCTAATCCTATTGTGTTTCTTCTCTGTTCTGTTCATATTATTAAAGAAAAAGTTACATTTACCCATTAAATTGTGACATGCCATCAATTGTGAAATACATTGTGATTTCAAAGATGTTTAAATATGAACAAAGGATGCTTCTAGAATTTGCACAGTACGACATTTGTATTGAAGATTCTTTAGTTCATTAAGGTAGAGAGCCCCAGCACACAGAAAGAAAACGTATTTAAGGAGGATGGATAATGCAGGTTTATTGAGTAGACTGGGTACATCATGCTCTGCTAGTGTATACGAATTTCTCAGACATGGTGGGGTTCTGACTTTTGTGTCATTCATGAAATTAGCTAGATTTTAGTGTGCGTATCATGTGTCAGGTACTGACTAAGCAACAGGAAACTAAAGATGAGACAACAAATTGCCAGGAAGGCGTGGTCTAGAGAGGGAAGGGAGACATGATAATGCTCACTGAAGTGATATAAGAATGATTGGGAAGAGTTACAGATCACAGAGTAAGGAGCTTGTGGCTTCCCTGGAGAGAAGAGGAGGTACATGAAGTTTTACAGTTGGTTGCTGTGAGCTGAGTTTTGAAGAGTGAATAGGAGTTTACAGCAAAAGGGAAATGGGTAGAGGGACCATGACCAGCGAAACGTGACTCACTCCTTTGGAGCTAAGAGTGAAGTTCCATGTTGAGAGGAGTAAGACCTGGAAGGCTAGGACTCTGCAGTTTGTCCTATCCTCTGGGTTTTCTCAGGGTGGATATCTTGAGCTCCATGGGATTCTCTGAGGGGAAGTTAGAGATTCACACAAATATCACATTAGACTCAAGAAGAAAAAAAAACCTGTTTCCTGTTTATATACCATTTCCTGTTTATATACCAAATGTTTTGGGAACAGAAGACCTGAGTGTTTTAAGCAAGTGAATAACATTGCTGATTTTTACATTTAGAAAATGACCCTTTGATGCAGCCACATTAATGTTTATAGCAGCTCAGTTCACAATAGCTAAGCTATGCAAGCAACCTAGGCACACTTCAACAGATGAATGAATGAAGAAAATGTGGCACATATACACAATGGAATATTACTCAGCTAAAAGAAGAACAAAATTATTGCATTTGCTGGAAAAATGGATGGAACTGGAGACTAACGTGCTAAGTGAAATAAGCCAATCTCCAAAAACCAAAGGCCAAAATGTTCTCTCTGATATGTGGATGTGGACTCACAATAGGCATGGAGCATCTGGGAACAAGGAGTGAAGGTTCACTGAATTGGACCGGGGAATGAAGGGAAGGGAGTGGGGAGGGGAATAGAATAGATAGTAGAATGAATTGGACATAACCTTCCTATGTCCATATACGAATACACGACCATTGTAACACCACAACATGTACAACCACAAGAATGGGTAGTTATACTCCATGGATGTATGATATGTCAAAAAACATTATACTATCATGTATAACTAAAATGAACAATTAATAAAAACCAAAGTAAAAAAAAAAAAATGTCCCTTTGGTGATGGAGGATGGGCTGGAGTCCCAGAAACCGGTGTCAAGGAAACCAGCTTAGAACTGTTACATAAAATCCCACCATTGATACGCACATGTTTAATCTCAAAATGCTCCAAAAACATTGGAGCATTTCTAAGAAAATTTAACAATGAACTGAAATTACATTTAGTTGACATATTTTAAGGGAGGGGAGTTTTGGGACACCTGATCTTTGGTCAAAGAATAAATACAAATACTCTGCAATACTTTCTGATTTTCTTTTAAAGAAAATTTTGGTTTAAATTGAACATCTGGGATATTGTTTTTAAAAAATGCCTTCTAATATGATATCTTGAGGTCTTAGATCAAAGTAGTAGAATTTTGAGATTTTTATAAAATTGACCTGGCAATTTTTATTTGTTAATTTTTTAAAATGCATTGTAATGTATTTTTATGTTTGAGACCATTTATTTTTCCTTTACTGTATTAATTTATATCTTTGAAAAGTTTTTTAATGGATTGGATTTTTAGTCTTTTTATCAATTTTTAGGAGCTCTTTATTTATTGAGATTAGCCACTTATTTGTAATATGAGCCACTTATTTACAATATTTTCTTCCCTAGTTTATCTCTTTATCAGACTCTTATATTTAATATTTTTGAATATATCAATCTTCATCTGTGGTATTGGACTTTAAGTTATAGTTAAAAGGGTTTCTTTTCCCCCCTATATTAGGGATTGAACCTGGGGGCACTCACTCTACCACTGAACTACACTCTCGGCTCTAAAAAAGTGTTTATTTTGAGGCAGTGTCTGAGTTGCTGAGCCTGACATTAAATTTGAGATCCTTCTGCCTCAGCTTAAGTGGCTCAGATTACAGGCATGTATCACTGCACCTGGCTAGGAAGAGTGTCTATACTCTGAAGTTACAAAAAGGGATTTACCTCGGTTTCATTATGGAATATTTATGGTTTTGTGATTATATCTAAGTACTTGAGCAAGCAGGAACTTATGTTAGTGTATGAAGTATAGTATGAATTTATTTTTTTTCCATGTGGATATTTTAGTTGTTCAAACATCCATCATTCATTGTATCATCTTTTCCCCTTGATTTTGAGGCACCTCCTTCGTCTTTTGTCATTTTTTTCCGTATGGAATTGTGTCTGTGGGACATCAGTTTGTCCCATTGATCTATTTGTGTGCTACTGTGATATGGCTTCGAGGCTGTATAACACCTGGCAATACTAGTTCTTTGCTAATGTTATTCTTTTTTGGCATTTTACTGATTTATCTTACTTTCTTAAATTTTTTACATGAACTTTAAAGTCAATTTATCTATTTCCAGAAAGTAATCCTGCAAGCATTTGGTAAGGGAGGTGTTAGAGGGATCATTTTAAATTTACTTAATCTCTTCATAACAAGTAAGCTAAATTGGAGTTTTGATCTCTTCTCTTACAGATGATATTAACCGTGTTCTTGAGCAACAATGAACAGATTTTAACAGAAGTTCCTGTAACACCAGAAACAACCTGTCGAGATGTTGTAGAATTTTGCAAGGAGCCTGGAGAAGGCAGTTGTCATTTAGCTGAAGTGTGGAGGGGAAATGGTATGTATTATGTTTTAAAAGAATGAGAATGTTGTCACTTAGTTGTATGAGGTGATAAGGAGTTGAGTAATTAATATAAAAACAGTTATATTACATGAGGGTAGGGTTTTATAAAATGGTATTTGTTAAAAAGCAAGGTGTGATTTGACTCTTACCATAACCATTTAAGATAAGCAGGGAGGGTAGATCTAGCTTTTTGTCAGATGTCTTTTCCTTTCCCCATCAACCAAATGAGAAGACCCTGGTCCTCTTGAGCCTTCATTGTCATAACACATGTCAGGTTGGTCAGTGACTCTTCTTTTCTCTTCTGATAATGTCATGGAGGCACTAGCTTTGTGTTCCCTCACTTGAGGAACTTTGTAAATGGTGTGTCTTCCCTAAATATTACTAAATTGAGAAAGGTAAAATCCTGATTCATGTTGAAAGAAATTGTCAACAAGCAGGGCAGAGAAGATCCATGTAGGTAATATGATTAGCAAGCACCAGAAATTCTGCAAAATAGTTTGCACTGTAAAGAAGGGGTTGAATTTGGATAGGATAGTCTATCCCAGATAGCGGAAGTAATGCAAATGAAGAAAAGACGGGAACAGAATATGGTGTGCTGCCAAGACAGCTAAGACCAGGAAGGTTGGCAGCAGGCAGAGGCTGGAGCAGCTCGTTATACCAGACCTTCAGCACTGCAGAGTGGTGTGGCTTTTTCTCAGCAGAAGGAATTCGTATGGATTTTAATTAAGGAATGACATTCTAAAAATAATGTTGGTCAATAAACAATGAGCCTGAAAAAAGTACCATGCACATGGGTCTGTGTTAGACAGTGAGAGAATGATCAACTGGAACATGCTGAGTTTGAGGTGATGAGAGATGTAAAAAAATGAAAGTGTCTAAAGGACACTTAGAGATAATCAAGTCTTAGCATTTTTTTCAACAGCCTTTTTGAGATGTAATTCACCTACCATACAGTTCACCCATTTAAAGCATACAGTTCAGAGGTTTTATTATATTTACAGAGTGTGCAACAATCATCACAGTTATTTCTAGATTATTATCCTTGCCACCAAAAGAAAAAAAGAAACTCCTTACCCATTAGCAGTGACTGACTCCCTTTCCTTTTGACCCCCTCATCTGTCGGTAAACACTAATGTACTTTCTGTAGATTTGCCTATTCTAGACCTTTCATACAAAAAGAATCATATAATACAATCCTTTTTAGATTGGCTATTTACTCAGCTTAGTGTTTTTGAGGTTCATTCATGTTGAAGCACATATCAGTAATTCATTACTTCTTGTGGCTAAATGTTCCACTGTATGGATATATTACATTTTCCTTATCAATCGGATGGGGAGTTACTTATTCGGTTGATAGACATTGGAGTTATTTCCTTTTCAGGGGTGTGTTCTATGAATTATGCTCTGTGAACTTTTTTTTTTTGGTACTGGGAATTGAATATTCAGGGGCATTCAACCACTTATCCACATCCTCAGCCATATTTTATATTTTATTTAGAGATAGGGTCTCACTGAGTTGCTTGACTTAGAACTCATGATCCTAGTGTCTCAGCCTCTGGGATTACAGACATGCGTCACCATGCCTGGCTGCTCTGTGACAAAACGCAAGTTTTTGTGTGGATATTGTATCACATCTCTTAGTTACATACCTAGGCCTAAGTCACCTTGTTAGGGCTTACGGTAATTCAGTGTTTAACCTTTTCAGGGACTGACAAACTGTTTTCCGAAGCAACTGTACTATTTTATTCCAGCATCAGTGTATGAGGATTCTAATTTTTCCACATTTTTGTCAACACTTCATATTGTCTGTTAGATTTCAGCCATCTGACTGGATAAGAAGTGGTATCATGGGTTGAGATTGTGGCTCAGCGGTAGAGTGCTCACCTCGCACAGGTGGGACCCGGGTTCGATCCTCAGCACCACATAAAAATAAAGGCATTGTGTTGTGTCCATCTACACCTAAAAAATAAATAAATATTTTTTAAAAAAGAAAATTAAAAAAAAAGAAGTATCCTTGTGGTTTTGGTTTGCATTTCCTTAATGATGAATGATGTTGAACATCTTTCATGTTGTATTGGTCATTCCACATCTTCTCTGGATAAATGTCTATTCATACCTTTTGCATGCGTGTGTGCGGGCGTGCTAGGGTGTGTGTGTGTGTGTGTGTGTGTGTGTGTGTAGATAGACACAATGCCTTTATTATTTTTATGTGGTGCTGAGTATCTAACCCAGTGCCTCATACATGTGAGGCAAGTGCTGTACCACTGAGTCACAGCCCCAGCCCAACCTTTTAATTTTTTATTATTTTGAGACAGGGTCTCACTAAGCTGGCCCCTTATTTGCTGTTCTCTGGCCTCAGTATTCCAAGTAGCTGCGCATCACACCTGGAAACTTTTGTCTCTTTTTAAGTTGGGGTATTTATCCTTTTTTCTTTTCTTTTTTCTTACTTATTTACATACTTACTTACTTTTTGTGGTAATGGGTATTGAACCCAGGGATGCTCTATCACTGTGTTATATCCCCAACCCTTTTTAGTTTTAATTTCGAGATAGATTCTTGCTAAGTTGCCAAGGCTGGCCTGGAACTTGGATCCTCCTGACCTAGCCTCCCAAGTAGCTGGGATTACAGGTAGGGTATTTGGTTTTTTGTTATTAAATTGTATGAGCTCTTTATATATTCTAGATACCCGTCCCTTATAAGGAATATGACATGGAACTATTTTCTCCCAAAGTCCTATGCTTTTAATGTTATCCTTAGAAGTCAGAGTAAAATCTTCAAGGTTAGATTGAGTGAAACTTGACTTTAGTAAACATTGGATTCTTACTTAACTATAAGGATAAATGTCCATTATATAAGGAAGAGGACAGGTCCTCAATTGTCAACCTGATGATAGCCACAGGAAGGGAGATAGTAAGTAGAATTAGTGTTTTCTAGGAGACCAGTGTTAGAACCTGATTATTCCATCCTCTGGACTCTTAGCACTCTGTCACTTCTGATTCTTTTTATCTGTCTCCCTCTTCTCTCTTACTTAGCTTGAAAAGAAGTAAAATTTTGCAAAGGTATCATAGCCTCCAGTGGTCCATGGCTACCCAGGAATGCTCATCTCCCTGATGCAAACTCTTTGATTGGTGCCATTCTTATCTCCAAGCCTATCTCAAACCCTTGGTTTTACTGCAGCAGGGATAAGGACTGCTATCTGAAGTACCAAGGGTCACTGCACATCTATTGGCTATGCTCTTTACATTGTATATAACATTTCCTAGGAGCTTGACTAACTTCTATTCATTCTTTGCTTCTCATCTCTTCTTTGACTTTCAGAGGATGTTAGTTATCTCTCCCCTGTGCTCCAATACTGTCATGGTATTTATTAAACAATTATTTATAAATTAAACCTCATGTTTTGTTGAACTAAAATTTTTGAAGGCAGGAACTTCTCTGTTCACCATCATATCCCCAGTGCCCAGCCTAGTGCTCATAATAGGCATTAGGAAATACTTGAGTCATTGAGTGAAATGAGGAAGAAAAAGATTTTCTAATAAGTACAATTCAAAGGGAGGGGAAAGCTCTACCAGCCTTTCTCAATTTTAACTTGGAGGAATCCTAAAAGTAATTTTCAGGCTTCATATGATCAATATGTCATAGATATAGTAGTCCAGTATTTTTTTTTTTTTTTAAAAGAGCTTTGTCTTGGCTCATGATTCTGGAGGTCCAAGATCGAGGGACTGTAACTTGATGGAGAGACCTGAGGCAGTGCAGGGTATCACGTAGTGAGAAACAGTGCACCTGTGTACTTGTCTGTTTTTTGGTGCTGGGTGTTGAACCCTGGACCTCATGCATGCTAGGCAAGTCCTCTACCACTGAGCTATATCCCCAGCCCATTGGTGGTGTTTTTGTTTTTGTTTTTTTAATATTTGTTTTTTAGTTGTAGATGGACAAATACCTTTATTTTGTTTATTTATTCTTATGTGGTACTGAGGATTGAACTCAGGGCCCCCTACATGCTAGGCAAGTGCTCTACCACTGAGCCCCAACCCCAGTCCCCATCGGTGGTTTTCTTGAGTATTGGGAATTGAATCCAGGGGTACTTTACTACTGAGCCATATTCCCAGTCCTTTTTATTTGTTTTATTTTGAGACAGGAGCTCACTAAGTTGCCAAGGCTGGCATTGAACTTGTGATCCTCTTGTCTAGTTTCCTAAACCACTGGGATTATAGTAATGCACCCCATGTCTAGCCCATCACTGCTTTTGAGTAGAGACCATTTCTCTGTAAGTCTTGTGTTTGTTTACTAAGGCTGCCATATCAAAGTACCATAGGCTGCATAGCTTACACAACAATTTTTTTTTTTTTTTTTTTTTTTTTTACAATTTCAGAGGCTAGGAGTCTGAAATCAAGGTTTTAGCAGGCTTAGTTTCTTCTGAGGCTTTTCTCCTTGACTTGTAGGTGTGTCTCCTCCTCCCTGTGTCCTCAAGTGGTTTCTTTTCATCTCTAAAGGACACTAGTGATGTTGGGTTAGATTGGATTAGGGTTCACCCAAATGACCTTATTTAACTTATTACCTCTTATAAAGACCTTATCAGTAAATGCAGTCACATTCTGAGGTACTGGAGGGTAGGACCTCAACATCTGGATTTAGGAGGGATACAGCTTAGCCTGTAACAGTGTTAATTTGGCCAGTTTATCATCCTACTCTTTCTGTGGTTCCCTGCCCTACACAGGTGTCAACCCCAATGCAGATCTGTGATGTGATAGAACCTTTTGTCTTCTCATTTGTTACATTTCCTCCTTGATTTTTTTTCACCTTATACAAGAATGTCTAAAAATTTTATCATAGATTCCCACTTTATAAGATGTTAATGAAGAATATTTTATATATTATAATATGTATAAGGTAGATTTTTTCACTTTAAAATGAAAATAATGTTAATTAATTAGACTGCCTTTTTTTTTAAATATTTATATTTTAGGTGTAGATGGACACAACACAATGCCTTTATTTTTATGTGGTGCTGAGAATCAAACCTGGGTCCCGCCCTTGCTAGGCGAGCGCTCTACCGCTGAGCCACAATCCCAGCCCTTAGACAACCATGTTTTAAAAATATGTTTAGCTGTAGATGGGCACAATACCTTTATTTTATTTATTTATTTTTATATAGTGCTGAGGATCAAACCTGGTGCCTCACACGGGCTAGGCAAGTGTTCTACCATTCTTATAATTTAAAAAATAGTGAAGCTTAGCTTACTTTTCTTGAAATTAATCTTTCCTTCTAAAAATTTTATAAATTCATAAAGTGAGACCAATAAATTTCTCTTAAATAACTGGGTTAAGACAAAATGGAATTTAATTTTTATTGAGTTATGTTCAACTTGGTAGATTTAAATAAAACTTGTATATAGATTTTGTGTGTGTTTGTGTGTGTGTGTGTGTGTGTGTGTGTGTGTGTGTGGTGTTGGGGATTGAACCCAGGAACTTGTGTATGCGGGGAAAACACTCTACGAACTGAGCTATATTCCCCAGCCCCTATTGATAATGTCAATTAGTAAAGCAACCAAAAATAAACCTAAAACCATAATTCAAAGCAATAAGAATAAAAATATGGCCTCAGACACAATTTTATGCTAAACTAAGGGACATGGTTAGATTAAATACAGGCCATGCTGTTGAAAAAGGTAAATACACATGTATTTTAAAAATCATTTTATAGGCCTATATATATGAATTGTATTACTTTTGAAACTAAAAATATATAGAATGAAATTCACCTCCTGAATATTTCAACCCATGCTTGTTTTGTTTTTATTTTTGTTTTCTGTATAAATACTCAATTCTGAGTTGAACTTGAGCTTAGCACACATGGGTTCAGCCAGACTGTTGCTTTAGCGACACAGCCTGCCTGCATTTGTAAGACCACAGCAGCAGCCATATTCACAGTGCGTGTTGCATGTCTGCAAATGGCACGGCTTTCCTTATGGGAATTAGACTGGACCTAGGAGTAGAGCAGGAAGTCACACCTTGAATGTGTGAGTAGATTGCAGCTGATAAGTTTTTTCTCTTCTCTACACATCAAGTTCTCAGAATGACCCAAAGATTTAGAGGAAGGGTCTCTTGCTCAACCACACACTTGTGTTGAAAGGAAGGAAGCACTGTCCTTTGTGCTTAGGCTCTCCCAGGTGGTTTCCTAAGCCTCAGGGCTGCTGAGCTTTAAAGTGCTTCCTCACTTTTAAGCATAAGCAGAAGTGGTGATGTGCCTTGAATTCCTTTTATATCTTTAAGATAAAAGTCACATATGCGAACATGACTGTGTGAACATATATAATTTAGCAGTTTTCAGTGCAGTCACTATGTTGTACAAACATCATCAAACTCTGTGCCTCCACATCCTCCTCCCCCACTCTCTGGCAACACTGTCCTGTACTAACAGTATGTGTTTGACCATTCCGGGTACTGAATATAAGTGGAATCATATAATATGTGGCCTTTTTGGTCTGGCTTCTTTAACCTAGCAAGTTTTTCAAGGTTCATCCATGTGGTAGCATATATCAGTACTTCATTCTTTTTATGGCTGAATCGTATTCCATTGTTTGTTGTACTTTGTTTATCCATTCATAAGTTACTGGGTATTTTGATTGTATCTTAGTCCTTTTAGGCTGCTATAGCAAAATACCTGAGACTGGGTAATTTATAAACAGCAAATTTTTTGCTCAAAATTCTGGAGGCTGGGAAGTCCAAAATAAGAGAGAGCATGGGTTTAATCCCAGCACTGCTAAAAGAAAATAAAAGAAAGAAAGGGCCAGGTGTAGTGACGCACACCTACAATCCCAGTGTCTCATGGGGCTAAGGCAGGAGGATCATGAGTTCAAAGCCAGCCTCAGTAAAAGTGAGGCACTAAGCAACTCAGTGAGATGCTTTCTCTTAAAAAAAAAAAAAGAAAAGAAAGAAAAAAGAAAATAAGGTTGGGGATGTTGCTCAGTGAGTTCAATCCCTGAGTTCAATCCTTGGTATACATACACACACACACACGCACACACACACGCACACATACACATAAAAATCTCAACAAAAATCAAAATGAAAGTTTATTGTCAATATGTATAACAAGCCCAGGATTAGTTTCCAGAACATAAAGAAGTACTTCAAATGGCTAAGAAAGAGTCAGACCACCCAGATTTTTTTTTTTTTTAACTGACTCAGAGTACCTGAGACAGTTCACAGAGAACAGTGGAGTGCATTGTAAACATGAAAATGGTGCTATAAATTTAACAGCTATGTGTGTGCTCTTCTTGAGTCCTTGATACAGAGAGTGATTCTGTGAACAGTATTGGGAATTGAACCCAGAAACCAGGGCCTCACACATCCTAGGGAAAAACTGAGCTACAACCCCAGGCCCTTTTAAATTTTATCTTGAGACAGAGTCTTGCTAAGTTGCTGAGACTAGCCTCAAGATTGAGAGCCTCCTGCCTCAGCCTGCTGTGTAGCTGGAATTACAGGCATGTGCTACCACACTGGGTATGAGCCTTCCTTTTTTAAAAGAAATGTTTGAAATACTTTGAAGTTCTGTAGAATTTGATTTTTATTATTAACTTGGTAAATTTTAGACTCTACAAGTACTGGCAAACATTCACAATAATGTTGCCAGGAAATGCCCTGGTCAGCCTTTGTATAACTGCCCTGTGTAACATTTTAATGAATACCATGGTGAAGGCAATTTGTTGCATTTCTTTGAAGAATGGGAGGCACACTTGCTTTGTGATAAGTAAATATGCTGAAAAGCCTGTTTTCATTGTTCACTATTTAATGTTGCAAAATTACTTTTATGTATCCTTCTTATGTATACATGTTACTACTACTTTCCCATTCACACTCCTGTTGTTACTCATTAAAGTTCAGTGCTTAGAATGTCCTGGATTCTATCATATATGTATATGTGTGTACATGTATACCTCTGTTTAAGTTTCTTTTTACTTTTGGCTAGAGTGGTGTTTCTGGAGTGAGTAAAGTGTG
The DNA here is from genome assembly GCF_047511675.1 of Marmota flaviventris. Taxonomy (NCBI): domain Eukaryota; kingdom Metazoa; phylum Chordata; class Mammalia; order Rodentia; family Sciuridae; genus Marmota; species Marmota flaviventris. Next base: position 2,776,708 of record NC_092499.1, read on the forward strand.
GTCTCTCTCCTAGAGCGTCCTATACCTTTTGACCACATGATGTACGAGCACTTGCAGAAGTGGGGTCCTCGCAGGGAAGAAGTGAAATTTTTTCTTCGACATGAGGACTCCCCAGCCGAGAACAGTGAACAAGGTAGATAAATACTTTCTTCCTCATTTGCTAACTTTTGCCATATAAGTTAATTTCAGAAAAATTGGAATAAATGCTAAAGTAAGTCATTCACACTTTTTTTTTGACCCTTTCACTTACAAGGGTGGTGAGAGGGAGAGTTAGTATTTCATGTTTTTAAAAATTCTGTTATTGCAGGTTAAAACCGATTTCCTTCTCAGGACTCTAAATTGGTCAGATAATGCACTCAAATATATAAAAGGACGTAGTGTGTAATGGAATTATTTTTAATAAGTACCAAATGGGCCAAAATATCTAGATTTTAAAATAAAGCCATGAGGGCTGGGGATGTGGCTCAAGTGGTAGCATGCGCGCCTAGCATGCGTGAGGCACTGGGTTCGATTCTCAGCACCACATAAAAATAAAATAAAGATATTGTGTCCACCTAAAAACTAAAAAATAAATATTTTTTAAAAAATAAAGCCATGAAATGAGTAGAAAAAGTTCTGAGGAAAATTTTTATTTTTAGATTGAACTAAGCCTAAGTGTAGCATTAAAGACAAGACTGAGAAATGAATTATTTAAAACAAAATAAAAAAGACTGCCCAACCATAACCATCCTGAGCAAAGTCAGAAGACAATTTATGAGCTGGGAAACAGCATGTATACCTCATATTGCAGAGGTCTGCTTTCCTTTCCTTGTAAAGAATTCCTAAAAATAGGGGGCTAGGGTTGTGGCTTAGTGGTAATGCTGTCACCTAGCACATGTGAGGCACTGGGTTCAATTCTCAGCACCACATAAAAATAAATACATAAAATAAAGGTATTGTCAGTTGATCAACAAATATATGAAAAACTGTTCAATATCTCTAGTAATTAGAGAAATGCAAATCAAAACTACTCTAAGATTTCATCTTACTTTTGTTAGAATGGTAATCATCAAGAATACAGGCAACAATAAATGTTGGCAAAGATGTGGAGAAAAAATTACAGTCATACATTGCTTGTGGGACTGTAGATTGGTGCAACTACTCTGGAAAACAGTATGGAGATTCCTCAGAAAACTGGGAATGGAACCACCATTTGACTTAGCTGTCCCACTCCTTGGTTTATACCCAAAGGACTTAAAATCAGCATACTGTAGTGACACAGCCACATCAATGTTTATAGCAGCTCAATTCACAATAGCTAGACTATGAAACCAACCTACGTGTCCCTTAATAGATGAATGGATAAAGAAAATGTGGTATATATACTCAATGGAATATTACTGGCTTTAAAGAAGAGTGAAATTATGGCATCTGCCAGTAAATGTTTGGAGTTGGAGAATATCACGCTAAGTGAAATAAGCCAATCCCACAAAACCAAAGGCTGAATGTTTTCTTTAATATGTGGATGCTAATTCACAATAAAGTGGGGGGGGCACTAGGGAGGAATAGTGTTTTCATAGATTAGGTAGAGAGAAGTGATGGGAGGGGAAAGGAGAGGATGTGGCGATAGGAAAGATAGTAGAATGAAACAGACATTATTACTCTGTGTATATATGTGACTGCATGACCAATATGATCCTGCTACATGTACACTCAGAAAAATGAGAAATTATATTTCATCTATGTATGATATATCAAAGTGCATAAATGCATTCTAGTGTTATATATAACTAATTAAAACAAATAAACTTTTTAAAAAAAATAAAGGTATTTTGTCCATCTACAACTAAAATTTATTAAAAAAAAAAAAAAGAGTTCCTAAAAATTGATAACATGCCTAAATCTCCAGTTACTGGGGAGACTCAGGCAGGATGATCCCAAATTCCAGGCCCGCCTGGGCAATTTAGCGTGATTGTCTCAAAATAAAAAGGAGTGGGAATATGGCTCTGTGGTAGAGCACTTGCCTAACATGTGTAAGGCGCTGAGTTCAATCCCAAGAATCAAGGGAGAAAAAAAACTGAAAAGAATGGGGAAAATACACACAGAGTTCACAGAAAAGGAAATACACATTGCCCTAGAATGTGTGAAAAGATGTCATACTCCTAATTTAAAAATGCAGGGACAGCTGTACTGAGATGCTCTTGTTTTACCTGTCATGGTGGCAAGGCTCAGCACGGTTGCTAGCTAGCACATGTTGATGGTGCTGAGAAACAGGCCCTGTTCAGCAGTGCTGGGGCACAGCAATACTCTGCAGCACTGCATACAGAGAAACCCTGTGCCCTGGCTTGGGCCCTCCTGGAGATGTGCTCAGGGACCAGAGTATGGTGCAAAACCCGTGCTACCTTTTCTGTGACCTTGAAAAGAACAGCTTTGTGTTTGTGTGTGGATGTATAAAGTGCCTTTTCTATATCTATATAAAAGGAAATTGTGCCCCTTGGTCTAGCTGATCTCTGCTTTAAAATCATCTCCCTGTGGCTGTAAGCACTGCTGACTTTACAGAACACTGTCACATCTGTATTTTCCTCCACTGCTTCTGGTCATCTGGAGTCAGGCCCCCAAGGCTCTGGGCAAGGGCCTTCCTCTGTGGGAAAGTTGCCCTGAGAAGCTTTGCTAGCTCACAGTGGAATGGCTGCTCTAGCACTAAGGGTTTATTTTAATTCTACTTGAGCATTCTAGATATCTGTACCCTCCCTTCCTTAGCTATACTTAAATAAAAAGTTTTATTTCTCACTTTTATTGATGTGTAATTTCTGTATGTAAACCTTAATGCCCCAGAAAAGGGTTATTTTTTCACTCCCTCTGCTGCTCAGTCTAGGTGTGGAGATGATAGTACACTCTAGAGAAGGGCCCTACCCAATGTATTTTGTCACCATCTCAAGTTCAGGTCATGATAAATCTTGAGACTCAAAAAGATCTTCAAACTGCTGCTGGACAACTTAATATGTGTGGGGACTGGGCCCCGAGGTGCTGAGATCCGTGTGCCATCGAGTCAGACAGAGCATTGAGAAGGATGTGGGCCTTGAGGAAGAGTGGGGCATGAGGGCAGAGCAAAGGCTGTTGCATGCCAGGCAGGGATTATGTGGAGGGCCCCTGAGGGGCCAAGCAAGACTTGGGTGGTGGGGAGCACCCCTTCTCCATCCAGGCTAGATCGGGAGTTTGGTCAGCACTGGAAAAACTGAATTCAGTACTTATCCTTCACACTGCACTACCCGGAACATTGAGTAGAGTGCCTGTCCCTTTGTCAGTGCCCTTCAGATCGGCTTCACTAGCATTTCTAATGTGACCTACCCAGATACCCACCCTCGCTGTCCCTCTCTCTCCTCCAGTCAGGCTGTCTTGCTCATTCATTGTCTTGTGTACCCTGACGCAGAGTCCCAACCACCTGACCCTGCCAGGCTCCACCCTAGGCCTTGTTCCTCTGCCGGTGCCAAGATGTGTTCCACCCCTCAGCTGAGGAGCATCTGGCAGGGAGAACAGCTCACACACCATGTTGCCTCTGCCCTGGCCCACTCTGCTGTGCTCATGACTTGTCTCCCCAGCTTATGTTCTAAAGCCACATTTGGGACTCAAGACTTGTGCTTCCTGCTGAGGGCAAGGCAGTTGTCTCTGATTGGTGTCAATTAAGAAAAATCTCAAGTGAATGTTGCATAGAACTATAGGAATCAAAAGAAGTAAGAGACAACTCTTAACTTGAAGGTTGGGGACTCTGTTTAGAAGTCAGAGGAGAATGTAGAGGACTTTACTTCAAGTCCCCTTTACACTTGGGAAGCAGAAGCACAGAGCGGTGAAGTGAGGGCCACCTGTCCAGCCAACCAGAGCCAGGAGGTGTGTGATGGAGGTAGGATCGAGAGCACGTGGGTTTCCGCCTGGGCCTCCTGGTGGGACCTTGACAGATGATTTCTCACCCCTGTGCCTCAGTTTCCTCATCTGTAGGGTGCACAGGGCCCACAGAGTTTTGCAGAGGTTAAGAGAGGTACTGTGAGTGGATAGAGGGCTGTCAGCTTGTTATTATTTTCTGACTCTGAAATGTAAGATTATATTAAGTTTGTGCTTTACCATCAAGGATTAAGTGGCACTTGGTATAGTTTAGTGCTGTATATTTATAGTGTTCTAATTTCTTGTTAGTTTACTCTTTGGAAGAGGAATAGTATTAAATTACCCTGAATTTCTTGTTCCTTAAAAATACTAAGAAAAATAAAAATTTAAAGTGTAAACTGATAAACACCATAGCTTTTGTAATCGCTTATCATTATTGTCCCCCAAGGAAGATTTTTTGGATATTATATTCTTTTTTTTAATCATTTTTATAATTTGTTCAGAGATATGAAATTAAGGAGTCATTTAAAATAAAAACATCTGATAAACATAAGGAATCCTCTAATATTTGGAATCCACAAGATTCCAGTTCTCCTGTGTGACTCTCCACATGTGAACATTTCTATGATTAGATATGTGGATGTTGGGTTCTTACTTGTCCTTCCTTCTCCCTCCATTAGCTATACTGTTTATACATTTATGTACTATATATCTTTGCTTTGTACATAAAGAGTGAGGTTTTTTTTAACCCCTTAAGCACCAGCTTCTGCCCTGTGGGGCACTGTCATCACCATTTTGAGAATACATGGTTTAATGAAACCATACATCCAAAATATGAATTTTGTTTACACTTTTCAAAGTAGGCAAGGAATAAAAGGGAAACATTTTTAAACATTAGGCCATGACCCTTAGGTCATGTGTTCTTGGGTATTAAAATAGCTCTGGGCTTGACTCTTCTTTATGGCACCAACTGCAAACCAGGTGGTCAGGCAGGAGCAGCCCTGCAGCACCTCAGAGACCCAGGGCCTGCTCTGCAGAGCCACATACTGCAGCATCCTCACTATGCTTTACCTTTTTCAATAAGATGCCAGAACAAATAGGGAATTTTTCCAGTTTAAATTGATGCCTTTTTTTAAACAAAAAATTTAATTTTTACAGAACAAAGGGAGATTCATGACATTGTCAGATTGGCGAGGGTATACCATCTCAGTTTTAACCCAGTAAGTGTAGGTGAGTTTTTTTGCATCCATTTTTTCATTAGTGGATAATAAATTCTGTTTTAGTGTCTTCTGAAATATAAAAGCCTTTTTTGAAAATTTATTTTATACTGTGGTAAAATATACTTAACCCCAAATTTACCATCTTTGCCATTTTAAGTGTTAGAAACCTTTTGACAAGTCAGTTTCAAGATTGAGATAGAATGTAAAAAGAAAGGATTCCATTTAATAATTTTATGTTGGTTTTTGTTGTTGTTGTTTTTGTTTGGTACTGAGGACTTAACCACTGAGCCACATCCTTAGCCCTTTTTATTTTTTATTTTGAGACAAGGTTTTACTGAGTTGTTTATTAGGGTCTCAATAAGTTGCTGAGGCTTACCTTGAACTCAAGATTCTCCTGCCTTGGCCTCTGGAGTTGCTGAGATTATAGGCATGCGCCATTGTACCTGGCTAAACAATTTTATGAAAGATGAATGTGGAACAGTTTTTCAGCTGTGCTTTTTTGGGGGATGGGTACTGGGCATTGAACCCAGATTGTTTTACCACTGAGCTATATCACTAGTGCTTTTTGTTTATTTATTTTTATTTTGAGATAGGGGCTCCTTAAGTTGCTGAGACAGGCTTTGAATTTGCGATTCTCCTGCCTCAGCCTCCAGAGTGGCCTGGATTACAGGCATGCACCACTGTGCCTGGCTCAACTGAACTAAGTCTTGACTTTCTCAACTTGGCATTTTAGATTTGTGTTCAATAAGTATTTAAATAGAGAAATTGGAGAATATTGTTTTTTTTCTTATACGCATGTTAGTAAGTCTGGTTCTTTCATTTCTTTTAGGTAGCCGTCAGACCCAAGAGCAAAGAACTCAGAGAAATGTAATAAATGTACCTGGAGAAAAACGCACTGAAAATGGGGTAAGTCATGGTGAACTGTATTTTTTTTTTTTTTTTTTTTTTTTTGGTACTGGGGATTGACCCAGGGGCACTCAACTACCAAGCCACATCCCAGCCCTTTTTTGTATTTTATTTCAAGATAGCGTTACTCACCGAGTTGCTTAGGATCTCACTAATTTGCTGAGGCTGGCTTTAAACTTGCAATTCTTCTGCCTCAGCCTCCCAAGCCACTGGAATTATATGTATATCCCACTGCACCCCGCTGAATTGAATTTTTTTAAAGTGGCTATTATAGAATCTAATGGATTTTTTTTTTTCCTTTTGGAGGGTGCTGGGATGAAACTCAGGGCCTCACATGTCTAGACAAGCTGTCTACCACTGACTGTATTCCTAACCCCAGCAACTAACGAATTTAGGTTGTAATTGATTTTTATTATTTTATTTTATTTTTAATATTTATTTTTTAGTTGTAGGTGGACACAATATCTTTATTTCATTTTTATGTGGTATTGAGGATCGAACTCAGTGCCTTACGTGTGCTAGGCAAGTGCTCTGCCTCTGAGCCACAACCCCAGTCCTTATAATTTATTTTTAAAGAATTATTTGAGGGAATAGAAATTCTCATTTCCATTAAGGATTTAAAAATATTTTATGAAATTATAAAGAAGCAGTCCCTAAGTGATTTTTGCCTGTCTACACTGTGATTCATAATGCAGACAGAGTCTCCACCAGAGCAGAACCCTCTGTCTTCCTTCCACATGCTACCCACTCCCCATCCTAGAGCAGTAGACATGTGCCTGATGTCTATAGAGGAGCAGAGGGGTTTCTGAATTAGTTGTCAAGTGGCATTCTTACTTCATGTCTTCAATGTTGACAAGATGGGTAGTGAGTGAAGTCTTCTGAACAGCTGCTGGCTCAGAGAGAGGTGTCTTCCTTTGTCACTCTGGTGCAGAGGTGATGAGCAGGGTAAATGTTGGTTATTGGTGAGGAAGAAAATGGAGAGTTACCCAGGCTTGGTGGTGCTTGCCTGTAACCCTAGCTACTCAGAAGACTGAGGCAAAGAGGATCTTAAATTCCTGGTCATCTTATGCAACTTAATGAGACCCTGTCTCAAAATAAAAAAAATAAAAAGTGGTGGGGGCATAGCCCACCCCTGGGTTCAATTCCCAGTACTATACAAGAACAGGCAAAGAAAAAAAGAACAAGAAAGGAGAGCCTTTTTAAGGATGTGCATTGAAGGAAAGAGCAAGTAGGAAATTTTAGTAATAACTTTTACAAGTTGTTTAGTAGTTTTGTTATTATACATTTTGCAGATATGTACTGCAGAGCCATGTGTTATACTAGATTATATTTTAATTTCTTTTTGGTTTCAATGTCATAGTCCTTTTTTGGTCAAGGAAGAAACATCCTTGATATCAAGATTGTGGTGGATTCTCCTTTCTTACATTCCAGAATATAAAAATCATTGCACAAGTCCTCCTCTTACTCCTGCCATCTGACTTATTTGTGCAGCCCAGCTCTACAGCCCTGTAGCAGTCTGCCAACATTCTCTACTTTAGGAGTCTTAAAGAGTAGAGGCATTGATGGAAATTATGTTTCAGTAAATTGGATGGAGTCTAGAATACTCCCATGTGACTGTGTTGTCCTACCAGGTTTGGGAACCTCCAGATCACAGGTACACACTATTGTAAGCATTCAAAATTTACTTGTCTAGCAGAGGTTTGAAGATCTTTTTGAGTCTCAAAATTTATCATGACCTGAATTTGAGATGGTGACAAAATACATTGGGTAGGCAGTGTGTTAAGGTGGAGTGACTGTGTTTATATGATACATGGAGGGGACTCAGAAGGAAAGGATTCCAGTGGTACAGTAAAATACGAAGGCCGATTTTGATGTGATGGGTCTATGATCTTTTCTCACTTGATGAAATTGATTTGTTAATTTGGAAATAATGTATACATTTTAAGAGCAACAAAACTGAAACCTGAAATCAAAAATTGAAATATGTATATACACTTTATGTGAGTTTATAATAGAGGAAGATATGAGACCTGGTCTAGAGGAATAACCTCGTGCTGGAAGCATCACATCAAAGATGTTGCTGTCTTTTATAGCACACACACCTGCCTTTTAAGCCTAGTAACACATTCCCTTGTAAAATACTTCCTTGTCTACAAAGCACTTTTACATGCATTTTTAAATTAATACTGTTAAAAACATCTTTCCCAAAAAAGTTCTTTTTTTGTGTGTGTGTGTGTGAGTGTGTGTGTGTGTGTGTGTGTGTGTGTGTATCCATCCTATATCCTTGGTATAGAATAATGGTACTACTGAATTGCTTCAGCACTTGGGGCTGAGGCAACTCAGAGCAGATCAAGTGGCAGCTATGAGGAAAGGGTGGGTTGGAAGCAAAAGGCAGGATGCTGCGTTAGTATGATTCATGGCCATTAGCAGCTGCTGAGGCAAGAGGCTGGGAAGTTCTAGTCTCTGAAAATTGCAGGTCAACAAAGTCAGGCTAATCTGTGTGGCGGCTTTTTTTTTTTTTCCTTATAAAGGCACACTGCTTTATTCTCATTGTATGTTCCTGTATTGGGGTTCCCAAGAATACCCCCAAATTCCAATTTGCTAGGAGGACTCATAGGATGATGTACTATAGCAAAAGGACATAGCCCAATCAACAAAGGAGAAAACACATTCTGCTTAGTGTCCTGGAAATACTGTCCTGTTTTCTTAACCAATCTAGCTTAAAATAAATTGGTTTCTGCTTTATTCCTATATACTATGCAAGTTCCCAGGACCAGTTAATCTTGCCTTCCATGTTTTCTTCTAAGAGAGTTTTGTAGTTTTATCTCTTGCATTTCTGTCATCTGTTTTGAGTTAACTTTTGTGTGTGGTATGAGGTAGGGATCTGTATTCATTCTTTTGCATGTAAATATCTCATTATTCCAGCACCATTTGGTGAAAAACTGTTCTTTATCTCACTGAATTTTCTTAACACCTTTGTCAAATCAATTGACCATAAATGTCTGATTATTTTTGGAAGCTTTTGTTATTATAGTCACTCAAACACCCTTTTACATTATGGTATCCAGGACTTAGCCATACCTGTCAGATAACATTTTAATTGTCTAGAAAAAAACTTATAGACTTCTGCCAGGGTAGGAAGTCTAGAAGGGGAGGAGATCTAGGGGTTTGCCTGCTGTCTTTTACTCAGTCTGCCTTACCTCAGTGCTCTCCATTTTATTCACCTTTACAGAGGTGTTGCCAGTTTTCTGTGGCCATGACCATCTGTGATATGACTGAACTGCTAATCCAGTTTCACTTCTGGCCAAGGGTTGTCTCAGATGTACTAGGGCACAGCTCATCCTACCCTGTTGCTTCCAGCCTGGTTGTTGTCTGTGCTCCTGGAGTCCTATCTTCTTTGTTTGGGGAACTAATTAAATTAGGATCAAATAATCCTCCACTTGGAGCAAAACTAGGTACAGATTTCTTTTAATTTCTCTGAATTTCTTTTTAATATTTTCATTTTGTATTGTATTCAGGATATTTGTAAATATATCAAAGGTGATTACCTTTGTCCTCAGCCATGTCCATTTGGCTGTTTAGTTCACATAAAGTGCTTTTTAATATTTATTGTAAAAAGACAAGACAGGGGCTGGGATTGTGGCTCAGCAGTAGAAAGCTTGCCTGGCATGTGTGGGGCCCCAGGTTCAATCCTCTGCACCCATAAAAATAAATGAATGAATAAAGGTATTGTGTCCAACTACAGCTAAAAAAATTAAATAAATCTTTAAAAAATAAATAAATAAAAATAAAAAGACAAGAGAGTTCCTCCTGTACTTACAAATCTTATACTTGATGAAGGATATTATCCATAATATATAAGGAACTCTTAAAATTCTACCAGAAAATACACATCCTGATTTTAAAAAGAGATGGACGAGATATTCAACAGTCCCTTGACTAAAGAGGATATGTGAGTGTCAAGCGCATGGGAAGGTATTCAACATCATCCCTTGCCTTTGGGAAAGCACAAAACACTAGGATGTCTGACGTTAAAAGACTGATCATAGCAAGTGCTGGTGAGGAAGGAGAGAGTGGGAACTCTTGGACATCGCTGCTAGGAAGGTAAGACTCCATGATCTACAAAACAGCTTGGCTGTTTCCCTAGATTTAATCAGTTATATAACCCAGAAATTCTCCTCCTAAACATCTGCTGGAGTGAAATGAAAGCAGATGTCTGTGCCAACTTGTGCATCAAATGTTCACTCCAGCTTTTGGAGTGCGAGTGTCCACGTGGGCAGAGGCCTCAGGGCAGAGCCAGCTTTGGTGTTCCTTCAGTGGTCAGAGTATCTGCTTTATTATTTTTTAAAAAATATTAATATTTTAGTTGTAGATGGACACAATACCTTTATATATTTATTTATGTTTATGTGGTGCTGAGGATTGACCCCAGCGCCTCACACATGCTAGGTGAGCACTCTACCACTGAGCCACAACCCTAGTTGTTTATTATTGTGTCAACTTGGTAATGCTTTTAAAAATATCTTTCTTATGTTTTGTATTGTCTTTTATTTATTTATGTGGGGTTTTTTTAGTTGTAGATGGACACAATGCCTTTATTTTATTTTTTATGTGGTGCTGAGGCTCGAACCTAGAGCCCTCCACATGAGAGGCAAGCAGTCTACTACTGAGCTACAACCCCAGTCCCTGTCTTTTATTTATTTTTTGGCTCTGAGTAGCGCTTACCAGCAAACTTCTCCCCAGATTCTTTTTTTTTTTTTTTTTTTGAGACAGGATCTTGCTAAGTTGCTAAGGTTGGCCTCACTTGAGATCCTCTTGCCTTAGCCTCCCAAAGCACTGGGATTCCAGGCGTGTACCACCTGGGCTTATCTTGTGTTTTAGATGCTGTTATTGCAGGTGCAATTTAGAGTGTCCTGTCCACTATGCTGCTGGAAGTAGTCTCCCCGCTGTCTTGCTTGCAATTGTCCAGCTTATTCTGTTGATAGCTCTATTATCCTACTGATCCCTTAGCCCTGGCTGTTCCTAGCATCTTGCCTTAGGTATAAATGTGTGTTGAACTGAACTGAATTGATGTGGGTGAGTTTTGATCACCCACATATATATAATTTACATTTATAGTATATATAGTTTACACTTACAAAACAAAATGACATTTTGTAGTAGTACTGCATGGGGTAGGGTATATATAAGATATATATGTATTAGATATCTAATTGGGTCCTGGGGGTTTTTGTTTGTTTCTTAGTGCTGGGGGTGGAACCCAGGGCCTTGCACATGCCCTCAACCCCAATGGGCTCTTTCTAATTTGTGAGGTTTAGTGCTTGTTGGAATATGAAATATTCAATTTCCAGAATACAGTGATATGTTAGAGAAGCAAGAGCCTTAGTTTTACTAAACATTTCTTATATATTGATGTTATTATCACTTTTTTATTTGCTTAACAGACAAGTAAAAATACTCTTCAAACCTGTAAATTTATAACCTTGAAAAGGTAGGGAAAAAGAGGAATGACTTAATATTCTAGAATATTTCATGAGCATAAGTAGAGTTTATCCTAATGATTTTGCATGAGTTGTGTTTTAAGAATGTTTGTTAGTTTTGAAATGACATTATGCTTGAGAAGCCACTTATACTTTAAAAAAATAATTATAGCTTTTTAAAAAATATTATGACAATTAAATTACAGTGTAATTACAAATAATATAGGATACTGGACATTCTATCTAATTCTTTTTTATTAAAGTAATTCTTTTTTATAGTAAGAGATTCACATAGAAGAAGAACCTATAAAACATGTCAGTATAAAGAATTACTAAGGGTTACTTAGGGGATTAAACCCAGGCTTAGAATTTCTCTTTTATTTTTTTTTTAAACTGTTCTATCCAATTTATTTTAATTTCAGAGAGACCAAAGAAATTATAAAAGATGTGTGGTAGAGGCCAATTGGAGTCTCCTCTCTGATTTGATAAAGAAAAGCTGTTTTTAGAGATATGTATATATGTATGAACATATGTGTGTGTATATATTTAAGTTGTTGATGGGATTTTTATTTATTTTTTTATTTATATGTGGTGCTGAGTATCAAATCTAGTGCCTCACACATACTAGACATGCACTCTACCACTGAGCCACAACCTGGTCCTGGAGATAGGTTTGTAAACAAATAAGTTGTCTGAAAAGTGTAGAGAAAGTAGAACAAGCACCACAGTAGTAAGGCATGTTTGATCAGCTGCATCGAGGACGCTATCCGGAAAGATGTCCCAGAGAAAGCAATCAGAGGCTTCTGCAGAGGCAAAGAAGAAGCAGGAGATTTTTTTGGTAGTAGCTGTAAACTGGGTGGGTCAGGAAGGAAGGAGACCCTGAAAGAGGGGGCAAACAGAGTACTACCTGGGGAGGTGCTGGGTCTTCATTTACTAAATGCTTCAACTAAATTCTACAGATTTTAAGTGAGCTGTTTCAGAGGGTTCCTGGTACAGTCTGCAGCAGTGAAGGATGGATGGGGAGCTAGGGATAGGAAGCTGCCAGGAGACCCAGCCCCAGGAGGCCCTGGTCTGTGGTGCTCCAAGAGCAGTCATCACTACTTGAATCCTGGGGAGAGAATCATTTTCAAAGAAAAATATTGGAAAGTACAATTTACAAAGCGATGGTGATATAATCACAAAAGGTATACAGCTATCTACAAATTACAATTTAGAAAAAATATGTCTTGATGATATCTTAAACCAGAAACATTATCAGCTAACAAAATGATCATTATACAAATCTTTTTGTCTGTGTTTTTGCACATGGGGGATTGAACCCAGTACTGCTCTCCCACTGAGCTGTGCCCAGTCCTTTTTTATTTTTTGTTTTGAGACAGAATCCCACCAAATTGCCCAGGCTGGCCTCGAGCCTGTATTTCTGCTGGGCATGACGTAGTGCACACCTATAATCCTAGCTACTCCTGAGGCAAGAGGATGGGGAGTTTGAGGCCAGCTTCAGCAACTTAGCCAGACCCTATCTAAAATAAAAAAGTAAAAGGGGCAGGAGATGTGGCTCATGATAAAGTACCCCTAGGTTCAATCCCCAGTACAAAAAAAAAAAATCAGTTCATTAGCTCTTATAATCCATTCATGACTGCTTCAGTGAAGTTACCCTTAGAAAGATGAGGATGAGGTTAGGCTTCCTCTGGAGTGCCCTGGCAATGTCACCCCAGCCATCACTACCCTCCAAAGCCCTTCAATGCCTCTAGGCAGGAGACATTTAATCTATTTTGTTATTTCTCAAAATCTTCCCAAAACTGTCACTCTTATTTCATTACTTATCTCACTCACACTCAATTTTTTTTTTTTCTTTGCTGAGGATGGAGCCCAGGGCAAATGTTCTACCATTGAACTTCATTTCCAATGCACTCATCATTCTCTCTTTATTTTATTCTCAATCAAGTTATCTTTAGCATTCCTAATTTTCAAGGGGGAGGATTAATCCTTTCCTGTTAAGTTGAACTGTATGAAATTGTTGATGTATATGGCCATATAAATACAGTATTTTCATGTGATTAAGGTAGTAACTTTCCATGGTGTTTAGACTATTTACCCTCTGATGTGATAAATGCTCTTGGTCAGGAGCAGTCAAGAGTGCCTGTGCTGCAGCCTGGCACATAGACAGGTGGCAGTGTCCTCTGTGTGATGGAAAGATCATCTGCCAGCTATCAGGGGTTTAGCTAGGGTCCTGGTCTTCCACAGACCCACCCCAGAAGGTTAGAGCAGCCAGTCACCAGCTGCCCAGAGCTGTAGCTTTCTTATACCTAAAATAAGCTTAAGAACTGTTTATCTAGGACTTCTGTTAGCTTAATTAAGGTATATAAAAATGTTTATACAATCTGCATATGTGCTGACATGCAGTAGACCCTCATTATGCATTAATTGTGGACTCTCTAGAATTCAGAATTAATTTAAAAGTACTGAGTTCTTCCCGTCTCTGAAAGTGAATAAACATCCTGAATTCAGAACAATTGAATGGGCAGTTCCTTTGTGAATCAGGAACAATTTCAGGAAGCAGATGGTCTTGCCGCTAGGTCTTTCTTTAAGGATAGGCAAAGTTTAGAAATTAGGGGCATGGGAATTATAGACATCAGGAAGAATGAAGCAAATACCCATGTGGGGAGGAACGGGAAGAGGCAAGCCCAGGCATGAGAGGGTAAAGAGCACTTAAGCAACAGTTTGAATGTCAGGCAAGGGAGGTTCAAATCAGTGGCCATGCTGGGGTCACAATAGGGAATTTAAGGAGGAAGCCAGACCTGGGAAGAATGAGAGGAGTTTGGCTGGAGAGAGGCTGGACTGTAGTGTACTTTCCAGTATGACCCGAGTGCTGCAGCAGGCAGGACAGATGTGGAGCTGTTCTGTGGCATCTCACTGAATTCATCTTTTTTTTTTTTTTTCCAAATAATATAACAGTGAATTTCTTATTTATTATAACCAAAGGGGAGGTAGGTTGGTTGAGTATTAAAATTAGAGAAATCTGAAGTGACCCATTTACTAGTAGGTGTTTAATTGCTAACAAAATATACTGTTTTTTTCTATCAACTGATTGCCAAGGACTCTATGATGGGCTTTGAGGGATAAAAGTACCATTTATGTTTAAAACCTCTGTTGGTGGTAGTAGCTCCCTTGAAGATAGGCACTTTAAGACATTGGGTACGGAAAGGGAAAAAAGATAGGCATACTCTTTCTCTGGATTGTGATAGTGCTGTTTGGAATAACATCTGAACTCCTGTAAGTGGGGAATAATTAAGAAATAAGTTTAGGTACATAGAGTTATTGTAGGAGTTTACAGTAAATGGCTGAGGTGGTTTTTAAGAACATCTGCAGATTTTTTGACATACCTCCTTTCAAAGGAGCTTAATTTCCCTCCTCTCACAGACTTGGTGACTTGCTTCTCCTTCTGAAGCTAGTTCATTTACAAAAAATTCAAAAAGATAATTTCCTCCTGGTGCTCTTCTTGATTGCTTGCTCTGGGGGAAACCAGCCATCATGTCCAGAGGATGCTCAAGCAGTTCTATGAAGAGGCCCACTTAGGGAACAAACCATGGCCTCCAACAGCAGCCAGTACCAACTCACTAGCCATGCACGTGAGCAGTCTTGGAATCAGATCCTTGATCCCCAATCAAGCCTTGAAATGACTGCAGCCCTGGCTGACATGGGACTCAACCTTGGGAGAAACCTTAATCACCCTGCCAAGCTGCTTCCAAATCCCTTGCCTACAGACACTAAGCCCTAAGAATATTTTTTGTTGTTTTAGGCCACTAAGTTTTGGGGTG
Organism: Marmota flaviventris; assembly: GCF_047511675.1. Taxonomy (NCBI): domain Eukaryota; kingdom Metazoa; phylum Chordata; class Mammalia; order Rodentia; family Sciuridae; genus Marmota; species Marmota flaviventris. The sequence goes on from NC_092499.1 coordinate 2,791,987, forward strand.
ACCTGTTCCTCAGCAGTAAACAGTTAATACATGGTACCTGTGGAATGGGTAAAGATGTACTGTTGATTCCCAAATTATTTTCACAAATACAAAAATGTATGACCAATGAAGGCATGAAGAAAGATGGATTGTTGTCAGATGTGGTGGCACACACCTGTAGTCCCAGCTATTTCATAGGCTGAGACAGGAGAAGCATTTGAGTCCTCCCACAAGTTCTAGGCCAGCCTAGGCAGCATAGCACATAGCAAGACCCCCATCTCAAAAAAAAAAAAAAAAAAAAAGCCTCTTGATACACTAGTAATTTTCCCAAACCTAAATAACATACAGATTCAGTCGGCACATAAAGTGCTGTGTAATGAAAGTGTGGTGCCTCCCAGAGGAAGGATGGAGTGTTTCACACAGGTGTGATTAGTGGAGGCAGGATACAAGGGAACCACTTTTTGGAATGACTTCAAAGTGTGATTCCCTTCTGCATCTTATTCTTCACCAAATTTTCAACTTTTGGAAGATTGCACTGGCCGAATAGTCACAGGACAAGAAAGCACCTTTAGGGTAGCATGAACAGGAGCACTTGAGAGCCACATGTGCATATAAATAGAGCAGCATGGAGAGCGCAGAAGCCGCCTGTTGGATTCATCTGTGCTGTACAATTTCAAGTTGTACCATGGTCTGTGAGTAGAAGGATGGGTTGAATAAGATGGTGATTGTGTCTGTTTCCCTGAAACTGTAATATCCAAGTATCATTTCTTTTAAAAAAAAAATATATATTTTTATTAGTTGTTGATGGACCTTTATTTATATGCGATGCTAAACGCAATTGAACCCAGTGCCTCACACATGCTAGGCAAGCGCTCTACCATTAAGCCACAACCCCAGCCCTGCAAGTATCACTTCTTTTTTTTTTTTTTTTTTTTAAATTTTTATTTTTTAAGAGAGAGAGAATTTTTTAATATTTATTTTTTAGTTTTCGGCGGACACAACATCTTTGTTTGTATGTGGTGCTGAGGATCGAACCCGGGCCGCGCACATGCCAGGCGAGCACGCTACCGCTTGAGCCACATCCCCAGCCCAAGTATCACTTCTTATACAGTATTTAGTTAGTGCATTTTTGGATGAAAGAGTCCTTATGCCCACCCCCCCCCCAAAAAAAATATATGAAGAATGGTGTAGTTTAAAAAAAAAAATCTGCAGTGTTAAGAGTTAAAGTCCATAATGTGATGACCCTTCTGTTTTCTGGATGAAATTACAGTCTTTGATAAAGCTATTACTTTTAGTACATATTGGCAGATTGTTTTCCTATTAAACAGAATGTAAAGTGTCTTCTTTATAATGTTTGGAGAGACTAAAAAATCTACAAAAAACATGTTATTATGGTAGAAGATGTGTATTTTATATTGCATAATTGTTGATCATGACAATGTATCTTTAATACCTGGGTTGTTGTACCACCAGTTTAAAGTAACATTTAAAACATTGCCTGGAGAGACAAAAAATGTGCTTGATTAAAGCCATGTCACCAACTGACCTGTGATCAAAAGCCACAACTATAGTTATTAAGTGAGTTGTAGCTGTTTTTAGTATCTATAAAAATCTCATTCTGGTAGCCTAGTTTTCAAACATTATTTATTTTGGTAGCTTCTCAAGTTATGATTTACACACACATTAATAAAGATGAGAAATTAACATGGAAAATAAGCCTCCTTTTCTTATCTAACTTTTGGCAAATCACAGGCTAGCTTCTTTGTTGAAAGTCTGATCCTTAAATACCATTTATTTGTAATCCCTTCTTTGTCAAAAACAGTCTAATAGTTACTGCAATTAGACATATACCTGCCATACCACATACCTGGTCCACCTCTTGATATTGGTCACCCAAGAGAAGTAGAAGCCTTTGTCCATGTAAATATCAGTGCATCATTGCTCGTCGCACCTTTTATTTATCATAGCCACAAAATGAAAATAGTCCTCTGCTATCCATCTATAGAAGAATGGGTGAACAAAGCAGGATGTGTCCATGTGATGGGAAACTAGTCAACAATACAAAGGAATAAATCACTGATAACCTCCATCTAAATAAATGAACACTTTTGCTGAGGCTGGCTTTGAACTCACTATCCTCCTGCCTCAGCCTCCCGAGCTATTGGGATTCCAGGTGTGTGCCACCGCGCTCGGTGGAATGTCTGCTTTTATGTGCTTCTCATGAGCTTTTTGGAATGGCTGCCAGCTTGAGCAGTGCACTTCTCCCAGAGTGCATGGTGATGATCTAGGTTCTCACTGTTACCTGGGAAATGCTACTTTTATTTTGCAGTAGAAATACAAAAGAAAACCTGAGCTCAGTTTCTCATGGTCATAGTTGAATTTGATGGAGTAATCTAGTTGCTTCCCACGTGAGATTCTCTTTTCTTTCATCAGAAGAGAGTGTCATGGAAAATAACAGGGGAGCAATTTTACCTTTGTGTGGTCCTCAGGGTCTAAGATTGTGTGTCTGGCACATGGGAAGTGAATGGATTATTACAGTATTGTGCTGTGCGTGGATAGTTTAGGACCAGGAAACAAGCATTGCCTTCTCATCCTTGTGTGTGGAGTGGGGGACTGCAATCAGTGCTTCTTTGGGTACCAAGTCTCAAGCACATCGTTTAGCTTTTTTGTTTATGAACTGCCATGGCACCACAGCATATGGCCATTATGGACAGACAGGGATTGGGGGACATGGTCAGAAGGAGGTGATAAGGGCCCGAAGCCATTTGGGTTAATGAGGGATTGGGAGAGATCTGTAGGGAAACCATAATGATAAGGAGGATGTAGACTCTTCAAGGAGGATGGAATGAAAGAAGTCTGGGTGTTTGAGTTTGAAACACCATGGCAGACTATGACAGGGATCTGGTGGAGGCAGAAAAAAGGATTGAGTCACTTAGAAAATTCTGGTCCCTGGTGGCTGTGGCCAGGGCCAGGACAGGACTTATTGCTCCTATAGCTTATAGCTTCATGAAGCTTCATGTTAGCTAATAGGCTCTTGGTACAAGCCTTCTATCAGCTAATACTGTGTATGTAAAAATGTTGCACAGCAGAAGTTAGTCTCTTGAGTTCCCATTTCCACAATAGATTTATGAGAGTTAGGAGAAAGGGGTGATCAGATGAGCAATCAGAAAAACTGTCTTTGGCCATTCTGCCAGTGCTACGGTGTGTGTGTGTGTAGTCATACCTGAGTGGGCTGAGCTGCATTGACCATGGGGAGTGAGGATGCCCGCATTAGCCGGAGAATGAACCAGGTTCATTAGGAACATAACTGCTTTCCCAGAATCCAGAGCTCAGATAGTGAAGAGGGACATTAGCAAGGTCCCTGAGCCCTGGGTGCAGGCAGCTGATCTCAAGGAGGATCCCAGGAGCAGACAGAAGGCTGCCAGCCCTTTCCTTTGGGTTCTGGCCATGTTGCCATGCTTGCCTGGCTGGCTGAGAGGACTTTCTAGCCATTTCACTCAGTGATGGAGGTGGCTGTCCTGGTCTGCACTGGGGCCATATTCATTAAGTGATTCTGCCATCACCAGGGTCCCTGAAGGGCCTGGTGCAAGATCTAATCTCATCCTGCAGTGAAGACAAATAAGAACAAGTTAGGGCATAAGTTTGTTTGAATAAGTTGAGATCAAAGGGGAATTTTAAAATTGTAAGCTGGGATTGTTTAATGTAGTACAGTGATATATCCCTGTTATAAAAGGATCAAATTTTCACTGAAGCATTTTTGTTTTCTTAAAAAACTGAAAAAGTGGGGCTAGGGTTGTGGCTCAGTGGTAGAGTGCTTGCCTCACATGTGTGAGGCACTGGGTTCAATTCTCAGTACCACATATAAATAAATGAATAAAATAAAGGTCCATCAACACTAAAAAATATTTTTAAAAAACTGAAAAAGTGCTTTGTGTTGCTAAATGTTCATGGTGAATAGTTAAGGGAATATATACTAAAATATAAATTGCTTCATGTTGGTTGGCTGTATGTTTTTATAACCCATTTAAGTACAATCAAATAACACAAAGTGAATTATTCACTTTGAAATAATTGATTCAGTTGTATATTATGGTTTACCGCACTTTTCTGCACATAAGATCTACTTCACTAAAATATTATTACTGTATATTAGTGTATATACACAACACCGGAATGCTTTCTGACAACATGGTATAATTTAATTTTGTCATTAGAAAAACACATGCAACCTCTGCAAAGAGTATAAATGTTTATGATGGTGAATAAAATGTTTCAGTTTAAACAAATATAAAATATTTTATAAGCCCTACATTTTTTTATGTTAAGTGCCAGAATACAAACAGTTAAAAGTTTCACTTCTATCCTTTTGATTGATATTCTAAGCATTGATGGAAGCAGGAAGATTACAAGTTTGAGGCCAGCCTGGGTCACTTAGCGGGACCCTGTCTCAAAATAATGAAAGTTAAAAAACAAAACAAAAAAAACAACCTAATTTTGGGGCTGGGGATATAGCTCAGTTGGTAGAGTGCTTGCCTTGCATGCACAAGGCCATGAGTTCAATCCCCAGCACCACAAAAAACAAAAACAAAAACTTAGTTTAAGAAAGGTGAGCTTCACATTACTCCTTAGGAGCTAATTTAGATACATAGAATGGGAGCTTCATGTAAGACCACTGGACTAATACCTATTCCATTCTTCTGGAGTAAAGAATGTGCTCTAATACCATAAAAATTTGGGAAGACATGGAGCCAAAGGGACAGGGATTGGAACTGACTCAAGAATCATGAGAGATTTAAGGGTGGTAGAAGGTGAAGGGTCTTGAGAGTTGATGTGGCTGCCATGGTTGGAACTGAAGGGGCGCAGGAAGGCAGTTTGATCAGAGCAAGGCTCTGCTGTTTTGTAAGTTGCCTCCTCTGGCGTGCCCTTCACTGAGTGGTCTCATGCCTTGCAGAGAGGCTTGTCTTGGAGAATGTGTGGCATGGTGCCCGAAACACTGGGCACAGTGCAGTGCACACAGTGGGATGTAGGGAGAGTGCTGGATGAAGAGCGCCTGCCTCTGCTTCTTTCCTTTTCTGTGAAACGGGGATTTTATAGCACCTACCTCTGGAGTCCAGTGGCTTATAGGGCATTGCTACAGAAGAAGGTGTGTGGCCAGCTGCCACTCCAAGGTATCACCTTTTTGTATTCATCTCACATACTTGATTCTGTCAGATCATGTGTCACTTTTTCCTGTAGGCCATTCTAATCCTTATTGAAGCACTTGTATTTTAGAAACTGTTATGTATTTCATTTTCTCAAAAGCAGATGACAGGGGCTGAGGCTGTGGCTCAGTGGTAGAGCGCTCGCCTAACACGTGCAAGACACTGGGTTAGCACCATATAAAAATAAATATATATATGGTTAGCACCATATAAAAATAAAGGTATTGTGTCCAACTACAACTAAAAAAAAAAAAATTGAAAAAAAAAAGCAGATGACAGTAAGTTGATGCCCTTGGGTATCATCCATACAATTGCAGTTATATATCCTTAAATATTTTGACAGCCCCATCTGTTCAAATACATTTATTAAACCCCTAATCCATACTAAATAATTTACTTATAAAACATTTTTTTTTTACAGATGTGTGTGTGTGGGGGGGGTGCTGGGGATTGAATCCAGGGCCTTGTGCATGTGAGGCAAGCACTCTACCAACTGAGCTATATCCCCAGACCCAAAACACATTTTCCTAATGTTTATCCCCGTATTATTATAGTGTCTGGTTTTTATGCATTAGGAAAGCTGTTATTTCGGGAAAAAAAATTCAAACCTCTTATTCATAGTTAATAAAAATAGTCAACAATTAGGAAAAAGTCTTAGGAGAAAATAATTTGCATCCTCTTAACTTCTATCTAAAATCTGGATTTGTGTGAATTCTGGCACTACAGAAAAATGATTTTGCAGGTGAACATAGATATCAATGAATACCTTTCATTCTTGGCAGGTTGGGAATCCACGTGTTGAACTTACCCTCTCAGAGCTCCAAGATATGGCAGCTAGGCAACAGCAGCAAATTGAAAATCAGCAGCAAATGTTGGTTGCCAAGGTAAGTTACAAATACAGAGTTAAGGAAGCATTATTCAAAATGTGTGTGCCTCAACAGTCTTTCAGATTAGAATTCATCTACTTGGCACGGGTCACACTTGCCAGATGGGGCCCCCCCAGGCAAGTGTTAATACAGTGTCTTTTTCTCTGTGTGATCCCTTCTGTGTTAATGGATGCTCCTTAGCATCGTGATGGTGGGGAGGTATCCCAGCAAGAGTCCCTGACCCTTTCCATGCAGGCACTCTAAACAGGAGATAGTTGGCCCTTTTCAAATGAAGGACAGAATTTGGAAAGGATGCTTTCTGCTGTTACCTCTGCTTTCCTCTGGCATATTTTCTGCCAGGGGTTGGTGTTGGTATTGTAGAGGAGCCCCACAGTCTGTGCTGGAAGGTCTGGCTGGGCCCTGGAGGTAGACAGCTGGTGAAAGGCTGCCTGGTTTGCTGCTCTGTGCTGGACCTATCTGGTTGATGGCATGCGGACTTAGTCACTCACTGGGTTCTGCAATTGTGATTGGGATTCTGTAAAGCTGGATTTGGAATTTTTCTAAATCATATTTTAGTCATACTTGATAGACTAAAAAAATCAGACCTGTTGCCCATGCCTCCTGAAACTGACTCATGTTGTAAATGGCCTTAAAATGCTCTGAAACTGCTCTAAGGAGAACCTTTAAACCTTACCAGCTAAGTTCTTATTGACTTCTTCTGTAGAGAGATTTACTTATTGCAGGGTGACCAGCACCCTACCAGGATAGGTTCCTGCTCAGGAGGTGTGAGCTGCCCAGGAAACAAAAAGTCTGAAATAATTAGTAAGAAATAGAGACAGAGCCAGAAATTGGTTATAAAAAGGGGAGCATCTGATAGGTCTTCCAGTCCTGGTTGGAGCTGGAACTGAACAACTGAAAAAGGGCTCAGATTCTTTATTTAAGGGGGAGTACATCAAAGGCAGGAACAAGGGTTCAGCCGGAGGAGTCTTGGTTGGTGCTTGCTTCTTGGTGTGGCAGGGGTCTTGCAGTAAACAGGTTGATTGGCATTTTAGCAAGCCAGACCCATCTCCAACAGGCAGTGTGGCTCCAGTGGGTCTCCTCCTCTCTGGTGCTGTGCTGAACTTGAGATGGAGCTGGGTAGGAAGCCACATGAACCAGGCATTCTTAAACCACTGGGGTTGCTGCTGGGAGTTCCTGATACCACCAGGCTTTCCTGCCTAATGGCTTCAACAGCACTTTAGTTCACATAAAATTCACAGATGGCCCCCAGGAAATGACCAATTCATTTTTTTCATGCATTGGATATACAGTTCATTGTATCTATCTACTTTTATGTAAATAACAATTTGTTGGATTTGTTTAAAACATTGTCTCATAAATTTTATTGGATTTATAAGAATAAAAACAATTAAAATTAGAAATTATTTCACCCTCTTGATAATTTCTAAGATGAAATATACATAGTATTATGTAATTATAAATTTTCTAATTCTTCATATTTCCTTTCAATATATTGATCCAAGAATATTGCTATTAAAAAACAGCAAAAAGAACAATAAATAGGCTAGGTGAGGTGACACATACCTGGAATTCTGGCTACTAGAGAGGCTGAAGCGGGAAGTTTGAGGACAGCCTGGGTCACTTAGCAGGACTCTGTCTCAAAATTTAAAAAATAATGGAAAGGATTGGGGTTGAGTATAGCTTAGTGATAAAGTGCCCCAATTTCCAGTACTGGGTAAAACAAAATCAACTTTATAGCCAGATGTATTATCACGTGCCTAAAATCCCAGCTACTCAGGAGGTGAAGTAAGAGGATCACAAGTTCCAGGCCAGCCTGGGCAACTTAACAAGACCTTGTCTCAAAGTTAAAAAAAAATAATAATAAATAAAAAGGGTAGGATATATACCTCAGTGGCAGAGTACTTGCCTTGCATGTGTGATACCTTGGGTTCAACCCCAGCACCACAAGAAGTAATAATAATACATAAAATAAGGGCTGGGGTGTAGCTCAGTGATAGATAGCTTGGCTAGCACATGCGAGACCCTGGGTTAAATCCCGAGTACCACACACACACAAAAAATGTATAGATATATTTATTCAGTGATGCAGACCACAGTGAATTCCAGATCTTAAATACTCTAACCCTAACGTCTTTCCTTTCCTTCAGAAAGTGGTATGTAATGCGTGCAAAATCTTACCTAAGCCTCTCTTTGTTTGCGTATATTTCATGCATACATGTGGGCATGAATATTTAATTTTGACTGTTATCCTTAAGGTATGTTTTCACATTAATAAGGGAAAAACTACTGAAAAGCATTACATATATTTTTTTTATTTTAGAAGTATCCTTTTTAAAAATGTTTTATCATTAATACTTAAAAAAGCAAACACTTCCTTGATTGTTCAGTGTCCCTGGAAATTGGAGGCTCATCTCCTGACTGATGGCCTTTTCTGTTTTCATGTAAAATCTCTGCTGCCTACGCTCATTTCCTTTGGGAAGTTAAGGAGTGGTTGAAGTGTTGTAGCAGCAGAAAGCCTATACTCTGGTGGAAACAAGTTTGACAGAGACTTGACAGCTGTGGTGGGATGCAGAGGAGATTTGGCATTGGGCACATGTTCTCTGCAGTGAGCCTATCTGCACCTTCCATAGTGGCGCTGCTATCGACCAAGTGATGCAGAGCAGTGCACTTAGTCAGATCCTCTTGAAAATTCCCAGACTCATCTCACATTAATACCCAATAATTTCAGGCTTTTGTGAACTGCTCTGCACAAGATTCCTCTAGTGCTGGGTTTGGTGGCACCCATTTGTAATCCCAATGGCTCGGAAGGCTGAGGCAGGAAGATCGTGAGTTCAAAGCCAGCTTCAGCAATTTATCTACTCTGCGAAGACCCATTCTAACAAAATACAAAAGGGGGCCTGGGGATGTGGCTCAGTGGTTAAGTGCATCTTAAAGAATTTTTTTAAAGATTTTTTTAAAAGAATTTTTAAAAAAATTCTTTTAGTGTTTCTTAAATATTTGTTAAAGTAGGTATGGAATACACTCAGTTAAAAAGTATATACATGTAATTGTAAGTTTTAATTTGCAAAGTTAAGATTTTTTCCCTTCTTTGTCAGGAACAACGTTTACATTTTCTAAAGCAACAGGAACGCCGCCAGCAGCAGTCTATTTCTGAAAACGAAAAGCTTCAGAAACTGAAAGAACGAGTTGAAGCCCAGGAAAACAAGCTGAAGAAAATTCGTGCCATGAGAGGACAAGTTGATTATAGCAAAATCATGAACGGCAATCTGTGTAGGTTCCCGCGGCCCACTGTGTCCATACGCTCCAGGCCTAGATAAGTCAGAGGCTGGTTGCTGATGGTTCAGGCATGAATTCATGTGGAATTTTGCTATACCAAGTGCACTAAAGCTTTACTGTTTTCTACACCTAAGAAAACTGGGTTGGTTAGGTTAAGTGATTTTTTTTTTTTTAACTATGCATTCCCCCAGCCCACAAAGAAGTTCATATAAAACTAGTGAAATCCAAATTAGGTTGTATTTGAATTCATAATGTAGTGTTAACATCAATTTTCTGGATTTGGTTTTTTAAATATAATTTTAATTATACATATTTTGGGGATACAGTGAGATAATTTGATACAGGTATACATTGTGTATTGATCAAATCAAGGTAATTTCTTCTTTTAAAATTTTTATTAACAGTAGCAATTGTGCATATTCATGGGAACGGTCTATTTTAGTCCAACCCTGATGATGCAGTCACCTCTTGTACACTGGTGACTGGAGTCCTTTGGTTAGCCAGGGCTGCTCCAGGACTCACTCATTATGAGCATCTGTTGTCATGAAATGGCTGAAATTATAAGCTTCACCATGTGGTTGCTGTTTTTTGTTTCTGTGTGGGCTCTGTGGTTTTTTCAGTGATTGCATACATTAGGTTACAGTGATTAGCAAGACCTTCACCAGGCCTTTGTTCTGTTGGTACCTGAGACTCCTGAGTAGTGTGGCCAAGCTAGCTTCTGAATCAGTTGCCTTCAGGAACATTCAGTAGTTACAGAGAAAACGGTTTGCTCTGTAAGTCATGTCATGTCACGTGTTCCAAAGACTTGCTGATGTGTGTTTTAGATGACGCAACACTTAATCCATGGTCTGGCACTAAATAATACCAGAGTTGAGTGCAGCATATAGATATTAAAAAGACAGGATGTCAGTTAAATGAGTTTTTTTCTTTTTTGGTGGGCAATTATAGCTGCTGAAATAGAAAGGTTCAGCGCCATGTTCCAGGAAAAGAAGCAGGAAGTACAGACTGCAATTTTAAGAGTTGATCAGCTTAGTCAGCAATTGGAAGATTTAAAGAAAGGAAAACTGAATGGGTTCCAGTCTCATAACGGCAAGCTGACAGGACCAGCAGCGGTGGAATTGAAGAGACTTTACCAAGAACTACAGGTGATACACCTGGGTCTGGGGAATATTTATATAAAACTTTCTCCTCTTTCTGGCTTTCTCCGGAGTAGAGGATGGATATAACTTCAGCAAGGCCCTAGGCAACTTAGTGAGGTCCTGAATCAAAATAAAAATAAAAAGGGCTGAGGATGTAGTGCAGCAGTAGAGCACACCTGGGTTCAACTCCCAGAAACTGCCCCCCCCCCCAAAAAAAAAGTAAAAAGCAGGTGTGGTATAAATATATATATTTGGTTTCCAAAGAACTTCTTTAATAAGACATGTAGAGGACTCTAGAAACTTGCATTTTTAACAAGACTTTGATTAAAAGTAGGGTTTAGGGAAGAAATTTTAACCTTCATTTTGTGTCAGATTATATAATACAATAAAATTAAATTAAAAGTCATATACTTAAACAAAATCTTTTTGTACAAAGTAATAATAGATACCTAAATATAATCTGGTTTGTAAAATGAGGTAAAATGGAATCATGAGTGTATGGTTGTAGTCATAAGACACGAGTATTAAACCAAAAATCACACAGCAGTAAGGAACATTCACGGGTTAAATTCAACCACAAATGAATCCAAGTACCACTCCTCTGATTCCCACATTCCATCACATCAAAACCTACCAGGCTTTTGGTTCTGTCCTTGTCCACAGGCTCTGCATCTCATTGAATCCCTGAATTCTGCTCATTCTCTGTGTGACATACATACTTTGTGTGATATATATCTCCGTAGAAATATATCACTGGCTGCTGCACTTTTTTTTGCAAGTGAACCCAGCACTTTTTTTTTTTTACTTTGAGACAGGTTCCCACTGAGTTGCTGAGGTTCTAAGTTGCTTGGGCTTGCCTAGAACTTGGAATCCTGCCTCAGCCTCCCCAGTGATTTACAACTGATGACAGATGTACATCACTGTGCCTGGCTCTCTTCTTAGAAGGACACATAATCAACACATTGTTCGGGCTTGCCCTCTGACCTCCTCCAAACCTCATCACCACCCACAGGCCCCACCTCCAAACAGCATCACATTGAGGGCTTCAATGTATGAGGTTAGGAGGGCACCAACATTCAGTCCATAACCTCTAGATTTCTATTTCTCATAAGTTATCATTCAGGTGAATTTTCAAGCCAGAAACAAGTTTTGTGATTTTATTAGCACTTGCTAAGAAAAGTACTGTATCATTTTATGAAAGAAGGTGTTGAGAAATAAAATGACTCGTGCTTGCTGTTAAGTTCTTTAACATTCTTTTATGTTTGAAGCAATTGCTAAGCATGCAGACTTTTTAGGGTTTTGGTGAGGTATGATGATGTATGATGTATGTGATTTACTCCTAAATGGAGCCCTAGGTGGTTGTCCCCAAGGCTCCAGGATGGTCTCCTAGAGTTCCTTTTGGCCCTAGTCCCTGTGTCTACTTTGAAGAGAACTTGTAGTTCCATGCATTTGGTCTCTTTTTGTTCCATAAGAACTCTGTTCTGGCGTTGCCTGTGCTGATTTACAGAACATGTAGCACATAGATGGCAGTACATTTGTCTAAACACATCCAAATTTAATTCTACTTTTTCTTTTTTCTTTCTTTTCTTTTTCTCCCTGCAGTGAGAATTTGACCTCTTCATTAATACAGGTCTTAAAAGTTGTTCTTTCTGTTTTGCAGATTCGTAACCAGCTTAATCAGGAACAGAATTCAAAACTCCAGCAGCAGAAGGAACTCTTAAATAAGCGCAACATGGAGGTGGCAATGATGGACAAGCGAATCAATGAATTGCGTGAACGTCTTTATGGCAAAAAAATCCAGGCATGTGAAAGAGAAAATGTCTGTGAGATAAACCTCAAAAAGTAGCTCATCTACAAATGCTAATCTCACTAAATGAACCATGCTCCCTCCCCTTACTTGCCACAGTTGATCAGACAAAACTGGCTATAAGCCCATGAGAGCAGAGCAGGTGCTGATAGCAAGGATGTCTTCCTAGAGTTCCCATACACATACTAAGTGATTGATGCTTTTGTGGTGTGGTGGCAGTGTCTTCTTGTCAGCCTCTGCTATACTGAAGGATGCTGTGGGGAGGCAGGCGTGGATGTCAGGGCCTTCCCCGGGGGGATGGGTGTGGAAGATGGTAGAGGAAGAGGGAAGCTGCCATTCCACAGCAAAATCCATCTTTTACTTACGCATCTACCCTTCTTTCAACCCAAGCTTGAAAGTCAGTAGTTTGTGTAACTATGATTTCAGATGATAGTTTTCCTTTTTCTCTCTTACCAATAGCGCAGCCATAGGTGAGAGGATTCATGCATCTGCTCCACACTGAGTTACATGGCAGAACTTTAGTAATGGTGTGATGTTCAGGGTTTCTCAGAGAAGTAGAATCCATAGTGTGCGTGCATGTGTGTGTGACTGTGTGCGTGTGTGTAGAGAGAGGGATTTATCTCCAGGAGTTGGTCACGTGAACATGGAGTCTAGCAATTCCAAAATCTGCATGGCAGGCCTGCAGGCCCAGGGGGAGTTGGTGTTGCAGCTCACGTTCAAGGCAGTCTATTGTAGCACCCCCTTCTTCTGGGGGATCCTCAATCTTCTTTTAAGGCCTTCCACTGACTGGATGTGGTACACCTTCCCATGGAGAATCATCTACATTACTCAGAGTGCATTGATATGAATGTTAATCTCCTCTAAAAACCGAAACTCTGATAACATCCAGAATCCTATTTAGCCAAGTCTCTGGGCACCGGGGCCAACCAAGTTAAAGCATAAAATTAACCATCAAAATGTCCTTATCTGGGCTGGGGTTGTGGTTCAGGGTAGAGTGCTCACCTAGCATGGGCAAGGTCCTGAGTTTGGTCCTCAGCACCATGTAAGAATAAGTAAATAAATAAAAGACATTGTGTCCATCTACAACTAAAAAATAAATATTTAAAAAACAAAACAACAACAAAAATGTCCTTATTCCTTTTATCTGCTGCTCCAGCGGATCTCTGAGAATCCAGTCAGTGCTTCTGCAGAGATGTGCCTCCCCCTGAAGGTCCTAAGTATTCTGAGCAGTTATGAGAGTCTTGAATCCTCTCACCATAGTGATACATGCAGACGGTTGTAGGAGGTTGTGGACCTCCACAGAAGGTGTACCTAGGGACCCTAAGGAATCGGGCCTTTTTGTTCTTGTACAGTATTTTGTAGCCAGTATCCTGTCTGTGTCCTTGCTTAGAAAGGCACAGCTGCCCTCAGAGAACCAGACTCACCATCAGGAGTCAGAGCCTCACCTGGGCACCTTGCCTCTTGTCCTAGGGCACCTCTCATTCTGAATTTATAGGCAGAGGTTCAGTCACTAGCCCAGGGCAGCACAGTAAGTGGGGAGCAGGATTTGAAACAATGCTTGGAGCACAGGCTTTGACAAGTGCCTCTGCCCACCCAGGGGAGAGAACGTGTCCCCAGGAAGAGGGAGGTCATTATGGTCCTTGGAAGCTATGCTGTCATCACATTGGTCCCTGCTTTTGTAGCTCTCCAGGGTGGCTATTACTGGAAAGAATGACTCCCACACTTGGGGTCCAGTGAACTGAAGAATTAGTGTTTTTTTTTATTTTGCAGTATCTTAACTCTTCCATTTCCTCCTGATTTACAGTTGAACCGTGTGAATGGCACATCATCACCACAGTCACCCCTGAGCACGTCTGGCAGGGTTGCCGCTGTGGGGCCTTACATCCAAGTTCCAAGTGCTGGAAGCTATCCTGTCCAGGGGGACCCTATAAAGCCCCAATCTCTCACTATTGCCTCAAGTGCTGCCCATGGGAGATCTAAATCTGGTGAGTGGCCCAGGCCCTCTCTTGGGGGAAGTGCTGGAGTAGGGTAAGGGCCCTGAAGCCCTGCCTCCACATCAGACCCCAGGCTGTCCCCTGAGGGGCTTGGTCTTCCGGACAGTGTTTGAGCAGTTAGTTGTGTGTCACTGTGATAATGATGCTCCCAAAACAAAAGTGAATTATTCTTATTCATCTGAGGTCTTCATTGACATTTCAAAACAAATGGTTGAATAAAACACTGCTTTGTGTGCCCTGAGGGCTCCAAGCACAGCTGTGGCCAGGTAGAGACCACTGCCCTTTAGACAGTATTTTAGCTTGTCTTTACTTTCCCTACTCAGCTAATAGGTCTTCCTTGATCAGAAAGTCCACAAGCCGTTACTCTCATCTTGGCACGGTAGTGCTGTGTGATGAGCCCAGGCAGGCTTGTGTAGAGAGCACCATGCAGCATAGCTGGGCACCAGGTGGGTTCTGCATTGATAGTCTGTCTTTTAAACCCACCACATTAAAAATTTGGAGCTTCTAGCCAGGCACCATGGTGCACACCTATAATTCTGGCAACTCAGGAGGGTAAGGTAGGAAGAATACATGTTCAGTACCAGCCTCAGCAACTCTATGAAACCCTGTCTCAAAATTAAAAGGGCTAGAAATGAACCACGTGATACATACCTTAATTTCAGCAGCTCAGGAGGCTGAGGCAGGAGGATCACAATTTCAAAGCCAGCCTCAGCAACTTAGGTCCAAAGCAACTTAGCGAGACCCTGTCTTTAAAATATAAAAAAGGGTCTGGAAATATAGCTCAGTGGTTAAGTGCCCCTGGGTTCAAACCCCAGTATTAGAAAAGGGTGGTGGTGGCTGGGGATGTAGCTAAGCAGTAGACACTCTTGGCTCAGTCCCCAATACAAAAATAAGAGAAAGAAGTTGGGGCTCTTTTAAAGTAGAACTTTCTTTATGACTCGGGTTGACTCGTCTTCCTCTAACACAACGTCAGGAGGTCAAGTCCTGACACACTGGGACATCTCTTCATTTATGAAAGCAGTGCTGCTGCTTGTTTGCTGTTGTGTCCTGTTTTCAGAATTGGTGACTGATATGTGCTGGTCTTTTGTTTGTGACACTTGCTCCTACCTGGCACCTAGTAGGTACAGTGATATATCTGCTGCTCCCACTGGGAGGCTCAGGGCTCCATCTGAACCAGCAAGTCCTTGGGCGCCACAGCCCCTGCTCAGATCCCTCCGAGGCCCTGATCACAGTGGTGTTCTTTGATGAGCTGTTGCTTATGGTTTGAGCCACCCTGTCTGTGGGAGGAGTGGCTGTCTGTGTCAGTGCAGGTAATGAGCACAGCCAGCTCCTTCCAGCTGAGAAAGGCTCCTGTGCCCTCCCCTCTCTGTGTTGTGCTGCCTTACCAGCTTGCTGGAAGAAGATGGCCTTACAGATCCCTGGCCTCAGTCCTTCCACTGTGGTGTAAAGCGACTGGACCCAGGAAACCTGAGTCCACCCAAGCTGGGGGCAGAACTTCACACATGGAGCTGGGACATGAAATCTCCGTGTGGGGACTCTAACCCCTTGCTGTTGGCTGTCCTGGTTCTGTGTCACACAGATGGCCACAGTAGATCCAGAGTGACCAGCGCGTGGACAGTGTCAGACCTGGACGTCAGGCTTGACTGCAGCTCCTTGGGGCACTCTGCAAGCCCACTCGTAAAGCGTATGTGGGCTGACGGGCTTAGCGGGGTGCTTTTGATCTCCTTTCACACAGACTGAATCAACAATCATTTGTTTTTCCAAACTGACAACGGGCACGACTGTGGGTCAGGCTGGCTCCATGTTCATCACATCTGGACATGGAAACAGCACTGTGCAAATAGGTGTCTCTTCCCAGGCAGGTGTGGAGTTAGGCCCCAGGCCCAATCAACGGCCGGGAGAGTTGAACACCAAGTTATAGGCCCTGCCACACAGGGTTTTGGTTATGGGGAGTGTTTGTTTGCTTCTTTTTCAAAAGTTAATATGAGGACAGGGGATATCACTGAGTTGGTAGAGTGTGCACAAGGCCCTGGGTTCAATCCCCAGCACCACCCCCCAAAAAAATAAGTTAATATGATTTTGAGTTCATGATGAGTCTTTCAGTTTTATGTTCAGTGCAAGAATCTCCCATCACAATGAAAAGTATTACAGTAATAAGAAGCAGCATCTGGCCTTTTGTGCCTCCAGCTCTGTCCTCAGGAAAGGAGATTACTTCATAATTTCATAAAAACTTCCATTGCTGTGGGCTTTCAGAAGCCACTGAACGTCCACGTGCCCTCTGACCCTGAAAGGATAGAAATCCAGGTCCCTTGGCTGGCACCTGCCCCTTCTGCTTGTCTCACAGGGTCTCAAGTGGGCTCTGCTTTTCCCCGCCAGCACAGAATGCTCCTCTCAGAGGACACTGAGAGGATGGAGGCACATGCATGTGTGGTCTACAGGAGGCTGACAGCTTGTGCTGGCCCAGATGCTGGCTGGGGCCTGGTGGCTTGGCTGGTGCCCTCAGCCCTGTAGGAATCATTCAGCAGCACCACTGTGGGTCAGGCTGGCTCCAGAGCAGCCTGTGTGTGGCTTGCTGCACTCAGACTGTGCCAGAGCACATTTGGGAAGCTTACTCTTCATGTTTTGGCTCATTTTGGGCATGAAGACAAATGGTTGCCCTGTGCTTCTTAGTTACCCCTCCTACTTATGCTGATTTCTGCCCATCCCAAACTGCTGGTGGCTAGAGCAGTCTCCGCGTCAGAGCAGCTCAGCACCTTGCCTGTTGAAGCAAAGCAGGTGCCCACTCAGGGTACACATCTGTGATCCATAGATGCCGTGACACACAGGTCATATGGTGTGTGGCCCCACATGACTAGGGAGCACCTCTGCACCCTTTTTCAGTTTGGAAAATGCTCTATAAAAACATAAATCTTTTCAGTGGCTTTCCTGGAAACTTGGGGATGATGACGGCTTTCTAATCACTGCAGCACATCAGTGGGAACTGTGCTGGCCTCTTGTGATTGCAAATTATTTTAGCAGAAAAGACTTCCTCACTAAAGGAGAAACTTGATTAGTCATGCTAGTAGTACAGGTCAAACCTGTTAGGAAATCAAAAGATAAATCTTTAAGAATTAAAAAAAAGATCCCTTTTTTATTGCTGAATGCAATTGTATTTATAAACAGTGTTCAAAAGCTAAGTGCTGGTGCTTGCTTTATTCTGTAGGTTTAATGGACTTGACCTGTACTACAGTGGGTGTAGCCTGTCCTATACCAACCTTAGCGTGGTCTTTGAGTTGCTGGCCTTGCTGGCCACACTGGCCAGGAGTTACCCACAGAGGATGCCCCTGGGCTTGTTCACAGGACTGTGGGGGTCTGTGCAGATCAATAGCTCCATGTGCCAGATGGTGGTTGTCCACTTGGTTAACAGAGCTCCCTCAGAATGTGAAGTCCCAGTGCTATTTTTATTTCTGGCAGGGTGTACTTTTGGGTTGGTTCAACTAATATCAAGAAAAATTTCACTTAAATTCTGTGCTCTTTTCAAGCTAATGATGGAAGCTGGCCAACATTAAAGCAGAATTCTGGCTCTTCGATGAAGCCGGCGCAGATGGCCACTGTGGATTGGAAGGACCCAGGCGTGGAGGGGGCTCTAAAGCAGGGTGCAATCTCAAGCCAGCCTCTGCCCTTGTCTGCACTGGGAGCCACAGAGAAGATGGTAGGCCATCTGTACTAGGAGTTTAAGGACCAGCCCCTTCTGCCTTAGTCATACTCAGGATTTGAGGCAAATTAATCCACATTACCCCCAGAATCCTAGAGTCACTGCACCTTTAGGGCCTGTGCAGACAGAACACAAGTGCACATGACTTTTGCCTCAGTTTTGCAAATGATGAGCCCAACAGTGTTCCCTGTGTCATAATCACAAGCTGATTTGAAGGATTGCAGATCCTACTGTGTATTCTTTTGCAAGTATGGGTATAAATGTGCTTCACTTTTCAAAGGGTGACTTTGTTTTTCTTCTCAACACCTAAATTTAGGGTGTGGATATTGGTAAAGGACCACCTCCCATCCCTGGTGCAGGCAAGCCGCTGCCTCCAAGCTATGGAACATACCCAAGTCCTGCACCCCTGGGCCCAGGATCAGCAAGTTCCCTGGAGAGGAGGAAAGAAGGCAGCTCACCCAGACCCAGTGCAGGCCCACCCAGCCGGCCGAAGCCTGCCCCGCTGCCCCCTACAGCCAGTGTCCCACAGCCAGGCTCCTCGCAGCAGATCCAGCAGAGGATTTCTGTGCCTCCAAGTCCCACATACCCGCCAGCAGGGCCCCCTGCATTTCCAGCTGGAGATGGTAAACCCGAACTCCCACTGACGGTGGCCATTAGGCCCTTCCTGGCTGATAAAGGATCAAGGCCACAATCTCCCAGGAAAGGACCCCAGACCGTGAATTCAAGTTCCATATACTCTGTGTACCTCCAACAAGCCACACCACCTAAGAATTACCAACCAGCAGTGCACGGCACCTTAAACAAGTCAGTTAAAGCAGGTATGGTGAGTTTATCCCCTCCTTGGGGGGCTAGGAAGTTATACTCTAATTAAGAAAGTACAGACTGACATTGGAGCCACTTGCTGTTTAGGTTAAAGCAAAAGCTTACATTTCTTACATACATCTCTCCGTGGGTTTCGGGTGGATGAGTGGGCACTTTGCTGCTCTGACTACCTTTCTGACCACCCTCCCACACTACGTGAAAATCCAGCTTCTAGAAGGGTGAGATTCTAGGAATTTTGTTTTTCCTCCTGCTTTATGGAAACTTGTGCTAGAAGCTATCTGGTGAGCAGAGGCCAGGGGTAAGCCTTGACCAATGCCTTCTGGGCTTCCTCTCTGTGACTAAGCCAGACCTGGGAGTGGGTGAGTTGAGGAGGGTGTTACTTCTTTGGAGTCCCCCCAGCCCATGGGGGAGAAAAGCTGTGGGGATGGGTGAGGCCCTTCTAGGAAAGCAAATGAAAGAATGTAGTTCAGTGCCATACACCCTGAGCTGATAGTGCCTCTGACCCTCGCAAGAGGGTCCTTTGGGCCAGATCTGGGTTGGGCTGCCTCAGGTGTTCTCAGGCTCTGACTGCAGTGTGCAGACTTATAGTTCTTGGGTTCCCAGGTGTGCCCAGGACCTCCCAGGTGACATACAGTGTTACCAGTGGGCAGGATTCTGGCTCCTGGGGAAGCTCCTAGGCTGCCAGGTCCCACCTTCCTGCTCCCGGAGCCAGTGTCCTCATGTTGTCTTGTCTAAGGCTCACACATGAGTGTAGCAACTTTATTCTTTCCCTTGCCTTGTTGAAGGCAGCGAGTCAGATCAGCAACCTTTTTTGCCTTTGAAAAAACCCACTTCTAGGAACCTCAATATAAAAGCCACTACACTGGAGAGAGATTCACCTTGCAGAAGGAGCCAGAGGAGGTTCTTGTAAGAGAAGATTTCTACGGGGTTTAAAATCAGAATCCTCAACAGCAGTAGGAACCCATCTCTGATGGAGTAGGTGCTTAGGGACTAGCCCCAAGACCCAGCAGCCAAGTTGAAATTGTGCCCTATCCTCTCTCTTCCAGTGTATGGCAAGCCTGTCCTACCATCCGGGTCAACATCTCCATCGCCCTTACCCTTTCTTCATGGGTCACTGGGCATAAGCACCTCACAGCCTCAGCCATCTTCAGAATGTGCTGAGAAAGAGCCAGAGCAGGAGGGCCCTGCTGCACCTGGAGAGGGAAGCTCAGTGGAGAGCCTGCCGCGGCCACTCAGCCCCACCAAGCTCACACCCATCGTGCACTCACCGCTGCGCTACCAGAGTGATGCGGACCTGGAGGCCCTGCGCAGGAAGCTGGCCAATGCACCGCGGCCCCTGAAGAAGCGCAGCTCCATCACAGAGCCAGAGGGCCCCAGTGGACCCAACATCCAAAAGCTGCTGTACCAGCGCTTCAACACCCTGGCTGGTGGCATGGAGGGCACCCCTTTCTACCAGCCCAGCCCCTCACAGGACTTTGTGGGCACCTTGGCTGACGTGGACAATGGAAACACCAACACCAACGGCAACCTGGATGAGTCTACTTCTGCCCAGCCCACAGCCCCACTCCCTGAGGAGCCTGCCCCATCCTCAGATGCCAACGATAATGAGCTACCTTCCCCTGAACCTGAGGAACTCATCCATCCCCAAACCACCCACCAAACTGCTGAGCCCGCAGAGGACAACAACAACAATGTGGCCCCAGTCCCCTCCACAGAACAGATCCCAAGCCCTGTGGCTGAAGCCCCATCTCCGGGAGAAGAACAAGTCCCTCCAGCACCTCTTCCCCCTGCCATCCACCCACTGGCAGCCTCAGTGGTGGGTGTCCTTGTGAGACGAACGCAGGACTCCCCTCAGCACTCACCTTATTAGGGGTCAGGCGTGTCCCTGCCACCCACAATTAGGTCTGAGAGGGCTGTCGGGGTAAGGAGAGACCAAGGGGCCCAAAGGAGGGGTGCACAGTGCTCCTTGGAGGCTGCCTTTGGGACCTGGGAAATGGGCAGAAGGAGGGAAGAACCTTCTGGACAGAGGCCCCTGGGTGAGTCAATTTTGGTGGACCAGAGAGCAGCTGGGTGTCCTCTCAGGATCCAGTAGTCCTTTCACCTGCAATCTCAGTGCTACTGCTGACAGCCATGTTAGGTGTCCCTAAGGATGAGCTGCCAGCTCCCTGGGAGCTGCATCTGCCTAGCAGTTGGCTGTGATAGACCCCATTCCTTCCCACAGGGTCTTCCAAAAAAGTAGGCTAACAACTCACACCAGCCATTGCCCTCTGTGAGAATAGCCAGGAGCTCAGGCCCATGCCACTGCCCTCCTCAGGTAGCCCCCGGGCTCTCTTGGAGAGCCACTGCCTTAGGGTTTAGTTCCTGCTGTTCCTTCCTATGGGTTTAGGTCTTGGACTAGCCCTCCCTTCATAGGTCATTGAAAGCATGCTTCCTTTCCACAGAGCAAGCGGACCAACCTGAAGAAGCCCAACTCCGAGCGGACAGGGCATGGGCTGAGAGTACGCTTCAACCCCCTGGCACTGCTGCTAGATGCTTCTCTGGAAGGAGAGTTTGATCTGGTGCAGAGGATAATCTATGAGGTGAGCCATACCCACCCCATGGGTGCTGCAGGGGATGGAGGACTGGCTCTAATGTGTCCCATGTCCTTGTCCTAGGTGGAGGACCCCAGCAAGCCCAATGATGAAGGGATCACCCCACTACACAACGCGGTGTGTGCCGGTCACCATCATATTGTGAAGTTCCTGCTGGACTTCGGGGTCAATGTGAATGCTGCTGATAGTGATGGATGGTGAGGGCCCCCAACGGGTTAGGTTGAGGCTCACTTTCTCCTATCTTACAAAAGGAAAAAGCGCATGGTCAAGAAAATTGGGGGGGCTGGGGATGTGGCTCAATCGGTAGCGCGCTCGCCTGGCATGCGTGGGGTGCTGGGGGCGCTGGGTTCGATCCTCAGCACCACATAAAAAAATAAAGATGTTGTGTCCACTGAAAACCAAAAATAAATATTAAAAAAAATAATTAAAAAAAAAGAAAATTGGGAAGTATGTATGGCAAGAATACCCATCAGTTCATTCCCCGAAAGACAGCTGTTGCCAGCATTTTGTTGCATATCTTTCTCCTAATTATTCACTCTTCCTTTATTCAGACATTTTGTATGAAATACGAATTCACATGTATGAATATGTGAACAGTAAATCCAGAAAGCCCCCTTTGTTATTGGTTTAGGTGTATGTGTTCTTGTTTCCATTTGCCTTCAGGATCAGGACTCGGCTGCTGTGCAGGGCAGGGCCTGTGGTCTCACTGCGGGTATTTTGAACTTATAGCTTTCACTGTGCTGTTTATTTATTTATTTATTTATTTTTAAAATTATTATAAAATACACATAAGATTTGCCATCTTAGCCGTTTGTAAAGGTCCACTCAGCATGTTAAGTGCATTGACATTTCTGTGCAGTGAGCATATTTATAAGCCATTCCTTAAACTGTTCTCTGCCTGTCCCCTTCTCAAAAACTGATATGTGGCCAGGCATGGTGGCACACTCCTATAATCCCAACAGCTTGGGAGGCTGAAGCAGGAGGATCGTGAATTCAAAGCCAACCTCAACAGCAGCGAGGCGCTAAGCAATTCAATGTGACTCTGTCTCTAAATAAAATACAAAAAAGGGCTGGGGATGGGGGTCAATGGTTAAGTGCCCCTGAGTTCAATCCCTGATACCAAAAAAAAAAAAGAAAAAAATCAAAAAATAAAATTGATATATGGTCCACAATCCATCAGTGGAGGTCAGATCTTTAAAAACACATGGAGAAACTTGCCCAGTACGAAGGCATGGCACCTTTGTAAGGATTCCTTTGAGGGTCGCATCACACAGGAGCCAGGTAGCCCTGGACAGCACCAGACCCACACCCTCGCCCCTCTGGTTCTAGGACACCACTACACTGCGCAGCCTCTTGCAACAGCGTGCACCTCTGCAAGCAGCTGGTGGAGAGTGGAGCTGCCATCTTTGCCTCAACCATCAGTGACATCGAGACTGCTGCAGACAAGTGTGAGGAGATGGAGGAAGGCTACATCCAGTGTTCCCAGTTTCTGTATGGTATGTAGGGTGTCTGGTGCATCTTGGCTTCTTCACCCGGGCAGGGCAGCATCGTGTGCAGAGGTGCTGCCACAGTAATCCCAATGGCCAGAGAGTGTGCTTGAGTGCTCCTGGTCTTTGAAACTGGGTACGCTGCCCACTCACTCCTGCAAACACATTTGAATATCCACATTGTCAGAGGGATTCTGTGCTGTTGCTAAAAAGTAAAAGTGACCTCACTGTGCTTTGCACAGAGGTTCCCCTTGGGGCACAGGGGCTGGGTGTGTGGATGGCTGGGCAGCACTCATCTGTTCACTGGCTGCTGTGATACACCAGCACTTGCAGTGGGGCCACTCCATCCCTGTGCTGGCCTGGGGTTGGCCACTTATCCCCTGAACCATTTGATGGGTGAAGCTCTTCCCCTGATCAAGCTGTCGTAGCCAGTGGGGTCAGGTTTCCCCAGAGCTTGGATGTTTTCTCTGTTCCAAGGGTTAGGCAGTCACAGGCATTCATTCTA
Source organism: Marmota flaviventris (assembly GCF_047511675.1). Taxonomy (NCBI): domain Eukaryota; kingdom Metazoa; phylum Chordata; class Mammalia; order Rodentia; family Sciuridae; genus Marmota; species Marmota flaviventris. The sequence continues at coordinate 2,815,369 of NC_092499.1, forward strand.
TATATGCCAAGCCCTGTGGTAGGCCCTGGGAGAGTGACATAGAGCCGGCCGACAGGTTCCTACAGTGTTGTGGGACTCAGCAAGCACAGAGGCTGCCATCACAGCAGCACTTACTGAGGGAAGATGGCTCCCCAGTGTGACTCTGCTGCCTCTAGAAATGAAATGTCCCACAGAAGACCCTTTCTCGGGGCACTCCATGTAGTGCTTGGCCATGCATTCACTCTGCAGCCACGGCACAGGGTCGTGAGCAGTTGCTGCTGCTTAGCCACCAACTTCTGAAAGTTTGTTCTAAGTTTTATCTTAAAAAATGCCCTTTAGAACAACGTACCTCTACCTCTGGAACCAGCATTTCAGTAGAACTTCATATCCAGGAGTTCCACATCTGGCTTCAACCTATACCATGGATCGAAATCTGAAAAGCCAGGCATGGTGGCACATGTTTGTAATCCCAGCAGCTCAGGAAACTGAGACAGGAAGATAGCAACTTAGCAAGGGCCTATCTCAAAATTTTAAAATAAAAAGGACTGGGGAAGTAGTTCAGTGACAAAGTGCTCCTGGGTTTAGTCCCCAGTATAAAAAAAGAGAAAGAAAATATCTGAAAAACAGTGACATCTGCACTGAATGTATAGATTCCCTTTCCTTGTCATTATTCTCTAAACCCACTTACCTTGCCTCAGGTATAGTAAGTAATCTAGAGATGATGTACACAAGGACACATGTAGGTTATATGTGGACACCACTGCCATTTTGGCAAGAAGGACTCGAGCACCTGAGGATCTCTGTATCTGCAGGGTTTCTGGAACCACACCTCATGGACACAGAGGGACAAGTGTACTATCTTGCAGGGATGGAGAGAGGGTTGTGTGCAGTAAGCTGAAGGGCTCAGCTAGGCCTGGGAAGTGTCAGGTGGAATGACCCTGTTTCTAACCTCACTGGCCTGCAGCCCATGTGAGCCACCTTGAGCAGCAGAGTGTCGCCTTGTTCCTTGGTGGGCTGCTTTCTCTGGACTGCCCTTGCTGAGGCCTTACTGTGGCTTTCTGGTCCCAGGGGTACAGGAGAAGCTGGGAGTGATGAACAAAGGTGCAGTCTACGCCCTGTGGGACTACGAGGCCCAGAACAGCGACGAGCTGTCCTTCCACGAAGGCGATGCCATCACCATCCTGAGGCGCAAGGACGAAAGCGAGACGGACTGGTGGTGGGCTCGGCTCGGGGACCGGGAGGGCTATGTGCCCAAAAACCTGCTGGGGGTAAGCATGTGGTATGCTAGAAGGTTATGTTGGAAAGTCAGCTGGTTTTGTGTACTTGGCCAAAATCACAGGATCCCCCTCTTGGCCTGGGTTCTGGTTCTATTGGGGACCGGGGGGGGGGGGGGGGCACCTTTCTTAAAGCCTCAGCAGCCTGCTCTGCACATGGGCAAGCCCCTGCTCTGCAGAGTTGAGGTGCTGGGATTCAGGCAGAGCTCTTGGAGGTGACTGGCCTGCACCCACCCCTGGAGCAGCTGGGCCATGTGGAGGCCAGGAGCACTGGCTAGCTGCTGCCCAGTGTGCTCTGCTCATGGCACACTTTGGCAAGCAGCTAGGCCACCCACCTAGACCTTCCCCATCTTGACAGGTGGCGGGCTGGGGCAGATTCTGTAGGTTGCCAGCTGTCTCCTTCATGGCAGAGGGCCACCCTGCTTGCTTCTCCCATGTGCTGTGACAGAACTGTCAGGTGTTCCTCATCCACTGGCAGATGCCTGCCCTGAGGGAGCTTATGCTGTCAACGGCCTAGTGGACAGTGATGCATTTTAGGGTGGCATGAAGTGCTGCCAGAAAGATAGGAACAGATCACTCTGGGGTGGGATCCTTTGAAATAGTAGTTTGGGAGAGTCTCAGAGGAGAGGGGTAGCTGTGTTTGGGCCAAGGAGGACAAGCCTTCCGGGGGCATGCAGAGGCAGATGTGAAAGGCCCCTGGAGGCCAGTTCCTGGTCACCCCAGCCGTGTCCATTTCTTCCCAGTTGTATCCACGGATCAAGCCCCGGCAGCGAACACTTGCCTAAGCTTCCCCCTGGAGCACCACAGTCTTGCTGGCTCCCAGGAGCTGCTGGAGAGGATCAGCTGTCCGGGGAAAGCTGACGCTAGGATGGCCTCATGGTGCTCACTTTAGCAGACACCACCCATAATGTGAATTCCTGCACTTCCCAGGTGAGGCCTTCTCCAGTCCACCGCAGCTGGGAGAGGTACTTTTGCTTCCAAGAGGACCGAGTTTTGCCAATTACTGTAAATCCAAATAAACACCCAGCTTTCAGAACTCCCACCCCTGTTGCCAATAAGAAGCCCTGTAATTATTAGGACCCCTGTTGGTTGCCAGTGAAGATTGAGCTCTGACCTGGCCCTGAGGCCACCTCTTGTACCCCCACCGTGAAACCAAGCTGCTGCCAGATGCCCCCACTGCAGCCCACCTCTGAGAGCCCCAGAACCCACCCTTCCTTACCTCCCCACAGTTGTTCCTTTTACTACCAAAGGAGCCGCTGTGGGCATACTGTCCTGTGGTTGCCCCTGTGGATATCCCCAGGGGTCTTTCTGCACAGATGAGTGGAGTGTCCAGCTTCTTGCTGGCCCTTTGCTGGGGCTGGACTTCCATTTCTGGGCACACATGGTTCGGATTCCTACAGCCTCTGGCTGCACACCTTGAATCTGTTTTTGTTCTGAGTATAGTCAGACACAAGTCTGGGCAAGGACAGGTCAAGGCCTCTGAGGCAGCAGCAGCAGGGCAGGGACCAGTCCAGACAAAGCCAGCTGGAAGGCAGCAGTGCTGGCCCTGATCCCTGGTTCCACACAAGGCAGACCCTGAACTGGAACCTGAATTGTGTGGACAGGCTTTTTATACACCAAGATTATTTTTCAACTAGACCATTCAAAACTACCAGAACTATGTTGGAAATGTTCTTTCTCATTAACACACAGGCCCTTAGGCTTTATTTTCCATGTGCATCTTGTGTATGATCTGTGTGTAAATATGTGTATGGACTCAGAGGCAGAGCTGCAGTTGATGGCTGACTGCACAGGGTGTGGCACTGAGTGACACCACTGGGAGCAGCTCTGCTGTCCCCGACACTGCTGACGCTGTGTAAATGTGCACAATAAACTGCTGTCTCACACCCAGCTGTGTCTTGTGTTCTGGAGGCAGGATTGAGCTAAGCCACACACTCAGGTTAGAGGGACACAGTAAGACCAGAGCCTGCTCTGTACTTCCAAAATAGGTTTTAATCATATGCTTTATATACAGATTGCTGTACAGTCATTTTAATAAGATGAAAGAGTAAGTGAAAAGTAGAAAAGAAGGCTGATGCTGTCTGCTTTATGAAGTATCAAAGGATTGTTCATTGCCCCAAATTAGTGACAAGGTCAATGGAGAGTCTATAAACAGGCTAAGGCAACATTGTAAATTGGCTACTGGAAACGGACAGGCTCCAGTGCAAACTAGAGGCCAAAGTTACCACCACTCACTTTGTTTCTGTGGGAGAACTAGTGAAGTGAGCACTGATGGGCCTGGACACGTCATACAGGTTATGCTAAAATTAGCTCAGCAGTAATAGCTCAGCCTCCAAGACTCTGACGCGCAGCTGTGTGAAGCATTAACTGAGCTGCGTGCATACGGCACTAGGTAAGTGAACACTTTGCTGCTCTAAATAGGTGGATTGTATTTCTCAACATAGCAGGGTGAAGCCCTGTGGTGCCTGGCCAGGGGCAAGTGGCTTAGCCCTGGTGACAGTTGCACTCCTTCAGCTCACGGTCACTGGTCCCGAGATTCATAGAGGAGCTTGGCGGCCTGCAGGGTGATCAAAAATAAACACCAGAAAGCACACCCAGCCCCGCACCCAGCTGCGCCAAGCCCTGTGTCTTCCAAAGGCACTGCTTTGGCAGGTCCTTCTCTGGGAAAAGCCGGCTCTCCTCTGAGCCCATAAGCCGTCCGCCCACACCCATGGTACCTTATGCATGGCTACCAGCCATGCTGTTGCCTGCCTCCTGCTGGTATTTGCATCCTCCCCTGCGGTCAGCTTCAGCTGGGCCTCGCCCTCTGTACCTGGCACCGTGTACTGCAGGAACATGCCTGTGGCCCGAGCATTACCTCCTGGAAGAAGGGGACGATGTGAGGTGGCCAAAAGGGGCCCTGATGAAATGGTGGCCAGTGCTGACCCACCCTGTGCTACTCAGGAAGCAGCCCTGTTGGGACCATGCGGTGATGAGAGCCCCTGTCTCTGTGGAGAACACAAGTTCAACCTGGTCTGGTGCCTCCAGGGACAAACTCGTGGAGCTGCATCACCAAGAAAACTGTTCTTGGAAAATCCAGAAACTGCTGCACCTCCTGAGTCCCATGGAGCCCGTTCCTGCCTCCAGAGAACTCCCAGATAATACCTGTCCACAGCCAGGGCTGCAGGAGTGCTGAAGCCATCTCAAGAGCACTGGTCATCAGACAGGCCAACTGGACAGTCACTTCATAGCTGGTTTCATACCTAGAGGTCAGAGGCTACCGCCATCCTCTACTGAGACCAGGACCTCAGCTGAGCAGACCGTTGATGTCAGAGAGACGCCACACCATCCTATCACGTGCTGCTCCCTCAGACCTGATGGGAGGCCATCAAGGTCTGGTTTGGGAGCTGGGTGGCAAAGACCCAGTCTCCCGTTCCTGGGCTGTGATCAGCTGCCCCAGACACTGTGACTTGACTCTAGCACCTGCTCAACAAACAAAGCACTGGAGAAAGGACCACAGGTCTCACAGGGCCCCTGTGCAGCTGCACCTGTAGCCTTCTACCTGGTGACAGGAGGAAGCCCCACATTCACGATGAGTCACCATGGAGATCAGTCACAGCTGATTCCCACTGGTTAGCAGGTGAGTGCACTGACTGTAAGGCCGGTGGTCTTTAGGAAGGGGCCTGACCAACACAAGAGCACCGTGTCCGCTGCAGAACTGTGTCCAGAGCTTCCTGAGCTGCTCCTGCACAAGCCCAGGGCTCCTGCCGAAGATCTCAGGCTGAGCTGCCCCCCCGAGACTTCGCAGCAGGCAGACCTTGGCTCTGCCCACCACCTGTAAATACTGGAACATGGCCATGGGCCCCTGTTGTCTATGAGGTTTTTGCCCTTTGACCAGAAAACCCTTCCTTTCTGGCTCTCAAAAGAACAAGTGTCATGCTGCTCTAATAGCCCAGGCTGCTGGGCAGCTCCTCAGGCTGCTGCAGCTCAAGAAGTGGTTCACACTATCCCTACTCCCACCCTCCACAGGAAGAAGGGTTATAGGACTTTAAGGAAGGGATCTAAGAAAATGCTGGGCAGTACAGGGGTCACTACTCCCAAAACCTTCTGAGGACATGTGGTGCCAGTAGTCCTATGACCTGCCCAGCAGAAAGTCTACCTACACTCACAGGACCTGCCAGAGGCCATCCCTGTCCTGGCCACCTTCCCCATGGCCTTGGGAGGGGTTGTGGTGAATTGTATTCCTGGCCTTGGGCTCCCTAGGTGAAGGCAGGCAGCAGGGTCATGGGGGCTGACCCTAGCTTATCCAAGTACTGCCCTTGGCACCAGGGTTTCTTCAGCCAGCTCGCTGCCTCATGTGTGTCCCTACATTCAGGGAACACAGGTAGAACAGCATAGGCCTGATATACTCAGTGCTGCTTCAGGGGCTGAGACAAAGGTGCTAAGAGCCAGAAAGTCACAGTGGGCACAGCTAGCCAGGCCACAGGGTGGCAAGCTGCTGCCCTCTCCACAGGCCCAGTGCCTCTGGGCTTCCTCAGCTGCTCAGGGCTGGCAGACACTGACAAAAAGCCAGCAACTATGTGGTAATGCTTCTTCCCTGAAATAGAAGAACTAAGCAAATATATTTTCTTCTGGGACATTTTCATTTATACTCTGTAGACCCATGTACTGGGCCCACTGTTTAACACAAATCAGCCAAAAGAAGTGAGTTTTACAAGGAACCTTGGCATGAACCATCCACCCCAGACAGAAGCAAAGTGGCCAGAGGAGAAACAGGGCCCATTGCATGCTGGAGGGAGTGGCCAACAGAAAACGAGGCTGACCTTTGGAGGCGGGCTGGCTCTCCAGGACGCTGTAAGTGTGTGTGTCTTTTTCTACGTCAAGAAGGTAGGCAGGCAGTGGAGAGAAGAACAATCAAGAGCCACTCAGAAAACGGAGAGCAAGAGGTTAGGTCAGGTGGTTTCTTCAACACCATCTTCAGGTTTGGAACAGGGACACATGCAGGTCAACCACCTCAGGAGGAGGCAGTGGGAGCGAGTGCCACTTTTCTGCCAGCCGCCACTCCACCAGTTATAGCACTAGGAGCACTGTCCAATAGTGAGTGGGGCGATCTACACAGTGGGACACCATCGAGACAGGCATGCAGAGCTTCCTCCTTTATCTTAAGGTTTTAAGTCCCTGCTCACCTGGCACATTCTAAATCCACTGACTGAAGACAAGCCTCACAGAAGAGAAAGGCAGGCCTCTTGGGCCCAAATGCTCATGCCTGCTGTCCCCCTCATGTGACCATACCCTCCTGCTCAGGAAGGCCACCAAGCACATACCTCCAGGAGCAAAGCCTTCCGTGAGAACCTGCACAGTGGAGATGTGTGCGACCTCAATTTCACAATGGCTGTCCCCGTCCAGAATCAAGCATCTACCCAAACAAAAGGGTTCCAACTACATGACTGAGGCCCACAACACGTGACAGCACCATCCAGCACCAAGTGGGGTTCTGGCTCTTACCTCTGGTTGTTGGAAAGACGACAAACCATGGTTTCAGATTTTTCTGAGTTTCCAAAAGTCACAGTGAAGGTGGCTCCTTGGGAGACAAAAACCAAATGAGCAAATTCCATGTGCTGCTTCCACTTGCCCTCCCCAGGCTGCACACGCTCACCCTCGCCTCCCACAGAGACAAGCGGAGGCAGGGTAAGCCCCATGGAGCAAAAGGCAGCAGTGAGTGGAGGCCAAGTGGAGGCCAAGAAATCAAACAGGGAATCGGTCTTGCTGCCTGTAGAGCACCTGGGATTTTTTTTTTTTTTTTTTAAACATCCTTTAAGGAAAGGACACAAGGCCCAGACCAGAGCAGCAGTAGGCCTGTGGCCAGGCGGACTGCTCATGCCCCAGAGGCTCTGAGGCAGACACGGCCCCTGGGGTTCTCCCACCTCATCCCAGGACAGCCTCAGAGCCAGGGCTGCACCTGCTGAGGCTGCTGTCTCTGGACCACTTCTCTGAGGGCCACAGTCACAAATGACAGCCACCTGAAGGCTATGCCCAGGGAAGTCAGAACCACACTGTAGACATTTCCACCTCTAAAGAGCAGAGCAGGCTCTAGGACTGCTCCTAAACGAATCCAGAGGGCGAGACAGAGGTGGAGTGAGGGGCGCCTGCCCGCTGTGCTTACCACTCAGGAGCACCTTGAGCTGCCTGTCATAGAACTCTGCCTCGCGGTGGGACACGAGGGCGCACTCCGCGCACTGCCGCACAGGGTCCACAAAGCACATGCGTCGCAGTGGCACCTTCTGGCTGCAGCACCTGTCACAGAAGCACTTCCCGCAGCGGCGGCAGTGGTGCTAGCGGCAGAGGCAGGCAGTGAGCACCTGTGTCCTGAGCCTGCCCTGCACCTGAGGCTCTGTGCCACTTCTGTGGGAGCCCAACAAGGGTCTTCCTCACAGGCTCTGCTTAGCTTGGGTCTTTTTAAAAACTAATCAAAAAGGCCACTTTCCAACTTTTTTCAACTTTCAAATCTTGCTGCCCAGGACACCCTTCTTGTGTGCTGCCGAGGCAGGAAGGGTGCTCCTGAGGGCAGCCTGTGGGGCCTGTCCCTGCAGGAGCCCCAGCAGTGCAGAAGCAGCATGTGACGCATCAGGACCCACCAGAACAAGGCATCACTTGAATCCAAAGGATCCTACAGTATCATCCCCTCCCAGAAAGAGGCTTACTGTCCCCCACTGGGTGCCTGCCTGGTGAATGCACCTACCACCACCCACTGGATGGCCTCAGCTCACCTTTCTCGTGATAAAGTCAAACTTGGCATCACATTGCATACATCTCGGACACTAGGAGAGAATGCAACATAGTATTAAAATCCAGCCGTCACTTAGCTAATCTGCTGAGGCAGGGGCAAGAGGGACCGAGACTGTCCAGAAAGCTAATCTCTCGTCCTGCACCTGGAGACAGCCAGCAGCAGGGTAGCATGCCTTAACTCAGGACCCAGCTTAGAAGCCAGGTTCAGTGGGCCCAGCCCCAAGGCCTCAGATGAGACAGATGATTCCAAGACCTGCAGGAGCACCAGCTGGGACTTGGCCTGAATGCCTAGTGGCCAGAGTCTTGCAGGGTCCCCAGGGCATGGGACTAGCTGTCTGCATCACAGTACCTTGGGTCATTTTGACCCCAGATCCAGTGGCAGCACATGCTAGTGGCTTCTGTCCAGCCCTCGTGCTGTTACAGCCAAAGGCTGGCATCATGAAATGACCATGACACTTCACAGCAAGGATTAACCTGGACCAGGAAAGGACATGTTACCACTCTGATTTACAAAGGAAGAATGTCCAGGGAACCTGCTCAAGCAGCGGAACTCCAAGTGATGAAAGTCTACACACTTGAGAGTGGATTCTGGGTTTGGGACCTAACCAGGGCCTGTTAGAGAATATCTGGGACAAGGGGGTTCAATGTGGATAGGCGCCTGGCCTGGAGATGCCCTGACACTGCTTCCTCGAACAGGCACAAGGAGGGGACTGTTGCCCACAGCCCAGGACTCTAGAGGCTACACCTTCTGGCAATTAGACGTCTATGCATTCAGCATTTGCACATGCAGACAGAATGGCTGGGCACCTGCCACGTGGTTAGCATACAGGGCCAGGCCACATGGTGAATAGGGCTGGACAGAGCCCCTCGCAGTGCTTGCCTCCTTTGCTGCACTCCCTCCCGCCTCTGCTGCAGTCCCTCCCACAACAGCAACCAGAGCGCTGTGTGTGCTGCGTTTGGCTCACACTTGAATTTTCTTCAAGGCAGAACCTCAGAATCAAATTAAATAGTCCCAGTTCAGAGAAGCCGTTTCATAGCAACGCCCAGAGCAGAAAACAAATGTTCTCTCTAGGTGGCCTGGTGCCAGTGAAGTCCAGAGAACAAGAATGTCTCCCAGTACTCTAGGACCTCAGGTTCTGTGGCTAGACACCACCAGGGTCACTATGACCCTGAGGAAGTACATTCTCTTCACTATCCCAGAACAGAGCACAGCACGGGAGGCTCTGTGGCTCCTGACCGTGGGGAGTCTGCTCACTCCCAACAGGGCTTGATCATCACCTTCTTTCTGAATTGTCTAAAAGAACCCCATGCCCTGGATAGCCTTGCACACACAGTGCATGACCCCAGCTGGGGCAGATGGGATGCGGGCACCCAGGAGAGGCCTGAGCCTTCACAGACACGGGACAGGGATGTCCTGACACTGAGGAAGCACTGCAGGAAGGGAGGCTGAGAGGCTACAAACCACAGAAACCTGCTTCCAAGCTTGCTTCAGACCATCTGGTCTTCAGCAATCAGAACTGAAATGGATCAATCCCCTTAGAAAGCAAATTAAAAGGCTCACTACAATGCCCAGCATGTTGACCCAACACCCCGCAGTCATTCATGGGTGGTGGTGGTAGCCCTCTACCCAAGACCCTGTGGACTGAGGCCTGTCCAATTCCTGCTGCTGGACCCCTGCCAGCACTGAGCTCCCAGCCCTCTCCTGCAGCCGCAAGCCCAAGGTCATGTTGCACTGTGGGTAGCCTCAGCTAGAAGGCTACCCAAGTCTTCAAGGTCCCCTTGCAGGCAACAGAGACCTTGGAACAAGTCACAACCCAGTCCTCATGTCACCACCTAGGTGACAGCGCTGCCTCGAGCTTCCACTTGTGCACATGCAGCCCTCAGTTGCTTCTGGAACCAGAGGTCCTAGCTTTGTGTACAGTTCCCACTCAGAACACAACCAGGACACACTCAAATTCAGGTAGGTGTCCTGGCACAAACCCCTGTGGCCACAGGGTGGTTTCTGTGAACTTGTTCATCCCCAACTGGGAAGGTTCTGTCCTGAAATGGCCTCCTGCTGGTAGGAGACACGTTGGCTAAGCCAATACAGAGCTGTTCCCATTAATTCCCTGCCTGACACCCAGGTGGCAGACACTAGGACCCTGGCTAGTAAGGAGTTCCATCACACATCCTTCTAACAAAGCAAAGGAAACTATCACCATGAAAATGGAGACTCTCATGCCACGAGCTGTACTTACTTTTCCCCATGTCCCGCTCGCTGGGCTCCCCAGGCCAGGACCTATAGCCCTGGAAGCCTCACAGCCTCTGTGAGGACCTAACTAAAATGTGCCAGGAAGGCTGGAAGGTAGGCAGGGATGGCCTCTTGGTGTGATAGATGCATCCCTGTGATTAGACTTGCCAGAGACCCCAGGTCAGGACATGGCCCTGGGCAGCCAGTGGCAACCTGGACACAAGTGCACAATGAACAGGTTCCTCAGCAGTGGATCCCAAGAGGAACCCGAGGGAGAGATGAAGGCCACTTTGCCCTCAGTGACTAAGGACTCGGTTGAATATTCATCCGGAATTGTCCGCATTCAAGACGTGAGCAGAGACTTCCACAGAGAGCCTCCTTTCCCATTTCAGTGGCCAGGAAGACCAGAGATGGCTTGAATATCTCAAAGAGGAGGCAGGATTGGAAATGGCCACATTATAACAGAGCTGACTCTATCTCACACTGACTATCTAACATGAGTGGCTCCAGATCTTGCAACTAAGGACACAGGGCAGTGCTACACTGTCATCCTGGCGCTCAGCATCCAGTTGAGACTTCAGCTCCTCAACACAGATCTGCAGCTCTGACAGCCTGCACCTGGGGCTGAAAAACTGACAAATGTGGCGTGGCCCATCTGCCCTTGCCTCAGTCCAGAGGAGGAACACGGGCTCACTATGGCCACTGGGCATCTTCTATAACCAGCGACATCAGGTCTGCACAGTGCAGGGACCACAGAGAGTAGCACCTTGTCCCAGATATCTGCCTCAATTGACACCAGCCATATAAACTCTGGTCAGCCAGAAACACAATAAATCATACACTGGCTGCCGCTACAAGTCCCAGAGGCTCTTCACTGTCCTCTCTGCTGCCCTAACTAGCAGACTCATGAACACTCTCCCTGCTCTGCACGCCCCTCCAGGTCTCAGCCTCTTCACATGCAGACCTGGAAGACAATGGCAAGGAGCGGCTGTCAAGGACATAGAACTACCATCACCTACTGCCCTGCCTCGACTCCATGAGCTCTGCATGCTTCCCAAAGGCAGGGGTTTCCCTCGAGTCCATGGACCCCTGTAGATGGTGTTTCCAGCACCAGGCTGGTGCACAGGTACTCTGCAAAAGCTATGCATGTGAGCGGGCAGCCTTGAGGAAGTTCCATCAGGTCCTGAGGGCCTGCTGTAGTACTGGTCCAGTGCAGAAGCCAGTGGTGCTGGGATTCTGCATGCCTCAGGAGGAAGTCCTCAGAGACCCATAGCTGCAAATGTGTCCTCATTTGGAATGCAGAAGGGGCAGGCATCATCCGCACCTCGAGCATTAGAACCTTCTGCCTTGCTCTCCGGTTTTCAGTTTACAGGGTTGTCAGGCAACTCAGCCAGTGAAAGGTGGGGACTGTCCCAGGAGGAGGACACATCCAGGATCCCCTGCCTCGAATGTCGGACAGCTTCTCCTAACATTATCAAAAGCTCAGCCAGCCACAGGGCTTCAGGAAGCTCTGTGCCCCAGGCAGCGTCCTGCCACAGCTGGGGAGGCTATGGCAGCCCTTGGCACCTCACAGGGTGAACCTTACCTGTGGTCCTGGAAAACAATTATGAAATCCCTGCCTTCAGCACTGGCCAAGCACTCCCCTTCCCTGCATGACCTACCGAAGGTTACCAGTGCCCTTGACCCCCCTCTACCGGGCCATGCTTGGCAGGCCATCCAAATCCCCACTCTCTGCCCACAAAGCACTGGCTCAACTTGGGTCGCTACTGACCAAGTGGGGCAAAGGCCCAGATACATGATTGACTGGAGAGAAGCTTCTCTACCAGCAGCCCCGGCCCACCTGGCTTCTGGGTTCAGGCCTTTGACCTACTGATTTACTGTGGAGCTGCCATACTTCCATCCTGAGCCACTCACTGCTCAGGCCCTTTCTGGCCTGACCTGTGAGACACTTGCAGAACTCCCGGTCCAGCTGCCCCATCACGCTACTCAGTTCCTCTCGGGCTGTTGTCCTATTGAATACAACCCCTCCCAAGCCCAGTACCTGGATCCCCACTGGTTCTTCATCTATAGGACCCGTGTGTGGAAATGACAGCATGGGCAGCCACAGCTGTAGGCAGTTCCACAGATGGGAAGGAAGGGCAGGATGGGTTTCAAGGATCAAACTCAAGTCTTTATGGCAGCATGTCCAGCAGCCCGGCCCCAGCCCAGCCTCCAGCTCCCAAAGCACCTTCCAAACTTGCGTGGCATGAGGCCCCACAGGCTCCTGGGAGCACAGCCTTCTTTACCCAGAGAAAACTCTCAGCTCTGGGTCACGATCTCACTGAGAGCCAGAGAGATTCAGGCCCCCCTCTGGAAGGACACATGCATACTCCCCTCAATTTGCAGCATCTCTAAGCCATAACCTTTGTGGGCCACAGTGATCACCTGGCAAGAACCCAGCAGATGCGGGGTGGGCTGGACTTAGACTGACCCAGCTGAAGAAAGGCCAGAGAGAACAGTCAGCGATGTAGGTGCAGTCTCCAGGTGCGGGTGATAGGAGATAGGGGAGGAGATAAGTGGCAGGAGTGACCCTGCTACTCTGTCCTACTGCATTCTCCACTCATTCCAAACCACCAAAAAGCCAGTTCTCCACAGCTGGCTACCTCTGTGCTTGGGTCACCTCCCAGCACAGGTAAGCACAGCACGTGGCCTTCAGAGCAAAGTGGGTGCATCCTGTTCCGCCGAGGGCCAGCAACCAGTACAGGAAGTGACCTGGGGACTATCCCAACCAGTCCAACCTGCTCTTCTTCAAGGCTCCTCCAGAAAACTCTGGCAGGTTCTAGACTCCAGGACCATGCTCCAATAAAATTCAAGAGATTTTTCATTTCAGTGCTAGGGCTGGAGCCCAGGGCCTCATGCATGCTAGGTGAGCGCTCTATCACTGAGCTACAACCCAGCCCTTGAAATACACTTTCTGAAAGTCAGAGCTTTAGGTCCCTCAGATTCTTGGGCCTTCTTGGGCTACTCAGATTGGTGAGTCGTAATTCAGATGCACTGGGGTGAGGATGGTCCTGGGAAACCCCGCCTGCCCTCCAGGGTGGGAACCAAGCTTATTATGAGAGACACCACACCAACAGCATTTCAACTCAGCTTGTCAGCCATGCCAGCATTCCTAAGACAGCCTGGGCAGAGCCCAGTTCCACCTCACCACCCAGCACCTTTATAAGAGCCCAGCTGCAAAGAAAGGCACCTTGCTTAGAGGAAGAGGTGAAACAGTTATCACAGGTAATTCCAAAAGGGCTCACAGGCTTAACTGTGGAAACTAAAATCAGGAAAATATGCTTCGGTAGAAAACACCTTGTCCAGACCACATGTTCTCACACCATCCACAAGGTCCACATGAATGTGAGCATTGTGCATTTGCTACTAAGACTTTATAGGGGCACACCACAAATATATAGTTTCACTTGTCACCTTAAAAACTCTTATTCAAAGATATCATCAGGAGGGCTGGGGATATAGCTCAGTTGGTAGATTGTTTGCCTTACATACATGGGACCCTCTGTTCAATCCCCAGCACCACCACCAAAAAAAAAAAAAAAAAGGATTTCATCAGGGATTGCTTCTTAGCCTTTGGCTTAAGGTCATGTGCAAATGTTTCATTGGGGGTTAGTTAGGGAAAGAACAGTCTAAAAAGTTAAATTCTTAAGGGGCAACAGGACAAAGGCGAGAAATTCCAGTCTAGACTTGCTGGTCTAGCCTTGCTAAGGGCAGCACTTTATCACCCACTTCGGAGTTCTGGTCCCAGCTCTTCCCTATTTGATCTGTCAGTTTATGCTCCCAGCCTGCCGTTGAACAGGTTGTAAGGCCTGCAGGGTTCCTGAGTGAACTAATGAGCCGAAGCACATGTTTACTTCTATCCACAGGAGAGTCATATTACCTTTAAAAATCATCTTTTTCCTCATTTTTTTTATTGTGATACAACACACATAACAAACTTGCCACCTGCCTCATTTCTGCACACACTCTTCAGGGATGCACTCTGTATTACTGCTTAATCAGCTTTAGGGCACAAGCCAGGCTGCCAGGTGGAAAGAGGCCCTGTGAGCTCTGGGGAGTGGGGGGTGGAGAAGCACTAAGGGTAAAGTGCAGAAGGGGAAGGGCAGGAACCCCAGGTACACAGGGACCTGCTCAGAGGGTCAAGGGTGTGACCCCACCCAACACATCCAGGAGTGGCCTGGGCACCCTCTCTGGGCCTCTGGGAGCAGAGTGCTGATCTGCGCCATCTTTCTAAAGGGCTCTGATCTAACTTAAGAGGTGGAAGGTGGCTATTTTCCCCAGCTTCTGGGCGCACAGGTGCCTTCGCAAGGGGCCTGCCAGCTGGCTGCACTAAGAACACCTGATTTCACTCCTCTGCGGTCTGTAGCAGATTCCCCCCAATGGGAGAGAGGAAAATCAGTTATCAGAATTTGTTAAGGGCTTGTAACTTAGAGCAGTTCCAAAAGTCACCAGTACTTTTGGCTTTTTTAGGCATTTTTTATTTTCTCTGGAATAAGAAATTATAAGGAATGCCTGGAATGCCTCCGTTTTCTTAGAAGTGGCCTGGCTTTGCAGACTCCAGAACTTCTGAGTGCAAACTCCGAGGTCTCCAGAGGGCCGCACCCACCCCAGGCCGGAGAGCTCATGGCGCCCCCGTCCTCCCGCCGGCACAAGTGCGGACCGGCCTCGCTTTCTGGAGACCGAGGCTCGCCCCTGCCACTCGCCGAAGTGCACGCGGCAGGCGCGCCTCTAGTCCTCGCCTCCCGCTCCCGCAGCGGGGCGGGGGCAGCGGCTCGGCCCAGGACAGCCGCGGAATCGCAGGCGAGAGGAAGCAGACTTCGAGAGTGGGAAGACAAGAGTGCGGGAACCCCGGAAGGGGAGCCGCGGCCGCGAGGCCCAGCGTGTCCAGGGCAGTGGCCGGGAGGAAGGGGGGGCGGGGGGTTGTCGCGCGCGGGCAGGTCCGAGGGGCCAGGACCAGGCCGGGCGGGGACGCACCTCCTTGTCTGGGACCCACTGCGGTTCCTCCAGGCCGAACGGGCTTCCGAAGGCGCGGTGCTCGGGCACCATGCGCAGGCCGCTTGGGGAGCGCACCAGCTTCTTGGCGTCGTGGCGCGCGGCCACCCCGGAGGACATGTCTCCAACTCGGATCCTAGCGCCGCGGCTTGCGCTCGGCCCCGCACCAGCTGGGCAGAGCTGGGCAGCACCGCCCCGCCCGCGCGGGCTGACAACGCTGGCGCCCAATCGCTAAGCCTGGCCCAGAGCGCGGGCCAATCGGAGTCAGGGATCCGCCCATAGCAATTCTCTCCAGTACGCGCAAGGGCCCCACCTCTGCCACCCTGCGGGCGGCCACCAATCGGCGACGAGGGCCGACCCTGGATCGCTCCGCCCCTCTCCGGGCGATTGAGACTTTTGACTGGTCAGTCACATAGGCACGTCTTCGTGTCTGATTGGTGTGGCCGGCTCAGGGAGCTCTGCGCTCATTGGAAGAGAAGGCTGAGGGGGCGGGCCGGCGCGAAGAGGCGTGAGGAGCGCGCGATTGGTGAGAGCCGGGGCAGGGGGCTGCGATCGCCGCACCGGGTTAGCGGGTGGGGCGCGGCTCCGCGGCCGAGGTGACCTGAGGGGTGCCGGGCAGGCCTCCGCGATTTCCGGAGTTGGTTGGCGAGTGGGCGCGCGGAGTCCTGGGGCTGAGGAGAGAAGGGGCCCCGGGGCCCGCTCCGCGGTTCTCAGGACCTGCCGGGGGGAGGGTTTCCGCGGCCGGGCGGAGATCGCAGGAACCGGAGGCCAGGCCCGGGTTGCTGCAGCTCCCGCGCTCGGAACGGACCCGGGAGCCTGACTCCCAGGCCAGCCGCAGCGTGACTGTGGCTGTGTGAGCTAACCGTATGACTGGACCCCTCTGCGCTCTCGTTTCCTCTTCATCGAAACGGAGAGCCTCCATCCTTGTTGTGAGGCTTGTGTGCGTTGACCCGGGCCCGGGGCTTCCAGCAGCCCTGGGAACATCCCAAGTGTTGGATAAATGTGAGCGCTCAGCTTTGTTACCCTTGGTGGGTTTTATGGAGATGTCAGTGGACTTGCCTTACTTGAATTTAGCTCTGAACTTAACAATAGAAAGAAAAATAACAGTTCCAGTCTTGAAGGTCGTGCTGCCCCAGCAAGTGTGACCGAGCATGGCGGCACCTCTGGTTTCTTTGGGTAACAGTACCTCCTGTGCAGTACTTATCCTGGAGATTAAAGCTCAGCTGGACACTCTGGAAGACAAAAGTGGGGCTGTCAGACACAGCAGATGTTCGGCATTAAAAATGTTTTTCAGTGGCACTTGTTAAAGTCCAGGACCATCACTGTCTATCCAGGAACCAGAGTAGTGGGTTTGTAGTGAGAGAGACAGACAAGGCTCACCTGGAACACATGGGCAGGTGGGGTCAGAGGGTGGAAAGTTACCAAGAGGAGGTGTCAGGGGACCGGGGAGCGCCCACCTGGGTGGTGGAGGATGAGGAGCCTGGTGGGATGTGGGGACTAGATGTGGAGAGTGGGGTTCCCACTGCACTGAGCAGGGACCTCACTGACACCGGGTTTCACCAGCATGAGTCCAGGTGGGGCTGGAGAGGACTCAGGAACCTGGAAAGATTAGCCAAGTGGGGCCAGGTGTGACTTGGTTGCCTCGCATGCTAGTGGCCCTGGGTTTGATATCCAGGCACAGCAAAGAAAAAAGACCAAGTGGAGGGTCTTGATGAATAACCAGCCTGCTTCCAGATGCCCTGCCCCCTTGAAGGCTCCAGGTGCAGGGTCCTCTGTGGGCCTTTCTGTGCTGCCTGGTGTCCAGCCCAGCCTGAGGCAGCAGCCTCCTGCCAGCCCCAGGCCAGTGTCCCAGGAGCTTTCCACACGTAGACCCTCGGAGCTCTGGCAGTAAGACAGATTGGCTGTTGTTCTGGAGGCTGTCTTTACCTCTGGTGTATGCCCTGGGGTCCCTGCCAGCTCACACCCCACTTTGGTTCACACCCTAACCCTCCTCCCAACTTCAGGGCTCTCAAATTCCCATATTCTCAAAGGGATGCTCCTGCCTTGCCACATGAGGCCCAGCCAGGTTTCTGATGACCAGGTGCCTCCATCTGTTCTCTGCTTGGGAGTCTAACTCCCCCATGCCTGCTACCAGCTCTATCAGCAGCCCTTGAGCTGCTTTGAACCCCCATCACCCCCTTCTCGGCTGCTTCCTTTAGAACATGTATCCCAGTACTAATGCTGTGGTTCTCTGTAACTGCTAAGCCAGCTTCTGCTCAGATGCACATCCATTGTCTCTTGACCACCCTGAGTGGGCCTGGGAGCTCTGTGTGTCTGCTATCCAGCTGGGCAGTACTATCAGCCCAGCGCCGAGAGTCTCCCCGTGTGTTGCCCCAGGCCACAGTAGGGAACGGTCAGGAGCTGACTTGGAAGGCCCACAGGTTCTGGGCCCCAGGAGCCCTGTGACCCCATCAGGAAGTGTGTCCTCCAGCCACTGCTTCCTGCTACCCAGCAGCTGCCTCCCGGGAGCTGTGGTGGGCGAGGAGCAGCTGTGCCTGGGTCTTCGCCCAGGCTAGAGCTGAGTCTGAACTGTGGCTGTTCTTGGCTTCTCGGCCCTGCTCCAACCTGGGAGGATGCAGAAGGCCACATCCTGAGTCCATGAGGGAAGCCTCACCCACTGCTGCCCACTTCCCCTGGTAGACCTAACCCCCAAATGCTGGGCTCGTCCAGGTCACTGGCCTCAAGTCTGCAAGACCAAACTCTTCCCAGCACCCCATGTACATTCCTGACCTTGCTGTGGGGAGGCCACCAGGGAGGACAGCAGCTTGTTGGAAAGGGCTGAGTCCCTGCACAGCCGTCCCACGCCGGAGGGCAGGAAAGCCTTCTGTGGCCTCGCAGGCCACAGAAGGGCCACTGGTGCTCCTTCCTTGGAGGGCACCCACGTGTTGACGGGTGAGGTGGGCAGCAGCCTTGCCCTGCGGTCCCTTACCTCGGCCTGGCCAGGCTTCCTTGACTCTGCCGAGGTCCTCAGGTTCCTGCAAGATCCTAAGCGCGCTTCCTCTACACTTTCTGAATGGGGAGGGAGACACATTTGAGGGAAATTAAGCCAGAGATTGCCAAAGACTCTGAAGTCATGTGATCCCCATAAAAGGGGATCTGGGGGCTGGATATCATCCCGATGGTACAGGGCCGGAGCCTTCCAAGAAACTGAGGCAGCATGAAGACCCTCTCTTAACCCCAATTCTTGCGACCAGGCCAAAGATTTCAGACATCACTCAGAGCAACAGGAATGATTTATTGAAGGGATGGGGAAGGGGGAAAAGGACAGTCCCAAGGGAGAGAGGGGGTCATCAGGAAGGAGAGGGGACAGTCCCAAGGGAGAGAGGGGGTCCTCAGGAAGGAGAGGGACAACGTGCCTTTCCTGCACTCCAGCTTTACTGGGGATCCCAGGGAAGTTTCCAGAGAGTCCTGCCTAGGTCCCCCTCTTGACTTTTGACTGACAGCAGGATGACATCAGACTTGGAAGTCTCCACTGCCATGGCCACTCTAGGTCACCTGGCCCATGCTGACCAGTTCTAACTGGATTCTTTTTTTTTTTAAAGAGAGAGAATTTTTTAATATTTGTTTTCTAGTTTTCGGCGGACACAACATCTTTGCTTGTATGTGGTGCTGAGGATCGAACCCGGGCCGCACGCATGGCAGGCGAGTGCACTACCGCTTGAGCCACATCCCCAGCCCATCTAACTGGATTCTTAACCGTACATTCTTGCAGATTTTATGGTCAGGAGGAAATGTTCTTGTCTCCCTTAGTTTCAGGAGCTGGTCACAAACGTCCCCTGGGTTCTTCCCTGGACAGTATCTCAGGTCTGCATTTCTCCTGCAGTTAACAGGTAGTTTGCTGAGGAATGTGACTTAGCCTGTCACCAGACCAGGCCGGGCTGCAGGTAAATGGCTTCTTGGAAAAGAAAGCCCGTGGGGGTCAGCACCCTGGGCGGTCCAGAGTCCCTCTCTCACCTCGTGTCCCTACCCTGCTTCTCTATCTGGTCCCCAACACCAAGAGAGCTGAGCTGAGCTGAGAGCAGGGTGCTGGCAAGGACATGCTTCTCTTGGGCCAGGTGTCCTCAGCACCCCAGGCTTCCTACTGCCACATCACTCCTGGAGGTAGATGCTCTGGACCTAACTGGACAGTGTCCAGGACAGTGACATTCCCTCTGCCCTCAGGTGGAGACCTGGCTGCACAGATGTTGAGCACAGCCCTCTCCCACTCACTCCCACAGACTACCTGGGCTGGGAGTCAGCACCTCCAATCTGCAGCCCCCAGAAGTGTTCATCCTGGTGGCCAGCCATTGAGGACATGGATTTGGATCAGCTGGACCTGAACCCCAGGATTATTGCTGCAGTTAAGAAAGGTATTTTAACTTGCCTAAGACTGAAGTGTCACGTGGACACGTGGGTGTGTGAGCACACTTGGTGTAGAACAAGGTCACAGAACATCAACTTTCCACGGTGTTCCCCTGAGACCCCAACTGTGGCCTCAGCATTGGGACATGCTGTGGCTCCTCTATGAGCATTGACGGAAGGGACTTTTGAGGTCCTTCCCATCAGTGCACACGTGGGTGTGGCCTAGGAAGGGGAGCGGGTCACCTGTTCCCTGTGGCTCCTCAGCTGCCTCTGCAGTCTGCACAAGCTGTCTCCAGGCTCTGTTCCTGATCCCCTCGCCTTTCCTGTCCCCTGGGGCCTCAGGACACTTGGCACACTCAGGGCCTTGCTCCGCTGCCTGTTGGCCTCTTGTCCTGCTGGTGGTGGCCTCATGATCGTAGGGTGGCTGCCGTGGCTGCAGACACCACACTTGCAGTCTGGGACATCTGCCATCTGCCGGCTGTCCCCAGAGCCTCCCTCAGGCAGCATTGCTTGCTGGGAAGCCATCTTCCCCTGGCCCCTCCTGCCCTCTGCAGATCTCCTTCAGAGCGTGCCTCAGGAGTTCCGTTCCTGTGGTCAGTCCCACCTGTCGGGACTGGAGCCTCCTGTCGGGTGGCTGGTGGTGGTATCTGGCTCCATCCCCCTCTCCCTGTGAGCCCTTTGTCCTCCTCTCTGGTGTTCTGTCCACTCCCCCATCGCCTGGGGGTGTGTGCAACATTGTTTTTCTTTCCACTAGTGCAGAAGTGGAGAGCCATGCCCGCCCAGCCCAGAGCCACCGAGGAGGCCGCCCCGCAGCCCACCTGCCAGCGGCCCCTCCCGCCTCCCCTCCTCCCCTTTCTGGTTTTGACCCCAGGGCCTTGCACACCTAGGCAGGTGACCGTCCACTGACTGTTTGAGTCTCGCTGTGTCACCTAGAGCCCCTGCTGCAGCCTCTTAGGAGCTGACACCAGGGGCACATGCCACTTGCCAGGCAGCACTGCCCTCTGGAGACATTTCTGGGGGTGGACATTTGTGACGGAGGCCACCTCACAGCACCCAGAATTTGCCCGCCTTTCTCCAACTGCACTGGGGGCACAGGAAGGTGCAGTGAGGGCACTGTCCCTGAGCCTCCTCCCCCACTGCCCTGCCCACTCCACCCGACTGCCCAGGGCTGGCTGCAGGTGGTCCCCGACCTGAAGCAGGGCCCTGCCAGGCGGTGCCACCTTGCCTTGCCTCCTGTGAGCGCCGTCCGACTCCTGTCTTTCCTGGTGTCAGCCAGGCTGAAGGCCGTGAAGGAGGTCCTGCACTTCTCTGGAGCTGACCTACAGAGACTGACCGGCCTGTCCAGCCCTGACGTCCAGCACCTGCTGACAGCGGCCTCCTCACACCTGCGTGGGGGCCCCATCCTCACAGGTGGGTGGAGAGTGGCTGTGGCAGATACCTGGGGTCAGTGCCAGGAGCCATGGGGGTCCACAGAGCCATGGGGTCCCAGGGCCAGGACCTGCCACAGACGTCCTGCGCTGGGGGAGGGAGGGGCACCTAGGGCTGCTTTCTTGGGTCAGAGAAGAGCTGAGGCTGCAGGGGTGAGGTGGGGGTGGGGCAGATGGTGCAGCAGTGCCCAACTGGGGCGGCAGAGGGACCTGCCCAGGGCCACCGCCACAAGAGTGGGAACCAAGTGCCCACAGAGCCAGGCTCCTATTATCAGTGTGCAGGGCTGCCAGCTCCCTGTGATCTGGTGCCTGGCCAGGCAGGGGTCCACTGTGCCCTCCCTTGCAGACACTCAGTGGTCCTGGGCACCCACTCAGCACACTGCTGTGGCTGGGACTGGAGCCTGCCTCAGTGCTGACCTGCCCAGGCTGGGCACAGGGGGGCTGCTGCTCCTGGCCCCACTGGCTCTGGACCTTTCCCTGGGTCCTCACCTCACCCCAGGGTGTCAGCGTGACCAGCAGATGGCTGCCACATGTGTGTACGTGTGCATGCATATGCGAACGCATCTGTGGTCCCAGTGGGGCCCAGAGAGGGCTCAGGCCAGGGACCACACAACCCCTCCCACAGAGCCGCCCTCGCAAGGAGGATGATCCTGGGGTCTGAGTGGCCTTGGCTGCTGAGACCATTGTGGGATGCTGCACGAAGTCTCCTGCTGTGGGACATGCTTCAGAATGATTGTTATTTGTGCCTCATTGGTTTTTAGCCGACTTCAAGCCTAATCAGATCTGCTGTGCAACCTTGGGGACTGTCAGGGTTTGAGGCGCATTTTAATTTCACAAGATCTCTGGCAACAGCCAGCTGTGGTATCCAGCACCACTCAGCTCTGGGCCCAGGGTCGGCTTCAGCCTGGTGCCCTGTCACTGGGGGCAGCAGTCTCTCTGAGAATGTCTAGCTGCGTTGTTTGGCCAAGAACTGGGAAGTCTAGCAGGGGCAGGTTCTCCCGGGTTCTATCTGGCACACAGCCACGTGGCCAGGCCACCTCCCCTCTGCCCACCCAATGTGACCCCCTTGCCAGTCTTCTCCTCACACCTGCCGTCTGGACGGGGTGGGGCACTGGGCAGGAAGCTGCGTGACCTCACCCCTCCCTGCAGCGCTGCACCTGTACCAGCAGAGGGAGCGCTTCCCCGCGCAGCACCAGCGCCTGAGCCTGGGCTGCCCCATCCTGGACGGGCTCCTGGGCGGCGGCCTGCCCCTGGAGGGCATCACGGAGCTGGCTGGCTGCAGCTCAGCTGGGAAGACCCAGCTGGCACTGCAGCTCTGCCTGGCTGTGCAGTTCCCACCACAGCACGGAGGCCTGGAGGCTGGTGAGTGTCCACCCTCCTCCTGGGGCAGGGAGGGTCCTGATCTGGTGGCTCTGAGTTCCTGGCTCTACTTTCAGCTGCTTCCCACTAAGTGGGCCAGTGGCCGCCTCAGGATTCCCATCTTCCTCTTGCAGAAGAATAAGGGGAAGGAGCTGGGGCCCGGCTACCTTCAGAGGCAGCCTCCGCAGACCTGAACCCTCCGGCATCTGGTCGCCAGGGTCACTGGCCAGCCCTCGAGGTTGCCACCCAGTGTGAGCCCCGCAACATATCACACCCACCTGCCAATGTCCCCTGCAGATTATGTGGCCACAGCCAGAGTGCAGGGCAAGGGCACGTGACACATCTACCCCTGGGTGACAGCCAGTGTCTAGAGCCTCCGGAGGGATGGTCAGGAGCCCAGGACAACCGAGACACCAGCTGCCACACCGTGCGCACGCGCAGTGACAGTGACCTGCACCATGAGTGGCCGATACAACCAATTCCCAGAGCTGGGCTGGTGTCCCTTCAGTCCCACACCTGACTGCCCCCCAGCATCATGCATGTCCCCAGCAGCGACACACCAGGGCCATGTTCCCTGGTCCTCTCCATCTCTAGAGGCACGGGGCAGCCGACCCTTGTGGTTTGGGCTCCTATCCCCTGGTCCACAGGGATGTTGGGCATCTCCTGTGCCTGATGGCCTTGCAGACACATCTCTTGGGGTCCTTGCCATATTGGAGCTGCCTTCTTATCGAGGTTTAAGAACTCTGTGCCCTGGGCACACAGCCTGACCACGTGTTCTCCTGTGGGTCCTCTTTCTTTAGTTGCTTGTGCTTGGTGTCAGTTAAGGTCATGAAGATTTATTCAGGTTTTCTCCTAAGAGTCTTGGCGCCCACGTGTGGGCCATTCTGAGTGCATTCTTGCACCTAGTGTGAAGTCCAGCTTTGGTCCTTTGCAGGTGTACGTCATCCGGTCATCCTGGCGCCATCTGTGCAGAGGTTCTTCCTCC
This sequence comes from Marmota flaviventris, assembly GCF_047511675.1. Classification (NCBI taxonomy): domain Eukaryota; kingdom Metazoa; phylum Chordata; class Mammalia; order Rodentia; family Sciuridae; genus Marmota; species Marmota flaviventris. The sequence continues at coordinate 2,838,799 of NC_092499.1, forward strand.
CCCTGAGCCCTCTGGCCTCTCTGATCAAAGTGAGATGCCCACCAACACAGGGTTTGCCTGGACGGCCCTGGCTCTCAGTGCAGGCTCTCAGCATGCCCTGAGCACAGAGTCTAGGCCCAGGCGGCTGCCAGGGGCTGCGCAGGGCCAATGACCCTGTTCTCACCACTTGTTCCAATCACCACTGAGGTGCAGTGTCAGGAGCCCAGAGAGTGGAGCAAAGGGTCTCTGTAGGTCCAAGGGAGGGACATCTTCAAAAGCCCCTTGGCCCTGCCCATCCACTTGTTCCCCTGCCCAGCCAGGGGGTGGAGGGAGCAGGAATGGGCAGAACAGGAGCCCACCTGTAGCCATTCTGGCCCCGGGCTCAGGGCAGCAGGTGTATGTACCTGGGTATCAGAGCTGAAGTCCACCGCGTTCCCAAGGGAGGGGGCTGCAGGTGGGACCAGAATCGGCTCTGGTCCGCCAGCTCAGGTGGGAGCAGGAAGACGTCTTGTGTCGGTGGTGTGGCCCTCTGAAGCCGCGGGTCCTCTGAAGCGTGGCGCGTGGCTTCCCAGGGGCTGTTTACATCTGCACGGAGGATGCCTTCCCCAGCCGCCGGCTGCAGCAGCTCATGCAGCAGCAGCAGCGCCTGCGGGCAGACGTGCCACAGGACGTGGTCCAGAGCATCCGCTTCGGCAGCCAGATCTTCGTGGAGCACGCGGCCGACGCGGTGAGTGTCTCTGTGGTGCTGCAGCAGCCGGGACAGTGGGGGCCAGGTGGGGACGTGTGGCCAGGTGGGGTCAGAGGGTAGAAAGTTACCAAGAGGAGATGTCAGTGGTCAGGGGACCAGCCCCCACCTGGGTGATGGAGGATGAGGAGCCTGGTGGGACGTGGGGACTGGATGTGGAGAGTGGGATTCTCGCTGCACTGACTGAGCAGGAGCCTCGTTGACACCAGGTTTCACCCGCATGTGCCCAGGTGGGGCTGGAGAGGACTCAGGAACCTGGTGACTGGGGCCAAGCAGAGGGTCTGGGCCTGAATATGCCTGTGGCCCCACAGGCAGGGCACTGCCCACTGTGCATTCTTTGAGCGGCACTGTGCCATCTGGCCCAGACTTCACGTTTAACTGAGCTGGATGTTCATTCGCCCGCGCCCCCAGGAGGAAAGAGTGGGAGAGAAGCCCAGGTGGGACCAGGGTGTCCTCTGGGCCCAGGACCCCTGGTGCAGGGAACCTCTGCCATCCCCTTCTGCTTCTGATGGTGTCTGTCCTGGTGAGTGTGGCACTGCCCCTCCCGGCCAGCAGGGCTGCACCAGACGTGAACATGGAGGGCAGAGCCCACCTTTGAGAATTGCTATGGAAAGACGCTTTCAAGTAAAGGATGAGGTGTATAGACTTTTAATTTTTAAAATTTACAATAAAATACATTATCACACAGTGCAGGAGCTAGCAAAGGGCACAGGGAGGTCAGGCAGGCACAGGACATGGATACCCTGTCCCTGAGAGCCTTCCAGGGAGGGGCAGACTGCACCTGCCTGCCGTCCCCTCAGGGCTGCCTGGGTGGCACCTGCCCAGCCAGCCGAGTGCCTCTCCAAGGCCTTGCCAGTGGGGTGGTTCATTATTAGTATGGCGCTCCGCGGTCATGGTCAGGAGAACTAAGTTAGCGCTGCAGCCCCAGCCAAGGGCCCTCCCAGCCTCAGCCTGCCGGTCCCAGGGCCAGCTCCGGGGCTGCACAGGGCAGCGTCCTGGTACCCTAGAGCAGAGCAGGCCAGGATCACTGCAAGAGAAGGCAGCAGGTCAGGCCAGGCCCTATTCTGGAGATAGCTCAGGGGCTCCTCACTCTTGCCTGGAAACAGGTGGCTTAGGGCTGGGGGACGTAGGGGACCTGTGCGTTCATCTCTGTACAAGGAGCCCCCTTTTGCAGAAGCAGGGCCTTAGGCCATGCCTGTCCCCCTCCACCTCCTCTGTGGCCTTGGCGGAGGCCAGTGTGTGGAACTCACGTTAGAGTTGGCATCCTCCAGGCTGCTGCTGTCGTTCTCCACACAAAGAGGCTCCGCTGGGGATGCCCTGGGGAGAAGCACAGACCTGGTATCACGCTGGGCTGGACTCCAGGCCCTCGCAGCTCTTTGGAGCTGCAGGTGCCACAGCCTGTGTGGCACGGCACAGCTGGCTGGGATGATCTGCAGACCTGGAACTGGTGCCTGTGTCCTCGGGCCTGCTCACCCATGTGTTCCTGCCTCGTCCCCTCCACCACGCAGACCTCTGCCATCATTAGCCACCTACTGCATCACAGCCCACCTAGCCCTGGGGCCAGAAAGGTCCCCAAACGGAGCCCTGAGGAGGGTCTGCCTTGGAAGGGGCTCATTTCCACCCCTGGCCAGGGCTGTGTGAGCACAGGGTGGTGGAAGGGCTGGCCCCCACCTGCATGGTCTCCCAGGGTGCAGCCCCTGCATGTGATCCTGGCACTTGACACAGATAAATTTGGGGCAGTGCCTGCCTTATGAAGGATAGACTCTGGGACCCCTGCTCAGAACTGCTTGATGGGCACACCTGGTGATCAGGTGGCCACCAGCTCTGGCCTTTGCAGATGCATCTGGGTCCAGGTGGTCTAGGAGCTATTGAAGGAGGTGGGCTGATCTCTGATGGGAGGTGAGATGACAGCCCCAGGGCAGAGAAGGGCTGCCCGAGTCTGGTGTGAGCACAGGCAGTTCACGGAAGGCTGTGCGTGGGGGTGGGATGATGCTGCAGAGGACCCCTGCTCGGAGGGCCAGCAGAGGGCACAGTGCCAGGGGAGAGCTGGGTAGGCCTCCAGCTTATCAAACAAGAGCCTCTGGAGAAACGCAGAGGTGGAATGCAAGGCTCTGGTGCAGTGTCTGGGGAGGACACAGACAATAGGGCAGTGCCAGGGGACCTGGGCACCTGGAGGGACCATGATGCCGTCCCTAACTCCCACAGGACACCTTGCTGGAGTGTGTGAGCACCAAGGTCCCCGTCCTCCTGTCACGGGGCATGGCCCGCCTGGTGGTGGTAGACTCCGTGGCAGGCCCCTTCCGCTGTGAATTTGATGGTCAGGCCTCGGCCACCCGGGCCAGGCACCTGCAGTCCCTAGGGGCCACGCTGCGCCGGCTGAGCAGCACCTTCCGGAGCCCTGTGCTCTGCATCAACCAGGTGGGCCAAGGCCAGAGCTACTTGCCGTGAGCCAGGGAAGGCAGGGTGGGCAGCGGCGCGCGAGTGGCCGTGCACCTTTCTGTGTTGACACAGAAACTTCCCAGAGACCTTCGGCCACCACAGCTGACCCCACTGGGCTTTTCCAGGTGACAGAGGCTGTGGAGGAGCAGCGCGCAGCACTTGGGCCACCAGGGTAAGTGCTGGCACCTCCTGGCACCGAGCGCAGGAGGGGGACACTGTTTCCACAGCAGCAACGGCCTTTTCTCCGTGTTTCAGGCCCTGGGACGAGCACATTTCCCCAGCCCTTGGCATAACCTGGGCCAACCAGCTCCTTGTGAGGCTGATGGCCCACCGGCTCCGCGAGGAGGAGGCCGCCCAGGGCCCCCCTGGCCACCCGGCCCGGATCCTGCGGGTACTCTCCGCCCCTCACCTGCCCCCGTCCTCCTGCTTCTACACAATTGAAGTGGAAGGGGTGCGAGGGGCACTGAGGGCTGAGTCCTGCTAACGTGGACCAGGTCCCAAGAAGCCCAGAGTCTGGCTGAGCCCTGGAAGCGGCCAGTACAGACGCACAGCACTGCAGTCCACCAGGGTCAGCGCACCATCGGCCCTCCTCAGCCAGAGGTGAACAGCGAGCTGAGGCTGCACCCCCTCTCCCACCTCACCCACCAGCTTGCTGGCCCTTGGTGGACAGGAGACTCACAGAGGCTGGGGGCTCTACAGAGACTCACAGGGGCTGCTCTGGGCCCGTCCTCAGTTTGCCCCACCCACACCCTGCTGGTCAGAGTTGCCAGCCTCCCCTGGACCTGGGAGCCTGTGTCCTGCAGGGTGGTCCTCAACCCTGCTAAAGCTACCCGCACACACTGCCCTGGACCTCTGGTCACCTCAACCACCCCCTGGGGTGTAGGCAACTTTGGGGAAGCTGATGAAAGGACACAAGGAACCAGCAACATGCACCTTGGGGGATGCAGCCAGATGCCCGCCAGGACCACCTGCACAGGCCAGCCTAGCCTCCCTTCTGGCTAGAAGGGTGGAGCCTGCTGGCAGCTCATCTGGCTGTGGACCCTGGAATCTGACCACCTGGCCATGACCTGAGGGACATGGCCTCTTCACAGGGAGGCCTGCGAGTTAACAGTGGGCTTCTCATTAAGAAGCTGCTGTCTGCTAGGTACTGCGCCTGTGACCTGTGCCATCCCTGCCGCTGCTCTCCAGTGGGGAGACTGAGGCACAGGCCCGCCAAGTGGCTGGGAGGTTCTGCAGCCCTAAGACAGACCCCAGGGCCCCTGCAGGGGGAGCCCCCACTAAAGCTGGGAGGCTATGCGTTCCTCCAGGTGAGACAGTCCATGTGTGGGCGTCACATCACCAGCTCCCCAGAGCACCATGGCCCCAACAGGCCAAGACTCACTACCACCAAGCTGTTCTGGGGCTGGACTTTCCCCGAACGGCCTTCCTGCAGAAGTGCAGGGGCTCCACAGCAGCAAGTCAAACACTGTTTTTGTGTAACCAGAGAATTCTAAGTGATTTTCGAGGCAAAATCTATCAATTAGAAAATAAACTACAGCTCTCGTCCACTCAGCAGAGGACGAATGCACCTGCCTGGCTTGTGGTCTGCACAGGGTCTGCCCTGCAGGCGGCCCCTGGGGAGGCCCTGGGAGCCCCTGGCCCTGCAGGGTCCTCTGCCTTCCCTGGAGACCCTCCTCTGGTCCCCCTTAGAACGCCCGAGTTCCTGCCCCCAGCACCACGGAACCACCCTGCACATGCCGCATCTGCTGGCCAGCACAGCAGGGGCTGGGGTACGGACGCCCTGCTCTCAGAAGTCTGATCACTGTGCTGCTGCAGATTGCAAACGTGAGCCCCAGAACCCAGGACGCCCGGACCCCGAGGCACAGACAGCCTCTGCAGCTGCCTGTGTTCCGTGAACTCAAAAAGAGTTCCTGGTGGCATGGTGCCCCTCACAGCTTTCACACCAGATGCAGGGGTTTATTTTTTTAATTCTTTTAAGAAAAAAGTAAGGTACAGGTTTAATCTCCTCCAACCCTGTCAACACCAGGACCACTGGGAGGACCCAGCCCAGCCCCAGGTCTGGCTTCTGCCTCCCTGTGCTGCCCACCTGGGAGCTCTCCTGTAACATCTATGGATGGTCCCTACAGTGACTAGCACACTTGGCCCTGGGCTCCACCTGCTCCACCTTCCTGCCACTATTGGGTGGTGGTGAGGGTAGAACCCAGGGCAGGCAAGGCAAGCGCTCTACCACTGAGCAACACCCAGCCTTTGTGAGGCACAGTCCCACTAAACTGCCCAGGGTAGCCTTGAACTTGTGATCCTCCTGCCACAGCATCCCCAGTGTGCACCACCTGGCTTAGATTGGCCTTTAACTTGGGACTGACAAAGACTGAAGAGACAAGTGCCACTCTCACTTAGGGTCCTGTCTCCACCAACGAGGACACTGAGGAGTGGGGACGTGGCCACTTCTTTCCTAAGAGCATTAAGATGCAGAGGACCACACTGGAGACAGGCTACCTGCTGCCCCAGATCCCATGCAGCTCCCCCTGTGACTGAAGTGTGGCTCCTTGGGTGCCACAGGTTTTGCCCCCCCACCTGCATTCCCACAGAGACAGCCCAAGGCCATCTGGGCTGGGCCAGGCGTGAAGCAGTGCATCCGCAGGGGCCTAGCTCTGCGCTCTGGGTGCTCACAGCCTGGAGTGGAGGGAGCTGGGCCTGCAGCTTCCCTTTTTCTTGAGTAGCTGTGTGGGGAGCAGCTTGTCACACTATGGACTGTCCTAAACCTCACTAGGCAGCATTTAGAAAACTAGTTCCCGACCCCTCAGAAGCAACAGTGCAAACCTAGCCAGCAGCCTCCATACGGCAGTACAGGAGGAAGGCTGGCCAGAGCCCTGGGGCACACACGGGCCTGCCAGGAGCAGACACCCTTCCCACAGCCACAGTTGGCAACCAGAACTGATACCCAGTCACAGGGCACATGAAGACATCTCAAGTCCAGCTGCTGCAAAAACCCCCATTGCTGTCATCTCCGGCCCTTGGCTCAAGAATAGCACGTGGGCCCCAGCAGCCCACATCCAGCATACCAGCCCCTCGCCCAGCAGCATGCAAAGGGATGCTTCAAGGTAGCTGGAAGCAAACAAGTTAGGGCCATGGCTGCTGCGAGGTGAGCACTGAAACCCCACGTCCCGGCAAAGGCTGCACGGCCTGGGATACACCTGGCACCCGGCACCCTGAACCTGCCAGCTGCCGTGGGTTCACAGCCTCCTGTGGCTCACACGCTGCCTGAAGCAGCAAGCTTTTGAGATGGATCTGAATGGTTCTCCTGAAAAATCCACCCCTCAAAAGCTTTTCAAAAATGAAAGACACGTGTCAAGGTGCTTAGCTGAAGGAGCCAGCAGGCAAGGGGCAAGGGCTGGGACCATACCCTGTCAGTCACCACGCTGGCCCTGCAGAGGCCCTGAGGCAACACCGCGAGATAGAGCCTGACGAGCCTCCTCCCTGCCACGCCGTCTCTCCTGCACTGGTTTCTCTAACAGACTACCTTGAGCTCCCTTCCGAGAGGACGTCCTCTGTGTCTCTGGTTCATTACAGACTTGTCACAGTATCAAAGTCTAAAAGAGGCCTGGGATCAGGGCAAGAGGGAGGGAGACAGATGCAGGCGTGTCCGGCTCTCATGTTGGTGGCTCTCGGGCGCCAGAAGCAGAATTCTGGGGCATGGCTGCCCACTCTTTTCTAAAGGCAGCCCCTGAGGTTGGCCGTCACTATCTAGGAAAGAAAGCTCGGCCACCACCAGGGCTGCGAGGGTCTCAGTGCTCCGTTAGTTTCGGGGATTCTATTTAGCTCTGTCCCGACCCTCAGTGGACAGGTCAGTGTGGCTGGCACTCAGAGCTCTCGAGTCTGCCAAACAGTTACTTCGTTCCTGCATGAAGAAAACAAAACGTCATGCTTAACCAGCACCCCCAATGGCGCCAGCTCCGTGGGGTCCCAGGCCTGGCCTACTCCTCGGCTCTTCAGCTCCGGTGCTCAGACCTGGAGGCTAGAGGTCTGCATCAACCACAGCCTTTGGGCTGGGCCACAGCAGTGCGCAGTTGTGGGGTGGTCCCCAGCACTGAGACCTCTCCGTCTCACTGCCAGGAGTGCTCAGTGTCCTCCAGTGGCTGCCTGGAGCCCTGGGGAAGCTCTGGGCAGTGCCTCCCAGGTGCTGCCAGGCCCCCCTGTCAGTGACCACTGAAGGGCTGCCAGCTCTCCAGGTGTGGTGCCTGGGAACCAGCAACTGTGGGTGAGCTCTGAGCAGAGGGAGTCAAGGCCACTGGGGCTGCCAGGTCTACTTGGGGACCTGAGCAATAGGGCCAGTTTCTGAAGCCCCCAAGAGATGGCCACACCAGATGTTCTAGAGAAACAAAAATCGAAAAGGTCACTTCTGATGCAGACAGAGGCCAACAGATACGAGCGCCAGGATGAAACAAAGTGCGCTGCGCGTTTGCAGTGTAGACCGCGGCCAGGCACTGACATCTTAGTGTCCAAACGCACACCAGCCGTGTGCCACCTGGTGCTGGCCATCTAGAGGACTGGGTTACAGCTCAACTAGGCAAAGAACCAGTTAGAGACTGAAATCATGATTCCTCACGTGAGAATCGGTCGAGCTTTGACATTACTCTATCAGAACAAATCGCTTGAACTAGGTCAAGCCACGTGCAAGATCACTGGGTTAACCCCTCTCCCGTGGGTGTTCGCAGCTTGAGCATCCCTGGCTCACACAACCAACAGGGAGAGCAGGAAGGGCGGGTTGGCACAGCCGTCCATCCGACTCACATCCCTGCCGCATGGGCAGAACGGCTCGGCGCTGAGCGGCCAGGGCAGGACAGGGAAGGCTCCTTACTTGGGAATGATCTTCTGCAGCCTCGCCACCCACGTTAAGAGCATTCAGAGAACTGGCATGCTTCATGCTGCGACACCAACGCGGACATGCAAGGACAAATGGATCAGCATGTCAACCAGCCAGCAGGACACTGGAGTCCCTGGGGACTGGGCCTTCCCTGGAAGTCCCTGCTGTTTTATGCCCCAGACAAAAGCCCAGTTTCCTGCATCTCCCAACAAAGAGCCCATGGTTCTCGGACACACCAAGCCCCTCGGCCATGCCTGCCCTGGGGCTCTGGAGGCCTGGGGGGCCTCATGCAGGGCTCAACCCACCCAGGCCAGACATGGAGCTCACTGTGAACATCCATCAGACACATGAGTATGTTCTGTATTTCATACTTTTTATATATTAGGAAAAGCAATTTTATCATCAGTAAGAAAAACTCTGAAGGCAGTATTTCTTACTTCAGAAAAACAACATTTAAAACAAATTTTATGGCTTTACGTGTAAAGAAACACAGCCATTTATATATACATTCACTTTTCCCCACCGTTTGATGACTACAGTACTTGAGCTGTAGGCCAGGGAATGACCTGTAGCCTGGGTTTAGATCACGGAGGCTACAAAAATCACTGCACTGTTCACCTCCTTCACGGACACCTCTGGACACGAAGCCACTTCCACTTTCGCACAGTGACGTGGTGCTGAGGTCACTGGAGTGCTCCCGTGGGACCCTGAGGTCACTGGAGTGCTCCCGTGGGACACCAGTGAGCCCGGGGGCACAGAGGACAAGGGTGCCCAGCCAACAGCTGTGGGCCAACTCTCGCTGACACAGTGACACGCAGACCGCAGCTTACCTTTCCCCAAGCAGAACCCACCCAGGGTGTCCAACAGGACGGACTGTCCAGCAGCCGCCCGGATGCTGCCAGAGGCCCCCACTAGTTCTCCTCTACCTAGGCCACTCCAGACCAAGTGCAGCCACATCAGCTCAGCCCTGTCCACAGGCTCGACTGCTCTCTTCTCCCTGCGGCCAGCTGTTTCTTCTAAGAAGGCAATGCAGCCTTCTCCCTCAACTCTGCAGGATGAAAGCAGCAGCGGGACCCCTCACAGTGACTCTGTCTTTCACTCTGGGGCATCAGGACGATGGCACACAAGTCCAGCTCAGCAGTGGGCCACCAAAGCCTGCTCCTGGAACATCCAGTCAGCAACTCCTGTGGCAGCCCCAGGCCAATAGGCTCAGCCCCACCCAAGCACTGGCTAGAAAAGCAGGTGCTGGGGCCCCAGAAGCCAACAGCCGGACACCAGGGAAGGCCAGGCAGCCCATGGGAGGTGCCCGCGAACACTGGCCTTGTGGTCTCATGGGATGGGAGCCCCAAGGCCACTGAGGACGCACTGGGCTGTGTGAGCACAGACACCACTGCCATCCTCAGGCTGACCCTGCAGCAGCACTGGACACAGTGCAGGGCGGCCGCACTCAGCATGTCAGAAGCCAGGTCTTGGAAGCAACAGAAGGATGCTGACTGCTCTCACGTGGGAAGTGTGGCCGTGTCCCAGGGCTCAGAGTCAGAACTAGGGTGTGCACACCAAGGCCTTCAAAATGTCCAGAGCCTCAAGCGGCCAGGGTGCCTCCCTCTGAGGAACTAAAACCCTGGATAGGGTGTTCTGATGCACAAATTGTTCTGCTCAGAAAGGTCCCCCTGCGGGGTCAGACCCAGCAGCTGTGGGGCACTGTCGGCCCCTCCCAACGTCGTAAAAAGGCAAACATCCAGCCGTTCCAGAGTCACTCGGTGTACCTGTCACTCTGTGTGACCTGTCACTCCAGGTCTGGGAACAATCAGACACCTCACCCCAAGGCAGTCCAGGGCCACCTTCCAAGTGAGAGAGCACGGCAGCACTGCACCTGGCCAGCCAGGGGCGTTGTGCCAGGGCCCGGGCAGTTTCCACCAGCTGCAGGGACCCTGACCTCCCCCACGGGTGTTCCTGAGGGGCCCACAGCAGCGTAGCACTGCTTCTGCCCAGGGACACCCAGCTCCCAAAAGCCACCAGAAGTTTTCACCCTCAAGTGGAGTGACTCCTAGAGGGACAGAGTGGCCAAGAAGGCCAAGCACAGACAGAGTGGTGGCCACTGTGGACCTTCTGGCCAGACCCTCTACTGGCTACGGAGGCACCAGGTGTGGGTGATGGCAGGGTCTCGGGCACAGGTCCTAAATGCCACTGAGGGGATCAGACTGGACATGGTTTTAAAGGGCAAAATAACAAACAGCTGAAAAGGACAGGACTTGACATTTCTCACAGGTCCCCGGTGGACTGACAGCCCTGAGCTGACCAAAATTTCGACCACAGAAGGTTTCACGTGGGATCGCCTCCCGCCCCACAGTGGTGGGCACTGAACCCAGGGTGCTCTACCACTGAGCATATGCCCAACCCTTTTTATATTTTATTTTAAGACAGGATCTTGCTAAGTGCCTTCAACTTGTGATCCTCCTGCCTCAGCCTCCTGAGCTCCTGGGATTACAGGTGTGTGTCACTATGCCCCGCTGAAAACTGGCAGTGTGGATGTGACTGTAGAGAAGACTCCAAGACCCATGACTTAGGCCTTTCTTCAAGCACATAGAAACTGAAAGTATGAAAATACAAACTTTTTTTAAAAGCCATAAAACTACAGCCCTTCTTTCAAAACCCTTTTTGCTCCTGATAATGATATCTGCATGAGAGTTAAAGTAGTCATAGCTAACGTGATTTTGAAAGATTAAAATTTTAAAGGATTTGAACTAATGCTGATTAAAAAAAAAAAAAAAGTAATGCCTATCAAGGGTAACAAGTTCCAAACTCGCAGTGTTGTAGTATTCAATACCCACTTTTACCGGCAAAGGCTTTCTTTGAACATGTAACAAAATCGAAGTCCACAAATTTCTTTTGAAAGCATCAATCCTTTGGGCCTCTAACAGGAAGTTTTACAATTATTTCCATCTTGGACAAAGATGGAACCTACTAAACCCCTCCCCGTTGCTGAATCTGGGCCCAAGCAGGAGGTGCCTCGGGGGGCCTAGTGAGGAGCAAGGACCTGGGTGGGCAGGAGGGCTGGGGAGATAGTTACCCGGGGTTCCTTGGCTCACTCTCTCGTGAACTTCCACCCTTCAGCTTCCTAACCAGCTTCTCACTGCTGCGTCTAATGGAGGCCCGGAGTTTGCTAAAGGAACCACTGCGTTTTAAAGATCCAGTGCCATCCTGAAAAAAACGTGAACAAATGTGAAGCTGCAGGAGGACCCCCCCCCAGGCCCAGCTGGGGGCAGACCAGGATGCCCAGCCCACCCAGCCCACCCAGCTCAGCCCAGCCATTCTAGTCCTGAGAAGCCACCAACTGGCTGTGGGCACAGAAATCCATCCACGTGCAGTTTCATTACAGATGAGCCAATGGTGGTGAGACCCCTTGAGTGCGGAGCAGCTCACAGAAACCAAGCCATCACATTCCCCAAGGCAAGTCAATTAGATTGCTGCCCTGAGACAAAGACAACACACACTTTAGGAAACTAGGGCAGCTTCGAGGAATGTCACCACAATCAAATCCCGTGTTCAATAAACAGGTGAACATCTGGTCTAGACAGTGAATCCTCTGGACCCTTCCAGCTACAGGCAGCACCCAGCAAACAGAAGGTCTCCTTCAATGTCGGTATCAATGTAGTGAGAAAATTAGATGCAATGTTCATTTTCTACAAATAACTAAACATCCTCAGACACCCTGAAGAAAGCAAGTAAAGAGGGACCACCTAGCACCATGACCAGCTCAGACACTAGGAATGAACTCCTGGCAGAACCCAACAGAAATCAGACACAGAAGGAAATGTGTGTGAACAGCGATATTTATTCTGAGAACAGCCCCTCGGCGAGACCCAAGGGACCCGTGGCTCAGGGGCTCTGCAGCACGGCGCTCATGGACCCAGCAGACAGACGCAGGACACAGGTCAGCTGGAGTGAGTTTATTAGAAGTTAGAAAGACACAAATACACACGTCACTGAGCACTTGAGGATTAGTAGAGCAGAGCAGAATCGCTAAACTTCACACAAGACTACACAGCAAACTACTGCAGCATGTCCTGGAGGCCCTGCAGGGCCCCGCCAGGCCTCTAGCACAAGGGGGACGTGCAGCACATGCCCTACTCCTACAGCTCGCCACTGTCCACAGGTCACCGTCATGCCACCATGGTAACTCCTGTGCGACACTTCTAACTACCTGGAATCAGAGTGAACAGCTAATCGCTCTTAATTTTTGAACTTGTGTATTACACAGTAAATGGATTTTATTAATACAGTTCTTATTACTAAGTACATATCTGGCAAAGCTACATGTATACAGAAATCAGGAGCCCCCAAGAGGACAGCAGCACCAAGAGGAATGGCCAGTCACAGAGGTGCAGCTCTGACAAGCTCCTAGGGGCTGCTAGACACAGCGGGCAGCACTGAAGAGAGAGGGAAGCCGGAGAAGGCGCCACCCGTCATGCAGGAGCAGTGTGAGAGGCACACGGGCGGCTAGGCCTGTCAGACAGAAAGGAGAGAGAGCCACGTGAACCCGCGGTGAGGACAGGGCAGCAGATCGCGCTCCGCGCAGCTTGGTTACAGTACTTCTAGGTCACGGCTCTCACAGCACTGTGCAGCCTCAGCACTGGGCACTGCCTCTGCCACCTGCTTCTACCAGCCCTGCAGAGAGCAGGTGCCCAGCCCCAGGGCACCCTACAGAATATCGGTGGGTACTCCTGATGGTCGTCAGAGTAAAGGGAGCATTCTAGGAGTGTGGGCTGGCAAGTCAGAAATCTCCTTGAGGCCCACTGTGAAAGTTCTCACAAGTAACTACGTTGAGCAGACTTGGCACTGGAAAGCATCTGCTGGGACCAAAACGTTGGCCACAGAAGGCCACCACCTGGGCCTCTCCTGGGAAGCTCTCCCTCTTAAGCCTCTCCTGGTACCCCACACTGTGACTGCTCCCCAAGTCAGGCAGGACTCCCACTCTCTTAAAAACACTAACATCTTAGACATTTCAGAACTTAAGAACTACTGATTTTAAAAGTCGACAGCACATTTTAAACATGCAGTTGACATCCTAAATAAAATGAGTTTCCACGGGCAGGAAGGCCTCCTGGGTCTGGCCCAAGGACAACCGCATCTGACAGGAGCCCAGACGCAGGCCTGTCCCCAGCCACTTGACTCACCATGGGGCTCACGCTGAGCAAGTCACTTAACCAGCCCGAGCTTCATCTTTCTCATCTTTAAAATGGAAAAATAAAACTTGTTACCAAAGCCTCAAGAATGCTGGGAGGAAATAAATCAGAAGTTCCCACTGCTCTTCACAGAAAGGAGGCTGGTGCTCTGTGCCTGCCATCCACTGTGCCCACAGCAGGTGCTCACCTTCCCCAAGCTTGATCCTAGGCTAACCACAGGGTCCAGAAGGATCTCAGGGTATGGGTACGCACTCACATGCACACGCACACACACGCTTGCAGCTGCTGGGGAGGAAGGTGACACTCATGCAGGCCAGCCACCACTTCCTATGAGCCCTGCAACCAGGTCTGCAGCTGGTACTCAGGGCTGGGCTGGACCAGAGCTGGGCACATCTGCCCCCTTAGGGTTGGTCCCCACCCTGCACGTGCCACCTAAGGACAGTGACCACCCAGAGACTGGACAGAACTCCACCGGGACGGACTGGGAACTAGGAGGCCCCTGCATCCTGACACTTCTTTACATGCCATGAAGACATTCGAGTCACACAGGGGGCCTCTGAGCAGGGAGGCTGCAGGTGCTGCAGTTTTTAAATTTCCCTTTTGGTATAATCTAGTTGTCTTCCTAGGGTAATTTTTCAAAAATAAAAATCTACTTCTAATTAACCATTATTACCTTCCCCAATAATCCTGGGTAAGAGGAATTCAGTGTAGTGAAATCTCAGCAAAGAACAGCCTGGGCGACGGGAGACAGCCAGGGCAGCTTCTGAGCTGGCAGCAGAACGAGCACAGGCCGGGGAAGGAGGCCCCCTGGGCACAGGGGGCTGGAAGCGCATCCTGACACTGGCTCAGTAGACCTCGACCCAGGACAGCCCAGAAGGGCCCCGTGGGGCCTGTGACTGAAGCACCCACTTCACAGGACACAAAGCCCCTGGACAGAGGCCAAGGAAGCTCAATTTCACCGAGAAAAGGGTTCCCAGACGGGGGCAGCTGTGCTCACTCCAGGGGGCTCAGGAGCCCCAGCTGCCTTCGGAGCCCCAGGGAGTCGCAGCCTTGGCAGGGCACAGGCAAGAGAAGAGAGCTGTGCCTCCTCAGCAAGTGACCCCAGTGTTCAGAACTGACACCCACGCTCCCCAAGTCCTCAGCATCCCAATGACCTTGCTGGCCTTCTCCTTTGCTCACATGACCCCGCTGAAGGGGACTCACAGACAGGAGCGCAGGGGCAATGACCAGGACCGTCTGTCTTGTCTCTGACCATGGCACCCTTTGTTCTATGCCACTTCTGAATACTGAGAAAAACTAACGTCCTGTGGAAATGGCCACTGTCACTTAAGCAAAAGGCCTTGCACTGGCTCTGAAGCTGCCACAACCCAAGAGAGTGACACATGGTTTCCCCCATGTGGCGGGTTCCGAGGTTTTGAAGAGCACTGAGGAGCTGGGTGAAGCTCAGTGTTGGGGCGCTGGCCCGGCATGTGCCAAGCCTGGGTTCCCTCCCCATCAACCCCACCCATTATCAGATACAGAAATTCTTTTTCTAAAAATTAAAAAATTTTATGCAAAATCACAATTTAAAATAAAAACTTGAAATCTGAGGTTAGAGGTGACTGGTGCAGTCTTGAAATCTGAGGTAAGAGGTGACAGGTGCACTCTTGACATCTGCCTCAACACCCAGTTTATTTGTTTTATCTCAAATGCATAATCCTGAAAAAAATATTGAGGCACACAGTGGTTGCCAGATTTTCAAATGGCCCGCTGTGTGACCTCGAGGAAGCCTTCACTTATAGCCGGCAGGAGAGACCATTTGATCGTTGGTGCAGACAGACGAACACACTGGGCTGCAGCGTGCTCAGGTCTGAACCAAGTCAACTCAGTTCCTCGTGTAACCACACCTCTCACAGCTGACAAAAGAAATGCCTGAGTGTGCACATGGCCTCCACTGCCTCTTTAAAATAATGGAAGTACAATTTGAAAATAAAATGCAAATCAAAAGCCCGGGGAGGGGAGCTCAATGCTGCAAAGAGCAGTCTGAAGGCCACAGCCATCCCAGGTCTCAAGGCCTTGGCCACTCCATAGGAAGAAGGGCACCCTGCCCCATTCAGGAACCTCTGAACTGGCGCCCTGAGGCACCACTGTCTGGAAGTCAAGTGTGCTACTTAGAAAGTAAAGCCCCAAGTCACCACACAGGTATGTCCGATGTGATAATGTATCCAAAGTGAGAAAGGAAACGGGACAAGAGACAGTGGGGGTGCTGCTGCCCAGCACGTGGCCACCTCCAGCCACATCCAGCTGGGAAGGTACCCAAGCCCCTTCCCAGGTAGACAAGAGAAGCCCCCCTTCCTTCCCCAGCACGTCCTGAAGACATGGTGGAGCCCTGGGCTGTCACAGTCTCACTGCCACAAGAGTCATATAGACATGGACCTAGAAATACTGTCTCAAGAGAAACTCCTCCAGAACTTCATACAAGAGAGTCAAACTCTGCAGGCAGGCACTGAAGACCAAGCAGGCAGGCCCCTCTTTGGAAAAGCATGCAGGCACAGAGCAGCCGAGAAGAGTACAGTACACAGCTCCAACAGGGCAGACATAGGCAGGAGGACTCCCTGTCCTCACTGCAGTTTGGGACCACTGCCCAGCTGGGCTTCAGCAGTCAAAGCAGATGCTGACTGGTTGTCTTGGCACAGAAAGATCCAAAGCAAGGAAGCTGCCAGGTTAGGACAATGGAGAGAATATTCTCCCTGAAACTCTGGCTGCTCCACTTTCCAGACTGCTCAGTTGCGATGCAAGCTCCTACCAATCTGCTACAGCTAAAAGAAAATCCTGAAGAACAAATGGATTCTTTATAAGACAGACATAAGAAGCCCCAAACTGCAGTTTAACAAAATTGCACAATGGCAGCTAATCAAACCACTGCTGCAGCTTCAAAAACTCGATGGTGCACATGGATGGCAAATCCTTGCTGACGAGGACACCAGTTCCATGTACAGAAAAGCAGCTGGGGTCACATGCTCCCTGCAACCCTGGGTAGACTGGGCAGTGGACTTCCCCAGAGCCAGCCAGTGCAGCTCTCAGGGGTCTGCTTGTTTCAGACACAAGCAGTCTCCACCTGAGAAGCTAGACAGGCAACAGTGAAGAGTGGGATCGCCAGACGCCCCAAGAGTGAAGACTTGGCAGGCAGGACTAAGGTGGTCAGTGGGAGGAGTGGCCACCCTGATGCTTTTGTCCATGAGCTGTTCTTCTCTAAAAACAAGTTCCAGCATCTCTCTGAAGATGACCTGGGTTAATTCTAACACATCCAGAGCAGCCAGCTCAGTGAAGTTGGGAGCACTGAGTTAGCAGTGAAACAGACAAGTTAGAGAAGCCAGTTAGTCGTCTGCCACAAAGACTCCTGGGGTGACACGAGACCCGAGTATGGCCAATGCTTTGAGTCGCCAGGACACTCAGTCAGCATGGAGAGCTCAGGGGTAAGCCAAGCAGCTCTCGTGGGCTCTCAAGAAGAGGCTACACTGCAAGCAAGTGGGAGCCTGGAGTATGAGCAGCAGTGAGGCTGTGGGATGCTGCAGGCACTTGATTTAGGAGAGGAAAAGGCCTAGCAAGGAGACGGAGAGGGCCGCGAGCACGCCCGCCAGCTCCGCGCAGCTGGCTGTGCGCTGTACTTACCCCGTTCCACTCTACGCTCATACTCACTTCCTCCCCTCCGTCAGGGCCACTCTCGTACTTGACCACGTCCACATTGAGACTCTCCCGGCTCCTCCGCTTCTCCATGTTCTCAGGGTCATTTAGCACTTCAGCCACTCTCTGTTTGTGAACAGTGTCAAGACCCTGTGAGCCAGGCAGGGGAAACGTGGGACCCATTAGCAGGAAGGTCTGAGCAGGGGTTTCTCTGATACTTCAAGAAAAGACCAGTTGGTAAATTATCAGGAGGAAAAAAAAAAATCAGGAAAGGGCACAGGGGAGGGCTTCCTAATGATGTGACAGGTCGGGATTACACAGTGTCCACAATGCCACAACTCAGGACTGCGGTACACTGAGTGTCCACTTCAAATTAAAAGCTGTAAAGAGGCTGGGTGTGGTGGCACACACCTGTAATCCCAGCAGCTCAGGAGGCTGAGGCAGGAAGATTGTGAATTCAAAGCCAGACTCAGCAATTTAGGGGGACTCCGTCTCAAAATACAAAATAAAAGGGGCTGGGGATGTGGCTCAGTGGTAGAGCACCCTGGATTCAATCCCTGGTACAAAAGAAAAAAAAAAAAAAGAGGCAGAAAGCTATAAACAGATACTGAGCTCTAGGTAATGATTTATACTGAAACATTCAGTAGGAAGTGTACGGATACCTACAAATTATCTGAAATGCTTCAAAAGGATGGAAGGATGGCTGAGAGAGATGGGGTCAAGTGTCTGAAACATGACACAATCCAGGTGGAGAACTAGGGTGAGCCCTATACTTCCTCAGGTGTGAGGAGTTTCACGGGATGCTAGGAGACACCTGGTGTCTCAGGTACATGCTTGAAAACTAATAAGTGTTTTTTTAAAAAACCAGGGATTGAACCCAGGAGAACTTTACCACTGAGCTCTATCCCAACCCTTTTTATTTTTTATTTTGAGACAGAGTCTCACTAAGTTGCTGAGGCTGGCCTGGAACTTGTGACCCTTCTGCCTCAACCTCCAGAGTCCTTGGTGTCATAGGTGTGTGCCCTTGTGCCTGGCTTTACTTCTGTTCTTTTTTTTTTTTTTTCCAATTGTAGATGACACAATACCTTTATTTTATTTATTCATATGTGGTACTGTAGATGGAACCCAATGACTTTCACATGCTAAGCAAGCACTCTACCACTGGGCTACAACCCCAGCCCCTACTTTTATTTTTCTTTTAGTTATTGATGAATTTTATTTTATTTATTTATATGTGGTGCTGAGAATTGAACCCAGTGCCTCACACATGCTAGGCAAACGCTCTACCACTAAGCCACAATCCCAGCCCCTCCCCCTAAATTTATTCTTTTTTTTAAGAGAGAGAGAGAGAGAGAGAGAGAGAGAGAATTTTAATATTTATTTTTTTTAGTTTTTCGGTGGACACAACATCTTTGTATGTGGTGCTGAGGATCGAACCCAGGCCGCACGCATGCCAGGCGAGCGCACTACCGTTTGAGCCACATCCCCAGCCCCTAAGTTTATTCTTGATAGAAATTTTTTTCAACCAGCCACTAACTCTCAAAAGGTATATTTTACAAGCACTTTTTCACAGCTTAGGAAGTGATGAGCAACTCAGGAGGTTGAGCCAAGAGGATCGCAAGTTGGAGGCCAAGTTGGAGGCCAAGGTGGGTAACGTGGCAAGACACTGTCTTCAAATACAAAATAGGAAGGGCTGGGGGCACAGATCAGTGGTGGTGCACTGGGCTCCAGCCCCAGTACCAAAATAAGAAAAGGGAATCACCAGCGGACGAACACGCATCCTCTCCTGTCCATGGACCCTCCTTGGTGTCTGCATGAGGCCCAGTGCACGGAGTCCCAGCAGGAGACCCCCATGGCCCCCCCTGCAGCCTGGGTCACAGTGAGCAAGTCTGGCGTCCTGCTGTGGACATTGCCCCTTCCCTGCCTTCTGTGGCTTCTTCCCTCTGAGGCACAAGCCCAGAAGAGACAGGGATTGAAGCATTCCCAGGTCCTTTCTCTGCACTGCTTCAGCCCCTAGCTCCACACTCCAAACACACCACATGTCGCCTAACCCCAGTGCCACCACCTGTCACAGGACTAATATCAACCCTGCCCCAGGCCCCACCTGGGACCCCTCCTCACACAGGGAAGCGTTCTGCACACCAGCTGCAAATGGAGAGGGCCCAGGAGGAGGAGCATGGTTAGGGCAGGGCAGGGAAGAAAGGCTTCTGCCCACACTCACAAGTATGTTGTCCTCTCTCCTCACCTGTGAGACTACTCTACAGGACACGTCACTCAGCAAAATAGTGGCTGTAAACCCACAACTATAAAAATAGCCTACAGGTATTCCAGTCAGAGAAAAAATACCTACACCTGTCCCCCAACCCTAAAAATACAAAACAGAAACTGCCACGGTCATACGTACACACATACCTCTGCATAAAAATAACTCCTTACTCCTGAACTGGTGGCTAAAAAGCACGAACAAGCATCTTTCCTGTCTCAGCACTGTTGTTTTATCCCTAGATGAGGAGCAAAGGGCTTCTTTACAGAATCCCCACTAATCAGGTAGCAAAAGGTCCAACCAAGCTATTAGCCTTCTGACAATGGCCGGCTGCCACTGGAGGACAGCCAGCCTCCACAGCAGCCATGCCACAGAGGGGGCAGTTCGAAGGGACGCCCTCCCTGGAGTCTGTGTATGGCCCAATCCGTGCAGGGCACACACAGGGGCTGCTCTCCATAGGCATCTCTAGTGTGCACAGTTAGGGGATTTCATAACAGGTTAAAAAAGAAAAAAACTATGAAGCAGTCATCTTTTTCATCTAACTCCTTTAAAAAGAGACGCAATGTATGTAACCCAGAGGTAGGCAAGTGCCAGTGACTGTCAGCTTTGTGCTATCTCCTTCAGGAACTTTCCCCACCCCAAAAGGGGCCTTTTACCACTGCAACTGCTCCACTCCTCTCCCCAGCTCTGCTTTCTGCCTCTGAGTATTTGCCTGCTCTGAATGCCTTGCTTCACCTGGACAGAACCCTACATCTGTCCTTCAGGGCTGAAGGTCTCACAGCTCACTGCCACAGCTGTCAGTACTCCATTCCTTTTGATCGCAGGATGACCCACCTGTTTACGAGACCTCATGGCAGCTTCTTCTAATGTCTCTGCAGCTTCAAATTTCCCTTGACGTCGGTAAAGTGCTCCAAGGTTTTTCAAAGTAGTTGTAACAGTTGGGCTGTAAAAAAAGGCATACAACATGCAGCACTATTAGGGAATGGCTTAGGTGGCCACCATCACAGGTAGGCAACCTAGAAAAACCCCGCAGCACTGCAGTACGGATGAGTACTGCCATATTCCAGGCCCTCGCTTCCCTTCCCGCTGCACAGCCTGCTTCTCTGTCAGTGCCCTGGGCACAGAGGGCAAGCAGGAGTCACCCACAGTCTACTGGCAGGGGACGCCGCAACTTTCTGAAGAGCACTCCCAGCCCAAATAGGCCTGCTGCCAACGCCGTCAGACCCTGCTGCTTCCAGCAAAGCTCACACCAGGCAGACGCTGAAGCCATCCAGGGCCTGGCTGCTGGTGGGCCCCTGGCCACCACAGAGGCATGTAGCTGGCCTACTCAGGGGTCAGCACATGCCCCTGGAAACAGAGCTCAGCCTGTGCTGGGCAGGATTGAGGGCAAGTTGTCATGTTGCAGTCATAACCTCCTGTCTCATCAGAGGCTCATCAGCTAATGACAGGTGTGAGTTAAAGAAGCAAGAGGAGACTGCAGACAAGTTGGACTCCTAACAGGAAGGTCTATTATGTCAGCAAACCCCGCAGCATTGCAGTACCGATGAGTACTGTGAGAGCTGTTTTCCCTCATCAATGTTGGGCCTTTCCAGTACACTCCCATATCTGTAAGACCAGTGCTCACGGGGTAGGAAGAAGAGATGTGCTTGTCATGTACTGTCTATTTTCCTGAAATAGACAAGAGGGGAGTCGAGTCTTCGAGAAGGAGGAAGTTGAGACAGGGAGATAGAAGCAGACGAGGGGCACTGCTCTGATGGGCCATGGCAGCCCTGCTGCATGTGAGTGCAGGGGACCACAGGCTTGGGAGACTCACC
Source organism: Marmota flaviventris (assembly GCF_047511675.1). Classification (NCBI taxonomy): domain Eukaryota; kingdom Metazoa; phylum Chordata; class Mammalia; order Rodentia; family Sciuridae; genus Marmota; species Marmota flaviventris. The sequence continues at coordinate 2,859,752 of NC_092499.1, forward strand.
CCCAGAGCCACAAGGGCAAAGCGGGCGTGTATCAGCATGCCCCGAGCAGCTGGGGAAGGCTTTCCAAGTGCTGGCCTTCTGAGATCTGCTGCACATCCGCCCTGGGAGCTGCAAGGCTGCCTCAGTGCTGTTCTCCTCATTTAAGTCCCACACTTCCTTCCACTGGGTGGCTTTCCTCGACAGAGCGGCAGTGGGCAGACCCACTCTTCCATAGTGGGCTGTGTGCATACAAATAATCCACTAGCAGAGATGGTGGGATTTCATGAATGGAACTGGGGGAAATCTGGGACTACCCAACACTGGGGACATCCCCACATCTGACCTTCCCAAGCTGCTCCTACAGCCCTGCAGCACCTCTCTGTAGTGCAGGTCTTTGGCTGACCAGACCCACCTGTCAACTTTGCAGGCTTTGTACCAGCCTCCGTACTCTCCAAAAGACGACCCGTCCTTCTGCTTTCCCTAAACCGTAACAGAGAGTTAACATGAAGGCTGTGAGGGCCGAGCACCCACACCCCTCCGCTCAACCAGCCTTACTTTGCACTCTTCCCTTTCCTCAGCGTGCATCCAGATGGGCTTGTTTTCATCTGGGGAAGAATAACAACATTCGGTAAGCCGCAGAGCAAGAGCCCAGTGAGCAGAAATTGTTAGGTCTCAGTGACTGCAAGGTTTGTGGACAAAGCTTCTTCAGTATTACTCCTTACAACTTGGACAGATCAAGTTCATGCTGGAGGAGATGCAGAAGCATTCCAGGCAAGTGCCTGGCCAAACAACCCAACAGATGCAGGCTCACGTCATAATGGAAGCACTCAGAAGTTGAGCACCTCACATTAAACCTAAGTCTGCGAAAAAGTAGAAGAATTTGGGAGCAAAAGCAGAAAAGATATAAATCAATATTCCTTTGAAGTCCCAACTGCTCAGAACATGAATACCTCCCACTAGACAATGAACCCACGCCACAAAAGAAAAAAGAATCTTAAAAATGAGGCTTATGAAAAGGCCTTTCTGTCCTGTGTTTTAGGATTTGCATGGAGAATAAACTCGGTAAAGAAAACTGCTTTAAACTTGAGCCCGACTAACTAAACTGCCCATTACTACCCTGAGCAGCAGCAGACAGCAAATCCAAGAAATCACTTAACTCCAGGGGAACTTTTGAAAAGGAGCATCAGGAGAGATGACCTGGCACCTCTGTGGCTGGTAAGTCAGAATGCTCCCTGTGAACTGTGACACTCCAAGCAAGCGGGACAGTCAGCCCTGCCACATGGCTACACCAGACCTCCTGGCCTGGCAAATCCAGGGCCTACTGCAGCCTTGGCAGCAGACTGACCACTCCACTCACTAGCAGAGAAACAAAGTACGTTTTTTGTGGGTTTTTTTTCCTTCTTTTTTTTTGGGGCGGGGGGTGGGGGTAACTGGGGATTGAACTCAGGAGTACTCAACCACTGAGCCAAATTTCCAGCCCTATTTTGTATTTTATTTAGAGACAGTCTCACTGAGTTTTGCTGAGGCTGGTTTTGAACTCTTGATCCTCCTGCCTCAACCACCGGAGCCTCTGGGATTACAGGCCTGCACCATGGCACTTGGCTACAAAGTACATTCTTGAAAAATGTTTCCAAAGTGGTTTCTAGAAAATCTGTAAAAGGAAAAAGTAACAGGCTTCTGGCAGCTGTCTCACACAGCTTTGATGAAGCACAGACACATGCTGCTGATGCCCCTAGAGCAGCGCTCAGGCCCACACTCCAGCACCATCAGTCCACGTCTCACTGTGGCCAAGAGGCAGGTTACACTCACAAGTCTCACACAAGACACCAGTAGAGCTGGGGAACTGCTGGGGAAGCCCAAGTTACACCATGGAATGACCAGTTCCAGATGTGACACAGAGACCCAGGAAATGGCAGAACCACCTGTTTCCATGCCATGAAGAAGGAAAATACTGAAATTCTTTTTCTAGGATGCAACACCTTTATATAAAAAGTGCCTTAGCAGTCAAAAAAAACACTCCATGTGCATCAATGACCCACATTCTGCGGTTCCTGCATGCCATACCACCAACTGGCCCTATCCAACACCCAATGAGGGAAAACTAACACAATTATTTAACTGAGCAGTTTAAATTCAGTAAAATATTTAATCCACAACTGTGTCTTAAGCACTTGCAATATTTGACGGAATCTAAAGGGGATATGGCCTGGCTCTTTGAGACAGACAAATGGCAGGTTACATTGCCAACAGGCTGGGCTGCTGGGGTCACAGAAGTGCCCTAGGCAGAGTGGAGTCTGCAGCAAGGTGCTCTAAGCTAGTATGTACAGGCTGTGGATAAAGAAAGCAGACTTGAGCAGCAGCAAGGGAAGACTTAAGAAGTAGGGGCCCTAAGTTCCTCAGCAAGGAAGGTCTTCTCAGAGCTACCAAGGAAACCCAGCAAAGCACACGCAGGGCTCTCACCACACTTACTGAGCAATGGACACTTGAACAAGCAAACAGGTGAATGGACACTTGATTGACCCATGCTCTCTTCTCATTTAGAAAACCATGAAATTCAAAGCAACTTCTATCTAGAAAACACTGTGAGAACTGGGTATTGCATAGTTGGAAATCACACTTTTTAATACATGAAAGCTTTCTTACCATCCACAGAACCAAACTCCCGCTCATGTGCTCGAGTGAGAATCTCTTTGTACAATGTTTCTGCTTGCTTGAACTTTCCTTGTTTCAGGTAGCAGGATGCCTTAAAATAAAATATTTAGTGTCTTTCACATGTAAATAAAACAAACATTTTCATCTACAGGTGAAATAACAAAACATTTGTATTGTTTTATTTTCAGTTCTGGGATTGAACCAAGGTCTCTGAGCATGCTAAGCAAGAATTCCACCACTGAGGTATACCCCAGCCCATTTTTTTTTTCTTTTCTTTGTTTTTAATTTTAATTTATTCTTATTTTGAGACAGGGTTTTGCTAAATTCCCCAGGCTGGCCTTGAATTTGCAATCCTCTTGCCTCAGCCTCCAAGCAGCTGGGATTACAGGTGTGCAGAACATGCCCAACCACATCTGTAACATACCAGGTTGTTTTTCGTCTTGGCCACATTGGGGTCGTCGGGTCCCAATTTTGTCTGGTAGATCTCCAGGGCTCTCTGGTAATAATATTCTACTTCTTCATATTTGCCCTGGTTCTGGCACAGTAAGGCCAGGTTATTTAACTGCTTAGCAACATCAGGGTGATCCTTTCCTAGAACCTGGGAATAGAGAATGGTAAAATGGAAACATTAGCCGTGTCACCACCCTCCTGTAGGAAGGATCCTTCTACATCATAAACATGGCTGAGTTCCACATCCAGACTTAAAAATCCTTAAATGGCTCCCATGCCACAAAACAAAAATAACCAGAGGGCAGGAAGGACTGTGCTGATTTTCCTTGGCTGCTTTTAAGTGCTCACTTCCTGTGACAAGCCTCCCGCAGGCAAATTACTGCCCACTACACTGTGAAAACAGAGAGCTGGGATTCACAAAGGCTTGCTTTACCTGAGCCCAAATGCTCTCCCAGCTGCTTGGCCCTCTTCTCTAGCCTCCCTGCTCCCATGACTCATCCTACAGGGCCCTCTTCAGCCCCGGAGAGGAGACCCCACATCCAAGGCCAGGGAGCCTTCGCCCCATCCCCACTGCCTCGGGAGCACATCTCCTGGCTGTTCTCTTCTCTCTGGGGAGTCTCATGACCCAAAACCCTCTCCTCATCCTTTACTGCCAGACCCACCCAGGAAGACACAGCCCACCACACCCTCCACCCTGTCCATCAATCCTGTCACAGGACCCTGGCTAGAGAGGTGCCAGGTGCAGAAGAGTGAAGACATGCCCTGAGGCTCCCTGAACCTTGACAGCATAGTCCTCAGCTCTGTGCCTCTCGCACACAGTCCCCAGACAGCACACAACCCTGCACCCTTCACACCCCCACTTCTCCCTGCTCAGGAAACTGAACTCAGCTATCCAAAATGCAGTTCAAACACTGACCTCCTCTGGAAAGCCATGCCCGGTGCCCAGCCATGCCCTAAGCCTGCCCACTCCTCTCCCACTGCTTGATCTACAGAAGATGGGCCCCTGGACCCCAGGTCTGACTAGTGGACGGTGCAACGAGGCAGGGACTCTAACCAAGCAAGGGGCTCTGAATAAACTGAAGAGTAAATATCTGAATAAACTTGGAAGATCTTTTATTTCTTCTTTGAGACAGGGTCTCACTGTGTTGTCCAGAGCCTCCCATCTTAGCCTCCTGTGCAGCTGAGACTATGGGTGTGCACTGCCACACCCAGCTCAACTGGCAGATGATCGTATAGAGCTCATGATCCTTGCTACCTTTGTGTGCTCTGATCTGGACCTCAGCCGACTCAACTGTCCCATTTTCTTTTATAAGGTATCACGTGATGACAGCACGACAAATATTACCTACACAACCAAGCCACGAGCTCCCTTTCACTTTCTCCCCAAAGTCCTTGCCATGACTCAAAATTAAGTGATTAATCTCTCAGCATGACTGATAAACAATCAAAAAAATGCCAAGTTAAGCTATTACTCTTAGGCACCCAGGACAGGCCTGGCACCAGGTTCCACGGCATCTGGACGCACTCATACAGTGCTGCAGAGACCACCACAGTAGTTTCTAGTTTTAGTTTCTATTTGTTTGTTTGTTTTTGGTTTCGGGGTTTTTTTTATGTGTGTGTCGTGGTGGAGACTGAAGCCAGGGGCATGCTACCACTGAGCTACACTGCCAGTCCTTTTTAAGGACTTGCCCAGGACGGACTCAAACTTGAAAACCTCCTGCCTCAGCCTCCTGAGTTGCTGGGATTACAGTGTGCAGCATCACACCCAGCACAGTTCAATAGCGAGCACCATGAACTGGAGCAGCCACTAATACATACCCATGGCACCCGGCCTAGAGCTCCAAGTTAGTCCTCAGTCCTAACATAAGGAAGAACATGGAGTGAACTTACTGAGAAGCACAAACACTGTTCAGTGCAGCTCAGGAGCCCCTTGTCTCTGGGCCACTTGGGACTGTGCCATCCTGAACACTCCCCTAAATGGGCCTCACACTCTGACTGGGCCAACTAGGCTCTGTTGGGAAGCTATCTTTTTATTTTTTTTCAGAGGGGGACTCACTACATTGCCCAGGCAGGTCTTGAAATCCTGGGTTCAAGGGCTCCTCCTGCCCCAGCCTCCCAAGTGTTGGACTATAGAGTAAATATCTGAACCACCATGCCCAGCTTATCAACCTTTATAAATGAGTTATTTTCAGTAAATGATCAGCAATGACCCATCACAGTGCTCATTTCTCAAAATTTAAAACAAAAATCTTTTCAAAACACAAAAAAACTGAATCTCAGAGAACACGAGTTCTTCATTGTTCCGCACCTTTTCTCTGATCTCCAGGGCCCTCTTACACAATGGCTCGGCCTCTTTGTACTTCCCTCGTTTACCATACAGGACAGCGAGGTTATTCAGGGTCGCAGCCACCTGCCATCATAGGAGGACACAAGGACCGTAGGTAAGAGACGTCAGGAGCAACAGCCACACACCCAGCAGACCCGGGCATGCTCCACACCGCAGCAAAGCACTCATCACTGATGGGAATGTGATTTCAGGACCACAGAACAGTGATTTGCTCACACCACTCACAACACACAGCACAGCAGAACACAGTTCTAAGATTAAATAAATCAACATCAACTTAACCTTAATTTTTTTTTTTAATTTCTCCAAAAGCCACAAAGAGATCTCTGCAAATCTGACCAGATTTTAATAAAAAAACACACAGATTCTTGAGAAACAAATCTAGAAGAGGACATGCAATTTGATTTAGGGTCAGAGAGTATGTCTGGTGAGCCAGGTGAGGGGTAGTGATCCACAAATCAGGAGTGACTGGTACGTGAGCACCAGAGCTTGCCTGCTGCCAGGCAGAGCCCTACCTGTGCACCGGGGAAGCGGCTCTCAGCCCTCGCTGTTGAGTGTGACACTGGGTGAGCCGGACAAAAATCACACTGGGCAAAAAAAAAAGTGTAAAAATATCAAAAGAACCAGATATACAAACCGCAGGGTGATCCTTGCCCAGCGTCTTCTCACGGATGGCCAAGGCATCATTCAGCAGATTCGCTGCATCTTTGTATTTGTTCTGATCCCTGAATCAAAAACACATCATAAGTGTCCCGGTGTGGGTTACTAAACCCACCCAACTACCTACCCACCCACCTACCTACCAACATCCTTACCCACCTATCTACCCATCCACGCACCTACCTACCTACCTAATGGTGCTGGCACTAGACCCAGGGCCTGGTGCATGCCACACATGTACATGTTCCAACACTGAGCTACAGCCAGTCTCCTAACTCCTTTTAAATGTAATTTTGGAACTATAGAAATTAAAGTTAAGCTCCAAATATGTAATTCAATATATAGAAAAATATATATGTATATGTGTATGTATGTGTGTGTGTGTGCAGGTGTGTGTGTGTGTATAAATACATAGATGGATATGTATATGTGTATGTGTATATATGTATGTGTGTTTTGTTGTTGTTGCTGTGACAATCTAGTTGTGACAGAAAAAGAGAAACGTTCATGCACTGGGGCAAGGTAAGCTCTGGGTCACACCTGACCAGTTTCTGAACTTGGCCTCTCCTCTAGACCATGGAAAGAACACTGCTACCTTGCACTACTGTGCTACGTGGGCCAGCAGCCCCACACAGAATACCGGAGGCAGTCTAAAAAGGGTGGAGCCCACATTTGGAATGAGTAGGAATGGACTTCAACATCCAAGCCAGGCCAGCCAGCAGCATCAACACAGCTGGAGCTTGCTTGTCCAAAGGCCAGACCCACCCAGACACACCTGGCCAGGAGCTTTAGGAGCAGGGCCCAGCACAGTGGGACTTGAAGAGCCCACCAGAAATTCAGATGCAAAATGAAAACAAAGGCAGAACTATAAGCATTAAAATCCTAAGAGAAGAAATGGGCAAGTCACACAGAAATTCACAGGAGAATACGCATGACTCAAAGAAATACCAATTAAAACAAAAAGATAGTCAACTAACACCACCCAGATAGGAGATACTGCAGCAGGAGGACAAACAGCACTGTCCCCTGAAAAGTAGTTCAGCAGTATGATTTACACGCTGGCCCATCTTAGGAATTCACTCTAAAAGCACAGGGGCATCCCAATGCAATCCCAGCTACTCAGGGAGGCAAAAAACAGGGGGATCATATATTCAAGGCCAAGCTGGGAAGTTTGGTGAGACCTGTCTCAAAATAAAAATTAAAAAAGGGCTGGGATTGGGCTGGGGCTGTAGCTCAGTGGTAGAGCGCTTGCCTTGCAGGTGTGAGTCCCTGGATTCGATCCTCAACACCACAAAAAAATAAATGAACAAATAAAAATATTGTGTCCATCTACAATTAAAAGAAATATTAAAAAAAAAAAAAAAAAGAACTGGGGTGTGGCACAGGGGTAGAATGTTTGCCCAGCACGCACCATGCACCAGTCCCTGGGTTCCATCCTCAGCACCACCAAAAAAAAAAAAAACCAAGGCTGACCCAGGTGGATAGATACTGGCAATGCCTACTCCAGCTTAGTAAAACCCTTGCCACAGAGTTCGCTAAAATATTTTGTATATAACCCCTGGCTATTTGAAGAGAAGCAGATGATAAGATTGGAAAGTAGCTCACACAAATTTATAAAACATATTTTAAGGGGCAAGCTGATTAAAAAGTTATCTCCAGATAGGCAGGGAGGCACATGTCTATAATCCCTGCAGCTTGGGAGGCTAAGGCAGGAGGATCACAAGTTTGAGATCAGCCTCAGCAACTTAGTGAGGCCCTAAGCAACTTAGACCTTGTCTCAAAATGAAAAATAGAAAGGGCTAGGGATGTGACTCAGTGGTTAAATGCCTCTGGGTTCAATCCCCAGTACCAAAAAAGTCATCTCCAGGTACAATTCAGCATAGAAACCTAAGGACTAGCCTGTACACCAGGGCCAGGATGTTGAGCATGGTGGCCACATCAGGGTGGTCATGGCCTGAAGTCTTCTCCAGATCCTCCAGGGCCTGTTTGCAGAGCGGCACAGCCACCTCGTAGCGCCCCTGAGAGGCATACTGGATCACCAGGTTGTGGAGTGTGCGTAGCCGCGCCGGGATCTCGTAGCCTCCCTGCTGGGCAGCAGCGGCAGCACTGCTATGCTGCTGCTGGACTGCACAGAGAAAGCACAGTTCAGAGGGCTGGCAGGACAGCTACACAGAAGGCAGTTAGTTTGACATTTTTCCACTACCTCTGATTCAAGTTAGCTCTATGCCAATTCAACCTACAAATATCCCCTGGGCAAGATGGGAAAAAACCTCAGCCTGACAGGGACAGTGCCCTGTCTGCTGCTAATTGCATCAGACTTCCTGGCTGTAAAAGTGATAGGAAGAAGTAACTCCAACCTCTTCTACCTGCAAGGACCCGCAGGCCACACCTGCGCCATGAGTGTACATTTGGTTCTTAGGGTCCAGCCTACGCACCACCATAGCCCCAAACACCTTTAGGGGACAAAGACAATCGTGTGTGCTGAGGCTTTTGTGCCACGGCTCCCACTGACTGTCAGGAACATCCTCAGAGAAAAAGTGGACTCCAGTAGACTGCATGATGAACCACACTACTCGCCACTCACTTCCTTGGCCTGGCTCGTCCTCGTCATTTGGGAAGAGATCATCCAGGGGCTCTTTGGCAGAATCAGTGTCCTTGTCCTCCTACAAAAGAGACCCAAAGCATCTCTTATTCTATAGCAGTACACATCCTGCCTGAAAATCTATAACATAAAATTCATTTAACTAAAAATCTTAGGAAAGATTGGCAGTGTTTAAGCTCTCATAGAGTCACCAGCCATGTGGCTCACCTATCAGTTCAACAGAATAATAATGAAGTGCTCACAAGAGTAGACACCAGAACACTTAAATACAGGCTAGGGTTTGATAAGACAGACAGCTACACTTCTCTGCCTCCAATTCTTCACCTATGCTCTAAGAAGGCTCCAGCAAAACAGAGCAAGTCTTACTTGAAATAAAATCTTATTTGCAAACAGACTACTATGGAGCACCTCTGATCGCCACAGCTTGAACTCTCTGTTTTTACCCACCACTGCTCCACTGCAAGAGCCCAGAGAGCAGGTGGGAGCTATCGGTCTCTGCTCTATGATTCCACCTCCCCACAGACCGTTGGTAGTGCATCCTGGATGAGGGAACAGACAGCGGCTGGCCCAGGTAAGGTGTTAGCAGTCATGGGGCAGCAGACACTGCTGCTGGGAGGTGAAACCTGGTAAATTCACGTCTTTTAGAGTGTACCTCTAGGAGTAGAGAATCCAAACATGACACAGACCCAAACTGGCTAAAGTGGCTGGGCCGCACTAAGACACCAAGGTCACTAGAGACAAAAAATGACTGAGGGCTGCTGCAAATGAAAGAGGGCTAAAAAGTGGGGACAACAGTGTGCAACACACAGTCCCAAACTGGATCCAGGATGCAGTGACAATACGACGGGAAGGACACTGCTGAGACAATTAGCAGAGAGGAATCCAGGCTGCAGAGGAGAAAAAGTGCCCAGTCATGTTAGAGTGCCTGAACCAGCCCTGGCCCCGGGCTTCTACGGGAGAACAGCCTCACTAGGGAACTGCACCCAGAAGCAGCAGGGGGCAGCGCATGATGTGCCTGCCTCCTACTCCAAAGGTTAGCTCATGAGAGTCAGCTCTAAACATGTCTTCTCCAAGTCTGAATTTTTTTCAAAATAAAGAGCTTAAAGTCTTTGAGAAGCCCCCTTTCTCAACACTCTTCAGTGTTGCAGGTAAATCACTGGCTGACACCATAAAGTCTTATTCCCATAGCAGTCTAAATCAAAACATCTGATTCCCCACTTGACCTAGGAGACCTAAGGGGGACAGAGTAAGTCTAACAAATCAGAATGATATCACCTCAACTATTTTCCCTGGGGACTAGAGCTAGATGAGCCAAAGTGTGAGGCTCATGATACAACGCGTGTCCTCATGAGAAGAGGACCCAGTGAGTTGGTTTATATGTATTCTTTCCACCCCACCATGCAAGGGCAAGCAAGAAGGTAACTGCGAGCCAGGAAGACAGCCCTGACCAGAACAACACTGCTGACACCCTGATCTCAGATTCCCACCTCCTGTGGTATTTTGTCATGGTGACCCAAGTAGAAGGCAAGTGCACGTTTGCTGGTGTTCCACACAAGGATGCTCCAGGGGTCTTAGGACAAGGGTTCCAACTAGGGACACCAATGTGGAATTCACTGTACACTGATCATGCATGAGACTATGTCTGGCACCCAGAGAGGCATAAAATAAAATTCAGTTCCAAATACTCTGTAAAGTCCTAGAGGTGGGATCCTGGAACAGAGAGGGTCCACTACTGGAAGGACTGACAACATTCCAATAAAGTCTACAGTTTAGTCAAAAGTAGCATATCAATGTTAACTTCTTGGTTTTGAAAAACGAATGCTGGGGCTGGAGCTGCAGCTCAGTGATAAAGCGCTTGCCTCACATGTATGAGGCACTGGATTCGATCCTCAGCACCACATAAAAATAAATAAAGCTATTGTATATTCGTCTACAACTAGATAAATATTTAAAAAAAAAAGAAAAAGAAAAACATATGCTGATGTAAAATGTCAAGGTTGGAGAGAACTAAGTAAAGGGGATTGGGGAATTCTCTTCACTGTCTTTTCAACTTTTCTCCCAATCTAACATATTATTCCAAAATAAAAAAGAAGCTAACTAAATCAGAAATAAATGGTGGAAGAAAAATAATTGAGAGTCGGATGAATACTCAGAGAGAGCCAACATAAAAAGAAACAACAAGACCCCTGAGGCACGCTGACATTCCAGGAAGGGAAAGGTGAGCTGGCTAGGGAGGCCTAGGAGGCACAAGAGAGGCAGCAGGAAGACCTGGCAGTGTCCTAGGCGGGCATCAAGGATGAGGTCAAAGACGAGGTCAAGGACAAGCCCAGAGTTGGACTTCAGATGGTGGTACTGGCCCTGCTGACCCAGCAGCCAATGGGTATGGAAGCCAGCCCATGAGGGCAGGGAATGTCAGGAGCAGTGTAGCAGAACTTGGTGATGCGAGGCCTGGTATTTACAAAACGTCCTTTACACCTTCTGATCACTGCTCTAAAACACAAGAAAGACACGATAGGATGTCTACCCCTTGCTGAGCCTCCATTCGCAGCCCCCAGCTGTAGTGCACATCAGCACCATCTCAGGACAGAGCCACTCACTCACCGAGGGGGAAATGTCATCGTCATACTTTTTGAGCTGGTTCATAAATTCCAGGTGTTTCTTTTCTTCCTCCAGCTGAGCCACGGACTGCTCACTCTTCTGTAACTTCTGTTGTGTGTTGGCCAGCTCATCCCGCAGCCACTGATTCTCCTGGCACAGGCGACGAACCTGCGCGCGTAGTTTCTGTTTCTCTGACTCAACAGCATTTAGGTGATTTGACAAGGCCATCATAACCTGGACAGAAGAAATACTATTGGACAATAGCCAACAAGAGCCCCTCCTATCCACTTGAGCACCTGAGAGCAGCTCTAACTGACACCTGCAGGTATTTCCTTCAATTCACATGCAATTCAGCCACAGACAACACTCGGGGTCTATGGAAAGTTATCACGTGCTCACATTTACAAAATACACCAATTCTTTTTACATGAGAGCACCTCAAGGTGATTATCAATAGGTACACATTTACTCTCTTGACACAGCTGCAATCTACCTCCACATGGGCACTTTCCACATGAAAGCGGGTGTCCCAAGCACAGGTAAGTGAGGGGCTGGTGGTAGAATCAGGAAGGGGGGCATTAGACCTCCTTCCACATATGGGAGGAGTTTCTAGCCACCACAGAGCATCAGAAGGCACCAGCATGTTCACTAGCTTATGTTTGCTGCACAATCTGCTGGCTGCTCCAGATCTCTGCCAGCTGTGTACTCACTGGCACCTGGGGGCAGACCTACCTAAAGCTGTTCTGAGCAAGCTGCAAGGAACATAAAGGCAAAAAAGGGGTGAGGAGCCAGGCACAGCAGTGCACACCCATGATCCCAGTCACTTGGGAGGCTGAGACAGGAGGATTGCAAGTTCAAGGCCAGCCTGGGCAACTCAGCAAGACCCTGTCTCAAAAACTAAAAGGGCTGGGAATATAGCTCAGGGGTAGAGCACCCCTGGGTTCAATCCCCAGTACCAAGGGAAAAGAAAGGGAAAAAAAAAAAAAAAAAGCAGGGAGTCAACTGGCCTCAGCCTAGTCCCTCTGCAGATCGTGCCCCTCTCCTGTGCCAGCACAGAAACTACATTACTTCTAGGTCTACAACTTGAAACTCAAAGGGGGAAGCTGAGGTGGGAGTATCCCAAGTTTGAAGTCAGCCTCAGCAATTGGTGAGACCCTATCCCAAAATTTAAAAATAAGTAAAAAGGACTGGGGATGCAGCTTAGTAGTAAAGTACCCTGAATTCAATTCCCAGTAAATTCATTCATCCACTCAAAACTCCAGGAGGTGGGCTTTTAGTTCCTCCCCTTCCAGCCATCCCAGTACTGAAGACTGAACCCAGTGGCACTCTATCACTGAGCCACATCCCCAGCCCTTTTTATTTTTTGAGACAGGATCTCATTAAGTTGCTGAGTCTGGCCTCAAAATTGTGATCTCTCCCCCTCAGCCTTCTGAGTTGCTGGGATTACAGGTGTGAGCCACTGTGCCAGCCTCTTCCTACCTATTTTTTTAAACCTACCATCTGCCAAACTGAAAAAAGGAAGCTCATGTTCACACTATCTTTCAACAACAGAACTTGGGAAATAACAGGGTCACAAAATCCAAAGTTTATGATCTACAACCAGCATTTGTAACAGGGTAGGAATGAAGAACTCTAAAATTGGGGCCTAGATGGTCACTGAAGAACCGGTGGCTCAGCAGCTACTCTTCTGCACCATTCCTTCATTATACACACAAAAAGCTGAGAGAGCGCCAAGTTTCAGTGAACTGACTTTAACCTCAGATCTGCTGACTAAGCCAGAAGCTGTCAGGGGTAGGGAAGCGACCAAGACATTTCCAGTGTTTTCATGTCTGTGTGGCACATGACAGAAACAGACCTTTAATCAGATACATAAAGCAATCTGGCCTGGCTACTGCAGAGCCTACTGGTTGTTGACCAGCACCCACTCTCCCCCAGCTTCTTGGGCTAATGCACCTGGAACTGTGAGCAAGACAACATTTCCCAGTCCCTCACAGCCAGGGCAGCCACAGAGAGAGGATCTGGCCAACGCACCGTGAGCAGTACTGCACATGCTTTAAGGGGCAGCCTTGAAGGAGGTAGCACGTCCCTCCTCTCACTTCTGCTGTCTTCAAACAAGATCATGTGGCTGCCACTGGAGTTCCACCTAGTCCCTGAGATGGCTGCCAGCTTGCAGTGCAGCAGGTGGCAGCAGCCTGAGCATCCCTGATGACAGGGCAGCAGCAAAGACAACCTAGGACAGCCTACCTGGTGCTCATTTCATCCATGTCTCTGTTGCTTAAGATATTGTTTTTGTTGTTTGACACAGGATACCAAATCAAACCCTAAATGATACACAGGGATACCGCCATGTAAAATTCAAGTATGCTAAAGTGAGTTTTCATTTATATGATAGACACACCTCGACACAAGTAGATCTCTAATATTCTACAGGCATCTTCTCTCTACTTGAGTTAAACTGCCTATTTCAAGACTCCACTCTTCCAAACCATCAAGTCCACTTTCACGACAAATGGCTCTTCCACTTACCTGCGCCTCACTCAGGCCGAGCTCTAGCATCTCCAGTGATTTCCGTATCATGTTGGATTTCTCCTCCACCAGGTTGCTCTCATCATCTTTCTTCAGACACTTCAGTGTCTCCAGCAAACTCTGCAAAATGGAGTTGTGCTCATTCTTCAAAGCCTCCAGGCCCTGAATTACTTGCTTGGTCTTGGAGATGATCTCATCCTGTGTAAGCTTCTCCAACTTGTCTTCCTTTATGTACACCATTGTGGACATGTTGTCATACATTCTAGAGGAAAACAGGAGAATCAAATACCTTGTTATAGGCTTCCCTCCTGTGATAGCATTAAACAGAAACATTTGTGAAAACTTTTAAATTACATTTCACAGGTAAATAATACCTGTGAATACTATGCTGTATATTGTTTCTGTTTTGCCTTTGCAGGCCCATTAAATTACTTTTCTGGTTTAATGCCTGAATTCTTTTTTATGGATAAGTAACAGTAACTAAATTTAACACCAAAGATTAAAAGCAGCAAAACATCCAAAGGTCATTTCCAAAACATACAATTTCAGTGAACGTTTTATCTGAATATTTGCAAGCTTTATTTTCTCAATGAAATGCAGTCCAAGAAGAAAACCCAGTAGAGGCACAAGGGGGAGTTAGAGGGGCTGGAGAGGACTAGACCATGAGGCATAAGACCCAGTGATGCAGCAGAACAGTCCATGTGGCCATGACCAAGGAGGACAGAGTCCAGGGGCTAAAGTGACTCCATGTTGGGGCTGCCATGACACCACCACTGTGAGAAAGAAAGAAGGAAGGAAGGGGCACTGAAATGGAATCAGCCAAGTGCTGGTAACTACTGGCACTAAGCAACAGTGCCTTTTACAGTCCTCTCTAGTTCTGTCTTCAATCTCATAATAAAGCTTAAAAACTGGGTCACATTAAGACCATTTCTGCACAGTAGCAAGGGGCACAGAGGTCAGGTTATCCATCCAAAACAGGTCCTTTGTGCCACCTGCCACTCTCTGAGATGTCAGTGTCTTCACAAACTATCTTACAGCCCCAGAACAGACACTGCTACAAATGAGGGGAGGATGCTGGGGTTTGGCTCAGGGAACAATGCTTGCTGGGTGTGAACCTTATACCCTACAGAATGCATAGCACCTAGGACAGCTCCTGGTCCAGGCATCTTCAGGAAAATGGACAGACGTAAGTTGAATGAAGGAAAGAAGGGGAAGTAGTGGGTGCAGACCACACATGCACAAGTTTGGAGTGCAAGCTGAAGGTGTTTGAGAACAGGACCATGTGAGCCTCTACATCACCAATTTATTTCACACTGGAAAAATGATTTTTTTTAATTAATAAGACAACTCCTTTTGACACTGGGAGGCTACCTTCAGGACTATTCAGAAATCTATCTCCTCCTCATTAACAAGAGCCCACAGAACAATGAAGGAACAAGGGCAAGCCTTCTCCCTAGCAGCGCATCATCTGTTATTATTTTTAGTGTACAGCTACTCAGCATATGGTTTTCCTACTTCACTGTAGCCAAGTACCAGGCTGGACTACAGCACACTGCTGGGCAGTGCTACAGCTCCCAGGAACAGGGGCCCGTCTGTCCTGTGCAATGTACATTACCAGCCTGCCACATGGCATGCCTGTGCTAAATGACTGTAGGAGACAGTTTAGAATTGTTGGGCTTTTTGTTTGTTTTGGTTTGGTTTGGTTTGGTTTGGGTGCTGGGGATTAAACCCAGGGGCACCCTACCACTGAGCTACATCTCTGGCCCTTTTTAAAATTTTACTAAATTGCCCAGGCTGGCCTTGAACTTGTGGTCCTCCTGCCTCAGCCTTCCAAATCACTGGGATCACAAGCAAGTGCCATAGCACCCAGTTAGGATCAGTTTTCAATGAAATCACACTGCACTAGATTAATAAAATGCTTATCTGACATTTCTAAGGTTCCTATATTGAAAGGAAGGGATCTCCAGGATTTACGTCCATGGAGAAGAAAAATAAAAATCAAGTCCGCCTTCTCCGCCTTTCTCTATCCTTGGCAGCACATCCCTGGTGAAAAACAGCAGGATTTCTGTAGACATACTTGCTACAACTGAGCTTGTTGAACTGATCCAATATTTAGTTATAAAGTTATTCCTTTTCCTGAATTAAAATATCCCTCCTTGTAACTCCTGTCCATTGAGCCAACTTCTTCCCTCTAAAATAAACACAAAACATTTTCTGCCTCATCCATATAACATTTCAAGTATTACATTGCAGAAACAGATATTACCAAGTCTTCCATCGCCCAAGCTCACACCTCTTACCACCCTCAGGTCAGAACCATTTCCGTATCTTTCATCCAAGTCACCATGATGTGAACATACATTCATGCTATGTTTATGGGAGGAAGACAGTGGCATATACATTTATACTGCTTGATATCTCTTGTTTCAGAGCCATTATAACCAAAGGTAGGTCACATGATTCTTAATCAGCTTTTTGTGACTATGACAAGTATCTAAGAAAAACAACTTAGAAAAGATTTATTTTGGCTCAGGGTTTCAGAAGTTTTAGTCCATGGTCAGCTGGCTCCAAGGCAGAAACATCCAGACAGAAGGGCACGGCAGAAGAAAGCTGCTCAGTTCATGGCAGCCACAAAGCAGAGACAGAAAGCTAGACAGACACTGAAGAAGGGAACACGAACAAGATATAGTCCCCAAAGGTATGCCCCCAGTGACCTACTTCCTCCAACCACGTCCCACCTGCCCAGTTTTCACCTCCTCCCAGTTATCCATTCAAATTATTAATCCAGCTGGGGACTATAGTGCACCCCTGTAATCCCAGCAACTCAGGACGCTGATTACAAATTCTAGGCAAACATAGGCAACTTAGGGGCTGGGGATGTGGCTCAAGCGGTAGAGCGCTCACATGGCATGCGTGCGGCCCGGGTTCGATCCTCAGCACCACATACAAACAAAGATGTTGTGTCTGCCAAAAACTAAAAAATAAATATTAAAAATTCTCTCTCTCTCTCTCTCTCTCTCTCTCTCTCCCTCCCTCCCTCCCTCTCTCACTCTATCTTACAAAAAAAAAAAAAAAAAAAAACATAGGCATCTTAGCAAGACCCTGTCTCAAAACTAATATATTAGAAAAGGGTTGGAGGTATAGTTCAGTGGTATAAATACCCCTGGGCACAATGCCCAGTACTGCAAAATAACAACAACAACAACATTTAACCACCCATTAAATGAATTAATTCACTGAAGAAATCAAAGCCCTTACGATCCAATTATTTCCTAAAAGTCCTACTCTGGACACTACCATACTAGGGACTAAGTCTTCAACACAAGAGATTGTGAGAGACGTCCATATTCAACCCATAACAATGATAAATAATACTAAGGCAATTAGCTATTAGAATAAAATTAAGGGAGCTGGGCATGTAGCTGGGCCATGAGAGGCTGAGAAGGGAAGACTGCTTCAGCTCACCAGTATGAGGCCTGCAAAACAATATAGCAAGACCCCATCTCAAGAATAAAGAAAGAGGGTTGGGGTTGTGGCTCGGTGGTAGAGTGCTTGCCTAGCTTGTGTGAGGCACTGGGTTCAATTCTCAGCGATAGATAGATCCATCCATCAACAACTAAAAACTATATAAAAAGAAAGAAAGAAAAAAGGGCTGAAGCTATAGCTCTGTGGCAAAGTGCTTGTCTAGCATGCATGGGGCACTGGGTTCAATCCTCAGCACCACATAAAAATAAAGGTATTGTGTCCATCTACAATCACACACAAAAAATTTTTTAATAAAAAAAGAGAAAAAAATATTTACCCTCCCTATACAATAAATTAAACTCCAAATTTTTGATTAAAAAAAATTAAATGTGGGAGTTTGTTTGCAGTACAGACTGACCCAAGGCCTTATACATGCTAGGCAAGCACTCTACCACTGAGCTATACTCCCAGCCCTAAATGTGCTTTTTCTAAAAACACACAAGAAACTAGAAGAAAATACAGGCAAAGGTCTATATGCACATAAGCCAAAGTACATCACATATGCCAGGCATGGTGGCACATGCTATAATCCCAGCAGCTGCAACTTATCGAGACCCTGTCTCTAAATAAAATGTAAAAAAGGGCTGGGGATATAGCTCAGTGCTTAAACGCTCCTGGGTTCAATCCTTGATACAAAAAAAAAAAAAAAAAGTAAAGCACATTCTATGAATAAAAGCAACAGCAAAAAACTGAAAGATTGATGAGCGTCTACTCAAATTTAATATAGAAACGAAACCCTTTTCTGAGAGAACACTATTTTGCAGCCCATCACAGTGAAGAGTCCAAAACTGCACAGACTGTGACTCAAGGCTGAGGCACAGCTGGCTGACCTCTGAAAGCTCCCCAGAAGCCTTCGTCACACTCACATAGCCTGCCTGCTTTCCTGGTCTACAAACCACACAATCCTGTACCTGTTTTCAACTTCTGATGTTGTGTATGCCTCCAGACGATTCGGTAAGACAAAGAAGCAACCAGAGCCATGCCATAAAGATATATTTAGTGAACGAGGGAAGCTGCTTCAGAGGCTATGTGTCCACCTCCCACATGACTGCAGAGCTGTCACCTCCTGGATATTAAGTGGCATTGATGCTCCCCCTGGTCTGCAATACACTATAGGCTTAAAATATTCCCATGCCCTCTTCTCCAGGTAAAGTACAAAATATCTAGTCCCGAGTTATTAATTAACCATGGTGAATTTTTTTAATATTTATTTTTTAGTTGTAGTTGGGCACAATATCTTTATCCCTCTGATTTATTTTTTAAATATTTTTTTAGCTGTAGTTGGACATAATACCTTTATTTTATTTATTTTTATGTGATGCTGAGGATCAAACCCAGTGTCTTGCACATACTAGGCGAGCACTCTACCTCTGAGCCATAACCCCAGCCCTCCCTCTGATTTATTTTTATGTGGTGCTAGGGATCGGATCCAGGGCCTCACCTGTTCTAGGCAAGCACTCTACCACTGAGCCACAACCCTAGCCCACCATGGTGAATTTTTTTATTGTGTTTTTATTCCCAAAGATAAACAAACTCCTTAAAGTCAATTATTTGCTCTGTGAGAGCAAAAGAATTTAATGCAAAATGTCCAGTGTAGAATCTGAGAAACTATATGAGTCAAACCTCTAAAAGCCATTGTTCAACAGGCTAAGCTCTGGGAAGAATTAAAGCCCTGGCTCCATGAGGTCAAGGAATTGCATACGGTGTCAGTAGATCATACTTAAAATAATGAAGGTGAAAATAAACCTGAAACAATTATTACTTTTATCTCATTTTATTTTTTTTTAAGAGAGAGAAGAGACAGAGAATTTTTTCAATATTTATTTTTCAGTTTTCGGTGGACACAACATTTTTATTTTATTTATATAAGGTGGTGAGGATCGAACCCAGCGCCTCACGCATGCCAGGCGAACGCGTTACTGCTTGAGCCACATCCCCAGCCCCTTTTATCTCATTTTAGAACTCATTTGTCTTCATTATTTGAACAGTGACTCAATCTCTGCAATGTTTACTGCGACTGATTTTTGCAGAACTGGGACTGAAGCCAGGGCCCCTTGCATAGGCAAGCAATCTACCACTGAAACACATCAGGCCTGTTTTTGTTTTTGTTTTTTAATATTTTTAAAGTTATAGTTGGACACAATGCCTTTACTTTATTTATTGATATGTGGTGCTGAGGATCGAACCTGGTGCCTTGCACATGCTAGGCAAGCGCTCTATCACTAAGCCACAAGCCCAGCCCTTGTTTTTGTTTTGTTTTGAGACAGGGTCTCACTGAATTTCCCAGAGTGGCCTCGAACTCCTGGGCTCAAGTGATCCTCAAGCCTCAGCTTCCTAAGCAGCTAGGACCACAGGCCTGCACCACATGCCTGGAAGGTTTATTTTAATGTACATGGTTTTCCTGTCCATGGACTCACCTCACCCATCCACACTATAAGGATGTGGACTGGGAATGACAAAAACCTATCTTGCCTGGCTCCACATTCAGCCCTCTAATTAAATCCCTCCTGTAGCAGTCTAAAACCTAGAAATAAAACAATTTGACTCTTCTAAATACCACTTGAAAAATAAAAATAAACAGTCTTTAAACACTAATCCAATGGGAAAGTCCAATGTTCTTCTTTCAAAGGGCTCACTTGTCCTTTGAAATCATAGGAAACAAATTTTTAGAAAACCTTCATAAAAAATAATAATTAAAACCCATGTCTGCGCCAGACATGGTGGCACATGCCTGTAATCCCTGGGGCTCAGCAGGCTGAGGCAGGAGGATTGCAGCTTCAAAGCCAGCTTCAGCATCTTAGTGAAGCTATAAGCAACCTAATGAGACCCTGTCTCAAAATAAAAATTAAAAAGGGCTGGGGATGTGTCTCATTGGTAAACCACCCTTGGGTTCTGTCCCTGGTACCAAAAAACAAAAAACAATAAACCGGTGCCTGCACTTATGATAAGATCTAACAGTTCAGGCAGACAAGGTAACGAATTGATTGTACCATCTTTGCATTAGGAATTCAATATGTTACTTGACAGTGTGATGTGTACCTTTAGAGAAAACAGAAAGGAATAATATCCAATATCCAGACCCACAACTAATGCGCCACAATTCTATTTCAACAAAAAGCAACAGACATAAATATTAATTTGCACATTCAGTTGATTTACTTCTACTTTGAAGTAATCCAAGCAGAGATAATATACAAAACAGAAAATAGTTCTTACATGTACTAAAACTGTAC
This sequence comes from Marmota flaviventris, assembly GCF_047511675.1. Taxonomy (NCBI): domain Eukaryota; kingdom Metazoa; phylum Chordata; class Mammalia; order Rodentia; family Sciuridae; genus Marmota; species Marmota flaviventris. Next base: position 2,880,324 of record NC_092499.1, read on the forward strand.
TTCTGACTTAAGACAAGCAATTTTTTTTTTTTCACTCCTTCTTCTGGTGACTAGAAGAGAAAGCCTTGACTGACAGCTGCCTTTCTTCCCAAAAGGAACAATGAGAATTGACAAGTTTGGGGTGAACCCCTATCCAGCATCAAGCTATGCTTAATTAAACTGACAAATGTCAGGCAAAGTGGCACATGCCTGGGACCCCAGTGACTGAGGAAGCTAAGGTAGGAGGAGTGAAGTTCAAGGCCAGCCTGGGCAACTTAGCAAGACCCTATTTCAAAACAAAAAATAAAGAGCTGGGGAATGTAGCTCAATGGTAGAGAATTTGTCTAGCATGTCTGAAACCCTGGATTCAATCCCCAAAAAGGGCTGGGGATACAGCCCGTTGGTAGAGTGCTTATCTTGCATGTACAAAGCCTTGGGTTCAAACCCCAGCACAAAAAAAAAAAAAAAAGAACAACAAATCTCCCAAAAAATTCAAAACAAAAAAAGGGTTCACACTTTTTTTTTCTTTTTGGGGGCGGGGGGAGAATTGGGAATTGAACATTGAACCCAGGGGCATTTAACCACTGAGCTACATCCCAGCCCTTTTAATTTTGAGACAGGGTTATACTAAGTTGCTGAGGGCCTTGCTAAGTTGCTGAGTCTGGCCTTGAACATTCAATCCTCAGCCTCCCAAGTTGCTGGGATCACAGGCATGTGCCACCCCCTGCACCTGGCTGGGTTCACACTTTTTGAGAGCAACACTGGATGCCAAAGGCAATTAAACAAATGCCTCCAAATTTCTGAAGGGAAACTGTTTCTAAATTAAAATCCTAGGACCACACTTTCAATCAACTATAACTGTAAAAGAACATTTTCAGACAGACCAAAGCTCAAAAACTTTTACCTCCAGAGCACCCTTCTCAGGCTACTGAAGTGTGCTCAAGCAGAACAAAGGGATGAATCAAGAGAGGGAACAGAGGACACAGGCATCCCACACAAAAGATCCTCAGCAGGGGAGGAAGGATCCAAGGCTGTACCTGGGGCTGAATGAGTGCCAACTCTACAAAAGAAGGAGCTCCAAAGAAGGCAGAAAGGTGAAGAGGAAAAGGAATCACCATTGACTTAGAAACATTAAGACTGAGCCAACCAAACAACAAGCTGATCTGTGGGAGGCTGTGGAGAAGTCCACAGAAATCAGGTGTGGAAAGGAGGAGCACAGAAAGAGGCACTCCAAGGGTCATCATGAGAGGTCACTAATGAGAAAGACCCAGGAAGTAAGATACATGTGATATTTAGAAACAGTGGCAAGCATGCAAAAATCAACGCTCACTTCTAGTGAGCAACCACTTCTGGGAAATAGAAGGCAAATTGCCCCAAACAAGGCTCATGTGCTGTTCTCGCCTTGGCAACTGGCTCAAGTGGTGCATGCAGCCTGCCCCTGTAGGACTGCCATACCCACACCTTACTGAGCACAGTCAAGAAGCAAGGGCAGGAATGAAGTTCAACTGGGCTCTATTGCTACAGGAGAGTGGAGCAGCTGCAATTCATGAGAAGTGTCTAGGACAGATCTGTCTCTCTACTGCCTCTGCCCTGGCGATGTATTTCATCATTTATATCAGTATGGACTTAAGGATATTATTTTAGTTTAGGTTTTACCCATCTGCCAATTATTAAAAGTACATTATTTAAGTCAGGCACAGTTACACAAAGTGGTAATCCCATTAATTTGAGAACTGCAAATTCAAGGCCAGCCTGGGCAATTTAGCAAGGTCCTAAGCAACTTAGTGAGACCCTATCTCAAAATAAAAAATAAAAAAGGCTAGGGAGGCCACTCAGTGGTTAAGGTATCCCTGGGTTTAACCCCCAGTACCAAAAAAAAAAAAAAGAAAAGAAAAGAAACCACATTACTTAGTGCATTGCTCAAACTGTTCTGGCTCTAGCCACTGGGAGCTCTCAAACTGGCTCCAGTATCTTTTTCTTTCTTTTCTTTTCTTTTTTCTTTTGTTGTTGTTGTTGCTGCAGGAATGATCCCAGGGCCTTGTGCATGCTAGGTAAGTGCTCGGCCTCTTAGGTATGGGGTACCCCAGTCTGTGTCCTTTGACTCACGCCTATCCCTTGTGGGTCTTGAGTGCTACTTACTTCCTGGTGCTACAAGGTTCAGGCTCATCTTGTATCATCTTGTATCTCCCCTGCCCCAGCCCAGAATCACTCATTTCACCAAGGAATTCTGATAGACTGTAACACTGGTCTAGTGATGAGAAAAAGGCAAACCAAACCTGAAAGACATTGTACCAAATGCCTGACCAGCACTCCTCAAAACTGTCAACGTCACCACAACAGATTGAATGTGTGATCCCCCTACTATAGTTTGGAACTTAAATGTCTCCCAAAGGTTCATGTGTGAAAGACTTGGCACTACTGGGAGGTGATAGAAACCTTAAGAGATGAGACCTAATCTGGGCACAGGGGCACACACATGTAATCCCAGCTAATCAGGAGGCTGAGGTGGGAAGATTACTTGAGCACAGGAGTTTAAGGCCAGCCTGGGCAATAGAGGGGGGAGGGGAAAGAAAGACAGTGTGTGTGTGAGGGGGGGGCATGTCCTTGAAAAGACTTTGGGATCCTAGTCTCTTCCCCTCTCTTTTCTACCACCGCCCCAGTCCTGGCCAAAAGGTTAATGGCTTTGCTCTACAACACACATGCTGCCTTGTCATAGGCCTAAAAATCAACAGACCATGGTCTAAAACCTCCAAAGCTGTGAGCTAAAATAAACCATTTCTATCTATAAGTTGATTATCATGGGTATTTGTTACAGTAACAGAAAGTTAACACACCCTCAAATTCATGTTGACATTTTTAACTCCCAATGTGACAGTGTTAGGAGCTAGGGCCTTTGGGAGGTGAATGGATGACGAGAAGAACCTTCATGACAGAATTAGTACCCTTATAAAAGGGACCAGAGAGCTCTCTCACCTTCTTTCCACCCTATAAGGACACAAGGAGGCAGTGGCTACCCACAACCTGGAAGAAGGCTCTTGCCAAAACCATGCTGGGCACCTGATCTCATGGACTCCCAGCATACAGAACTGTAAGAGACACATTTCTGTTGTTCATAAGCCACTCAGTCTTGGGAACTTTATCATAAAAGCCCTAACAAACTAAGACAGTCATCAAAAACAAGGGAGGTCTAAGTCTAAGGATCTAGAGTTAAGATGACCAAGTGGATATGTGTCCTGGATGGAATCCCAAGACAGAGCGAGGACGTGAGGAAAGACCTAGTGACCACAAATAAAGTAGATTTAGTTAATAACATCCTCATGTTTATTCCACTATTGCCACAAATGCACCCATCGATGCAAGGTGTCAGCACTGGGGAAGCTGGGTAAAAGGCATACAGAAACTCGATCTTAAAAATTTCCCCAAAATCTAATGCCATTCTAAAACAAAGAGAAAACCAAAGAATGCATAACTTGATAAAAGCAAAACTGAAAAGTATATATGTAGTACGTATATTAAGAATTCATGCTAGGCATGGTGGCACACACCTGTAATCCCAGCAGCTCGAGAGGCTAAGGCAGGAGGATCAAGTATTCAAAACCAGCTTCAGCAACTAAGCAAGACCCTAAGCAACTCAGTGAGACTCTGTCTCTAAATACAATATAAAAAAGGCCAGTGGCTAAGCAACCCTGGGTTCAATGCCTGGTACAAAAAAAAAAAAAAAAAATCATGCCAGGCCCACATGTGGTTGCACATGCCTGTAATCCCAGCAATTTGGGAGTCTGAGGCACGAGGATCACAAGTTTAAGGCCTACCTGAGCAATTTAGTGTAATAAAAAATAAAAAGGGCTTGGGAAATAACTCAGTAGTAAAGCATCCTTGGGTTCAATCCCCAGTACTGCAAAGTAACAAAAAGATGATTGTTAGACAGACGGACAGAAACAAAGAAAGAAATTCATACTAGGCATGGTGGCACACACCTATAATCCCAGCAACTCAGGAGACTGAAGCAAAGAGGATCCCAAGTTCAAAGCCAGTCTGAGCAACTTAATGAGACCCTGTCTTTAAATAAAATCTAAAAAGGGGGTGGGGGGGGGGGTAGCACAGTGGTAGAGTACCAAAAATTAAAAAATAAAGAATTCACATCTGTCCAGCATTTTCATTTTTATACATCGTCATATGGGTATTATTTTACTGAACAACAACAAAGTCTGCAGGTGGTTCAGTCAATTGGCACCATAATTCCCACTTACACTGAGGAAACTGACCGATGCAATGATTGGCACTCACACTGCCAGACTAGGAATAGCGCATCCCTCCACTTCAGGAACACACTGCTCTCATGTGTATGTGCACACGCTCCACAATTCTGAAGTTTTCCAGGATGGAAAAGCACCTTACTGCCAGTCTAGGCCCATGGGATTTTCTTAAACCCTCAAATTCAGAAAGGACTTGACATTCTGCCACAATAAATAAAACAACCCAACACGGAGCCAAGAAAAGAACTGCTGAATGCACCGAATTCTTTATCAAACAGAAAGATGAAAGCAGAACTGGTTGGACTCTAAAAACTGGAATCTACAGCTGGACAGAATCTTCAAAAACTACTCCATATCTATATAGGCTTAATCTGTCACAGCTGAGCAGCGGAGCCTAGAGGCCATTATTTCATGCGATGACATTTCCCATCTCCAGAGCCTGGACACTGATCTACTTAGACTCCTTTCAAACCAGGCCCAATGAGCGCACACCACATCTCACTCTGCTCATCCTCAGGCAACACAATTTTCAATAGTCTGGTAAATTTTACCACAACCTTCTCCCTTTCTCAAAAATGAGTGAAAATAAATCAAAGGTCAGAGAAGGAAAAGGGAACCAACTCTGGTTTTATCAGGTGCCATTCAGCCAGTAGGTAAAACTCCCACGGTAAAAATAAGTTAGAAAAACCAAGTGCTCCCAAGGAATGTGATTATAGGTGTGTGCCACCATGCCTAGTATGAATTTCTTTCTTTGTTTCTGTCTGTCTGTCTGTCTAACAATCATCTTTTTGTTACTTTGCAGTAACAAAATTAGATGGAGGTGGGTGGCAGCACGAAACAGAGAACATACTAAAAATCACTGAACTGACCAGACAAGGTAACGCATGCCTGTAATGCCAGCAACTAGGTAAGGCAGGAGGATCACAGGTTCAAGGCCAGCCTGGACAATTTAATGAAATGCTGTCTCAAAATAAAAAATAAAAATAAAAAGGGCTAGGAATGTGGCTCAATGATGGAATGCCTGCCCAGCCTGGGAGAGCCCTGGATTCTACCCTAACACACCACACCACACATATGCATACAAACACACAGAGAACAAAGTAGTGACACACGCAACAACAAGGATAGTATGCCACCTGAAAGAACCAGATACAAATGGCACATATTATATAATTCCACTTGTATGAAATGTCCATGAAGACAGAAAATGGGCTAGTAGTTTCCAAGGGGGATGGTGAGTGACTGCTAAAAGATACAGGGTTTGGGGGGAGACAATGAAAACATTCTTAAATTAGTGCTGATGGTTGCAAAGCTCTATGAATTTTATCATACCTGATTTACACCACAATAAAAACATGTACAGGTTCTGTGTGTTTGTTTTTGTTTCTGCAGTGCTGGGAATCAAACACAAAGCCTCCTGCATGCTAGGCAAGCACTCTAACTCCAGAACTTCAATTAAATGAAGATCAAACAAAACAACCCATTTTGTGATCTAATCTTTTTTAGCTTTGTCAAGGAGTTGAAGAAAGCTTCACTTCTCAAATCCTTAGTTTATTCTATGATCCCATTTAAATAAAGAACATCAACAAAATATATTATGTTGTCTTTAATATATTTAGAAATTTCCAAATATACTACCATCATCACTGAGCCAAAGCAATGATAATACCAGTAGTAAAAATTACATATATATTGTTCTAAAATTTCAGAACAAAAATTATATAGTAAAGAGTCAAAGGGGGAATACGACTTGAAAGTAGTGAAACATATTCATATTGTGTAGGTCCAGTGGAGGTAGAGGAGAGGGGATGAGTGAGGAAGATCTAACAGTTTAAACATTAAAGTCAAGGTTCATTTTCCAGCAAAACCCCAAAAGGTCTTCTGAAGAGTCTCAACCTTTTTCAAACCACGATATCTTTAGATAAACATGAAAATATGGGCCTGAGGATATAGCACAGAGTGCTTGCCTTGCATGCACAAGGCCCTGGGTTCGATCCCCAGCACCAAAAAAAAAAAAAAAATACAATAAGGCACTCCTCTGTAGTCTGTATTTTTCTAAATGGAAAAAAATGTATATAAAATGGCTGGGGATATAGCTCAGTTGGTAGAGTGCTAGCCTTACATGCACAAGGCCCTGGGTTCAATCCCCAGCACAAAAAAAAAAAAGAACAATAAATAAATTCTGTATAGCTACCCATTTTCCCATGTCCTACCCTTTCCCAATGAAGAATCACTGTAGTGCTGGGGGTGTGGCACAGTGGTAGAGCACTTGCTTAACCTGCCAGGCCCCTAGGTCCCTTCCTCAGCAAAGAAAGGGAAGCAGGAAGGAAACGGATGTACACATTCTGCCTGAGGGCCGGGCTCCTCCAGCACTACCTCCTAGGCAGGAAGCTCATCTCCAGAGCTTCCCAAAAGAGCCCCTACACCTGAAAGTGTTCTGACTCATGGTTTCCTACTTGTCCTCTGCTACTCCTTTCCTCTAATCTAACTTAACCTAACCCTTTTATCCCCTCTTCAAACTTGAACCACAAGAATGAACCAAATAGAGGTATCCATGATGGCCAAGTAACCACAGAAAGTAAAACATATTCAAAAGACAGACGACAATACGTGCAGCAATTCTGAAACACCTCGCACTACTGTATAGAGGGGAAAAAAAATTGTTTGCCTTTGGGGGATTTTGTTGCAGACTTTCAGAACCAGGAAAATGAGGCACTTCCCCTGAGCCTGCTCACAGAGCCAGGGGGGTTGTTTGGAAATCCACCACCGCTGTGCTAGACCCTCCAGCTCTGCAATAACCCAGACTCACCACCCGTTTCAAGGTGTGCACATAACCCTGCAAGAGCTTACTTGCTCTTTTAAAAATTCACAGAGGGCTGTCTAGAACTGTGGCTGCACATGGGTGAAAAGATGTTTGCATCTCTGGCCCAGCTGTCAGTCCCCCTCTGCAGTCAGAGGGACTCCTGAAGCAAGATCACTGATCTGCTAGACCACAGGTCCATCACCTAGGAGCAAATTTTAAACACAACACTCTATAGGGAGAAGAACTATATGAAAATATAGAACATGTTTCTTCCTAAAACACGAATGAGTAAGTCCTAATGATCCAAATGTCCCTGGTTGAGCAAGCAGGAAAGAATGAACAGCTTCAACTAACTATATGATTAAGAGGATGAAGAGCAGGATGTCATAGGAATCTGGGAAGAAGACACTAGTGTGGGCAGTTTTAATTCTAGGCAGGGAAAGCAGTTCTTGATTGAACAGGAAAAATGTCAACAGATTAACCTAATGCCACAAAACTAGTTTATGCATTTAAGTGCTAATGAATGGAATAATTTTCTTTCCTAAAGAAAAATACAGAAAACATTTCTCAAAATGTTTTCTTTATTTTCCATGTTCTAAAAGAAATTATGAAGTTATTTGATTTTTTTAAATTTTTAGTTATAAATGGACACAATACCTTTATGTTTTTATTTATTTTTATGTGGTGCTGAGGATTGAACCAAGTGCCTCACACATGCTAGGCAAGCACTCTACGCTGAGCTACAACCCCAGCCCCAGAAAATGTTTTTAAAAAGCAGTTCTTATCAGGCACAGTGATGTAATCCCAGCAACTCAGGAGGCTAAGGAAGGAGAATCTAAGTTTGAGGCCAGCCTCACCAATTTAGCAAACTCTAAACAACTAGTAATTTTGAGACCCTGTGGCTCGGTGGTAAAAGGACCCCTGAGTTCAATCTCTTTTTTTTTTTTCTTTTTTATTTAGATAATATTTATTTTTCAGTTCTCGGCGGACACAACATCTTTGTTTGTATGTGGTGCTGAGGATCGAACCCGGGCCGCACGCATGCTAGGCGAGCGCGCTACCGCTTGAGCCACATCCCCAGCCCCGAGTTCAATCTCTGGTACCAAAAAGAAAAAAAAAACAGCAAAGAAAAAATATTTCTTCCTGCACACAGTGAGTTTAATCCCAACCACTTGGGTGGCTGAGGCAGGAGGATTACAAGTTAAGTTCCAGGCCAACTCACAGCTCATATAGCTCAGCAGTAGAGCATCTCTGAGTTCAATTCCCAGTACCATAAAAACAACAACAACAACAACAAAAAAAAAACTATTGGTTTATTAAAAGGCACAATTAGTTAAGTGACAGAGTGGGCAAAAATATTTGCAGCACATGTATCTGGCAAAGGACCTCTATCCAAAATATGTAAAGAACTTCTATACTCAATAATATTTTAAAAACCCAATTTATATTTTTTATTTTTCTCTCTTTCACTTTACAGAGATTTATCTTGTTCTATGTTTTGTCTATTTTCTCTGTGGTGATGGTGATTGAACCCAGTGCCTCAAGAACATTAGGCTTGTGCTTTACTGCTGAGCTACACCCCCAGTCCTAAGAGATTTATTTTGGTCGTGATTTTGCAGCTGAAGAACTCCAGTGTGGGCAGCCTCATCTGACGTGGCTTCATGCTGCATCCTAATATGCAGACAGTGCCACTCAGCCAGCCCAGCTTTTTAGAGAAGCAAAAGCCTTGAGTAGGCACTTGACAAAATCAGGTTACAAAAGGCCAAGACACACAGAAGCCGCCATCAGAACCTGCCACACACCTCTAGAGAACCTAAGATTTGACAGACAGGTGGTATCAAATGCTGGAGAGGATGGAAACCACCAGAACCACACACAGCTGGACAGAGCACAAAGAGACACAACCACTTCGGAAAATAGGAAGCATCTCTAAAAGTTAATCATACATCTACCGTGGAGCAACTGCATCCCTGGGTATTTACCCAAAATAAATTAAAATATATGTTTCACAGTCTGTACAAAGAGGAATAGCCCCCCAGATGCACACCAAGACAACTATCATGGCCTAGTCAAACAATAGAACAGTACTCAGGAGTAGAAAGGAATACCACAGAGACACATGCCCCAACATGAATGAATTTCAAAAATAGTATGCTAAAAAAAAAAGAGGCTGCATGGAGCCAGATATGGTGCCCACGCCTGTAATCCCAGCAACTCAGGGGGCCAAGACAGTAGCATTACAAGATCAAAGCCAACCTAGGTAACTTAGTGAGGCCCTCAGCATCTTAGTGAGACCCTGTCTCAAAACAAAAAATAAAAAGGGCTGGGGATGTGGCTCAGTGGTAGAGCCATATCCCGGGTTCAATCACAGTACCATGAAAGAGAAGGGGAGAGAAGGAGGGAGGTAAGGGGCTGGATGGGAAAACATATAATATATAGCCTTATGTATATTAAACTGGAGCGTAGGAAAACTAACCTATGGTGATAGAATCCAGTTGGTGCTGCTTGGAGGGGGAATGCCTGGTGGCTGAAAAAGAATCATAAAAAAATTTCTGGGCTGTATCTTGATACAAATTAATCACCAACTGAATGGTATATGTAAAATGTTAACATTTTACTATACATAAATTATATTTTAAATTTGTAAAAAATGTTTTTCAATATTTAATGCTGTATTATTCAGAAGTTACTCAGATGTTAACTGGAAGATGGTTACAAACTGTTTAGGAGACACTTCTCCCCAAGATTCTCTTACACACACCTACTCCATCAAGCACTGGGTTAGGAACCTCTATAAAGAGACTTTTTTTTTTTTTTATATTTATTTTTTAGTTTTCAGCGGACACAATATCTTTGTTTGTATGTGGTGCCGAGGATCAAACCAGGGTCCCTCGCATGCCAGGTGAGCGCGCTACAGCTTGAGCCACATCCCCAGCCCCTATAAAGAGACTTTACAGATGACCTTAAGACAGGGAGATTATCTAGGCAGGCCTGACCTAATCACATGAGCCCTTTAAGAGTGGCTCTAGTGGTCAGAGGCAGGAAGGCAGACACTCAAAAAGTTGGAGAGGAATTCAGAATAGGAAGCATCTCCACTGATGGCTTTGAAGAATGGAGGAGGCCAGGGAGCAGGGACAGCAGCTCTAGGACCAAGAGCAGTTCCCTGCTGACAGCCATTCATCAAAGAAAGGAGTTCCCTGGTCCTACCACCAAAATTAGTGAATTCCGTCACAACTCAAGAGCTCAGCAGAGTACCCTAGCTCCAGAAGTGAACAGCAAGGACACACAACTAGCACGTGAGAAATGAGCAGAGTTCCCATGGGAAATTAATATCAAGAGCATACCAAAAGTCCTTAGGACTTTATGACGTTTTAGTTAAAAGGAACAAAAGTTACGGATGAACCTTGTAAACACTATGAGGAGTGAAACACTCTGGTTGCAGAAGGGCAATTACTATAGGACTCCATGCATTTATCTAGGCAGCCAGAACCACAGAAACAGAAGCAGAAAGGTGGTTACCAGGCAGCTGGAGGGAGGAGGCCCAGTGTTTAGTGGACTCAGAATCTCAGTGCCATGAGATTAAACTGAGTTGCAGAGAGGCTGCAAACATGCAAAGATCCTTAACACTATTGAACAGTGCATGTATAAGTGGTTAAAATGTAACTCTTTAAAAAAAAAAAAAAAAAAAAGTGAAATTGGGGGCAAAGCTTTCCCTGATAAAGACAATTACAGGATTCACTTGAGGGTGAAGCTTCAAGTACTGCAAGGTGCTTCCAAGCTTGACTGTGGAAGCAGATGCATGGGTTAGCACCCTAACCTCGCAGCACTAACATGCCCTCTCACCTCCCACTCCTCACCAGGAAGATGGAGGTAGCCACAGCTCTGATCTTACTGGAACAGTGCTGGCATCACTGTGACATTTTAGTGATAGTAGTGCAGTGATCTCCAGAGGTGCCTGGACACAAACACCCATGATGTGCAGTGGAAGTCAAGAACAGCCCACAATCTCAGCTGGGCTAACTGGGATATTTTAGAACCAAGAAAGTGACTTCTACTTTATCCACATGCGCAGCTCTGCCTAAAATGTTGGTTTTGCTGCCAGATGTGGTGGCACACACCTGTAACCCCAGCAAGTCAGTAGGCCAAGGCAGGAGGATAGCAAGTTCCAGGTCAGCCTGGTCAACTTAGTGAAACCCTGTACCAAAGTAAAATTTAAAACAGGGCTGGAGGTATAGCTGAATGGTAGGGTATCCCTGGGCTCAATCCCCAGTAGTAGGGGAAAAAAAAATTTGTTGTATTTGTATTAATATTCACTTATCCATTTTGTATAAGTGTGGATAGCACATCAAGAATATTTAAAAAGTACAGATCCAAATTGCTTTCATCTGCCTCCAAACATACGTTAAAACCAAAACAAAACAATAATTCATTTCTGACTCACGAGTTTGCTACCTGGGTGGAAAGACATAAGGATACCCTGGTTAGGACATAGGGCTCTGGCTTGGGCTCCTACTTCCAGGGAAACCTGGAAGATTGCTGGTAACTTGTCTAGAGGCCAGACCCAACAGATGTTTTCAGTCCTATTCCTCCTCGACCTCTCAGCTACTGAATGGTGACCTCTTTTCCCAGTGTCCCAAAGTGTTCTTCTCCTTAGGGCTGCTCCACTGTCTATATACCAGAAGGTCACTTCACCTGGCCCTCAACATGGAGTAATCTAGACCATCAGCCTCAACCCTTGTCTAATTCCAGAACTGCATCTCCAGCTGCCCACTGGGGCCCCCACAAGCACCCCAGATTTATCATATCCAGAAGTCAGACAATCTTGTCGTCCTCCCACTTTCCCTATTGTGATGGGTGTCACCAACCAATGAGTCACCAAGTTAGAGATGAAGAAGTCATTGTAGATGCATTCCTTCAGCAAACACCTATGAAGTGCCTACTGGGTGCCAAGCCCTGCCCCTTCCTGAGATGAGGACTGCACAAGACAGTAAACAAAACAAGAAAACAATAGAGCAAAACAATGCAGCATTTAGGTAATGAGGAGGAGAAGAAAAGTCAGGCAAAGCAGAGACTACAGAGTGGAGCATGTTGCTCAAAACTCCACAGCTGGGTATGGTACCTGAGTGGGGCCAGAGGGAGGCCAGACAATACCAGGTCCAAGAGGGCACTGTTGAGAATCTTAGCAGAGAAGTGACATGGCCCACTGGTGCTTGCACAGGCCTGCCCTGGTACAAGGATGGGGCATCCTTGCCATCCCTCTACCTCCACCTGCAGCCTCTCCCCGGCACCAAGGCAGCCCACAGTACCCTAAATCATTTCCCTGGATGAAACTGCTCCTCTGCACCTCCTGCCACTGCCCTAATTCCAGACTCAAGGCCTCACTTCAGGTGAATAGCTGCCTCACTTGTTCATCCCAGCCACCAGCACCAGCCACACCACCTGCCTCACTATGTTAAGTCACAGACCCAGGCCCTGTCCATTCTAAATGCCACCTAGCTCCTTAGTCCTCCAATCCTCCTTGCAGCCCCAGAAGAAGAGCAGCCTCTGAGGTCCTCCACAGGTCCTCCACAGCAGACTGCCCTTGGGCCTGTTTCCTCCACTCAGCCCATAGCTCCAGGCCACCCTGACAATTGACACTTTCCTTCTAGTGTCTCTGAGGAATAGCTGCCTATCAATTGTCTCTAACCTCTATGGCTCTGCCCTGCCAGATTGACTGTCAGCTTTCTTCTCCAAATCTCTGGCCACTTAGGAGTGCCTGCCATTCAGGGCATTCTCAAGTCATTTAAAGCCATGCCTTCCCTGAAACCTGTCAAAAACTTACCAAGGGGCGCTGAGGTTGTGGTTCAGTGGTAGAGCACTCGCCTAGCATGTGCAAGGCGCTGGGTTTGATCCTCAGCACCACATAAAAATAAACAAATAAGGGCTGGGGCTGTAGCTCAGTGGCAGAGCGCTTGCCTAGCACGTGTTTGATCCTCAGCACCATATAAAAATAAACAAATAAAATAAAGGTGTGCTGTCCATCTACAACTACAAAAAACAAAACAAAAAAAAAAAACAGATTTTTTAATAAATAAATAAAATAAAGATATTGTGTCCAACTACAACTAAGAGAAAAAAAAATTAAATAAAAAATTAAAAAAAACTCACCAGGTCCTATTGCTCAGGCTTTTAATAATCCTGTCTTTGTAACATAAAATCTTGGTTTCTGATACTTCACTCATCTACTAAGAACTAATCTTAGCTACGTGTAGTGGCCCACTCCTGTAATCTCAGTGACTTAGAAGGCTGAGGCAGGAGTATTTGAGCTCCTAGCCAAGCATGGTACCACACCTGTAATCCTATCAGCTCCAGACCGCAAGTTCAAGTCTTGGCAACTTAGTAGTGATTCCCAGTCTGGAAATAAATTTTTTGAAAAAAAGAGGAATACTGGGGCTGGAGTTGTGGCTTAGGGGTAGCACACTTGCCTGTGTGAGGCCCTGGGTTCGATCCTCAGCACCGCATTAAAAAAAAAAAAAAATCCATTTACAACTAAAATAAAAAAATATATTAAAAAAAAAAAGAGGGGGCTAGGGATGTGGCTCAAGCGGTAGCGCGCTTGCCTGGCATGCGTGCGGCCCGGGTTCAATCCTCAGCACCACATACAAACAAAGATGTTGTGTCTGCCGAGAACTGAAAAATAAATATTAAAAAATTAAAAAAAAAAAAAAGAGGAATACTGGGGTTACAGCTCAGCAGTAGAGTGTTCGATGGGTCAATCCCCAGTGATAGAAAGAGAGAGAGAAGAAAGAAAGCTAGCTTGCTAAAGACCCTGCCTTGAAATTTAATTTTTTTTTTTTAAATTGGGGGTATAGCTCAGTGGTAGAGTGTCCCTGGGTTCAATCCCCAGTATGGGGGAGGGGGGGGGGATTAATCCTACATTAACTCAACTTTCAAATTTCTATTTCTCATTTTCTGTTTAAACCATCACATTTCAAAATTCTTTATACCCTTTAGAAAGTTATACACCTTTTTCCAACATGATGAACATGCTTAAGAATGTATCTTTTTAAAAATGAAAACATGGGGCTGGGGCAGCAGCTCAGTGGTAGGGCACTTGCCTAGGGTGTGTGAGGCCCTGGGTTCGATCCTGAGCACCACATAAAATGAAACAAATAAAGTCATGCTATCCATTAAAAAAAAAAAAAAAAATGAAAACATTTAGATAACTAAAGTAAGTGCTAATTGTGAGATACTTAGGATACTGTGTCCCTCTCCCCAGGAAAGTTTCCTCCCTCCTTGCTAAAGAAAATCCCCATCCTTTATACTCTTCTCATGCACTGTGCTTTCAGGAGACACTGCCAAGACAGGAGAGTAACTGGAGCTGCAGTGAAGCTACCGCCCAGTCTCACACCAATGGGGACCATCACAGGGCTGCCAGGCTCAACTGCAAGATGATGTTGCATTCTTTGATGGTTTGCAGAGTGCCTGTCTTCACACATATAATGTGAAATTTTAAATATTTAGTACCACTTTACCCTTACAAATGTTTAAGAAACAGCAATGAGTCAAATGTTCCACCATAACTGAAGCTTACAATCAGTCCACCAAAGAAGTAAATCCTTAGCTGTAATATGATTAAGAAGACTTAAGGTCGTACCAATTTCCTAATGGGTTTTTCACTGACCTATTACAATGTATTCAGAGTTGATTCTGATCAAAGGCTTAGTCATGCTGCCAAGGGAAAAACAAATAAACAAATAGCCTTGGAATTTAACAAAAAGAATCAAAGATGCAACCGGCCTTTTACACAGTAGTTTTAAACGGTATATTTCAAATACTTTGTTCTCACACTTTTTAAAGATACCATTTTCGCAGGTGCTCCTTGCTGTCACTTAATATGCATATTATTAACACATTTAAATAAAATAGCAGGCTGAAATAATTCTAACACAATAGACCTGGAATGGTCTAAAACCCTTGTTATAAAACCAACCACTCCATTACGCGTTATTTTTTTAATGCTTTAATGTTTAAAGGAAAAGGGAACGCCACGTGCGACACAGAAAAGCACTCCAGGACTGGGGCTGCTGCACGTTCAGAGGCCACGATGGCCCGGGACATTCTGAACCCGGTCAGTGAAAGAAAAGGCCCGCCTGACAGCGCGGATGACAGTGTCGCCCAGGGCGGTGCCGCGGAAAGGCGGGGACGGGCAGGAAGGGAACCATGGACAAAGCCGCCCGCCGCCCCTCGCCGCCTCCCCAGGCGGCCACAGCCCAGCCGCGCGGCTCCTGGCACACAGCTGTCGCGGCAGCGCCCGCCGGGAACCCCAGTCCCGAGGCACACGGATGGAGAGGGGACAGGGACCCGAGGCACGCGAATGGGGAGGGGTCAGGCAGAAACCGAGCCTTGACGGGAGCGAATGAAGATGGACAGGCACCCGAGCCTGCACCGACGCGGGCGGAGAGGGGACAGGGACTCGCGCCCAGAAGGGTGCGGACGAGGAGGGAACTGGAACCCGCGGCAGGAAGGACGCGGAGGAGGAGGAAGGGACAGGGACCAAGGCCGGAGGGGCGCGGACGAGGAGGGGACATGGACCCGAGCCTGGAAGGGCGCGGGTGACGAGATGACGGGACCTGAGGCCGGAGGGTCGCGGACGAGAAGGGGACAGGTACCCGAGCCTGGAGGGGCGCGGGTGACGAGGTCACGGGACCGAGGCTGGAGGGACGCGGTGAGGAAGGGACGGGAGCCGCCTCCAGGGCCGCGGTGGGCAGGACCGGGCCCGTGTCCGCGCCGCGCACTCACCGTCCGTTCGGAGGGCCGCGCTCGCTCGCGCTGTCGGCTGGGAGCGGCCGCCCGAGGCGCGGCGCCGCGGTCACCAGCGAGGAGCGCCTCCGCGGCCGCCCCGCTGCATCCCCGGCCGCCGGCCCGCGTACCCCGTACACTCCCAGCGCCTGCTCCGCCGCCGAAAATGGCGTCCCGGCGCCGCCCGCCCACAATGCCGCGCGCCGTGACGTCACCCGCCCTCGCGCCGCCGGGCGGGGCGCGGCCGGGGAAACTGAGGCGCGTGTGGGGCTGGGCGGCGGCTGGTCCCACGGGTTGCGCGGGGCAGCGCGCTAGGCTCCTGCCGGGGAGCCAAGCCTGCGAGTCCGCAACGACGCCGGTCTTCCGCGAGACCCCGCCCGGGGCCACGAGACGCTAGGGGTCGAGCTCCGGTGGTCGCCCGGCACTCGGTCCGCGCGCGGTCCGCGCCTCCTAAAGGAAGGGAGGAGGCTCGGGGCCTGGCCGAGCGCTCGGCCTCCGCCAGGCCTGCAGGGCGTGCCCGCTGGCCAGGAAGCCCCTGCGCTCCCACTGCAGGCACCCCAGCTGCAGGCCTGACTCAGCAGCCGGCTGGAGGGCTGAGTCAGCGACAAGGCTCTGCTTGCCTGCCAGGGCTGGAAAACCTTCCAGGCGCTTTTCACCCGGAGGGGTGCAGGTACCAGCCCCCGCCCGGCCGTGGGAACTGCTGCCCTCCTAGATAGTACCAGCAGCGCCTGCAGCCCTGGTCATCCTGCAGTTATGCCAGCAGCAATAAGGAGACAGAGGCTCCTGGGTTTTCCCAGGGAGCCCCGTTACTTTGGTCTGTTTTATAAATGCAAAGATGGGCGAACAAGGGTGGGAGCTCCTATGGGTAGCAGAGAAGCTCGGATCGGAGCAGGGAAAGGCATAGATAGGGCCAGTATCAAACCCTCTCCACACTGCCCTCAGTGATTCCAGATAAGCTGCAGGTTAGATGTCACCTGCTCCTCAACCATTGCCATAGGGCCGGTTGGACAATGCACAATAGTCGCCGTAAATGGCACCTGCAAAGCATCCACCGGTTCATGGCAAAGTTCCCCTGGAAAGAGAAGAGCCAGCTGAATAGGAGCCCGTTTATTTTTCTGGGCCTCTGGGCCCCTTGCTTCCTGTCACCCCAGCAAGATCCCATGATGACTTGTCTTCTCTCTGATTGCACTCTGTATGGGTAGCCAAGACTCTATCTCTTTGACATTTCTTTCCTTCTATCCCCATTGCCACCATTTTATTTTTCTTGTTCCTCTGTCCCCTCAACCAGTGTCTGTTCATCTTCTGTGGTCCTTCTGGGAAGAAGAACAGGATGCACTGATGAACCAGGCAGATAAAATCCCTGCTCTCCAGGAATTCAGTTCTAGTGGGGAGAGACAGGTGGTAAAGACAGGGAAATATCTGACCTTTATGAGATCTGAGACCCAGAGGATAGGAAGAAGCCCCCACAAGGCCAGCATAGAGCACTCCAGCACGTCTTTGGGCAGGAAGAGCCTGGAGTGTTGGGGAAGAAGAGGCCAAGTCATCCAACACATACACCAGTCCTGCCATGCTGCTCTCAGCACCAAGTCCAAACTCCTTAGCTTGGTCTACAGGGCCCACAAAACCTAATGTTACCAACTTCTGGTCCCCTGGACACCCTCACCTGTCCCTGAGTTCACCCTGCCCTTCCCCAACATCTCACCCCTACGGTGGTGTCCTCTCTGACTAGAATGTTCCCCCAGGTACTCTAGGACTCAGCCAAGAGTCATTTCTTTCAAGAAGCCTTCCCTGCCCATGCCAGCCTGAACAAGCCTTCCTCTGAGTTCCTACCTGTCCCTTCCCCTGAAGTTTACTGTGGTCAGTTTACAGGACCGCCTCCCCTTCAGCCTACATGCAGTAGAACAGGAAGCACCTGTGTCCTCATCAACCCCAAGCCCTGCCCAGCTCCTGCCACAGACTACACAGAGGCTATGAAGGCAAATGTAAGATGGGAAGATCAGACAGTCCCTTCTCCAGGTCTTCTTTGCCTGGCCCAGCCTCCTCTGATGAAATAGACATGAAAGATCCTTTTGAGTCCCTGAGTTCTGCCGTGGTCCTCAAGAGTTCCTGCCAGTCCTTGGAGCCATTAATGTCTGAAGTCCCCCCTTCCCTCCCCAAGTACTGTCTAGGGCCAAAAGACATGGACATTCTGCTCTACTCTCCTGAATATCCAGCAGTTCTAGTGGAGCCTCTCAGGATGCCTGCCCAGCAGGGGGCTGAAGCACATGAGTTTCCAACTCATCCTCAACTGGGGTCCCTCTCTGAGATGAGGAGCACCCCACTCACTGAACCACCTACCTGTGCTTTGACCCTCACAGCAACTCAGCAGGGCACCACACCACTGTCCCCATTTTTTGAGGTTTGGGGTTTGTTTTTTTTTTTTTTTTTTTTTTTGGCACTGGGGATTGAACTCAGGGGCACTGGACCACTGAGCCTCATCCCCACCCCTATTTTGTATTTGACTTAGAAACAGCATCTCACTGATTTGCTTAGTGCCTCACTGTTGCTGAGGCTAGCTTTGAACTCGTGATCCTCCTGCCTCAGCCTCCCAAACCACTAGGATTGCAGGCGTGTGCCACAATGCACGGCCCACTGTCCCCATTTTGCAGATGCTGCAGGGGTCCTGCAAGTTCCAGCATTTGCTTGTTGTCCTCTGGAGGCATCCACATTTCAGAATGAAGACAAAACCCTCCATGCCTCCCATGCAGCACCTGACGAGCCAAGAAGTTGGTGTCCAGTGGGAGCTCAGCAGGGCTACTGCAAGGCAGCAAACCCATTACTCTGCCCCTCCCAGTAAGCCTAGAGGAACAGGACCCTGAGGACAAAAATTGGGGGTTACCAAGATGAAGCCTAAACCTTTATTTATGCAGATGCTGGTACCTCTGATCATCTCTGGGGCAAGCAAACGACTGGAGGGTTGCAGAAAAGGCTGTGCCCTAAGGAAGCAGCAAGGGACCTTGGCCCTTCACCCACCCCACAAAGCAGGAGTAAGGGTTTCTCCAGCAGACAGAGAGAGGAGCAAGCTCTCCCCTTGCTCCCTTGAAATTACTCTCCCATTTGACAAAGGCAGTCTGTGTGGTGGGCACTGCCACCTCTGTCCTGCCTGTTTCTCCACCTTCTCCTTCCATGGCCCCTCCTGGCCTAGCAGGAGGCTTGGGGATGAGGACGAATCACAGGGTGTGCCGGCTTGGCATCCGGATCTTGGCTAATCTGGGCTCAGTCCTGCCTTGCTGCCAGCAGGTCACACCCTTTCTGGTCTCAGGCTTCAATTCTAAAAATGGAACTTGTATGGTTTCCACATTTTTTTTTTTCTTCACAGAGCTAGAGTTGCCCAACACAAAGCTCCAGGGACGGCTTCCTTCAGAACAAAGCAAAAATCAGTAGCAGCACATGGATGAGGAAGGGGCTCCCACCGGCCCTCACTGTCCCTGCCCCATCCTGTTCCTCTGAAAGGATGGGGGTTGAGGCCTGGGTCCCGATGGAGAGCCCAGGTCTTCTGAGGGAATGGGGCCTGAGGTTCTCCAGACGCTGGCAGGCCACCATGGCAATTCCTCCATGTTTTGAAGCCCAGGTCGGTGGCAGCTGGGTTCTTCAGTGTTCTAGAGCCCAGGTCCCTGCAGTCATGCCTTGACTGCACCCTCACATGCTGGGCAGACTGTACAGCTGGAGGAGGAAACCTCAGCCTCAAGAGGGCCGCTGCCCAGGGCTGGGATGTAGCTTAGTCATGATATGACTATATGCAAAGAAAAGAAGAAGAAGAAAACAAAAAGGATGGCTGCGCAAACTAGGTGCAGTGGCACACACCTGTAATCCCAGCAGCTTGGGAGGCTGAGGCAGGAGGATCATGAGTTCAAAGCCAGCCTCAGCAACTGAGGCCTTAAGCAACTTAGCAAGATCCTGTCTCAAAATAAAAAATAAAAAGGACTGGTATTGTAACTCAGTGGTTATGTACCCTGGATTCAATTCCCAGTATCAAAAAAAAAAGAAAGAAAGAGGGTACATGCCTAGCCACATACAGTACCCTGAGCACAGAGGTCTATAAATGAGGACAGATGCATAAAGGTGAACAGGAAGGACTTCTCTGCCACACAAAGGTGGTCCTGGCTGCATGCACATTTGTAGAGTCACCTCACACTTACTGAACCCAAATATGTCTCTTGACCTGAGCTGTGTGCTGGAAGGCTCACCCTTCAAGTGGCCAGGAGAATATTTATCCTACTTCGCTTCTGAATCATGAGTTGTGGTTGGGAAGTGCTGAGCCTTGTGTGCCTCTGGCATGGAAACTTGACCACTATATGTGGGTATCTAGAAAGGGCCCTGCTAAAAGCTGGGAGAGAGTCAGGCGTCAAGGTGATCCCAACAGTTCCAAGATGGCTTGACAAACACCATAATAGACAAACACTGGAGCTGGTGCTGGGCCCAGGTCCTGGGAACTGAGATTCTGTATCAGCATTCTCTGTGACATGTTACCATAATACACATGGACAGAAGCGTTGAAATGTGTGCAGCAAACCCCCACTTACTCATCACGGAGAGTCTACCATTTTGCCCTATTTGCTTATCAAGGGTCTCTCTTCCTATCTGTGTTCATCAGCTCTTCCTTTACCTGTGCATTTCTTTTTTTTTTTTAGAGAGAGAGAGAGAATTTTTTAATATTTATTTTTTAGTTTTCGGTGGACACAACATCTTTGTTTGTATGTGGTGCTGAGGATCGAACCCGGGCCGCACGCATGCCAGGCGAGCGCGCTACCACTTGAGCCAATTCCCCAGCCCATACATGTGCATTTCAAATTAATTTGCAAACAAACATCAGTACACTTTACCCCTAATTTCTTCAGCAATTCATATCCTTAAGTTCATATCCTTAAGTTCAATATTTGTAATTTCAGAGAACATTTACATATGGTGGAATACACACACCTTAAGGATGCCATTCAAAGAATTTTGTTTTACATTATATGTGCCTTTATTTCAGAAACTTTATTTCAGAAACTTTTTTTTTCTCCTTTCAGCATTTGGAATGGAACCCAGGCCTCATGAATGCTAGGCAAGTGCTCTATCATTGAGCTATATCCCAGTCCTTTAATTTTGAGAAAGGATCTTGCTGCATTTCCCAAGTTGGCCTCAAACTGACAATCCTCCTGCTAAAACCTCCCATATCACTGGGATTACAGGTGTGTGCTGTCACACTCGGTTAGTTTCTTTTTTAAAGCCATTTTATTGTTTTTTATTTTTTGTGATGCTGGGAATTGAACCCAAGGCCTTGCATGTGCTAGGCAAGGGCTCTATCACTAAACTACACCAATCCCAGCCATAGAGCCATTCATACTTTCACAGAAAATTTTGAGCAAAAAGTACAAAGAGTTCCCCCATACTTCCCCTTCCCATTATCACACTACTAGTGTAGTGTGTTTGTTAAAATTGATAGATCCATACTGATACATTAACCAAGCTCCAGAGTTGACCTGAGGCTCACTCTGTACTGCACATTGTATTGTGAATTCTGTAGGTTTTGACACATGCACAGTGATCTGAAGAGTTTTGAGAAAACATTCATCTGTGTATTGGAAACCCTACCAAGCAATGGGACATTTCCACCACAGTTCAGAGCCTGCAGACGAGAAGCCCCCCTCCTCCAGTATGACCTCATCTCAATCAATTTCATCTGTAGTGTAACTATTCCAAGTATGATCATGTTCTGAGTCATGGAGATAGGATTTCAACAAATAGATTTTGGGGGACACAGCTCAGCCCTAAAGAAACACAGCAGGGGTCAGGGCAGAGCATAGGGTGGCCAGCACAGTTCCCCAGTTACCCCACTCCTTTCCTCCTGCCCTCTTCTCTACTCCCCTAGGTGCTACATCTCCAAGAGAGGTGGGTATCTGTCCCTTCAGCCTGCTGCTGTCACCAGGCAGGCCCAGGAGCTTCCTCACCCACCTGACAATCCCTGGTTGGTTCCCAAATCCTCTCCCTCTGTCAGCCATCTTCTCATCACTATAACTAAATGCTTGAGATGACAACTTAAAAGAAAGGAGGTTTATTTTGGCTCACAATTTTGCAGGTTTCAGTCCATGATTGGCGGACCCAATTTTGGGGGCCTGTGGTGGTACATCATGGCAGTAGCACATGGCACAGCAAAGCCACTCACCTCATAATCAGGAAGCAAAAAAGAAAGAGAGGAAGAGATTAGGGTTCTACAATCTCACCTTTTTAAATTTTTTTTTAGTTGTAGATGGACATAATACCTTTATTTATTTATCTTTATGTGATGTTGAGGACCGAACCCAGTGCCTCACCCGTGCTAGGCGTGTGCTCTATCACTGAGCCACAACCCTAGCCTCCACAATCCCCTTTAAGGGCATGCCCCCAACCACCTCTCAAAGACTCCACCACCTCCCTACAGCATCACCCTGGGGACCAAGCTTTAAACACTGGAACTTCAGGGGCTGTTTGTAGCTCCGCGGGGGAGCATTGCCAGCACCAAAGAAAACTTTTTAAAGTAATAAAAAAAAAAAAAAGAAAGAAAGAAAAAAATCGCTGTAATCCCAGTGGCTCAGGAGGCTGAGGCAGGAGGATCACAAATTCAAAGCTAGCCTCAGCAACAGCGAGGCACTAAGCAACTCAGTGAGACCCTATCTCTAAATCAAATACAAAATAGGGCTGGGGAATGTGGCTCAGTGGTCAAGGACCCCTGAGTTCAATCCCTGGTATGCCCCCCACAAAAAAAACAAAAGACAAAAGAAATTTCCCAGGCTTCCCTTGGTCCCCAGGTCACAGGCCACCCTAGAGCCATCTCTACGGTCGGTCTTAGGCCCAGGAGGATCCACCTTGGGGACAGGCTGTGCAGGATGGAAACAGGAAATGCAGCAGGGCTGCCTCTATCTCTGAGTCCAGGAGCCCTGTTCCCTAGGCAGCACTTCTGCCCTCAGGTGGTCCACTCTTAGGATGGTCCAGCTTACCCAGTCAGGCTTCTAGCAGAGCTTCCTGGGATAAGCTCTGGAGTGAGTGTAAACTGGTGGATTAACAGCCATGTTGGCAGAAGAGAGCCATGTGTCTCTTCCTGCTGGACTCACAAGTGGGCCAAGCAGGGACCACAGGCCTCTGGCAGCATCAGAAGACAGAGGTTGGGATGGGACACTGGCCACAGTGGGGCTGAGGCTCAGCAGCAGCGCATGCAGATGCAGCCACCACACAGAGGAAATCCACAGCGGGGACAGAGCCAGTCCCCACCCAACCCACAGGGGGTGGGTTGCAGTCAAGTTCTGTGAATAAGCCCTAATGGCGCCATCTACTTAGGCCTGCAGGACAGATCCTGATGGGGCCTGGGCCTGGGAGAATATAGCAGACACTGAGCAAGAAACCAAGCAAAGGAGGTGGCTCTGCTGTGGGATAAGCTGGAAGATACTGAAGAGGACACGCTAGGCTTCAGAGGGAGACCTGGTGGTGAGCCACTGGGTTCAGGGGAGGTTCATTGCATCCAGTCCCCGTGACTTCCTTATCTACAGAACCTCATTAACCAGGTATGGCTTATGTCCCCCACTGCAGGCCCAGAACACCTCACACCCATTTCTCCTATTTCTCATGAGCACCACCCAGGGCAGAGAGCACCTTCCCTGTACAGATGGAGAAACTGAGGCTATCAGAGTGGGGAGAACTGGTGGCAAGGGCTTGACTCCAGTCTGGCCATCGGACCCACTGTAGGCTGCAGGAAGTAAGTCTGAAGCATTTAGTGTGGCACACTCTGGGAGCTGGCTCTTCAGGGAGACCATTAGCCATGCCTTGGCAACATCCTCAATCGATACTCTGGAAGCTGCTGCGCAGGAGGCCAAGTCCCTGGCACACAGGAAGCTCCTCTCCTTTCCCAGGACCACACATCAGCCAGGTCTCTTTCAAATGCTGTGGAGTCCTGCTGGTCCCCTCCTCAGCTCTGATTCTGGAAGTGTGGTCCTGTGGCTGTTGTGACAAATTACCATGACCTGGGAGCCAAAAACAACAGGAATCCATCTTCACAGTTCTGGAGGCAAAAAGGCTCAGCATCAACCGGTGGACAGGCTGGTTCTCTGGAGGCTCAGGGACCCTATTCCATACCCCTGTCTTGCTCCTGGAGGCTCCTCATGGCCCTTGATGCTGCTTGGTCCGCAGACACACCTCTCTGGTCTCCATCTTTGTGGCAACATGCTCTTCTTTTTTGTCTCCATGTGTAAAATTTCTCCTCCTCTTCAAGGACACTGTCCTTTGGATGTAGGGCTTCCCTAAGTCCTGGGTGACCTCCTGAGATCCTTGACACCCACAAGGACCTGATTCCAAGTGAGGCTACACTCAGGAGAGGGATAAGATGTGGATGCAAGTTTTGAAGGCCCTCTCAGCAGTCAGAGGCCTCTCCACAGGCAGGCTGGTCGGGAGGCCACAGTCCTCCTAGATAGAGGAGGCAAGTACATCTCCTGAGGGTCGACTGCTGATCTGTTCTCAGTGCAGCTCCATCCCAGGGCCTGTTCTTTTTTTGCTTTTAATTAAATCTATTTATTTTTTATTTGGTACTGAGGATTGAACCCAGAGGCACTTTACTACCACTGACTTGCATTAAAGTAATTTTCAGTTGATATATAGCAACATAAAAATTGTATGTATTTATAAGGTGTCATGAGCTGTTTCTATACATGTGAGCGCAGAGCCTCTTCAAGGAGAAGGAGGAGGAAGACAATTGTTTTCAGCTTGTCCTGGCAGATGCCTTTTTGGGGCCATGGGCCACCTCTTGTGCCTGGCAAGTGCCCTGGGCAGAAAATGCTCTTTGACCTGAATATCTAACAGACCAATGAACTTGCCCACTGAGGCCCAGCTTGACCATCAGCCCTCTGTGAGACAAGCTTATCTGTCAGCAAGTCCTGGCCTCTGTGAGGGCTCTCTGCAAGCTGAAATGCTCTCGGCCTATCACTACAGCAGCACTACCTAAGGAAGTCACACTGTGAACCCTAGTGTCACTGGAAATTTCCTGAAAGCCACAATTAAAAAAAAAAAAAAAAAAAGACAGGCACTATGGCACACACCCCTAATCCCAGCCACTCAGACTTGGGAAGCTGAGGCAGGAGGATGGCAAGTTTGAGACCAGCCTAAGCAACTGACTCAAAATTGAAAAATTTTTAAAAAGGGAGTGGGGGATGTGGCTCAGTGTTAGAGTGCCTGCCTAACCTGCAAAGTCCTGGGTTCCATCCCCAGTATCACACACACACACACACACAGCAAGAAAGAAAAAGAATAAAGAAAAAAAGCAGGTGTCATTAACTTTAACATGCATATATGTACATATATGTATATGCACACCCACATATATCATTCATCAGAAAATTTTATATAAGTATTATTAAAATTTACAAAATTAGATTGGGAGTGTAGCTCAGTGTAGTGTGTGTATCTTGCATGCACAAGGCCCTGAGTTCCATCCCTAACACCAAAAATAAAATCAAATATTAAGCCAGGTGTAATAGCACATGCGTATAATCTCAGCAGCTTGGTAGGCTGAGGCAAGAGGATCACAAGTTCAAGGCCAGCCTCAGCAACTTAGTGAGGCCCTAAGCAACTTAATGAGACCCTGTCTCAAAATAAAAAAATAAACGAAAAGGTCTGGGGATGTGGCTCAGTGGTTAAGTGCCCTGGGTTTAATCCCCAGTACCAAAATTAATTAATAATAAATTTAATTGTGGCAAAATAACATAACATTTTCACTTTGGCCACTTTAATTGGGCAGTTGGTGACATTATGTACAGTCATACTGTTGTGCAACCCTCAAATCATCACCAGAGAACTCTTTCATCTTCCCAAATGGGGCTGGGTCTTTGCAGGTAGCCTGCCACATTCCTCCACCTGGGACACCAAGCCAGGCCAGGGCTGCTGGATTTCCTGACCACAGGGCCATGCTTAGGGAGCTTCCAACTCCATTCTGGACACTGCTTTTTGTTTAAAATCAGATGTTCGTTGGCCCGGTACTGTTCCCAAGCTGCTGCCTGTCCTTCACAGCCAGCCTAGGCCGCTGTGCTGTTCTGCTAGGTATGGCTAAGGCTGGGGGCAAAAGCAAAGGAACTGTCAATCCTCTCTGGGGCTCTCTGCCTACCACTGTGGCTTTCCACCAGCACCAAGCCTTGGGCCTGACTCAATGACAAACTTGTCCTTGGGGATGAGTGGGGGCTTGGGGCAGTAGTGCAGTCAACCAGGGATGAAAGCTGCTCTGGCCAGCCATTCACCTCCTTCCCCCAACTCACCCTCCTCCCCCTGTACTTTTCCACCAATGGGTTGACTCAGGACAATGTGGAAACAATTATGACGATCAATAGCAAGTGGCTCAGAATGCAGCTGGAAGCAGCTGGAACGTTTCTGGGAGATGGATCAATTCATTTTCAACAGTATAAAAGCAAAGAGATGACTTTCCTGGCAGCCTGGTGAGCAGTGTCTGCCCTATGAGGAGGGTGCCATCCAGTGGGTGGGCAAAGGGCAGAAGGGAGGGGCCTTTGAGAGCCAGGTGGTCAAGTGCACAGCTGGATTCCCAGGGCAGTGACAGGCTGGGCAGGCATCAGTGCTGCTGAGCACCCGCTGGGTAAGCAGGTTCTCATAGAGCCTTCAGGCACACCCTGCCGTGAGGACCTACTGCTCTTGTGTGTAGTGGCTGGCTGCAAACACATATTCCCTGGCTACAACAGAGTGGCCTTGAAGACGCTGTGCTGCATGACGTCAGCCAGTCACAGAGACAAGTCCTGTGGGATTCCACTTAGGTGAGGTCCCCACAGCAGTCACATTCATAGAGGTAGGAGGCAGAGTGGGGCACTAGGGGATGGGGGATGGGAGTCCAGGATCAATGGGAAGAGTTTCCGTGGGGAAGATGAGAGAGTTCTGCAAAGGGCAGCGATGGCTGCACCAGGGTGCGCATACCTCACTCTGCTGAGGGTGGCTAGAGTGGTTTTTCTCTGCCCACAGACGCTGTCTTCATTTGGCCTTTCTGCAGTGAGGGCAGGAAGGGAGACTCAGAGGAAGGGACACCTCCCAGGAGGGTCAGGAAGGGATTCCTAAGAGGGATGCATCCCACCTCCCAGCAAGGTGTGCTGGGCATAGCACCTGCTCTCTTTTGCTCTCTCCAAGGGTTAGGCTGCCGCCCTGGACTAGGAGCTTTGGTTGCTCCTCCAGGCACCCTCCGGGCCTCTGGAGGCTGCAGCAGACACCTCCAGCCAGCTGGGTCCTGCCTTCAAGGTGCTGGTCCTGATGTCCACTGGGGTTCTCCTAGTTGTAGGGCCAGTTGAGCTGCCCAAGGTCCTGAAGAGGACTTTGCACAGGAGGCAAACTGCAGGGTCCTGAGCAGAGACCCTCCAGGAAAAGGGGTCACCTGGGCACCAAAAACCCCAGGACTGCCCTGTACAGCTTGAGTATGGCACCGGGGCTGATTTCAGCAGCTGGAAAGGTGCAGGAGCTGGCCCTGCAGGTAACTGGTGACTCCTTTACAGGTTACTTCACCACCAAGTGTGACTTGGAGGCAGAACAGGTCCCAACTTGGGGCAGGAGGAGGGAAGGCACAAGTGGGTAATGGTCCAGCAGGGCTGGTATTGTCAGTGGGACTGGATGGAGACAGGAACTGCTGCCATCTGGCTCTTGATAAGGTTGGTGGCTGACAGGGGTAGTTTAGCCAGGCCCTCCTGGCTGTGACCTGGCTATGAGCCTCAGTTGCACCCTCCATAGTGTCATGTAGCATGGTGTTGAGTACGGGGCCTGGCACTTGTGAAACACTTGTTAAAACCATTAGGGAAAAAATCCAGATTTCTTCATTTGTAATTAGCAATAGCAGAAAGAAAAGGACAAGAAGAGGCGACCCAGATGGCTGTGGGTGGAGTAGGGAGAGGACAGTCCCTGAAGAGAATGGGAACCAGCTGTGTGGCATAGGGACTGCAGCAGTGGCAGCAGCTCATCCTCTGAAAGTTGGTGGACAGGGAGAGGGCAACAGGGAAGAAGAGTTCTGCTGTGCAGGACGGGACCAAGGGAGGTCTGTGCAGGGAGGGGAGGCTGAGGGCTCAGGAGGAAAGTAGGGGTGCCGGGCAGGGCAGTCCTGGTGGAGGAACTGCTTGGCAGGGAGCATGACTGGTTTTGTTTCTTAAACAAACTTTCTGTTTTAGAGAAGTTTTCAGCTCCCAGCAAAACTGAGCAGAAGATAGAGCGCTCCCATGTACTCCGACCCCCACCCCCACCCAGTCTCCCCATCATCACACTCTTCTTTCGCCCAAGACTCTGTTGGTCTGAGTGTGTCAGGGAGCAGCAATAAACTGATGGGTGCAGAGCCTCACCCAGCACAGAGCAGGGCTGGGTACTTGCTGGATCAAGGGACAAGCTTCTAGATGTTCCCTCTCCTATTTCTTCAATGCCGGAGCCTGGATGGATCCTGGGAGATGCCAGAGTGGCAGTCAAGAGCAGGTCTGTGCAGCCAGACAGCACAGCTGTTCAAGTTGAAGGTAGACATAATGACCCTCAGAAAACATGGATCTCACCATGAAAAGTCTCTGAAGAGGGCTGGGGATGTGGCTCAAGCGGTAGTGCACTTGCCTGGCATGCTTGTGGCCCGGGTTTGATCCTCAGCACCACATACAAACAAAAACGTTGTGTCCGCCGAAAGCTAAAAAAAAATAAATATTAAAATTCTCTCTCTCTCTCTCTCTTAAAAAAAAAAATTAAAAAAAAAAAAAAGAAAAGTCTCTGAAGAGAAATCCAGGCATTCCAGCACAAATTCAGAAGATATATGTGAAAAAGAAATTACTTAGAAATAAAATATAGGTGTAAAATAAATATAGGTATAAAAAGGAATCTTACCAGGCCTAAGGGAAAACATTGGGGGTGTTCTGAGCAGGGACCCCGCTGCCAGAAGCAGGAAGCAGGAAGTCTCGTCTCCACTGGGCATTGTTAATACCAAGGCCTGGGGCAGACTGGCTCCTGCCCCAGCATCAGGACAAGGGGAAGACTTGCAGTCAGAGACCACACGCCCCACTGCTATTGACCTTGGTGTTTCGGAGGGCCACACTATAAATGATACTGTCCATAGACAGCACCCAACACAGAGCCAATTTTAAGACCTTTTTAATTTTTTTTTTTTTTTTTGGTAGTTGTAGGCAGCATGCCTTTATTTATTTATTTAATTTTTATGCGGTGCTAAGGATCGAACCCAGTGCCTCACACTTGCAAGTGCTCTGCCACTGAGTCACAGCCTCAGCCCCACATTTTAAGACATTTTTAGTCATAGTCTAAATATCAAAAAATATTTTATCAAGCAAACATTTTGTGGAAAAGTCAGTATAAAATACATTACTGAGGTAGCCTTTATTTTGTAGATATTTTAAAAAGCTCACAGAGCAACCTAGGAGGCTGAGGCAGGAGAATCACAAGTTCAAAGCCAGCCCTTAGCAATTTAGTGAGGCCCTATGTGACTTAGCGAGACCCTGTCTCAAAATAAAAAATAAAGGGCTGGGGTTGTAGCTCACTGGTAGAGTCACTTGCCTAGCATGTGTAAGGCACTGGGTTTGATTCTCAGCACTGCATAAAAGTAAATTAAAAAGTCCATAAAGAGAGAGAGAGAGAGAATTTTTTCAATATTTATTTTTTAGTTTTTGGTAGATACAACATCTTTATTTTATTTTTATGTGGTGCTGAGGATCGAACCCAGCGCCCCACACATGCCAGGCAAGCGCACTACCGCTTGAGCCACATCCCCAGCCCCTAAAAATATTTTTTTAAAAATAAATAAGTAAATAAATAAAAATATTTTTTTAAATAAATAAAAAGGGCTAGGGATATATGGCTCAGTGGTGAAGAGCCTCTGTGTTCAATCCCCAGTACCAAAGTGAAAATATTCTCAGAAACCCTTTATTTGAACTATTCTGGCTGTGACAGAATAATCTTAACCAAAAAAAAAAAAAAAAAATTAAAGAGTAAAAATTTTAGAATCAAAGTAACCTCAACTACAATTTAGCTACATTTATTTATGACCTGAAGTCATTAACTTTTTTTTTTTTTTTTTGGAAATAGGGATCAAACCCAGGGTCTTATGTGTACAGGTAAGCACCACCAACCACTCTACCATCCCCTGTCTTCATTTAATCCTTTTTTTTTTTTTTTGTACTGGGAATTGAACTCAGGGGCACTCAATCACTGAGCCACATCCCCAGTCCTATTTTGGACTTTTACTTTAGAGACAGGGTCTCATTGAGTTGCTTAGTGCCTCACTGTTGCTGAGGCTGACTTTTAATTTGTGATCCTCCTGCCTCAGCCTCCTGAGCTGCTGGGATTACAGGTGTGCCATTTAATCTTAAATGTTTAAAAATCCAGGTTGGGAATATATCTCAGTGGTACAGTGTTTGCCTAGCAGCACCAAGCCCTGGGTTCAATCCCCAGTACTGACAGAAAAAAAATAAAAAGACTGTACTTTTTATTTTTTAAAAAGCACTGCCACGAAAAATTACTGGTTAAATTTTGTCCTCATAATGTCAAGGGCAAACATGTAAAGTGATGATAAAATCCCACTGAAGGGCTGGGGGCAGCTTGGTGGTTCTGCACCAGCCCAGCAAGCCCAAGGCCCGGGCTTCTATCTGTAGTACCATAAAAAATAAATAAATAATAAAAAAGGTTGAAGAATCCAAAAAGGTAGCACAGTGAAGCATTTCTTGACACTTTGCATACAGCACTTAAAATCCAGCAGCACACTGAACACCAAGAATCAAGTCGAACCTCTTGGCACCAAAGACAGAACACCACTCAGGTAACTGTGACTACTACTCGCAGGTCTTCAGCCGGAACTATTCTTCTGCCAATGCTGGACCCCAACTTACCACATGGCTCATGTTGGATGACAAGTGCAG
The DNA here is from genome assembly GCF_047511675.1 of Marmota flaviventris. Classification (NCBI taxonomy): domain Eukaryota; kingdom Metazoa; phylum Chordata; class Mammalia; order Rodentia; family Sciuridae; genus Marmota; species Marmota flaviventris. Next base: position 2,911,055 of record NC_092499.1, read on the forward strand.
GAGATGCACAGGGTCTGTACAGAATGGAGACTTCTGAGCTGGGTGCGGTGGCACACACCTCTAATCCCTGTGGCTCAGGAGGCTGAGGCAAGAGAAATGCAAGTTCAATGCTAGCCTCAGCAACTTAAAGAGGCACTTAGCAATTCAGCTTTGTCTTCACACAGCTGTGCTTGTCTCTGGCTCACTTGTGAGCCACCCTTGAATACAGCACTCTTGGCCTGAGGATCTGAGGGGCTCCAGAGGGCACAAGTGAGAGTTCTGCTTGGCCCACAGCTCTGCTTCCCACTCTGTGCTTGCAGCCACTGCCACTGGATGGGGACTGGCTCTACCCACCAGTCACCCATTGGCTGGAAGACAGTGTCTCTGCAGGTGGTCCCTGGGATTGACACTATTTGGGGGCTTTGCTCACTGTGAGGATGGGCAATTCAGGTTGGGAGTGTAACTCAGTGGTACAGTGCTTGCCTAGCAGCCACCAAGCCTTGGTTCAAACCCCAGAGAACTGTAGTCCTGACACTCCCTGCCCACCTCTGACCAGAGCTCTTTGACCTTTCTTCCTGGAAACCCCAGGAAGAAAGACCCAGGATCCCTGAGGACCTTAGGGAGGTGAGCTGGCAATGAGATAAGCTATGTTACAACAGTCCTTGCACCATATGAACATTTGCCCTGGCCGCCAGCCGCCAGCCGCCAGCCACCAGCTGAGCTGAAGGGCACAGCCCATTTGCTCATGACTGTACTGTCTTTGCACCAGGCAGACCACTCAGGGTCTGAGAGGACCCTCAGCAGAAGCACTCCCCAGGAGTGTGCTAGCCAGCTTCCTATTGCTATGACAACAGGAACTACCTGAGGAAGGAAGGTTTATTTTGGCTTCATCCACGGCCGGCTGGGCTCCATTTCCTTTACCTGTGGTCAGGCAAAGCATCATGGCAAGGAGCACGTGGTGGAGCAGAGCTGCTCACCCTATGCTGGCCAGGTAGCAGAGAGGAAGGGGTGGGCCCCAAGAGCCCCTTGAAGGGCACACCTCCAGTGACCTACCTTCTCTCAACAGCACCATCAGCTGGGGGTCACTCCAGACCCAAACCTTAACATACGTCATCCAAGAGTCCCACAGTCACAACAATCACTGTGTCCCCCTCTACCCTTACAGGTACCCAGCAATTCTCCTCACCAGACTGTGAGGATGGAAGCTGAGGTCCTACCTCCCTACGACAGGGCAGGAGAGCTCGAGGGCATTTCTCTGTCATCGCTAGTCTCTTGGACAGAGACTGCCTCACCTATTCATGTTTCAAGATAACCATGCTATAGTCAGGGCCTGGGCCCTGCACACTCAATGACGTGCTACTAACTCACAGGTCAGGTAGTAATACTGCAGTGAGTGGACGCTTCACTTGGCAGCCACCAGCTTCCAAATATATTCCCATCACTGAGTCACTTTTTTCAAGTGAGTTTTATTAACATTTGTACACTGTTCTATCCTACATTGGTGAAATTCAAGACTCAGAAAACAGACATGCTGTGCTAGGCTTTATTTAACATTGCCTCTGTGATGACAAGCCAGCTTGGGACCGAGGTCAGGAGGGAGCAGGTGGTCCTGCCAGGAGTCGGAGGCCCAGGGCTCTCGTAAGTGGAACCCAGGTTCTGGTGGGCCAGCATCAGGATGGGCTCCTAACTGCTCCTCTTCTCTTGTTTCCATCTCAGCCTGTTCCAAATCCTCTCCAGGGCCACCTTCCCCATGAAGAAGGTGATGACAAAATTACGCTTGTACCAGTCTCTGCAGGGAAACAGGAGGCATCCAGGATGAGCCCCAGGGATGAGGCCTGACAAGCAAGCAGCTCCAGCAGAGGTGAATTTTGCTCTGCCCTCCTCCCCAGGTCTTCCCCTGCCCCAAGCTGTGTCTCCACAGAAGGCATCTCTCCTGCCCTCCCATCAGGACAGGTGCAGGTGAAGCACCTGCCCCCATCCTCTGGTCTTGCTGAAGGACTCCTAAGAGCCTGCCCTCTGTCTAGTGGCCTTCTTGGAGAGATAACTGAGGAGGGATGCAAGAGGACTAAAGAGCCACAGCCAGCAGGCTCTGCAGGAATCGTGGGTCAGTCTTGATGTGGCCCTTATTTGCATGACAGCACACAGCAGAAGCACTGCAGTGTGAGAAGCTAACTCCTGGCGAGCCTGACATCGTGATGTTCCATGTGCTCCTCCTGTGAGGGACCTGTGCTTCTGCGTAAGCTGATTCTAAGGAAACAGTTCATACTGTGCTGGGGGAGTCTGCACTGCCTGCCAGTTACTGGACAGAAGCTGACAGAAGCCTATACATGGGAGGAGCCTGGAGAGCTCATGTGAGGGGAGGTGCACAACAAAAGCTTGGGTCAAGCTGGGGACGCCGCAAGGACGACACATGTCTGTGCAGCTTCTATTTCAGAGTCACACAAGTGATTTCGGGACCTCAGTGTGAAGGAAGGAGAACAACCCAGGGTGCTAAGGCAGCCACAAGAGGTGAGCATGCTGGCTTTCTGCCACCTCCACACTCCCTGACTGAGGACATCTGTTTCCACCTGCTGATGTGAGGCTGCAGTGAGGAGCAGTGTCTAAGACAAATGGCTCAGGGAAGGCAAAACCGGAGTTCTGTCAGGACCAAGGTCTGGGATTCCGGAAAAGCCAGACTCCTGTCACTAGTGCAGACACCTGCCTGATGTATGGGTGGGAAGGGTGCCCTGTGCCATCCACATCAAGCCAGTGGGGAGCAGGTCTGGTGCAGACAGGCTCTTGGCCCGCACACTCACTTGGCTAAAAGCTTAACCAGCACAGAGAGATGCTCCACAGTCTTAGGAGCAGGACCCAGATGCTTCAGGACTAATCTTTGGTCAAGGCTCCTCTCAGGAGCTCATTCAGCCTCAACTATCATCAGTGTCCTCTTGGTCTTCCCTCACTTGCCCATCTGACTCTGTCACTGTTTTATATGTTTTTATTTTTTTTTAAACAAAGCCTTTTTTTTTTAAAAAAAGAGAGAGAGAGAGAGAGAATTTTAATATTTATTTTTTAGTTTTCGGCGGACACAACATCTTTGTTTGTATGTGGTGCTGAGGATCGAACCTGGGCCGCACGCATGCCAGGTGAGCGCGCTACCGCTTGAGCCACATCCCCTGCCCTTTTTAAATTTTTTAAAATACTTTTTTAGTTGCTGATAGATCTTTATTTATTTTCTTTTAATATGTGCTGCTGAGAATCGAACCCAGTGCCTCACACATACCAGGCACGTGCGCTACCACTGAGCCCCAGCCCCAGCCCCTGTCACTATTATTTTTTAAAGCAAATCTAAACTACCAATCTATCATTTCACCTGGATATACCAGTATATTACATGTTATCTTTTTTTTTTATTCCATCTTGGTATACATGTCAGTATTTTGATTTGATATTTATTAATATACTGTTTTGTTTTTATTTACTTTCTCAGTTTCCTTCTTTCTTGTTAATGTCCTTAGGATTAACTGTTGAGATCATATTAGATTGTTACACATTCTCATGTCTTGACATTCTGTAATCTCCCTACCTGATTGTAGTTGTTGTTTTGGGGGTTTGTGTGGGTGTGTGTGTGTGGGGGGGGTGTATGCGTGTTTAGCCTCTCTAAATGTACATGTATTTTTTTTCCTTTTTTTTAAATTTATTTTGATTTGTAATACATGATGGCAGAATTGCAATTCACTTCATATTACACATATAGAGCACATTTTTTCAAGTCACTGATTGTATACAAAGTATTTGTGTCTTATACATACCCTTAGGGTAATGATATCTCACTCATTCCACCATCATTCCTACCCCTTTGCCCCCTCCTTTCCCCTCCTTCCCCTTTGCCCTATCTAAAGTTCTTCCATTCCTCCCATGATCCCTCCCAATCGCTATTATGTGACTGCATCCTCATATCAAAGAAAACATTTGGCCTTCGGTTTTTTGAGATTGGCTTGCTTCACTTAGCTTTATATTCTCCAACTTCATCATCTGTAAATGCCATGATTTTATTCTCTTAATGCTGAGTAATGTTCCATTGTTTGTATATATACCACAGTTTCCCTATCCATTCATCTACTGAAGGGCATCTAGGTTGGTTATTATTAGCTATTTAGCTATTGTGAATTGTGCTGCTATAAACATTGATATGACTGTGTCCCTGTTTTATATGTTATCTATAACTCACTAAAATCTTTTTTTAAAACCCATAATCACCATACCATCACTGCATCTAAGATGATCCATAACTAATATATAGTCCCTGCCCAACCTTCTCCATCTGCCCAAATCTCTCTTTCATCCAAACATTTCTTTACAGCTGCTGTGTGTCAATCAGGGCCCAAACAAGCCTAGACATTACATGAATAGTCTACAATACCTGCCCCCTGTCCCTGCCGCTTTTTTGGTGCCAGAGATGACACTAAGGCCTTTGAGTATGCTGGAATGCTCTACCACCCTAGCCCCTTTTTTTGTTGTTTTCCTGGCTACTTGTTGAAGAGCCTGACTCACTGGCTTGCAGAATCCTCAGTGTTGGGCATCTTCGAGCTTCACCTCAAACACTGTCTTCTACGTTGCCCCTTTAGTATTTCCCTGCAAACCAGCATTTTGTTTGAAGGCCCAACCACATTGCAACTCCATCTTCTGTAAGAACCCTACACAGGGCATTATCTGTGCTTCCGTCCTGTCACAGAGGCTGTCCTGCTCCATGGTGTGTGTGCTGGGGCTGCAGGTGTGTCATCCTGACCCTTAATTATTCCATCCCCACCAGTCTTCCAGCCAGGGGTGTTGGCTGCCAGGGTGACTGTTGCGTAGGTCTGTTACTTCATTAGGAAAATGGGAACTTGCTAAGTCATCTCTCTGCATTGGTTGTCTTTCTCCTACAGAGGCAGTGCTGCTTTGTGTGGTCACCATGAGACACTGCTGGTGCAGGAAAGGCAGAAAAGTGGGGCATTCTTTGGAATTTTTCCTTCTGTTTACCAATTTCTAGACTAACGACTTGGTAGTGTGGCCATACTGAGGTGACCTGTAAGCTTCGACCAGTCATCTGGAATGCAAAGGAATGCATCTGCCTGACATCTTGTCAGCCACCACCTTTGGGAAGCTGACTGACAGCCTCCTTGCTTCCAGCCAGTCAATGTCTGCACTCAGCCTGCACCCTTCCTACCCTGCACAGGCTTCTCAAGGAAGCACAATGAACTAGTGTCCAAGGACTAGGAACAAGAACTGCCATGGCATCATGCCAATAATCCATGGCTGGCCATTTTATTTTAAAGTGAGAGTGAAGTGGACAAAATCATGCACTTCTACCTCTGATATAAATCTCAAAACTGCTAAATTCCGGTCAGAAAATAATTTTGCCCAATCCAACTTTTAGGAAGGAAAGAAACACTTACCTATTATAATACATGTGCTTCTGAAAATTTTTACTTAAAAATTCCTTATAAAAGTCAGCCATTTCTTCTGCATTCAAGGTTGCTTTTTGACCTGAAAGTAAAATTCAACATTAAGACTTCAGGACAAGTCAGGCACAGTGGTGCTTGCCTATAATCCCAGTCACTCAGAAGGCTGAGGTGGGAAGATCGAAAGTTCAAAGCCAGCCTTGACAACTTAGCAAAGACCTAAGCAACTTATAAGACTCTGCCTCAAAATAAAAAATAAAAAGGCTGGGGATATAGCTCAGTGGAAGTTCCCCTATCTTCAATCTCTAGCACCAAAAAAAAAAAAAAAAAAAAAAAAAAAGACTTCAGGACAAGAGATATCCAAAAAACCTATTAGAGCTAATAAACAAATTCAGCAAGCTTACAGGATACAAGATCAACACACAAATATCAATTTTATTTCTACACACTAGCAATAAACAAGCTGGTGTTGATTTCCTTTTGTTTGTTTTTTGTAGCATTTGGGATTAAACCCAGGCCTCACACACACTAGGCAAGCATTCTACCACTGAGCTACATTCCCAGCCCTTTTTACATTTCATTTAAACATAGTGTCTCACTAAGTTGCCCAGGCTGGCTTCATCTTGTGATCCTCTTGCCTCAGCCTCCTGAGTTGCTGGAATTATAGACATATGCCACTCACCTGACTGCAATGAATAATCTGAAATAAAATTAAGAAAACAACTCCACTCACTATAACATCAAAAAATAATAGACTTAAAACCAGACTTGATAGGGCACACCTGTAATCCCTGCTACTCAGGAAGCTGATACAGGAGGACTGCAAATTCAAGGCCAAAGTGGGTAACTTGTGAGACCTTGTCTCATGATAATAATTAAAAACAAAAAAGGCTGGGAGATGTAGCTCAGGGGTAGTGCGCCCCTAGCTTCCATCTCCAGTACCGCCAAAAAGTAAAAATTTAAAAATTACTATGGATGTAGTTTGGCAGTTCAGAGAGTAAGAACACTTGTCTAGCATGCACACCACACTGGGTTCAACCCCCAGTTCCACACACACAAAAAGACAGACATATGAATGAAGCTAGAGGCTATCATGCTAAGTGAAATAAGTCCATCCCAAAAAACCAAAGGCTGAAGGTTCTCTCCGATATTCAGATGCTAACAAACAACAAGAGGGGGTTGGGAGGGAAGAATAGAAGTTCACCGGATTAGACAAAGAGGAATGAAAGGAAGGAAGGGGGGTGGAAATAGGAAAGACAGTAGAATGAATCAGACATAACTTTGCTTTGCTCATATATGAATACATGACCAGTGAAACTGCTCATCGTGTACAACCACAAGAATGGGATCCAAATTGGAATAAGTAATACTCCGTGTTTGTAAACTACGTCAAAATATACTCTACTGGGGCCAAGGATGTAGCTCAGTTGGTAGAGTGCTTGTCTTGTACACACAAGGCCCTGGGTTCAATCCCTAGCACCACCACAAAAAAAAAAAAGAAAACTGGGCTGGGGATGTGGCTCAAGCAGTAGCGCGCTCGCCTGGCATTGGGATCCGGGTTCGATCCTCAGCACCACATACAAACAAAGATGTTGTGTCCGCCGAAAACTAAAAAATAAATATTAAAAAGAATGGTAAGAAAGAAAACCAAGATGCCAACTGAAAACAGGAGTGATGGTGAAGACAGGAAAGAAATTTGAATCAGTATAGCTACACTGGAAGGCAAGGGACCCTGGTCCACAGTCCTGCCTTTTGTGGCCCTGACAAGAAGCTCTAGGTTTAAACTAAGGGAGACCTGAAGTGGGGCAAGAAGCATGCATAATAACACAATCTTGGTCAAACTGTGGGCTGAGTGACAGCAGCTTCTTTTGCTCAGATGAGACAACTCTTGGTGGGCTCCTGGACAACTTTAGGATGGAGCCTGGGTGCCACAAAGATCAAGTCTTGGTGAGGATGTGGGGAAAAAGGTTCACTCATACACTGTTGTTGGGACTGCAACTATTGTGGAAAGCAGTGTGAAAATTCCTCAGAAAACTTAGAATAAAACCACTATTTGACCCAGCTATCCCACTCTGTGGTTTATATCCAAAGGACTTAAAATCAGCATACTACAGTGATGCAGCCACATCAATGTTTATAGCAGCTCAACTCACAATACCTAAACTATGGAACCAAACTAGATGCCCTTCAACAGATGAGTGGATAAAGAAAATATGGTATATATACACACCAGAAAATTACCCAACCTTTAAGAAGAATGAAATTTTCATGTTTGTTGGTAAATGAATGGAGCTGGAGAATATCAGGCTAAGCAAAATAAGTCAATTGCAAAGAACCAAAGGCCGAATGTTATCTCTGAAATGCAGATGCTAATTCACAGTAAGAGGAAGGAGCTAGGGAAGAATAGAAGTACTTTAGATTAGACAAAGGGGAGTGAAGGGAGGGGAGGGGGTGTGGAGGTAGGAAGGTTAGTAGAATGAATTGAACTTTATTACCCTACTGGTTTAATTCCACATTACAGGGGCTGGGGATGTGGCTCAAGCGGTAGCGCGCTCGCCTGGCATGCGTGCGGCCCGGGTTCGATCCTCAGCACCACATACAAACAAAGATGTTGTGTCCGCTAAAAAATAAATATTAAAAAATTCTCTCTCTCTCTTAAAAAAATAATAATAATTCCACATTACATGTACACATCATGTATAATCAGAAGAATGAGACGTTATACTCCATTTATGTATGATGATGCATTCTACCATCATGTATAACTAATTAAGGAAAAAAAAAAAAAGACCAAGCCTTGATTAGAAGTCTAACTCAATCTCCAGGGCAGGGCAGGGCTGGAGATGGAGCTGATCACAGATGGCCAATGACTTAATCCACCATGCCTGCCTAATGAAATCTCCAGGAAGCCCCTACACCTTGGGGTTCAGAGGGCTTCCAGGATGGCACACTCTTCAGGTGCTGGGAGGTGGCATGAGGAAGAGGCATGGTAGTCTGTGCCCCAAACCTAGCCCCCAAGTGTCTCTCTTCTAGCTTTTCCTGATTGGTATTCTTTGTAATAAACCAGTAGCAGTAAGTAAGTCACTTCTAAAAATTCTGTTCCAGCAAATTACAAAGCCTTCAAAGGGAGTCAGAGAGACCCTGACTTATAGCTTGTCAGTTACAAGTCTGGGAGGTGGGACTGGCCTTTGAAGTGGGAGCAGTCTTGGGGACTGAGCCCTTTAACCTGTGGGATTTGACAGCAACTCCAGGAAGAATGTATCAGAATTGAATTGAATTGCTAGACACCCAGTTGGTATGGAGAACTGGACAAATAGGGTTGAAAAATATAACCATGTAGCTGGGCACGCCTGTAATCTCAGCTACTGGTGAGGCTGAGGCAGGAGGATCGCAAGTTTAAGATCAACTTGGGATCAGTGAGATCCTTTATCAAAATAAAATAAAAGGGCTGGGGTGTGGGGTGTGGCTCAATGATAGAGTACTTATCTAGCATGGAGGCCCCAGGTTCCATCCCCTATAAGGCAAAAAAAAAAGGAAAGAAAGAAAAAGAAACAACCAAAACAACAACAACAAAACAATACCAATACCATGAACTTGGTGTCAGGAGGAAGAGACCTGTGGATCCACAGCTGCATGAGTCATAGTCAAAGAAGGAACAACAAACATCCTTCAACTGAGGGACAGAGAAAACGCACTCCATCCATAGCATGGAACAGCATTTGGTCATAAGGAAGGATCTCGGAAGCACTGTAACATGGACAAGCTGGACACAGGGTAAGCATGCTGTAACATGGACGAGCTGGACGCAGGGTAAGCCCAGGTGGAGGCAGCAGGCAGATACACGCTGCATGATCCATTATCTGCCATGTGCAGAACAGGTAACTCCAGATACAGACAGCAGACTGGTGCCTTTGGGGTCTGGAGGGAACTGAAACTGACTGTTAACAGGTAGAGATTTCCCTCTGTGCAGATGGAAATGTCCTGGGATTAGACATGATGTGCGGATGATCTGTGAACCCTAAAAACCCAGAATTACACACTTTCAAAGGGTCAATTTTAAGGTATGTGGATTATAACTCAGAAAGGAAAAAAAGACTAAGGGCCAAAAAGTTAGATGCTGTATCATCAGACCTACTAATTACAGGAGACTCCATGCCCTATGCAGGCCATGGCACATGCCTGCCTTGCCATGCTGGGCCAGTGTGCACAGACCCTCACCAAGGAGCTGTGACGGGGCAGTGAGGAGCCTCCCAGCCCGGGGAAGGCAGGAGCCTGCCTGCTCAGTGGGCTCAGAACACTGAGTGAGGGTGCTGGGCGGGGGGCTGGTGCAGGGACAGACACAGCCCATCCCCATGGTTGGGTGGTGCCACTCTCGGAATCACCCATTCACAAGCCCCAAGAAGGCCCTGGCAGAAATCTGCAGAGCAGCTCAGGCCCAGGCTCTTGCACCAGCAGTGGTGGGTGAGAGAATGAGATTGTGTGGTGGGGAAAGGGTGAGAGAGTGCACCCTGGCTTCCAGGCCCAAGCCCTGAACAAGAACTACCATCTCCTATAAGAGCCTGGGCACTACACTCAGGGCTGAGTCAGAGAAGCAGCCAGGCTCCTGCTCCCACCCTGTAGGGGTGTTATGCTCTAATCCCCTGCCATCCACCTCCAGCAGAGCCGTGGCCTGGCAGCATGGCTATGCTGAGGCCACAGCCCACTGGGATGCTCAGGTCAGTCAGCTGGGAGCTGACCAAGTGCATGTTCCCAGACAGAAACAAGCACACTGTCCCCTTACAACAGAGGCCAGGAGCCACACTGCTCTGGCACCCGCCAGGCCCAAGCAGTAGTGTGTGTGGCTGGAGCAGATGGTGGCTCAGCTCCGCAGCACTGCTGTATCCAGCCTTGGCTCTGCCACTCACTAGGCAGTGCAGGCGACTTCCTATCTGTGCCTCTGTTTACTCAATTGCACAATGCAGGCAATGGCCACGGTGTCCCATGCACTACTGCTGACACAGAGCAAGGCGAGTGTCAGACTCTGGTCACGGCTCAGCAGTTATCTACTATGCAATGCACACAAGGCAGTTTATTCACAAGTCCTCTCCTGGCCAGTCTTCCTATTACCCTGTCTTCCCCTGCTGCCCTCCTGCTCAGCACCCTCTCCTCTTATTTCCTCCCTACTTTCCTGCTAGTTTTCTCGGATCTACACACCTGGCAGTGCAGTGTCCCAGTAACCCTCTGTCTGAAGACTCCCCTCCTGCCCCACTGGCATGTCCACAGCTCTGCCCCCTCCAACCTGTCCCCAGTGAGGAGGACCATGCTGGGACTCAAGGACCATGACTGACTAGGAGGATGGAAGCTACTTGAGCAAAGATGGGAGCAAGTAATTAACTGAGGGGCAAGAGGTGACAAAGGCTTACAGGAAAGATGACTTGTGGGCTGGTGTGAAAGATGAACAGGGCCCTGCAGGGTAGAGGGGGTCACTCCAGGCCAAGGACCAGGCCAGGAAGGAGGGCAGGTGGAGGTGCAAGGAGGTGCTCTGAATGAGGGACAGTGGTGCCAGGCTGAAGAGTACCAGAGCGGAGTCCAGAGGTAGGCACAGGGTGGATGAGGGCAAGCAGCAGCAGCAGCTTTGAGGGAGGTGGCCTTCATGGTCCTTAGAGCTGTGTGCCTCCCAATAGTTGAGTGCAGTAGTAGCACATGCCTGTAATCCCAGCAGCTCACAAGGATCACAAGTTTGAGGCCAGCCTCAGCAACTTAGCAAAACCCTAAGTAATTTAGCAAGACCTTATCTCAAAATGGAAAATAAAAAAGAGCTGGAATGTGGCTCAGTGGTTAAGTGCCCCTGGATTCAATCCTCATTATCAAAAGAGAGAGAGAGAATGAATTGTGGCCCCCAAGTCAGCTTCTGAGGCCTCTCTTAGCCTTTCATGGCCACATGAGGAACTGAAGAGGTGGGAAAAGCAGCTCCTCCCAGCAGCAGCAGTGGAACTGTTCCACTGGATAGACAGAGCCAGTCTCTGTCCCCAACAAGCTGTGTGGCCTTGAACGATGACTTCCTGTGCCGTTCCCTCATCTCCAGCATGTGGTCATAAAAGCACACCCTCATAGGCAGCTCTGAGACCTGGCAATGGTCAGCGAGGCAGGAGGGACACTGAATGCAGACTAAGCAGCACTGCCATGCCCAAGGACTCCCAAGGGGCTCTCAGGATAGGCCTGTGGGCACCTCAGTGCCAACACCCCTAGGCAGATGCTCTGTAGAAAGCAAGGGTACCAGGAATCTTTGCAAGTGGCTCATCTCCACAGCTGCCAGCACTGCAGCTTGTTACCGAACATAAGTGGGAGTGGGGGAGGGGAAGCAATCCATCCCATCACCACTGATGGGGCGCTGACCGGGTGCTTTAGACATCAGCTGATAGAAAACCCAGCTCCTGAAGAACAAGTACATAAGTGATAAAAGAAACAAGAAGGAACCCTCTCGCCCACTGTGCTGCCCACCTTACAGTGACATTTAATTTAGGGACAACAGAATGGAAGTCAACGTATTTTGCTTTCTGTACCTGGAGAAGACCAAGAGTTTCCCCCATGGCTAGTCATCCAGTAAACATGCAGTGAGTGGATGGGCCACTCAAGCCCTATCTATCCCACTATTTTTGGATTCAGAGACACTTTCTGCCCTTTGCAATTAAAGATAATTCTACAAGGGACACCCCGCTAAACTTGCATATTCCCCACAGTGAGACAGATGTTGGCGAGACAGTTCTGGCCTTTACTCTCCTGCTTTCTGGCATGTGTGTGACATGTGCAGCTAGACCCTCATGTGAACTTCATGCTGCACCAACCATCAAGCTCACTCCACCAGCACAGTCTCTCAGCAGGAAAATCATCCTGTGAATGCAGAAAACACAAAACCATGCCTTGTTGTTTCAGATACACTACAAAGTTTGGAGTCTGACAACTTTTTCTCCTCACAATCACTTTGTTACTAACAAAAACTTGGTGCAGCTTTTTCAAAAGTCCAAATGGGCCGTGTCATCTCTGCCACTAGTGCTCACCCATCTACTGTTCATGGCTAACTGTACATGTCTGCACACTGACCCCTTTGTCTGCCCAGCCCCCCAGGCTGCCTCCATCCTGCATTTCCATGGCAGCAGCCCGGCTCATTCAACACAAGCCCGCCTCTGCCTGGCTAACAGGGCTCAGCAGCTGGAAGTCTGCCTGGGGAAAGGCCAGCCTCAGGCTGGCTTCACTGACTGTGAGGGAGACAAACCGGGGTGGGGGGAGGCATGGGAAGCCAGTTTACAGAAGGGTAAAAGAGTAGGAGACAAAAGTTTAAAAATGAAAAGGAAAAAGGAAGGAATCCAAGCATTGCTGATTCCACTAAAGACAGGCCATGGCAGAGGCTCTGCTCCACCAGCTCTTGGGTGCTGAGCCTCCTGCAGCATCACGGGAGACATCACAGGAGTCCTAAGGACACAGGATGTTTTCACTTCCCACATTGCTACAGTTTGGCTCTAGAATGTCCCCAAAGGCCATGTGTTGAAGACATGGTCCTCAGAGTGGCACAAGAGGAGGCAGAGAAACCTTTAGGAAGTGGGGCCCATGGGAGGTCATTGGGTCACAGGGGCATGCTCTCAGAGGGGACTGAGGGCCACTTCCTCTCACTCCTGTTTCCTGGGTATGAAATGAGCAGTGTGCTCTGCCACATGCTCCAGCCACTACCATACAAACAGAGGCCTGAAGCAACAGGTCCACCCAATCTGGAGCTAGGACCTGCAGAACGTGAGCCAAGCAGACCCCCTCTATTCTTTTTTTTTTTTTTTTGGTGCTCTTCAACCCAGCTGCACCCTCAGTTCATCAACATTACGCTTTTAATTATACATTTCAGAATGACTAGCTGACACACACCACCCTAAAGAGCTGTTGTTTTTGTGGTAATAGCACTACATCTACTCTCAACACCCTTTAGGAACAGTACACTACTAATTGCAATCACCATGATGTCCAATGGGTTGCTGAATGTACTCAACCCACCCCTCTCGTTGGGACTTCCTGTCCTCTGACAAGCAGCTTCCCTCCCCACGACTGAACAGCTGCCAAAATGGATGGCTTGGTTCATGCTCCCTCTCCCTGATACATGCTGTTGTTTTGTTACCAAATTAATTTTAAAATCTCACTTAAGGCCAGCCTTTCAACATTTAGCAGAACATCAATAGGATGCTGTGCTATTAATAAGACTGAAAATAACCTCTCCCATCTGCTAGGAGAGTAGCTAGTTCCCAACCCACTTCTGCAGCAGGAGCCAGCCTGCTACTACCTGATACAGACCCCCCCACACACACTCACACACCAAAAACACAGAAAAGGGGATGAACTGAGGGCTGCTGAAACCCAGCAGGCCCTGGAGACCTGACTCCTTCAGGCAGAATCTAGGTTCTACCTCTTCACTGTGGGATCTGGGTGGGGATTCTGCCATCAGTAAGCTTCAGGCTCCTCAACTGTAAAATGGTAAAATCATCAGCACCTCCTTCATTTGGTCTTTGTGGATGATACATGCAAGGACTTAGCATAGTGCCTCAGAGCCAGGACCCCCATTAAGTCTGAGCTGCCATTCTTGTGTTACTGACAGGGCACAGTACCCTTTCCTGCTGCTGCCCCACCAGACCTGGCCTGTCAGTATACCTGAGATAGGTGAGGCGGAAGCCAGGTTTCTCATGCTGGGCTGGGGTGCAGTTCAGTGGTGGAGACCCTGCCCAGCAGGCATGGAGGAGGCCTGGGTTCAATCCCCAGCACTGCCCAAAAGAGAGAGACAGAAAAGTTGCCCCTGCCTCCCCCAGCACATTCTTCTGCATGAATCCTGGCCAGACTAGGGATAAACAAGAAGGCAATGGTACTTCAGCCCAAGGACAGACTTGGCTTTTGGCGTCAATGGTTCTGGATTTTCCATGAGAATAATGTCTCTCTCTCTCTCTTTTTTTTTTTCCCCCTTGGTACTGGGGATTGAACTCAGGGGCACTCAACCACTGAGCCACATCCCAGCCCTATTTTGTATTTTATTTAGAGACAGGTTCTCAATGAGTTGCTTAATGTCTCACTTTGAACTCATGATCCTCCTGCCTCAGCCTCTCAAGCCTCTGAGATTGCAGGTGTGGCCACCGTACCTGGCTCCCAGCCCTTTTCTATATATATTTTAGTGACAGGGTCTCGCTAAGTTGTTTAAGGCCTCGCTAAGTTGCTGAGGCTGACTTTGAACGCACAATCCTTATGCTTCAGCCTCCCAAGCCTCTGGGATTACAGGTATTTGCCACTGGGCCTGACAAGAGCATAATGTCTTGACGGTAGACATCTACTTAAAAAACAGTATGAAATGTTATTAAGGCCTGATATCAAAACCTAGAGAAAATGTCAAAGCTTATTTTGAGCACTAGACTTTTTGGCCAAAAAGAAAATGGTAGTATTGGTAGATAAAGGGAACTGAGGTAATCTGGCACAAAAAAATGCCTGGTTAGGGGCAACAGGCCAGGAAACAGGTGAGAGAGTCAGGGACAGGGTGCCATGCTAGGCAGGTTCCTTCAGAGAAATGGAGCTGTCATGCTGTGGTGAAGAGAGACCAGGAACATAAACTGGGAGGCAACTGTCATACCTGCATTGGGTGGAAAGTCTGCTTGTGGTGCATAAAATGGACTTAAAGGGAAACACTTACAGGCTAAATTCTAGGTGTCTTAGTCCTGTTCACTCCCATACGCTGTGTGTGTGAATAAAGTTTTACTGGGACACAGTACTTCATTCAACAGCAGCATGGAATATTTCCGGCGGATATCCCATAAAGCCCACAAAAGGTAAACTATTCACTGTCTAGTCTTTACAGAAAAAGTGTCCTTGCCTCTGATTTGAAGCTTTGACATTGGGCAAAAAAACTAGGAAATTATTGCAACAGGCAAAGAATTAACAAGGATCTGAACTTCAGCAATGTTTCAAGGGCAGAAAGCAGCAAAAAATGTTGAGAAATGCTCCAAAGGAAAACCTGGAAACCAGAGGAAGGGCAAGGAACAGCTTCTCTTCCTTTCGCTTTCCCACTTATGAACTGACTCAAGAATCCAGGAGGAAGAGCTGGAGTTGGGAGGAGTTGCAGAGGCCCTGGGAACTCAGGCTGGAAGTCCCCTGAGAGGGCGCCACAGTACTCCAAGAGAGAGAAGAGGGAACAATGGTCTGGAAGGGAATTCCCAGTGGTAAGAGGCAACGAAGGGAAAGAAGCCCTTGGGAGCAACAGAAGGGAGGAGATGACCCTGAGGCTGCAGAGGTGGGTGGGAGGCCTACCATGGATTCCCCTGCTGCCCTCCACACCCAGCTTTCCACTAGCTCATACCACCACCACATCAGCCAGAAGCACGGATGTACTGACCTGATCCAGGGCACAGGCCCAAACCTTTGGCCTTCAGTCTTGAATGAATGAACTCCTCCTTTTCCTAAAAGAAGACACCGTCAGAATCCCCTCCGTCTCCACTTCTCTAAGGCCACAGCACATTCTGAAGCAGTCTGACGTGGGTTTGCTGAGGAATGGCTCACCTCAAGCCTGTTTTAAACCACCTGAATTTGGTTGAAAGTTTCATGCTTGAAACAGGATTTTAAAACTAGATGTTCAATAAACTCTGGGAAGCAGCTTGTTTATAAATCCAAAGAACATGATGAATAGATTCCATTTGACTTCGTCCATCCAAATGGATAAACGAAGTTCAGATGTTTTCCTTCTCAATTAGAATATTTATACTTCTTTCTCATATAGTTTACTTCTGAGTAAGCAGTTAAGAATTTTGAAATCTCATTGGGTGTGGTGGCCCACGCCTATAATCCCAGCTACTAGAGAGGCTGAGGCAGGAAGATGATAAGTTCAAGTCAAGTCTCAGCAACTTAGGGAGACCCTGTCTCAAAAAAATAAAATAAAATAAAATAAAAAGGGCTAGAGATGTGGCTCAGAGGTAGAACACCCCTGGATTCAATCCCTAGCACTGTAAAAAGTAAAATTTAAAATAAAAAGGTCTACACACACACATACACACACACACACACACACAGTGCATGGGAGGGGGCAGGACTAAGACACACTAAACAGACATGAAAGACCCAGCACCCTCCAGTAGCCTACTGCATCATCTCTATTCTCATTTGAAACCTGTACTTACCTTACTAAAAGTCAAATTCTGGTTTGCCCAGAATTGCTGATTCCATTCCTGCGTTTCTTGTCTTAATTCTCTCAGCTTTTGTTCCAACGGTGATTCGTTTTCAGGGATGTAAAAGTGAACAGGTCTAAGGTTTGAATATTTATCTGGGGGTCCTATCCAGTCATGGCAAGATTTTCTTGGAGGGCAGAATCTTGACACCTTGAAAGAATGCATGGCATTACACAAAATCAGACAAGCCCCGGACATGATGAAATCAGCAACCCATATTTACTAAACTCCCTCCCTGGTTTTCTTGTTTTAAAACCACAGTATGCCCAGAGAATTTCCAAATTTATTTATTTATTTACATACTAAGAATTGAACCCAGGGGTGCTTTACCACTGAGCTACATCCCCAGTCCTTTTTATTTTTTATTTTGAGACAAGGTCTTTCTAACTTGTCTAGGCTGGCCTTGAAATTGAGATCTTCCTGCCTCAGCCTCTGGAATAGTTTAGACTATGGACATGCGTGATCAACCTGATGGAATTTAAATAACTAAAATGAATAATAACATCATTACATCATGTTCAACATATGGTGCTGGAATAATTCTGCTTCTGGTGCAAAAAAGGAAGAGGGAGAAATGGAGGAATGGGAGGGAAGGGAGGAGAAGAATCTTATTCAACCTGTACCTTGCCCCACATACAAAAATTAACTCAAGTCCCAGGCATGGTGGTGCACACCTATAATCTCAGCAATTTGGGTGACTAAAGCAGTAGGACTGCAAGTTCAAGGTCAGCCTCAGCAACTTAATGAGACCCTGTCTCAAAATATAATCTAAAAATGACTGGGGGTGTAGCTCAGAGGCAGAATACTCCCAAGTTCAGTCTCCAGTACCACAAAAAAAGAAAGAGGACTGAGACTGTAGCTCAGTGGTAAAGTGCTTGTATTGCATGTATGAGGCACTAAGTTCAATCCTCAGCACCACAAAAAAATTAATAAAGATACTGTGTGTTCATCTACAACTAAGTAAATATTAAAAAAGAAAGAAAGAAAAAAGTTAACTCATAGACTTAGATGTAAAATCTAAAATTATAAGAGCTTCTAAAAGAAATCATAGGAAAAAAATTTTGCAATCTTAGATTAGGCAAAGACTTCTTAGATATACCAAAAACACAATCCATAAAACAAAAATTGGACTTCATTAAAGTTAAGACATTTTGCTTTTCTGGGGTTGGGGTTGTGGCTCAGTGGTAGAGTGCTTGCATAGCATGTGTGAGGCATTGGGTTCAGGCCTCAGTACCACATATAGATAAATAAATAATGTTATTGTGTCCATCTACAACTACAAATTTTTTTAAATGATATTTTGCATTTCTAAAAACACTGCGTAGAAAATGAGAAAATAAGCCATAAACTGGATGAAAACATATGCACATCTGAAATAGGGATTGTCCCCAGAATACCTAAATATCTCTCAAAACTCAGTAAGAAAAACAGAATCCGGGCTGGGGTTGTGGTTCAGTGACAGAGCACTCGCCTAGCACATGAGAGGCACTGGGTTTGATCCTCAGCACCACATAAAAATAAGTAAATAAAATAAAGGCATTGTGTCCAACTACAAAAAAGAATATTAAAAAAAAAGAAAAAGAAAAAAAGAACCCAACTTTACAGTGGGCAAAATATTTGAGTAAAGATGGGCTTGATGGTACACACCTATAATTCCAGCTACTCAGGAGGTGAGGCAGGGGCATCACAAATTTGAGGCCAGCCTGGGCAACTGAGTGAGACCCTCTCTCAAAATAAAAAGGGTGGGGGCTATAGCTCAGAGGTAGAACACTCCCGGATCCAATCCCTAGTACTGAAAAAAAAAAAAAAGTTTTTTTGAACAATTATTTCACCAAAGAAGATATGGAGGTGACAAACACATAAAAATAAGCTCAGGGCTGGAGATGTGGCTCAAGCCGTAGCGCGCTCGCCTGGCATGCGTGCGGCCCGGGTTCGATCCTCAGCACCACATACAAACAAAGATGTTGTGTCCGCCGAAAACTAGAAAACAAATATTAAAAATTCTCTCTCTCAAAAAAAATAAGCTCAATATCATTACTCATTAGGGAAATACAGACCAAAACCAAAATGCCATACCCTGTACCTATCAGAATAGTTAAAACAACTGTGATACCAGTATCATCAAGGACCAGAAACAATTCAGCTCCCATCCCATGCTATTCGGAACGCAAAATGACAACCCCTTCAGAAACAAGGCCAGCACAAAGACAGACATACATAACATGCAACCCCATACCCCGCTTCCAGGTGTGGAAGGAATGGATACACACATGTTCATACAAAACCTGCAACTATCGGAAGAGGCTGTGTTTATAACCAGAATCTGGAAACAGCATAAACGCCCTTCCCCTAGTGAAGAGAAAAACCAGTACAGTGGGTCCACACTGGAGCCACCACTCAACATGCAAACACAGCATACTAACCAAAGAAGCCACTCTACTATCCTGTTGATGCTGTTTTGGAACAGACAGGTGCTGGTGGCAGGAGAGGAGGGGCAACAAGGAGTGTGGGTGGTGACAACCTTCTGCATCTTGACAGAAATGCATGCCACTGGTCTCCAACAATGTGACTTCCACCTCCAACAGAGCACTCCGAGCCCTTCCTCCATGAACAACTAAACTTCATTCAGCAACAAGGGTGACCCACTGGGGCATACAACAGGGATGTACTGCTCAACACAGACACACATTGTGTGATTCCACTTGTACAACATTAGGAATTTTCTGGGAAGATAACTGAATAAATCAAAACCTTTTTCAAAAGTCAGTGAACCATACACTAAAAATGAGTGTATTCATTTTATTATATATAATCAGACCTCAATAAAGTTTAAAAAAAGTTGAGGAGTGGGTACTGGGGATTAAACCCAGAGGGGCTTAAACACTGAACCACATCCCAGCCCTATTTGTATTAGACAGGGTATCACTAAGTTGTTTAGGGCCTCCTCTAGGTTGCTGAGTCTTGAACTTGAGATCCTCCTGCCTCAGCCTCCCCAGTCTCTAGGAATACAGGCATGTGCCACTGTGCCCGGCTATAAAGTAAATTTTTTAAATGGGAAAATTTAGCTGGGCATGGTATGCACCTGTAACCCCAGTGCCTCCTAAGGATGAGGTAGGAGGATCTCAAGTTCAAGGCCAGCCTGGATGATATGGCAAGACCTTACCTCAAAATAAAAAGGGCTGGGGGTATGGCTCAGTGGCAGACCACCCGTGGGTTCATTCCTCAGTAACAAACAAAACAATTATATTTTCAACCCAGCTACGCACCATATTCTATTGCTGGGACTAACAATGCCCGGCAGGACACAGCCCCACCCGCACCCCAACAGCGGACCCTAACGACAGCTCACCCTACCGACAGCTCCCCGTGCACACAGCGCCCCCTGCCGACGGATCCCCGTGCCCACAGCAACGACACCTTGGAGAAGCTGAAGAGTTTACCCACAGAAAGGAATTCAGAGGGGGCCAGAATAATAACACTAGCCCGCATAAGAGGATTGAACAGTAAAATATTGGAGGTTCCAGCTGGGACACAAGCAAAAGGATCTGACTATGTCTCTCTATTTGGGGAAGTTGTAGTGCACGATTAAAACAGATGCAGTCACTGGATGATCAAGAGGATTTGGATTTGTCCTTTTCAAAAATGCTAACATTGATAAGGTCTTGGAATTAAAATCTGGAAAGCAAATTGATAGTCCTCAAAAGGACAAAGCTTTAAAAGGAAACAAACGCCCTAGCAGGCTTTTGTGGATCCAGACACTTCTGAAGAACAAAAAGAATATTTTGGAGCCTTTGGAGAGACTGAAAACATTGAACTTCCTGTGGATATAAGAACAAATGAAAAAGAGGATTTTGCTTTGACACATTTACGGATGGAGACCAGTAAAGAAAATGTGTGAAAGCAGATATCAAACTGGTTGTGGGAACTGTGAAATTAAGTTGCACATAAAAGAGGTACACAGGGGCTGGGGCTGTAGCTCATTAGTAGAGTTGCCTTGCATGCATGAGGCATTGGGTTCCATCCTCAGCACCACATAAAAATAAATAAAATAAAGATACTGTGTCTATCTACAATTAAAAAAATATTAAAAAAAGAAGAAGTACACAGGTGGCATCAAGAACAAAGAGGGACGGCTGGGGATATAGCTCAGTTGGTAGAGTGCTTGCCTCACATGCACAACGCTCTTGGTTCAATCCCCAGCACCAAAAAAAAAAAAAAGAACAAAGAGGAAGAAGCGGTGCCGTAGCTGGTGGCCCAATCCAGGGCCACACTGGGACCAAGGGTTTAGTAATCATAGGATGAAGGATGTAGAAACTCCACAGTGCCCAAGATGAAGATCAGAATTACAGTAGCTGTGGCAGACAGGACGACACTGGGTCTAACTGCAGGCACCGTGGATGGGATATGCAGACCTTAGTGGTCAGCCAGCACTTGAAGGCATCTTGAGGGTTGGCAATTGTCAAGAATTCCCAGTCCTACTAAAGGAGGATGCTGGAGAAATCCATCCTGGAGGACCACACCAAAGACTGGTCTTCTGTTGATCTAAGACAACTGTTTAACGTACAAGACACAACGTATGTCCAACTGCATGTCGCCACCAATTAGTTTTGTTTTTACTTTGTCCTTTGCTTTTATGACTCAATGGGCATTTGTTTATACAATTTTTATTTGTATGATTTCATGTTAAACCTTTTATGATTGTTTTTAAAAAAGCAAAAGAAAAACCCAATCACCATGAATACGATATAGTGATGAGTTTTGGATGTTGTGTCAATTGTTATCACAAACTGGAATGTTCTATCAAATTTAACCAGCATTTGCAGAGCAGTCATGA